>NC_059500.1:36303939-36915251 GCF_018139145.2 Gymnogyps californianus
GCCTGGGTGATGAGCGATGGGGCACGGGCTGTCCTGGAGAGCCCCCGGCTGGAAACCTCTGCCCGGGACCAGCTGCAGAGATGCAGACCTGGAGCTGGGCAGCACTCGCCTTCGGGGGAAACAGCGAACTAGTACCTGGCCCGCACAGGAGGACCCTCAGCATTAACATCCCACCCCTCCCGGCAAAAGAGCAAAAAAGGGCGAGGATAGCAACGCCACCTGCACTGTTAGTAACACTGAGACCTTTTCTGTAGTTTTCATGCATTTATTTTATTTGGATAATGGGATTTGGGGGGCTGGGAGCCCTTGAGGGCTGGCGCATGCCCAGCTGATGGCCCAGTCCTGGTTTGGCCATCCCCGGAGGCACCCTCCAACGTCACTGGTGCGTGCTGGCCTCTTGTTGGCTGGAGAGGCTCGGGCTACCAGCCTCCTCTTGGGTGTCGCCGTGGCCCCCAGGGAAGTGTTCACTGCCCCGGCTGGAAGTGGAGGGCCCGGGCACAGCCTCCCCTGGCTCCAGCTGGGGCTCCTCTTGCTCGGTGGTGATGGCAACGGGAGCAGAGGTGGCTGCTGGGACCCCCACCAACGGCAGCAGATGAGGTGCCGGGGAGGTTGTCCACGCTGGATCTCGCAGGGCTCCCGGAGGGGGCTGGGCCGGGGCTGGGAGACCTCCTGCTGGTCCAGCAGACGGCGGGCCTCCCTGCTGCACCGTCGCACGGCAACACGGATAAGCTGTTGCACGAATGTCACCGTGCGGTTTTGGAGGGAGCCCCCCAGCATCCGGACCAGCAGCTCTTCATCCATCCCGTGGTTGGTCAGGATGGTCAGGATGGTGTCCTCCACCATGCTGCCTCCATCCGGTTGTTCCTAAAGATCTGCCTCAGCCTTGTTGGAGCCAGGGTAGCAGGACCTCGAGGAGAGTTGGGTGGTCCTGGAAAAGGGTCACCCATTCTCGGGCTGGAGGCCGCCACAGGATACCTGGGCACCCTTTCTGCAGCCCCTGGTTGGGTGCTCCAGGGTGATGGAGCTCGTGGGCAGCTGGGTGGCTGGAGCTCCTCCGCCTGGTGGACGATGACTGATAATGTCTCGGATGGTGTGACGACGTGCTCCACGTAGTCATCGTCCGCCCAGCACCGAGTGCAAGATGGAGAGGATCCTCCTCTTGCAGAGGGGGCACTCGGGCTTGCTTTCAGCCACCGCAGGATGCACGGGTAGCAGAACTGGTGGAGGCATGGCATCACAAAGCTGGCCTCCTCCCAGCTTTCCAGGCAGATGGGACAGCGGTCCTCCAGCTCTATGGCCATGCTCTCCACTTGCTGCAGTGGGCTTGGGGGAACTGCGGATGTCGAGCTGCTCCCTCTCACCGGCGCTGCAGCAGCAGGTGTTGTGCAAGAAAAGGAAGAGAGGCCAGGGTCATTGGCTGTCCCGGGGAGGGCTGGAAGAAATGCCCAGGTCCCTCCAGAAGGAAACCCCCCAGCTCCCAGGCGGAGGTTTCCCGCCCAGCTCACCTCTGCTGCTGCGAGCGCGCCTCCTGGTGCTCCGGCTGCCCGAACCTGGCAGGGCCGGAGAAAATCCTTCGACGGCTCCGGGGTCGGGCACTGAGAGCTGCCAGAAACAACTCCCCGAGCACGACACCAGCACCAAAGGCCTCGCTCAGCACTCCAGACCTCACGAACTCGCTCAGCTGGAGCGCGGGCACGAGCCAGCTGGGTGAGACTCGGTGCCTGAATATAAGCAGCGAGGACGCCTGGTCACAATCCATGGCTTGGGGACGTCACAATCCATCGCTAGATGACATCACAGCCTGGCGCTTGGAGGAGTCTCAGTCCGTCCGTCGGTGACAACAGAACCCGTTGCCTGGGGACTTGGTGACATCAGAACCCGTTGCTCAGGGACTCGGTGAAATCCGAACGCAGTGTCCTCAGCCGCTCCTCCTAGGACATGCCTTCCAGCCCTTCCACTATCTTTGTTGCCCTCCTCTGGATGCATTCAAGTACTAACATCCTTCTTAAATTGTGGGCCCAGAACTGCACCCAGTACTCAAGGTGAGGCTACACCAATGCTAACCAGGCAGCCCCAGCACGTACTGGTGGCCACTAGTTAGCAGCCTCCAACAAGGCTTTGTGCGTGGATCACCCTCTCTGAGCTCTGCCATGCAACCATTTTTCAATCACTTCACTATCTGCTCAGCCAGCCCATACTTCAACAGCTTCTCTATGAGGACCTTAAGGAAGACAATGTCAAAAGCCTTACTGAAGTCAGGGTAGACCATATCCACTCCTTTTCCCTCACCTACCAAGTCAGTCATTTCATGGTAGAAAGCTGCTGGTTTTCTCCAGCATGACTTCCCCTTGGGGAATCCATGCTGACTACTCCTGATCCCTCTCTTGTCCATCATGTGCCTGGAAATGGTTTCCTGCATCAGTTGTTCAAGCACCTTCTCAGGGATCCAGGAGATGCTGGCCAGCTTGTCGTTCCCTAGTTCCTCCTTCTCGCCCTTTTGGAAGATAGGAGAGGTGTTTGCTTTCCTCCAGTCCTAGAATCTCAGAATCACAGAGTGGTTTGGCTGGAAGGGAGCTTAAAGATGATCTAGTCTAATCCCCTTGCCGTGGACAGGAACGTCTTTCACTAGATCAGGTTGCTCAACGCCCCGTCCAACTTGACCTTAAGCACTTCCAGAGGTGGGGCATCCACAACCTCTCTGGGCAACCTCTTGCAGTGTCTTACCACCCTCATTGTAAAAGTTTGATCCTTATGTCCAATCTAAACCTACCCTTTTTCCATTTAAAACCATTGCCCTTGTCCTGTCACTACAGGCCGTCGTAAAAAGTCTTCTCTTTCTGATAAGTCTTTCTTGTAAGTCCCTACGTATGTATTAAAAGGCCACAATAAGGTCTTCCCAGAGCCGCCTCTTCTCCAGGCTGAACAACCGCAGCTCTCTCCGCCTTTTATCATAGAGAGGTGTTCCAGCCCTCTGACCATTTTTGCGGCCTGCTCTGGACCTGCTCCAAACTAGACAAACCCAGTGTCTTCAGCCGCTTGGCATCATCTGCCGGGCATCTGCCGGAGATGGGTCCTTTCCAACCGAGGAGAAGAAATGCCAGCACCAAGGCTGGATCTGGAAGAGCGGGAAGAAAGCCTGTGCTCAAGGCGGCAGCATGGTCACCTTTCCCTGGCTGCTTTCCAGCCGGGCAGCCCACCACATGTGCTGGTGCCTGGCGTTGTCCCTCCCCAGTGCAGGACTTGTGCTTCCCCATGTTGAACTTCTTGGGCTCCTGCCTTGGCAGCTACGACCCTAGGGTGATGCAGAGAGCAGCACCAAGCCGTGACTCCATGCAGGAGGAGGATTTGGGTGCTGCCGCAGCGAGGCTGCACCGGGCAGTGCGAACCGGTAGGAGAGCAGAGCTCCGGGACGTGGGGGCAGAGGGTGCAGTGAGAGGAGGCCAGGCCTGGGTGATGAGCGATGGGCACGGGCTGTCCCTGGAGAGCCCCCGGCTGGAAACCTCTGCCCCGGGACCAGCTGCAGAGATGCAGGCTGGAGCTGGGCAGCACTCGCCTTCGGGGGAAACAGCGAACTAGTACCTGGCCCGCACAGGAGGACCCCTCAGCATAACATCCCACCCCTCCCGGCAAAAGAGCAAAAAAGGGCGAGGATAGCAACGCCACCTGCACTGTTAGTAACACTGAGACCTTTTCTGTAGTTTTCATGCATTTATTTTATTTGGATAATGGGATTTGGGGGGCTGGGAGCCCTTGAGGGCTGGCGCATGCCCCAGCTGATGGCCCAGTCCTGGTTTGGCCATCCCCGGAGGCACCTCCAACGTCACTGGTGCCGTGCTGGCCTCTTGTGGCTGGAGAGGCCTCGGGGCTACCAGCCCTCCTCTTTGGGTGTCGCCGTGGCCCCCCAGGGAAGTGTTCACTGCCCCGGCTGGAAGTGGAGGCCCGGGCACAGCCTCCCCTGGCTCCAGCTGGGGCTCCTCTTGCTCCGGTGGTGATGGCAACGGGAGCAGAGAGGTGGCTGCTGGGACCCCCACCAACGGCAGCAGATGAGGTGCCGGGGAGGTTGTCCACGCTGGATCTCGCAGGGCTCCCGGAGGGGCTGGGGCCGGGCTGGGAGACCCTCCTGCTGGTCCAGCAGACGGCGGGCCTCCCTGCTGCACCGTCGCACGGCAACACGGATAAGCTGTTGCACGAATGTCACCGTGCGGTTTTGGAGGGAGCCCCCCAGCATCCGGACCAGCAGCTCTTCATCCATCCCGTGGTTGGTCAGGATGGTCAGGATGGTGTCCTCCACCATGGCTGCCTCCATCCGGTTGTTCCTAAAGATCTGCCTCAGCCTTGGTGGAGCCAGGTAGCAGGACCTCGAGAGAGTTGGTGGTCCTGGAAAGGGTCACCCATTCCTCGGGCTGGAGGCCGCCCACAGGATACCTGGGCACCCTTTCTGCAGCCCCTGGTTGGGTGCTCCAGGGTGATGGAGCTCGTGGGCAGCTGGGTGGCTGGGAGCTCCTCCCGCCTGGTGGACGATGACTGATAATGTCTCGGATGGTGTGACGACGTGCTCCACGTAGTCATCGTCCGCCCGCACCGAGTGCAAGATGGAGAGGATCCTCCTCTTGCAGAGGGGGCACTCGGGCTTGCTTTCAGCCCACCGCAGGATGCACGGGTAGCAGAACTGGTGGAGGCATGGCATCACAAAGCTGGCCTCCTCCCAGCTTTCCAGGCAGATGGGACAGCGGTCCTCCAGCTCTATGGCCATGCTCTCCACTTGCTGCAGTGGGCTTGGGGGAACTGCGGATGTCGAGCTGCTCCCTCTCACCGGCGCTGCAGCAGCAGGTGTTGTGCAAGAAAAGGAAGAGAGGCCAGGGTCATTGGCTGTCCCGGGGAGGGCTGGAAGAAATGCCCAGGTCCCTCCAGAAGGAAACCCCCCCAGCTCCCCAGGCGGAGGTTTCCCCGCCCAGCTCACCTCTGCTGCTGCGAGCGCGCCTCCTGGGTGCTCCGGCTGCCCGAACCTGGCAGGGCCGGAGAAAATCCTTCGACGGCTCCGGGGTCGGGCACTGAGAGCTGCCAGAAACAACTCCCCGAGCACGACACCAGCACCAAAGGCCTCGCTCAGCACTCCAGACCTCACGAACTCGCTCAGCTGGAGCGCGGGCACGAGCCAGCTGGGTGAGACTCGGTGCCTGAATATAAGCAGCGAGGGACGCCTGGTCACAATCCATGGCTTGGGGACGTCACAATCCATCGCTAGATGACATCACAGCCTGGCGCTTGGAGGAGTCTCAGTCCGTCCGTCGGTGACAACAGAACCCGTTGCCTGGGGACTTGGTGACATCAGAACCCGTTGCTCAGGGACTCGGTGAAATCCGAACGCAGTGTCCTCAGCCGCTCCTCCTAGGACATGCCTTCCAGCCCTTCCACTATCTTTGTTGCCCTCCTCTGGATGCATTCAAGTACTAACATCCTTCTTAAATTGTGGGGCCCAGAACTGCACCCAGTACTCAAGGTGAGGCTACACCAATGCTAAATACAGCAGCATAATCACCTCTTTTGACCAGCTGGTTATACCGTGTTTAATGCACCCCAGGATGGTGTTTGCCCTCTTGGCTACCAGGGCACACTGGTTATGCATACTAAGCCTGCGGTCCCAGAGCTGCTTTTGCCCAGTCCGAGAGCTACAACATCATTGGCATAAGGAAAACCTGATGGGATGAGTCCTGTGACTGGTGTGCCATGACGGACGGTTATAGGCTCTTTAGGAGGGATAGGCAGGGCAGGCGAGCTGGGGGGTTGGTGCTGTATGTAAGGGAAGAGTTGGATTGTATCACGCTTGCAGTTGGTGACAACAGAGTTGAGAGCCTCTGGGAAAGGATGAAGGGGAAAGCAAATAAAGCAGATGTTGTTGTGGGTGCCTATTATCGACCACCCAGCCAGGACAACACCACCAATGAATTATTCTGCAAGGAATTAAGGGATACTCTAGATCAGCTGCCCTTGTCCTCATGAGTGGTTTTAACTTCCCAGACATCAACTAGAAATATCATACAGTGGACACAAATATGTCCAGGAAATTCCTGAAGCACGTTGAATATAACTTCTTGGTGCAGGTACTAAGGGAGCCAACAAGGAAAGGTGCCCGCCTAGATTTGGTGTTTGTAAACAGAGCAGGACTCATGGGCAAAGTGGTGATTGGTGGTTGTCTTGGTCAGAGACCATGAAGTAGTTGAGTTTCAACTCGCTGGCAATAGGAGAAAAACTGCCAGCAAAACTTTGAACATGGATATGGGAAGAGCAGACTTCAGGCTGCTGAAGGAGCTAGTTAGTACGGTGCCCTGGGAATCTGCTTTTCAAGGTACTGGGGTCCATGAACGCTGGTCACTTTTTAAGATCCATCTCTTAAGAGCTCAGGAGCAGGCAGTTCCAAAGTGTTGGAAGTCAAGCAAACAGGGCAGAAGGCTGGCTTGGGTGAGACACCTGGGGCAGGCTCTGGCGAGCTGTCGGTGGGCCCTGGGGGAAGAACTGGTACACCCAAGACCCTCAAGCCCCTCACTTTTCCCCAGATACCACCAGGTTACAACAGGGTACCTGCAGAAGGTGGTCAGGGAAGACAGAGGAACTTGCTTGGTGTCTTCACCGCTGCTGACATCCCTGGCACCCTCCTTGCGCCCACGGTCCCAGGACAGGCACCTACAGGACCCGCAGCACTGTGCAGCCAGGCAGAGGGGAGAGGAGCACTGGAAGGGGCTGCCTTTGCTCAGTGCCCAGACCTGCTGCTCTCCCCCATGCCAAAGCTGGTAGGGCAAGCCAAAGGTCCTGATAGAGCCTGCACGCCTGCGCCCACAGGAGCCCAGGCACAGAAACTGCAGCTGCTGAAAAGCAGGGAGGTCAGGGGCTGTTTTAAGCTCAGGCTTGTTGGATCCTCTGATGAGAGGCTGGTTCCCTCAGCACAAAGGCCCGGCAATGGGCAGCCCTGCAATGTAAAGGGGGAGCTCTGGTGACCTCCTTGGTACCAACAGGGCACCCTGACTCGGCTCCTGTGAAGGCCATCAGGGGAGAAGAATGCGCCCCTCATTGCTGGAGGGAAAGACCCCAAGATGACAGAGTGGTTGAGGCTGGAAGGGACCTCTGGAGGTCACATTGTCAAACGTGCATGCTCAAGTAGGCTCACGTAGAGCACATTGCCCAGGACCACGTCCAGACAGCTTTGAAGATCTCCAAGAATGGAGACTCCAGCAGCTCTCTGGGCAACCTGTACCAGTGCTCAGTTAACCTCACGGTAGACAAGTCTTTCCTGATGTTGAGGAGGAACCTCCCTCCCATGTTTCAGTTTGTGCCCATTGCCCCTGGTCCTGTCACTGGGCGCCACTGGAAACAGCCTGGCTCCATTGTCTTCACAGCCTCCCTTCAGCTATCTGTACAACTTGAGGAGATCTACCTGGAGCCTTTTCTTCTCCAGGCTAAACAGTCTGAGCTCTCTCCACCTTTCCTCCTATGGGAGATGCTCCAGTCCCTTCACCATCTTAATGCAGCCCTTGGCTGCCCTCTCTCCAGTAGCTCCATCTCTCTCTTGTAGTGGGGAGCCCAGAACTGCACACAGTACTGCAACGGTGGCCTTACCAGTCCTGAGCAGAGGGGAAGGATCACCTTCACATTGTGTGCATGGCTTCATTTGCTTAAATTGTCATTTCCCTGTGAAAGCTTAAAAGTTGATCAAAGACTTACATGAACCAAAAAGTCTCATGATTTTCATTAACACTAGGATCTTTATAGAAATTGAGCTGTCACAAGCCTTAAGAATAGTAAACCTTAAGGGCAGTAGTAGGATTTGCACTGCAAAATGCATGGAAACAATGTTTTTCACAAAAGGTGTGCGGTCAAATTCTCTGTTAGTATAAATGATGTAAATGGACATAAATTCTGCCAGAAATGGCATCTGCTATGCATATTGCACCTGTAGGAGAAGGAGAGAGGGAATGAAAAAGAGGAACACAACTAATTTCCAATAGTTTTTTTCAATTGTTTTTTTCTAGATTGCATCCATTCTCCCCTGCTGACTGCCTCTGTGTAGTCATAATTAAGCACAAAGGTCTTCAGGGAGCAAACAGTTGGCATTTAAATCTTTTTGTCATTCCAGGTGGCCTTTAACTTCAGTGGAAACCTTCCTCACTGTCATCCCCTAATTCTCTGTGGCAACAACCATGGCACAAATGCACCATTGCTTGGAAAAATTTTGCTCCCCCTCCCTCCCTTCCACTCCTTCCCCAGCAAATCTGGAAAGGTCTAAGTGGAATTGCCAGTGTTAATTTACCTTAAGCATAGATGGCAGGAGATCCTTTCTGCAATTCCCTCAGGGGAAGAACAATGAGATTGCACAGATCATCTGCACAGTCAATGTGCTCTACGAGGGGAGAGTGCCTCAGCAACAGTCTGCTACTACGGCTACTACAACAATGAAAGTCTAATCTGATGATCAGGGAAAACACGCTGAACAATCCACAAACTTGGAAAATGACGCAAAGGTTCTTCCAATTCCTTAGGTTATGGAGTAGCCACAGAATATCTTTTTCCCTGTTCCTATTTTAAATAAATAGTAATTTTAAAAATTTGCTGTAGTCACAGTAGTTTTTTGTATGCTCTGAAATTCTGCTTGAAGTATGCACAATTTTAGGATGAAATCCTCTCTGTTAAGAAACCCAAATAAACAGCAGTGATGCTAACACAGTGTTATTGAAAAAGGAGAAGTCACCATTCTGCATTTGGAGAGAGAGTTAGAGGAATCCACAGGACAGAAAGGTAGAAATGGGAGCTAAGAGGCAGAATTTAGATTATGTACACAATCTAGGAGAGAGAAAAGCACTATACTTAAATATTATCAAACTCAGTGACAGTGAGAATTTTTTTAAGGATGAGGATACTGACAGACAAGAACGCCAAGTGTATGTAACATATGCCAATGTCTCTTGATTGGGGTTTAAAGGTTGAAAAAGAGAGAGAGACATGACAATGAGAAAAAAATTACTTTCTTTTGAGCAACTGTATTTAGATTTGGTTCCAACACATTTGAATTTTATTGTCCATAAATCAGCTGCACTGTAAGGGTGCAGCAAGGACAAGTATCATCGTCTAAAAGCTGATCTTTATGCATTACAATTCCTGCACTTACATCTTACTGGCTTTATAGTGTTTCAAAGCTATTAGCTCTTAATTCGTTTTTATGTTGATAGACTACAGTACAGGAATACCAGCAGCAAATACACAATATTCTAGCCCTCATACATTTTTTTTTGATCCAAAGTTAATCTCTGAAAAAATACTTTATAGGTAATCAACTATCCACTCCAAACCCACAGTATTTCTGCTGAAGTGGCCTCTTGGCTTAATTACATTTTATAAAATGGTTATGAGACCTGTTATCTGTGAGACGTATCATTTTAAAATAACATCATGATATCTTTCAGTCAAAGCTTTGCAAAAAGATTGTTCTCTGGTTATTGAGAAAGCCTGTCAAAATGATTAGTCTGTCAGTCTAAGAGACAGTTAAAATAAGTTCACCCTCTGCTGGCACTTCTTCTTGCCCCCAGCTTCAGCATGTTGGCAGGGTGTAAGCGTTTCCCCTGGGGTCATGCCCCAGAGAAGGTGCCCTCCCATGCAGCTGAGGCAGGAGGGAGGTCTGGCAGGGTGAGACACAGAGCCAAGCACGCAGCTCCTGTGGGAGAGGTGCCGTGGTCAAGTGCTGGAGAAGGTCATTAGGCACACTACCTACGACCTCTTTCACTTCAGACCTTTCCTCTGTCAAACACAGCCTAGGACTTACTGTGACACTTGGCAGTGTAGTCTGGGTTGTACTAGCCTGAAAAATTTGAGAGAAGGACATGGTCTATCTGTGTCGAGCAGCCTGCAAAAAATTAAATTTAGGGGAAAAAATCACTTTTGTGTTTACTACAAAGAAGTCCTGTGTGTTCACTTCTCCAAGAGGCATTATGTACATTCATAAACCAGCTGTCTTTCTTGAAAGAAAAAATCATAATGATCACTATAGTGACCATTTATCTAAGATACTTCTATATATAGATCAAAATGTTTGCAATACCTTCCTGCCTTTTGCATCATTTGAGAATTACCCTGCAGCATGTTTCTCTCAGCATTCTCCTCAACTTCTGCAGTGCCCATCCTCCCAAACTACTGCTTATCTCCTTTGTATTTCAGTCCACGCTGGTTTCCACACTAACCCTGGAGTTTTGAAGGGCCTCGTATTTCCTAACTACCCTCTCTCTTTCAGTTTGCTTCTTAGAAAGCCCCTCAGCAGGGTCAGATGAAACACAGGCAGAGCAGGCAGATGCCTCGGGCAGCAAGCTGCCTATTTTGCCTACCCAGGCAGGAATGGAGAAGAGCTGCCTGAGCAGCGTGAGTGTGTGTGTGGCACTGGGGAACACAGCCTTGATGATTGCCCCAGCAACCTCAAGGGCTCTGCCCCATGGCCAAGGGAGGATGCAGGGGCACAGGATGGCAGGGCACACGTAAAGCCCAGCTATTGCCCTGCCTTTTGTTTCTCCTCTCCTGTAGCATGGGTGCCATGTCCCATGCCAGCCCAGCACTACCTCTTTCCTTTCCTGGTGCAAATCTGGAGGTAGCAGCCTCCTCCCACCCAGCAATCGCAGCAGCCGCCTGAGAGGTCCAGGGAGTTGGGAGGTTGCAGTGCACCTGTGGGAGGAACAAGGTGGTAAGCAGAAGCAGGAGGAGAGCAATTTCCAGCAGGGATGGGAAGGACAACCATGTGGGCTGGAGAATAAATTTGCCTGGGATGATTTGACAGATACTCTCTTATCCTCAGGTATAGGCGCTCCAGCCCCTGCTGACCCTGCCAGCCTCCTCCCTTCTGACAGTGCAAAGATAACTTTGGTGCTCTGCTGAAGGCAGGAGTGAGTTACTCTGTGCTCTTCCCCAGGAACAAAATTCAGCCGTGCCTGTATTGCTAGGAAGTCCTGTCCCAGGGCTACCCGCTCTGTGCTGCTCCTCCCTGACATCTCTTGGCATCCCACCCAGCACCTTTTGTACCTGACACAAAGTTAAGCTTTCAGAGCAGGATTTCTAGATCTGTTATGCTCACTTTCTACACCCTTCATGTCATGTTTCCCTTTCTCTCCCTGCTTACAAACAGGTTGCCCTTTCAGTTATGAAAGTGGAATAATTCCACCGATGTTTCTGGAGATACATGATCTATCCATGCCAACGTCTTTAGAATTAGAGTCCCGAAATAGATATTTCCTGTTCTTTAACTTCAATTCTCATCACCATTTTGCAAACATTTACCTGTAATAGATTATTTTGCTTTATCGCAGAAATGGCAGTGATATGAGGAAAATTAAACCCCAAGATGATTCTATCTTCACACCAAGATAGAGCAGTACAAAAAACAGGAGAGAAGTAATCAAGTTGGTGTTTGTTTTTTCTGTAGCATGAACTATTTTGAAAATACACCAAAAATGGCTACACTGTTTTTGGAAAAAGCTCTCTTGATGATCAGCAAGATGCCTTGTATTCAACCTGTATCCTGAGCCCACATGGCATAACCATATCAGTTATGCATCTGGGGCTTCCATACACAACCTCTAAATCTTATTGAAAGTTTCTCTGAAGATCTGAGGTCCCTGTGAGTTCATTTTGCCTCTTCTTTTTCGGTGGCAGATCCACCAGCCCCCCTCACTGGGTTGCCACGCTTCTGTTCCTTCTTCAGGCTACAGAGATACTGCAACTGCAGGAAAGCCTGTGAGTCACCAGCGGTACAGCCAGACCTGCTCCGGGGATGTCTGGCTGACCTGCTGGACCTCATGGCCACATCAAGATGACTGGGGTAGATTTTGGGATGGCACAGACCTCCCTGGGGCCCTTCTCTTGGGTGCTTTTGTCGGTAGTCAGATCTGGGATGGAAGTATTTGTCAGTCCTGTCACTTTGGTAACAACTGCAGTATCACAAAGAAAAGGTGTTTTGTTTTTTTCTTCGGTCACCTTCTTCGATAAGGGCTTCTCATCTGAGTGCCCTATTGCAGCAGAAAGGTGACTTGTTGCAACCCAGAACTTACAGAAAGAGGGAGGGAGTGAAAACCTGCTCCAGTTTACCCCAGTTATTCTCAAAGACATTTGTTCTGTGTTCTTTACATTTATCTAAAATAAAGTAAATCTAAGCAAAAATAGCGCTTTGCCAGCACAATGAAAATGGAGACTTAAGACACCTCTGCTGCATTAACAGGCATCTAGCCTGCTTTTTTCCCCATAATACCGCAAATTTGCTTCGATGTTCTTAGGCATTTGACTGAGATACAGAGCATATGTTTTATCCTGTTTTGTTGCTCTGCACACACTGTTGTGTTCATCCCCCCAACTTTTCATTTCTAGCTTTATGGATAAATACAATCTGCTAAATGTTTGCAAGAATAAAATATTTACATAATTAAAAGCTAAATGCCTGTGACCTTTCTACTTTGTTTTCTCAAGTACTGACAAGTGCTGTCACATTTTCATCCTTCACTTTCTTAAAAGCTTTTTTAAAAATAGGACAAAACTCGGTTGGTGAGGTGTGTTTCTAGGACACTTAGCAAGATGTTATTGTTTCACACCTGATGTGTTACACTGTCTCTAGTTTTTCTATAACATCCTTTCAGGCTGTTCCTAACACATCCTAAGGGATACCCCACGTTCTACCAAAGCACTTAGTTACAATTAGAGCTAATTGGAAGATTAATTTACTCTAGACAATTTTCAGTTGAACTCTGTACAGGAATCCTCTCCTATTATTTTTAGACCAGGTTTCTTAAATATTGGTTAAAGGTGGAATCATTAGTTTGGAAAAACACTCTCAGACACATAGTTTTCTCTAACAGCCTATATTTTAAAGCCAAGTTAGAGTATTAAAGCAGTTCTTTTCTGTTTGCACTTTCACCACGTAGATCTAAGCTGGAAATAACAAGAATCATACATATTATCTTGATCAGATCCTCAAAGTGATAGGGAATTAGACATTAAAAGGCATTTGAGGATGTTGGTTAAAATACCTTCTTCAGTAGATAATACAAATAGCTTCAATAGGCTTAGGGCAGTAATACACTTTTCATCTGAAGCCATTTCCCATTTCATGTTATAGCAGATTTTATTGGTCATAAATTCATGGAGTTTACTGTGCACAGAGAGGCCTAACCTTGCTAGAGGAAGATGAGAAAGTGAAGTAACAGAACTGATGTTCTCAGGGCCCAAACGCATCCCTGTGTCTGCAGGCCAGTGTGCTGGACTGCTCCGGAGGTGGGGCAAAAGGTTGGACATCTCCTCCTTCATTTTGCCTCTCTGCTGTATTATCAGGATCCTGGATTCACCAGACAATAGTGCAGCACTGTTCACCTCTCAGTAATATACACCCAAAAAGGACATTTTTTCTGTTGAGTATATTTGTTGGAATATTAATATCACCAATGAGGAACAGCAACAAGCATGCTTCCCTTGCGGTTGCTTAAGGCAAATTCCTCCTATATGTGCCGTAATTGGCCAAAGTCTAAGTTTTATGTGTTGAAGAAAGACAGACTCTAACAATTCGTCACCAAGTAGGACATTTTATAATAAAGTATGTTTTGCCAAGCTCTGCATTGCTCTCTGTCAGGTAATCCTGCTATGAACACACATGCCATCCTGGGCGAACGCAGTGCCCTTTCTGAGGGCACAAGGATTAGCTTCCAACCTCAGGAAGCGATGCTGAGTGCTACCTATGGCATCAAACAGCAGGTTCCTAGTTTAGACAGTAGGGGAGTTGATCTGACAAAAATCTTCGGAACTAGTCTTGCATTTATCTTCCGACGTGTTACATCTTTAGTTTAGTAAATAATACTGAAAAATTTTGATAGCTTTGGGTGTAAAAGGCAAGAAAAATGATACAGTTACTGTAAATCAAAATGCAAATACAACAGAAACTCAAGTATTCCTCATCTTGTTCAGCTAAATCTGATCCAGTATTTTGCATGCTTATGCATATCTGTGTTAGGTAGGGTTACTTATTTTTTCTTAATTCTTTCTTTGTTTTAGCCAAAGTCCTCTACAAAGGTTCATTAGATTTGTTCAATCCCAGAAATTGAACAGATGCAGATTGTTAAGTTTGTCAATGGAAAATAAATCTAAAATCACACTATACTAGTGGTACCACAGGACCTTCAAAGAAACTTAAAACCAAAATTTTCCAAGGGCACACCTGCTGAGAGTCAGAGAGTTAAGCTTTCTAAGCAGGAATCGGCAATCGCTGGTAGCGGCTTTTCAAAGGTGAAAGTGCAGTAGAATGCCAAAGCCGAGCACAGTCTCGAAGATAGACCTTTCTGTAGCACACCTCACCAGGCCATTGAAACACTTTCTTTCCCAGCCATACTGCAGGTAGTCCAAGTACTGGCTCAGACCAAAGTTTGGCTGACTCTGTGTGTGTGTTTGAGTGTAGATGAACAGTCCCTGTCTATATTTTCCTTAAATTTGTTAATTAAAGTCTATGATATATTAATCTTTCAGAAATATTATGTCAGATATTTTTTTCTTGAAGGACTCAATCAAGGTATCTTGAAATACCTTCTGAAATCAATACTTTCTGTAGGTTTCATAACCCCATGAAATACTGATATTGGTATATGGAAACAGATATGCTCACTACAGGAGCCTGTCTCTGTCCGTGTATATACAGTCATATTTTCAGCTCTGCTGCATATTCAAAGCGCTGCTCTACCTTCACTACGGTTGGCTTTAACTCTTTTTGAAGCAGGTTCTTGCCCTGCTAACACTTTAATTTGCTACTGAATTTCAACTTAGCCGTTAACAGGAAGACACTAGAGACTAGGTGTTGATTTTTGTTTGGGCTTTATTTGTTTTTTGTTTTTAAGAATGTTTTGAACAAACAACCCAGACCTGGAAGGAAAAACCCAAAGTAGGGCAAGTTTGGGTCCTGGGAACCGCACACACACACCCACACCCACCCCACCCCACCCCCCCGGCTTACGGAACAGCAGAGAAGTAGGGTACAGAGATAGAGAAGGAGAAAAACATACACTATATAAATTAAATTGGGCTTGTATTTATACATTCTGCCCTACTGAAAGACTCCCAGCTCTGGTAACTCATTTCCTTTTTGCAGGGTGGAAATTGCCCAGTAACAGCAAGAGTGAAAAGGTGGATCATTTTTTTACTGCCTCACAACAAGTCACTTGAGTGATTTGAAATTACTAGGTCACAGTCTCTGGACTGAAATACTCCAAGAATCCTGTCCTTTTGTTTGAAACAGGAATTAAAATCTCAGACAACGATTAAATCACAGGAACCTGGATCCCTCAGACAGTAGCTAAGCCACAGCATGTGAACTGCAGAAAGCTGGACACAACCAACATGAACATGAAACACTAGGGCTTACTAAAGTTGTATCTATAGGTGCCTGTGTGAAGTCTATTTCTAGCTTTCTTTTACAGTGTTTTATTTATTAACATTTTGCCGAAAAAGAAATCAGCACATTGTTTTCAGGGGGTGTAGAGGGACACCAACATTTTTCTTGCAGTTACAGTGCAAACAAAAGAACATGAGTAACAATCACAGTCTAATAATAGCAATCAAAATCAGTAGCCAGTGATGTGTTGATATTTCAAGTTTGTTGATTCAGTGGATTCTATTTTGTCATTTGATGAATGGGTTTTTTAATTGATATGGTTTGTTGCTCAAATAAGATCTGCTTGTTATATGCAGCTTTAGCCTAAACGGCTTTGGGAGAAAAGAAATCAAGATTATTCACGTCACGAATTACACTTTCTTTTTGTCTTGGTTGTACAGTGTATAGCAGGAAGTGGCTGAAATATCTAATCTTTGTTATCAGAGGCAATAAGGTTATCTGGGCTCCAGAGTTAATCTCTTCTTTGCAGACCTCTCTCCAGTCACCATTGTCATGCTACAGACACCCATCCTGATCCCCCCCAGCCTGTTTACTAGCCTGTGCAGAAGGCTCTCCTGTCATTTAGCCTGTACTTATCTCCTTGTTCCCCCTATCACCCCCTTCTTCACAGCCCAGATGTCCTTTAAGTCTTTAATAAGCTATGAATGGTCTAAAATGCCATAGAGGAATGATTCCTAAAGCAGGGGCGGATTTCATTCTGGCTCCAAGTGGCCTCAAAACTCAAATTATGCATCCCACTACAGAAAAAAGAAAAAAAAAGAAAAAAATCAAGCAATTACATTTACAAATAATGCCACACGGCGCTTTTTTATTGTTTGTTCTCATGAGCAGGACTGTGTGGCAAGGCTCGTATGTCCAAAGCCTCAAAGGGCAACATTCCCCTTTCAGATGTTCCCAAATGCACAGCTGAGAGAGCTCTCCCATGTGCAGATCTCCCATGGACAGTAATAAGGGGTGCTTCCCATGCAATAGGTGTAAAAACACACTGTCAGAGTCACCTTATAGCTCGGATTAACAGAAATATTTGCAGCAGCTCCACCTGAGTGTCTCTTGGGATCCTTAGCAGTTACAGCATACCCAAGCCAGGCATGGTTAACACAGATCATGGGTAAAGAGGAAATCAAACTTTGTTCTAACTCAGTGGGAAAACAGCTGGAGAGTTAAGAAGCACCCAGTCGTTTCTGCTCTACAAATGTGTGCTCTGGGCCTGCTGCTCCTACAGCAGCAACAACCCCCTATAGTGACTGAGCAAGATACGCTAACAATGGTGGCAGTGGTAGGCTAAAGTTATTTCAGTTTTTCCCCACTCCTATGGCCCAGGACACATGAAATCGGTATATGGGAACTAGAGGAGGTCACCTAATTCTCCTGCAGGTAAGACAAGACACAATCTTATCTTTGTACTGTAGTACAACTGGGACTTAAATTCAGTAAGAAATACAGAAATGCACTATTCCCCAAACTTGTTAAAGATTGACACATACGCAAACACATGCTCTGTCTTCTTGTATCAGTCAGCTCTTTTATTTTCCCCTTTCATAATTTGTACGTACCAGACAGGATAAATGGACCTGCAGGTTTCCACAGACATAATACATGACTATTCTGATTCAGACTCATCTGGGACACTGATGAGGTCTGACTGAGGAAGTGATTAGTTCTAACACTGAACCTGTTTTTTTTCCTCCCCTTCCCATTCATTGCAATGTGTTTTGGTTTTTTTTATTTAGAGGACACAGCTTGAAAGTGGGGCAAAGACAGATGAAAGGTTCTGTATTAGAGTGGAGCGGTATTCAATAAGAAACTGTCCCTTGTAAGAAGCTCTTATGGGATAATCTTTCTTTCTAAGGAATCTTCAAAATATTTTTAACTTAAATGTCTGTTTTTTAAAGGACTCCCGGAAAATTCATAAAGCCAAGAATGCCCTGGTGTAACTGCGCAGGAGTGAGCAGATTTGTACTGGCAGCAAAGCTAACTGCTGGGCATAGTATATTCAGTATAAGTTGACATATGAGTTATGATCTTTTGCCTCTTTTTTTGGTGAATATTTTCTACTTATGTCTAGTGAAAGTACAGCTGCAACATCTTAAGTGTCTCCATCACTTTCAATAAATTACTATCATGGTAGCAGGTGTATTTATCCTAAAGTTGAAAGAAAAGGAAAGCACACAATAAGCCTAATCAATTTTAGAAAGTGGTAAATTGCTGTGACTCCAGTATGAAAAGCAGGGATGCATACACAATCAAGTATGTATGTAATGTATGAATAGTCTGTATATACTGAAATAGCAGCAGTAACTATGCATAAGGCCCATAATTAAGAGATTTCTATCTTAAATCTATTCCAAAATGGGTCTCTATGAAGGGCTTGAGCGCTTTTGCATAGTCACTGCAAAGAAGGAAAGTGTGTTAAGAAGTCTACAGTGGAAAAATAACTTAAATAAAACTGCAAGCATTTAAAAAAAATTAATGTGCATTATCAGTGAGATGTCTTGAAAATATGAAGTATGGTACCTATATCTTAGAAGGGGAGGTAAGCAACCTGAAAATCTATATGCCCATTACCCCATCTTCACCAACATGTTGCATTTTGAGGTGAAAATGAAGTTAAATTAGTGAAGATGCATGGAAAATGGGGAAAAAATGAAACACTATTAGGCCAAAGTTTCACCATGCCAGACTAACCTGATACATCTAATAAGATAAATGAGAATGCAGCAAGTCTCACGCATCTTGACTGTATAAATCTTTTGCTATAATATGAGAAAGTAGTTAAACTGAAGAAGACAGAGATGAGAAAAACTTGCACAGTAAGAGAGATTGAACTGAGCAGTGGCAGCCGGGGATTCTGAACCTGCCAAGTTGGGAGTTGCAAGTTCAGTTTCTAAATGATGACTGAACCATCATATCCTATTTGTACTCTCAACAAATTAATGCCAGTGAAAGAAACTATGACATTTGCACACCCATCTCAAGTACTTCTGCACCCCCTTTCCCACACCTCTGCTGCTTGCATTCACATTCCAACACCTCAAGTGTCCTCAGAGACCTAGCACAGACTCAGAGTCCAGGGCAAAGGATGCCTAAAGTGGCTCCTGGCTAATCCTTTTGTCTCTGAGCCTGGATAAGCTTCTGTCTCAATATAATGGTCCAGAGAGAGCTCTCTGGCAGCCATCCCATGGGTCACACTAATGCCCAGATTCTGCACTAAACTGTGTGCCTTGCAGATCCCCCCTTCCCTGCTTCACTGCCATGACTCCCTATCACTCACAGCTTCAGCACTGGTCACAAAATTACTGCACAAAATAGTTGGAGAAGGATAATGAGTGAATAGTCCTTCAACTGTCTGCTAGCAATGCCCAAGTCCAGACTGCGAAGGAAGGCTTAAGATCTACTCGCATGCACTACAGCTATAGCATCTGCATGAAGAACACACACTGGGACTGAAAATCTTATTCTTAGCAACATTTTTGTTTACAGCCAAAGTAAATGGACGCTTGTATCTTCTTTCAGTGCATAAGTGTTGAGTGTTGCAGGATTTGTGCTATGGTCAAGAACGTCCCCTTCTTTTTGGTCAACGTCTAACCCAAAGCATACACCTTGAAAACTAAATTCAGAACTGAAGTTTGTCTTCCATGTTCTTTCTGCCTACTGTAATAAAAAAAGTCATTAATTAGGCCTTTCCATTCCTGAAATACAATTTTCACCTGCTAAGGACTAGAACTTTTATCATCTTCCATTGAAATACCAGTAATGCAAACTAGAAGGGAAAAATGTGTTTAGTAGTCGATGGACAATACTGATACAAATAAAGATGGACGTTCTTTGAAACTTTCAAGTTATGAATGGGAACTTACACACCATAGTACTGGGAACTGAATGAAGACCCAAAAAGGTAGGTAGGCTAGTTATGCTTTCCATTACTAAAAAATGGCTGATTAAATATATGTATTAGTACTGATATAAGAACTTATCTTGGCATTTACATAATAAAGTGAGAAAGGAAATATGGAGTCTGTTGCTTATGAACACAGAAAAATATTCCAGATAAATATAAATGCAGAGAAGTTAATCACTCACAGCAGACAAAGTTTATTTTGTCATTTCAGCACTGTCTTGTACAACATTCACCCAAAGAAGTGAGCAGAAGTTATACAGAAAGTAATGACAGCAACACACCCAGAAATGGAAGGAAGCCAAAAATAAGATGAGGCCTCTGGATGTTTCATTCACCGACACTCTGCTACAAAATACTCTTCCAAAACAATTTCAAGATGGTACTAAGCCATTTCTAGAAGCTGGCGTGGAAAGAGGCATACGATCAACAGAGAAACAGGATAGGGGCATCTGTTGCAATGTCTTCTACAACTGAAGCATTTCTGTGTTCTCCATCCAAGACTTTGCCTTTCATCTAAGAAAAGCCCTCACCGCCATAGATTCTGTAACTGTTTTGCCAGTGAGTAAGATGAGGCGCAGAAACTAAGATACTTCTCTTGAATAAGCCCATGGAGGACTCATTCCTAATCCTGCAAGGCCTGACCCTTCCCCAGCACTGCAAGGTCTTCTGGAACTACTAGTGAGGAAACATGTTTGATGAGCCCTGGAGCAACCCACTGCCATGTTAGATGTTGAGATGTTAGTCACAGAGAAGTAGGCATCCCAGCAACTTCAGATAGTCACACCAGAACGGACATTTACATTCCTTTCCTTTCATAGTACAATTTGATTCAGTATCCATCAGTCACTAGACTTGCAAGTGGTGTGCCAGTAGTGTGCACATACGTGACATTCGCGTACAGATTCTTGAAAGAGCTTTTTTCCACACATTAACCAAGGCCATCTTTACAAGTATTCATGCTACTCCATTGTTCCCAATAATTGTAGTATTTTCTCTGAACTGATGGGGAGGCTACTTGTTAGAGGGTTTTTTTTATTTTTCACATAACATCTCATTATTAAATCAATCCAGGTGATGGTGGATAAGAAATAACAATTTTCTATATAGTATTCCAGCACTGGTGGACTTCTTAATATTTCATCTGACCAGTCAGCAAAGTACGAGAGACTTTCTATACTTTCAAAATTATCAGAAGCCAAATCTTTAAGAATAAAAATCCACACTGCTCTTTAAGGTTTTAGAGGATGTCAAAACAGTCCCAGCAACCTCACAGGCAAGTGTTACTGCACTGCCCTGCCTGGGACATGCATAAAGTACACCATTCCTTTCTCACTATGCCTCTGTGGCTACATCTGTTGTCATTTGGAGCAGTTTAAATAGCTGAATCTGATTATTTGTGTTCAATTCATCTTTTGGTTATGCTGTTCTTTTACTATATGTATACTATACATTCTTTATATAAAGCCTGCTTTTTTAAAGTAGGGTATTAAATATTTTTTGGATATGCCTATTAGATTTAGTTCCTTTGAGAAAGGACCAGTGGTTTCGCATCTGAATATATAAGTTGCAGAGGTTTAAGCTGCTCCCAGCTGAGCAGAAGCGACTATCTCCCATGATGCACAAACCATTACCTTGCACCAGGTAAAGCTCCTAGCTGAGCTGCAGCATGCTTCACTCCACCTCCCAGTAAATCCTTTCAATATTTGCAAAGTCTGTGGCACAGCAGCCTTCATTTTATTCTGTATTTGTACAGCACAAAGTGTGAGAAGTTTATGCGCCATGCCAAGGTTCACAGATACTACAGTAGAGCGAATAGGCTACCTGCAGGAGACTGCAGCAGCTGTCACCATCAATAGAAGAGGGAGCTTCTTTTTCCTGCTACTTTCTACAAGCTTGTTTGATCCCCTGCAAGTCTCCTTTAAGAACATGAATATAATTTATTTTTCCTCAACACTTTTGCTCAGCCTTGAGCGCCTTCTGCTTTGGCTGGTAACAAATCACCATTCCTGATCTGCAGGAAGATCCCTATTGTTTTTTGACGACAGTAAGATACAGTTTGTGTTTCCATTTTTTTGAGTTTAAGACACTCAAGAGAAGCGATCCTCAGTATGCAGGAAGTGGGAAAAGAAGAAGTAAATATGCTAAGAACTGTATTTTTCGTCCTACTTTCTGCTAATCTTACCTGATACGATCTGGAGTTTCTGAACGCCTGCTGCAGCGTAGGTTTCAGCCCATGGAAAAGTTTGTGGGTTCTGTTGTCATAAATTTCATGTAACCACATATGCAAGGAGACGCTTGTTATAGGGACATTTTGAAGGGTGCACGCACAGATCCTTTAACACAAAAACTTATGTTAAAAATGTCATAAGGGGAACATGCATTGGCAGTACCTTTCAGCGCTTGAAGGCTGTGTTACAAACACAAATCAGCTAAACAGCTCCACTGAATTGCTAATCAGATATCTGTCCCACATTCAGCATGACCCTATATATCTGGTTATGAAATTTTAATTGGGGACAAAATTGTTTGGGTTTTTTGAAAGGCATTATAATTACCGATAGCCTAATTTTGATTTTTTTTTTTAACGAAATGTTCATTTTGACTGTGTTCCAACAATTGCTCCCACCGAGAGGTATCTTTTCAGCAAGCAGCAGAGTGGGTCTCTGCCAGGTATGATATGAAATATCATACCCTCTGAAAACTCCAGATTTTGGACCATTCAAAGCAGGTAAGCATCCAAAAGCTCAAAACTTTTTCAGAGATCACCAGGCCTTCCCGAGGCCTCACAATCTGTTAAGATTTCATACAAGATCACCAAGCTATGAGCTTAATCCAGACTAGAAATATCCTAAATGACCCAAAAGGCATGCTAAAACCATGGCTGGGAATAGTGGGGGAAGGAGGGAACACTGGAGTAAAATAATGTGCATTGCTGACAGCCTTAACTTTATCAACCTTCCTGTAAGGGTTCTGACTTCTAAGGAAGTTGAAAAATGCAATTAGTTTCGGTATGAAAGTGTTAAGTGTTTCAGGTCCCTGCGAAACTGTATTTTCCAGTTTCTCTTTGTGCATATGCCAAAAATAAAAGTGGATTTCCAGAAATCTTCAAGATTTTGAGGCTCTGAAGAACACACAACATATTGCTAGATTCATGATAAAAATACTGAGAGGTGACAACATTTGTGCTTGCAACTGCTGTCAGTATAAACACAACAGGCAGCTCCAGGAGATTTTTGATATGCCACCAGAGCAGCAAAACACAACCGCATGGGATATGTCTCATAAGCAGCTAAGTAGACACATTCATAGCAATATTCGTATCGATAAACCTAGAAAGATTACAAATCTACACAAAAACATTTTTGAGACCCTTCCGGTACTGCCAAAACTTCAGCCAAATGTGACATGTAAAAAAAACAGAGTCTCTGAAACTGGCTTTACGAACATAGTGTGATACCATTTCCACACAGTGAGACCAACAGAAGCAGATTTTCTAGAGCACAGGATAGCTGAAAGGCTCACCAAAATCACTGTGAGTTCCCCATTTTGCTGCCCTCAGAGCCCTTCACACCACCTCTCAGCTCTTCGCTGCCTTTCCTAGCACTCTCAGCTCCTGCTAGCCCCTCTCAGCCATCTTCCTGCTACCACTTCATGATTCATTTTGCTTAAATTGCTGAGAAGTTTGAGCCAGTTCTTGTCTCAAAGACTTTGAAAATGGCTGAGCATCCATATTCATGTGAATAAGGAAAAAATATTAACCATTCAAGGAGTTTGAAACCCGTGTGAAACCTCACCACAGAAAATTGCTATTACATTTAATCACCAGTGTAGTTCTTCACTCTACTTTCACAAATATTTTGGTATTCTAATTCAACAGGGTTTTGCTTTACTTGTTTAGTCCACTTCATACTCATATATATATATGCATATACATATTGCATACACATATATACATATGTGTATACAAAATTTGGGTATTTTATATTGGATATTCCCTATATTTGGATATTCTTTACATTAGCTACTTTCTACACATTCAAACACACCAACCACATTGACCTACAGGAACAAATCTGTTTTGTTTTGCTTTGCTCTGCTTTCTTTCTGGCATCATGGTACACAGACCCTATAAAAAAGAATGGTAAGTCAATATTATCGCATGAACTGATGGATATTTTACAAAACAGTGGGGTTCGCAATCAGTTTTAAATTAGGAAGTTAAATTCATCATCAATTATGTCCCTGTGAAAAGTCAGTTCACTATGACTCATTTTTATCTCCTTATGTATTAACAAGTATTAACAAGTATTAACAGCATTAACAGTATTAACAAGTCTTGAGGTCCAGGAGCTCCTCACAAACCTTTCCAACAGATGTTTTAGGCAGTTTAAGGAAAAACTGTTTACAACATATAATAAATGGAAAGTTCCCTTGCAGGCAGTGCATGAAAATATGCTTCAACTTCACACTGTCTGCAGATCATGTTGCCTTGAGAGCTTATTCATTCACTAGGGCTACAGCGTATTTCATGTAAAAGCATGTGCTGCTGTTATCGCAGCATTTACTAAAGCTGAGGTGAGGGTTTCAAGTTATGACCCTGACATCATGCTTGGCTCCAGATGCTAACATGTGCCTCTACGAGATTACTGGTGCACTTACAAAGCACACTTTTGGTGTGCAGCAGAGTCTTAATTAAGCTCTCTGCCCAGAAGCACACCAACATAGGAAGAAAGTTCACTTCAGACCATGGGAACATTTTGTTTTATCCATGTTGGGACTGCTTTTTGGAGCATAGCTTCAGCCAGCCTTCACACAGCACTCACAGGCATCAGGGAACATTAACCTTTTGTAGACTGTAAACACAAACTCTGTACACGTCTTCCAAAGTATTCATTTGGCTCGCAGCCTGGAAAATGCCATTGTGTTTAAATCATTGGCACTGATCTCATACAATCTAGGTACTGTCAATTTGGGTTAATTCTTCTCCCCATTGATTCGTGCATTTCACCTTCACAATATTTTGCCTACAACCATGCTGTTGAAGATGAAATACCTCTTTTCTGGGTAGTCAGTCCGGTACCCAAAGGCCAGCAGAGAAGGGAAAACAGAATCTTAAGAAATGAAGAGTGATTAACTCTGAGGACAGTTTTATATCTTAATATTTGTCTTGCAGGTTCACCTACTGAAATTATTTTCCACTTTATTATTTGATTAGCATGCAACACTTTTTGGAGGCACAGAACATAACTGTTCTCGTACGTTAACAAGAAACAACAGTAACATAAGAGCTGACAAAATAATAATTGGAAAAAGACTGAAGTATTTTCCTTCTGCCAAAGAGCTCAGAGGAAAGGTAGTTGGGAACATACTGGACTCAAAACCAGGGTTATAGCCATAATGTAAAATGAAGTCACTCGACTCCACAGTAAAAAGTTAAAGATGCTTGGAAATTTGGGTATGTTGAAGCAGTAAATGTCCTTAAATATCCATTTCCTTTCTTTGAAGTTGCAGATTCTTCTAAAAGATCAGGCTCTAGCCCTCTGTAGTTAAGGATCTGAAAAGTGCGAACAGAAAACGTAGTGGATGTCTGGACAATTGGCATGAATCTCTATAGTCACCTTCATGTTGTAAAATAGGGACACAGGAATAAAACTTGTAGGAGCATCATGAAGTCTCTAAGTGGTAACACATAGTCAGACGGAAAATGCTATGTAATTGTTAATCGTTACTGGTAGCATTACATAGCTCAGAACAATAGTTCAGCAATCCGGTGGCATTTAACAGCATGCCCTGAAAAGTATGCCTATTGAAATGTTTCCCTCTCTTTTAAAAATATCTCTGGTGCCTGCAAAACCAAACACCATGTTGGAATACGTTATCTACATCTCTGAGGACAACAGAAGGCTTGAGCTGTACGAAGTAAGACTAAACAAAGTAATTATAAGAAAAAAAGAAGGAACTAAACTTACAAGACCCTCAAAACATAACGAAGTTTTTTCAGGGGTGAAGGAGGGCAAGATCAGAAAGGGGAACATTAAAAAAAAATTAGATTGTTGCTTTATGTAGTTTTATTATCTCTGGTTTATGAAAAGATAGGAAGTTTCAAAACATAAAGCTTGAAAAAGGTTGTGTGTGAGTCCTTATAAACAGCTGTAATATTTATGAGAAATTGCACATGAAAGCCTTGTCCCATGAGATATGCAATCAACTTTCTCAACTAAATTAATCCAGCCTTTGAATTGTCACTGTTTTATCAATGATACACTCAAAAGTTTCCATCAATGTCTGAGTGCATGACCCAGGCTCTTGATGTTCAAGATCTTGCAAATTCATTCCACCAGGAGGAGAACTGGATGATGAATCAGGTATGGTTGCAACCTTATTTATTTGAAAATAAGCTGTACAATGTACAATTTCCTTCAGGGCACTAGAAATCCAAAAATAAAAAGCAGTTTCTTTGTCCAGAGTCTCAAGTGTTTTTCTGGCTGGTATCATGGCCAAAACTTTCAGCTTTTACTCACTGGCTTCTCTTCCTCTGTGCACTTTTGTGGTGTTTCTGCATCTTTTGACTGTGCTTGTCTCTCTCAGACACACCCAAACACACACAAAAACATGTACATAGATGTACCTCCACGTAAGCTTCCTCTGACAATGCCAAATGTATGCATTTAGACCCAAAACCTTGCAGCTGCCCAGATGACTTCCCTCCCCAGCCTCCTCACAATCTGTGTGCAAGACAGTTGCTTCAGCTACTGCAGCCGTTTATTTCAGGAAGAAGCTTGGTTTCCCTCTCACCTGGGTTCAGAAGCAGAATAAGTACTGTAAGGTGCCACAGCGATGTGTGAGAAGTGGGGTGGGAATATGAGGAAGCTGAGACAAATGCACATCTGTGCAATGCTTGCTACAGCACAGCAAGGAGCAGGGAAGGGGATGCAGATAGGGCTTTGTCCTGCTTTACACGCCAGCTGGGCTTGCCTTGCAAGCAACACACAGATGTGCACACAAGTAGGTGACATACGTACATATCTCAGGCACACACATTCATCTAAGTTTTCTTCTACTGATTATTTAGGAACTACACAGCCCTCTGGAAAAAATTCTGGTGCATGCTTTGCTGTTTTATATGCAAAGTGTCTTTATCATACATCAGTCTCATTTGCAGCTTAAGTCTTATTGTGCCACCTCTACTTCCTCTTGTTGTTTTGTACATTATTGGAGTGTGTGGTGTGCATGCTTTATTGCGTGTATAAACCTGGTGCAACCAGATGGTAGAACCTGTAGACACAGGATAAGAACAGTTTGCATGAAAGTGCCATAGCAAATACCTGCTGGAAATCAATAAGACTCCTAGACAACTCTTAGTATATGCTCTGAGCTATTCTTATTTTGAACATCATTAAGATGCTTGTCTGACCAATGAAGCAACTCCAAATCCAGGCAAGCTCCTGATTGTAATTGAATAGTTATGCAAGACTGCTGTTTATTAACAAAACTTTGTTACAGCAACTAGTTGAATTGAAGTAGAACTTTATGGCCAGATATATTGCACTGGATTTCTTGTATTTAATCTTACCTTTAATGCTACTGACTGTCAGTTAAGCTTAACATTACTTATAAAGCTATGTAGTTTCTTCTCAAAACATTAAAAAAAAAAAAAAGACAAAGTTATTTTTTGGCTTGTCTAACAAAGCAACGTAACTGCTGTAACCCAAGCAACAATCAAACTACATGGAACATATCTGAAGGGAAGGGAAGAATCAAAATCCACAGAGTACAGCCAATTTCTTTAAAAATTAAAAAAAAAAAAAAGTAAAATGACCTCACTGTATTACTATTCTCATTCTGTGATACAGCCTTAGTTTTATGAATCCAGCAGAAGCTGGTTAGCAAAGACAAAAGAAAAATACCTTAACACTGACACACTTAACAGTATAGATTTCCTAAGGGAGGTGAGGTAAATAGGACATAGCCCCTCCATTGGCACCTCCTTATTCCCATGCGTGTTGCAAATCTTCTGCAGGACAGGACAGGAGGAAGGCTGAATTGCTGCAAAACCCCTGTCATCACTGCAGTTGCATTCCCATTGCTCCCAGCCTTAGCCACATCCCCTCAGCTGCCAGGGCACCACACAATGTGTGTTATACAGCTCACTGAACTAGGTGCATTAAAAATCCTACCCAAGAGGTAGGACAGCAAACAAATGAATGCAAAGACTGATTTCTGACATGCAGTCCCACAAATGCCTATTAGTTGCAATGTTCATACTACTATTTAGCATCAAAAGTAGTTAAAGCTGTGCAATAATGCAATCCTCACAAAACAAAGAACTGATCATATTTAACAATGAGAAAAGCAAGCTGCATCAGATGACTCTTTACCTGTGCTGCTCAAGAGAGCTGGAGCTTATCATTGCAGGCTTATTTCATCTGCTATGAATTTTTGAGATTCATTGTTTTACTTCGTATTACCTCAGCATCAACTGAGCTAGCTGCCCGGACATCACAAACCACAATATTCAGAAAAAGCTGGTTTTATTTAATGTATTTATTGCTACCTTCAGGAGTGGGCAATTTTCACATTACTACCCATGAGTCATTAGTAATCAGACAATTTTAACACCTACACAAAACATTGATTACCTCCCTTGAGTTTATTCTTTCCCCCTGCTGATCTTGCTAGCACTTACTGTACTTATTATACTCTCTCTAACAGATCTCCTCAGAGGTAGCTTCCACCCCATCAAGCTATCCTAGTAAATAGAGAAAACATCTTCTGCAAACCCAGACACCCCCAGACCTTAGGAAGAATTAGTCTGCAACACAAAATGACATGCATTTTAAAGAGGAGAAAAGGAGCGAGGTGAGGCAAGGTGAAGAGAGAGGAGAAGGCTCTGCTAGCTCTTTCACAGCCTTCCTTCTTTCTCTTTCCAAACGGAACCAGAAATCTTAGAGTACATGGAGAACACAAATTATTCAATTCACTTGAAGGTGATCATCTATTGGTAATGGTAGAGGTTATGCACTGAGGTCTGTGGAGGCCTGGCAACATGCCATCATTTACCTGGAGGATGAATCCCATTCCCTAGCATCAGACATCAACACTGTACCTAAAAGGACCGCCTGCCAAGGAGCCAGCAATGCTTATTGAACACGATGCATCCACCAATGCTTCAGACAGAAACACACTCACAGAGGGCAGGACTGGTTGGTTCTTTCTTGGTATTGATATGAAGAAAGGTACCACGATGCTTTTGGCAAGTGTCCATGCATTTCTGTCGCTGTGTTGTAGGATGAGTGGTCAGTGACATTCATTTATTTGTCGTTCCCCTCTGGAATAAATTAACTAGCTTTTTTCTGATATGAAGTCCACATGTCACGGTGAAATGTTACCAGGACAGTCACCAACTTAAGTGGATACATTTTGTGTTTTATAAAGATAAGGTATGAGGAAAGCAGTGAAGGAAGACAGCCTAGTCAGCATACTAGACAGTAGGGACAGCTAATGAACACAGTCCAGAAAACCCATGAATACGAAGTGGTTTCAGCTTCAGCAAAAATATAAAAATGAGGAAGCAGAATGCAGCTGAAGCAGTATCCCCCAATCATCCCAGGAGATTTTTTTGAAACGTCCACAGGACTCCATGCAGGTATCATGTTTGAGCTACATGCAGTTTTATTAATGCATGCGGTGCATTCCCCTCCTCCCACTGTGGATATACTCCTTAAGGGACAAATACTGCTGACTGGCCATTAAGAAAAAATGAGTTTCCCTGCAAGGCAAGTGGAATGGTATAGCTTTAGGTTTGTCGGCAGTTTGATGCCATGGGTACATAATGCTTCAGTATATTTACCAGGGCTATAGCCCCTACTGGATAACATGGGAATGGTAAAAACAAGAGAGAATCTTCATTGGGCAAATGCCGTCAAAATAAAACCTCAGAATCTGGGTTTTCATCATGCTTTACCTATCCACTTTTGTACCCACATATAACCACAATGTAATTCCTATAATTTAAATGTCTGAGTACTTTGCCTGCAGGCACAATGACATATTTAGATGTCTAGCTGATGTCAAAATCCTACAGTTCCTGATGCCTGCATTTGCTGCTGTAAAAATAGAGACCATTGTTTAAAATCTGCATCTTAAAGTGTGTATTCTCAATGAAAGGTAACATCTGTTCATAGCATGTGCCACTGTCAGACAAACAGGGAGGTCATGGACAGATCTGCACCCATTTCTGCAGATTGAGACAGAATATGAACCCTTGAAAGACTGTACTGTTTCCACATTTTATTTTTTTTCTTTCTTTCACTGGTAAAAACAGTTTTAGCTACAGACTGTCTGCATCTCAAAGGATTTGAGACAGTATTTGAAGGAGATCTGAAGCAGGAAAAGACATAGTCTTCTGCTGCTTAGCCTATGCCCAGGGCTCACTGGGGCTGTGAAACAGTTCACTGAGCATTTCCCTCTTCTCCTTCTAAATAAACATTAATTGGCCCAACAGTTCACAAAATATGCTTTAATTGAACAACAGCTAAGCAAGAGCACAGGAACTGGACTCGATGATCCTCTCGGGTCCCTTCCAAATCAGGGTATTTTAAGAGCTTAGTGAACAGAAAACTGTGCTATTATGTCAGGGACAGGTCATGAGCAACCCTTTAAAGAGAGACTTGCTTAATTATTTGTCTCAGAAGAAAATATTTTCTCCATCCCATGCTCTCCTTGCTTGTCTTCATGGTTTCCTACTGATCTTCCACTTCAACCTATTTTTGCTCTGCATTTTCTTGAATGTCCTCATTTCAGGTCCTTTTCTTCCATTAAGCGTAGGGTGAACTAGAAGAGAAATTGGAGGGAGGCAGGAGATGACCAGCAGGGATATGAAGAGTCAGAGGCAGTAGTCCCCAGCAGGACCATGAGGAGCAAGAGGAAACCAAGTTCCCATCACAAAATTTATTTAGCTGTGGCTGAAGTATATGCAAGGCCTGGGACAGCAACTTCAGACTCATTCAGCTCAGGTTTCCCAAACCAAAAGGTGGAACAGCAGAAGTTCCAACTGGGAAAGTTGAAGTGTCAAATTGAAAGAGAGATGCTTGCTGACTACAGCAGGCCAAGAGGCATGATCTCAAGGCTGACAAAGAAAGTCAAGCAATGTGGCAACGAGCTTCTCAACAGAGATGGTCCTGCAGGGAATCCGTGCTAGAAAACTGTCCCATCATAAAAAGGAGGATAGGCTATGAAAGGTGCAGATGCCAAGCCTTGTAGGGGTCATGGGTCTGCACAGAAAGAGCAGCATGTGGCCAGAAGTGGGTAAGGCTGGGGTCCAGAGGAGCAGCAGCCCCAAGTGGTGCCTCGAGAAGGACCCCAAGAGCTGCGGTACTGCCAGAGGGGCCTGAGAATGCAGCTACCGCTGGCGGAAAAGCTGGGAAGCTGTCTCTCAGCGAGGGTAGCAGAGCAGCATCAGCTCAGCCAGGAGGACAGCTGCTATTTCAAACAGCCCAGGTTAGCTCAGTGAGCACCAGCTGCAGGAGGAAAGAAATCACCCAGCTCTGCAACACACACTGCACAGTTGAATGAACTTAAACTTCAAATAAATGTGCCCACACCATGCTATATTCACATGGCCACCCGGTTCTCCTTGGTCTCTTGTGAAGAAGCCTGCCAGCAGTAGCTCCAGGAGGTCCCAAACCACCGTCAGATCGCATGCAGATGTAACCAAAATGCTGTAAGGGATTATGCATCTGGGTGAAAACTATGGACATTAAATCATCTACACGGTCTGCACAGCAACTTTTCGTATTGACACAGTAAGGACAAGGCCACCAGAGGTTCAGTAAATGCTGGCAGATATACTATGTGATGTATCACTTGAAAATTCATCTTTAATTATAATTAATTACACTAATTAAAGAGTAATAAGCCCAGACAGGTAGGTGTGAGAATGCAGCTGCCTGCTACAGGTTTTATTTATGCAGGTTTCTGTGTAATGCAAAGTAAGTGACTAGGAGAGAAATAGGGTCATTTTTCCCACCTGTGACCAGGAGATAGCTTTACTAAATCCTATATGAACAGATGAAGAGGTTCAGCTTATGCATCGGTCATAGAAATATTTTCAGTTAATGTCAGGATAACTGTGTCTTGGAACTTATACTAGCTTTTGCAGAGGGAGACTAGACTTATGATCTTGGTATGATAACACCTAGAACAGAATTTATTCCAAATTACTTCAGGGAGGAGCTCTTAATTAACTTACAAATTAGGTGTGAATATCAAATTTTGGCAAAAATAGTATCTTAAAAATAACTTTTAGGGAAACTCTGAGTAATTAAAAGCAGCTGTGAGAATTTCAGAGGCAGCTAGTGAAATGGTTCACATCATTTCTGAGAGCTGGAAAAGGGGAGAAAACAAGAAAGCTGTAAATTCTAAACATGTCAGAGAAATAACAGGAGCAGAAATAGTCACTTCATCAGCATGTCCCAAACAGACATGATTGCAAAGAATATCCCAATCTGATCCTGTGTTGTGGTAGGTGACCCAGACGTCACCTGCAAACCACATTGGGATCCTGCTGGGTGGTGCAGTCGCTGGCTGCAAGCCCCACAGCAAAGCCAGCACACCAGGAGGGAAAGAAACTCCCGCATCCCAACCTAAGCTATGAGATTAATAGTGTGCAGTGCAGACTTGCCAGCTGGCAGGTGACATACAGAGCCAAAGAGCGGGAACCCTTTTGCCACCTTCAGGCAACCCTGATCTCAGGCCAGTCATAATAGCCCCTGCCTACCGCAGATTGCACGGGGACTTGCCCTTGGGCCTCTTAGGTCACCTCTGCAAGTCCATCTACAGAAAGACTGACCCTCTGCGAGGCTGCGGCAATGCTCAAGAGCCAAAGAGCCCGAAGAGGAGCATCCTTCCCCAGAGATGACCGGGAAAGGGGATGCGGGTGGCTGTGTGCCTGGAGTGCAGGGCACTGAGCCTGTCCCGCCCTGCTGTTCAGGGACTGAGAGCCACGGCTACACCACCCTGTCCCTCAGCAAAGCTGACTTGCTCAGTCTCCGAACAGAAAACGGAACTGGCCAGGTGGGTTTTCAGGCAGTGGGGAACTACCGGAGAATTGGATGCTTACTCCTGAGCTCTCCAATGCACCTGGGCATGGCCAGCCTCTTTTCACAGTCTCTTGAACAATTATCCCATAGTGAAAACCAGATATATATAAAAAAAAAAAAAGTCAAACTGAGGTGGAAAGATTTGTTGAAGGCAAGGGGAGACTCAAACCTTGTGGAAATATTATTTTTTATGACTGTAATATGCTCACCTTCAGTCCTCGGAGACACCCACTGCATTTTTCCTGAATTAAGAAAGAGGCAGATGGAAGCATTCAGAGATGGTAGTGGAATATTGAATGTAGGTAACGTCCCATAACAATACAGCACCCTATAACAACAATAGCAATGAGATGTGATTTCCTCCTTCAGGACAGCGGGTACATCACCATGGGTGCTTAGGAAGATATGGCCTCTGTAGAAAACAAAGCCGTGCACAGGATTAAGAGGTAGTAAAAGAGAAGGGGAAAAAAGAGACTGTGGGTAAAGACTCTGAAAGTGCCTAAGGGGATGACTAATAGACATGGCCACGAATTCTGTTTTCAATAGAAAATACAGTTTTCAGAAAATCAAAAATTTTCATAAACATCAACCACAGTGGGAGAGAAGGCCATTTTATGCCTGGGGAAATGTAGACTTACAGACAATTCAACTCACGGAGAAAATAAGGGCACAAGACATGTGAACGACAACTGCTGAGAGAAAACAATTCCTCTTGGGAAATGTGGTTTAATTTTTGAAATGACTCAAAATGAAATGTGTTGGTACACTTTCAACAGACTAAATTGAAGCATTTTAATTATAAATCATTTATTCATAACTTTTCGCTCCACAATAAACATCATTTTTTTCAACTTTTTCCCTTTGGTACAGAAATGCATTCCTGTTTCATACAGGACAGAAATTTTGATTTTGACTATGTTTTATGCAGACTCCAAGACTCAACTTTCAAGAGCACCCTCAGAGAGGAGCCTAATGGTATGGCTTATATGAGTATTTATGCCAGCAGGAAAGGAAGAGCAGTACTGGGGCGGACTAAGCAGCCAGGATTTGGGATGCAGGGATACAGCAGGGCTCCCTTATCCAGGAACAGTGCCCACTTAAAGCAGTATTCAGACTTTGGCATTACTGTTAGTGATCTTTCAATGAGATTTGAGCTCCTAAACATTGATCTTCTGTTAAGGGGGAGAGAAGGGTTGGGAGCTGCGCCTGGGGCAGTGCAGTGGGAGAGGGGGCCACAGTCCTCCGGCACCCTGGGACGCTCCCTGCCTCGAGGGCTGCTGGCATGAGAAGGGCCGTGGAGTCAAACGTTTTGCGAGACAGGTACCTGGTCTTGGATGTGAAGTGGAAAGAGCATTTGGGATAGATAGGTATCCACACATCTTTTAGGGATGTCGATACAGCAGAGGAGATTTTACTGGGGGAAGGTGAGTAAGGACACGCAAATGGGCATGCACACCTTTGTTACGCTGAGAGGGGAAAGCAACATACATGTTCGTAATACATCTGTTTACAGCTATTTGATGCAAGCTCACAAATGATGGTAATTCCCACATTATTACACCAAAGACTGGCCTAAAAATAGGCTGCCTGAACTTTATATAGCATGAGGAAGTCCTGTGACTCCCTGACCGAAGTCAGTCCCAGCAGCTGTATGTACCAGTCTGACCCTGAAAGGTCCGGCCCTGAAATGGAGCTTCGTGGGAAATCTTCTGCGTATTACATACAACCCAGCTCTTGAAAGTTAGTTATGCAACTTGCTAGTTCCACGTACATAACAAATTTGAGAAGATCCACAAACCCAAGTAATTGAAAATGTCGGGCTACAATGTACCCTTTCAAAGACAGGTATGCAACTCTGTCATTCCTGGGGCTACACATCACAAATCACCCAGCGCAACGCTAATTTAGCCTTTGGCAAGCTTCAGATTCCCTTCCCCAGCTGGAGAAGTGTACCCCAAAATAGAACTTGCTAGAAAGAACACTGAAATCAGCTTTCATCAGTATTTATATAAAGTACCTGTGTCACTGATATTGAAAACTGTGAGTAACGGCACCTCACGTGATGTGTGACTGAATACCTTCTCCAGTAATCACTCGGGTTAATTTCTTGATTGATGTCCTATATTTCACTCAGCCTCTTGAATGAGCAAGTCATACAGCTTCTGCCACATTTCTACTGGAACAAGCATCCATGTCTAACAGGGTTAAGGGGGGGACATGAAGAAAAAGTTATAGAACAGTTTGTTGCTGCTGCAAGAAAATAACATGGCTTCTAACTTCAGCAGTTTTGTTCTGTACAAAAAAGCACAAAGCCAGGAGCACTCATTATCAGGCTCACTCGAGAAAGCCAGTAAGCGAGCAAGAATGAAAGACAGTCAGGGGAACAGAGGGTGATAGAAAGTGCACCAAGTAGAACAGAAATACTTAGACATGAGTGTTTTCATCCACAGAAATGTCATTAATATTGTAATTAACTGGTTCTTGAGCTTTTAGGATGCCCGGTCTTAAGATCTGGCCCTGGGATAAACACAGGCCCTGAAGTCCTACCTAGCAAGCAGGTCTCCATTTTTTTTTGGTGAGACACGGGAAGGCAGCAGTAGTCTCAGTGATACTGATCTCTTGACGCTACAGGGCAAAGCATCTACCCGCTTCAGGCTGGCCATGACTGCGTAATTGCCCAGTCACTCCAATGTCATCACCTCCCACGTCTTACAGCTTTGTCATCACAAAGTCTAGATCTTTGTTCTTTGCCAACCAATACAACTGCGGGGGGCGGGGGGGGAAAGCAGCAAGCATTTCACTATAATATCTTTCCATTCAGAAACATGAGTTTCCTCTTGTTTAACTTTCAGCATATGCCAGCATAATTACATCAGGCTGCATCAGCTGTATAACCTGACATGAAGTTGCATAAGACAAAATGCCTCATGTAATTTGCTGCATCATCCAGGAATCTGAAAACAAAAAAAAGCAGCTGGGCCATTGGGGTTTTTTTGCCTTGTGTTAAAGCTACTTTCAGATCTTTAGTCAGGAAACCAAGTAACTCTCAAGCAGACCTTTTAATCCACCGCAGCCTATGCATCATCTTTACTAAAGCTGTCACTGCCTCTTCACATGGTCCATTCCAGCAAAACAGCAACCCTTCTGTAACAAGTAGCATTTTTCACTAGTCATGATCTGGACCCCACTCTGGGGCTGATTCTGTCACTCTTACTCACACTGAGTAATACTCCTGACTCAAGGGGCAACACCCCCAAATCTGACTATACAATTACATTATTATATTGGATGATTGGATCTCAGTAGTACAGCAGTAACATGTGTTATTGGTTATGCCACATACACATCTATCCCAAATGCTCTTTCCACTTTACATCCAGGACCATATACAGCCATGGAATGGATGAGTGAGCCTCCCACCTTCTGTTAGATCCTGGGAGCTTGTGCCCTTCCCAGTATTTAAGGCAGGGCCAAGATTTTATTTTATATTGCTACTCTGCAAAAATGGTTAATTTCATGCTATGCATTTTGCCAGAATCCAACAAAGTATATTTCCCAAACCAGCAGAAAAATGGTGCAGGCACGTTTTCACATGAAAAGCTCTTTGTCAGATGTACGGCTATTTTTCCTCCTTGAGAACCAGATATGCAAAATAAATTCCAGAACTACAATGATCATGACCGTCTTTGCATTCATTGCTTGTTTTCCTTCTCTAAAACCTAACGAGTTCCAGCAAGACAATAGGGAATGATTAACATTACATCATATTTTCTATTCAAGAGCAGCAGAGAAATTTCCATTCTTTTTCACATAGCAAAGACCATAGCTGGCACACCCAGCCCAGACTGATTTTTTTCCAAGGAGAATGCAATTCTTTTCCTTGCCAAGGAGGAGTATTATCTTTTGCACCATGCCAGAAATGGATGGAAAACGTCTTCCATATGAAAATTTCACTCTCCTCTCACTGTTATTTGCACATAAATGTGGCTTTCCATTTCTCAGAGGGAACAGCCATACCAGTTTGTCTTCAAGTCAGGTTATTCTGTTTATGGCAAAAAAAGGTGTCTGCCGATGCGGTGACAAAACAGGCTGTGATGTAGCCTACATGAAGTGATTTACAGCCTTCCATCCAGGTCCAGCAGAAAGCTACCTATCTCAAAAAGTTTGCTCACCTTTCAGCAGCAAAAGGCAATATGCATGGAGATTCTTCTTCTGGGAAGAAACTTTTCGAAATACTTCAGAATGATTCTGTGGGGCAAGTGCCTACCTATATCCTATCTAACTTGAAAAAAAACCTGAGAAATTTGGCTTTTCCAGATCATGGTTCACTATCTTCTGGTTTGTGCCAGCACCTGTGCTCAGTGAGTTCCTCAAGCTGCGGTCACCCCTTGGAGCAACCTTTGAGCCCTGACTTCTTTTTTTAACTTGAGAGTTCAAATTTCCTCCTTAGTCCATCCCTTCTCCAAGGTCGAGCCAGTCTTTCCATTCTGGCCATGTCCCTTTGGTGGACAGCCTCTCCCAGGAGGAAGGAGGGTGCTAGCATCATTTGTCAAACAGAGTATGTGGAACTCTCACTTAGGAGCAGGTGCTGCTTCTGCTTATTCATGTATCTGATCCTTTTCAGGAGGCTTAATTTCTTTGACTTGTTTTCCTTTCTGGTATCTCCACTTCAACTGAATGCATGGCCATTGCTAACTCAAGGTTCAGGCTTCTTTGCAGGGGTCTCTCCCTGGCCCTGAGCTAGCAACTGCTAGTGTTCATAAAGGCTACAGAATGTTAAAATATTAAAATATACAACAAAGTCAGAGATAACAAGCTATTCTGTAAGCAGGAGAACAAGCAAAGCCTGCTTTCCAGTGGATTTTTTGTCACTGGGGTCTCAAGGGCCTAACTGGTGACAGGTCAGACTCAAGCTTTTCCCACGGCTACAGTGTCTCTAACATTGCTGTCATCTGCCATTGCCTGCTAAGGGTTAATTAAGCTCACGCTTAAGCTTTTCTTTCTGTAAGAGTAACAACATGATCTTCTCTCCTTTGTCCACTGCCTACTTTCACCAAATATGTGTGCTTTCTAATGTCTCCAACAGCACTGCCAATCTTTCACATTAGCTGACTTACAGGTACCTAAGTGATTAATGGGGGATGGATGCCACACACAGGTTGCAACCACAAAAGCCTCATTTCCTTGAGAGAGCAGGATAAAAAACACCAGACGCACTCATAGTAGAATCCTGTGAAACAGGCACAAAAGAACAAACCCACTTCACCAGTGCCATGAAACAGTAATAAAAATGTTACACGGCTCCTACAAAGATCATATGTAAAGTGTGCCTTCCCTCCCAGAACAAGGACAAGGTTCACCAGTGGAAGTTAAGGTATGTCAGGATTAATTCTACAGTGCCCTTCTTCATTGAATGATTAAATTCATAAGCTGGCTTACTGCAGCCATTTATAAAATCTCAGCACAGGCACAAATTCTGTGAACATGTGCTTAAAATGAAATTATGATTGTGAGGTCTAAGAGAACATATTTGGTTTTGTGCATCAGAAGCAGCATCTTCAGATAATTAAAAAATACACATTTTTTTGGTGAAAAAGTTTTTTCTGTGAAAAAATGAGAGTTTGGTGACATATTTGGGCACTTCGACTCTCCAGGTTGAACAGCGCTACTTCAGAACAGCACTCTACTTACGGCGCATGCAATTGCTTGGAAACCATTTTCCAAGCAGAAAATTTCATACCGTGTTCCCCTTGCAGCTTGTTTTATCAATCTGTTGCTTTTTTTCTACTTAAAATGCAAGCTCTTCCAGTCTATGAGACTTGTTTTGATTAGTGTCTGCACATTGCTTAGCACAAAAGGACTCAGGTTGCAGCAATCTGTATGGCACAAGCATGCAAATAGCAATTGATTGTAACAAGAAATAATAAATGTAGCAGGACTAGCATTTTACAGGAAAACAATATAGCTGAACATTCAAACTACTATTCTCATCATCAGAAAGAAGGGCAGGTCAGCTACAGTGGCTGGTCCTGCATCTTGTCCTGTTCAAAACTTTCATTAACAACTGGCATGATGCAGTCCTACTTAGTGTTTGTCAGAGTTGCCAAAAACACGAGCATGGGAGGAATCGCAAGCTCTCTCAAAGACAGGATCAGAGCTCAAAATGATCCCAAGAAACAGGGGAGGTCATTTGAAATCAACACGATAAAATTCAGCAAAGAGAACTGCAAAGGGCTACAATTAAAGAAGCAAAATGAAGTGCACAAGTTTGAAAGAGGGAACAACTGGCCAGTCAGCAGTACACTGATAAAGGATCTGGAGTTACAGAGGTTTGAACTCAAACATATGAAGCTGGTCATCAGCTTGCACATGTGTCCACTCTGAGAACTACCAGGAAAAAAATAGGCTTAAGTTAGAGCAATGAAGACTAGAAAAAGGGTCTTTTAATCTGTAAGTGTAGCGAAACACAGTGACAAAGACTGCTTCAGTGAAGGGTTTTCTTTGAACAGGTTAGACATCTGTCAGGTTAGACATCACCCTGGATGACCCCTGGACTTTTTTCCTAGCCCTGCACTTTTATGATTCAATAGAGTTCCTCCAGCTAGGGAAATCTATTGCTGTGTGAGCTGCAATTTGGAGGGCACGCCTTGGCAAAACCACTGTTTTATATTCCATGTTTCACAGGTGAGCCTAAGACAGAGCGAGGAGACTACAGCACAGATCCCTGTGGCTTATCTCCTTACTTGGCATGGATGCGAATTTCCACTTTCCCCTGTTTGGAAACTGAACTCTTTCCAGCTGTTACAGTGTGAGCCTTTACTTCTTCCATACTAATAGGACCTGGCCTAAGAAGGAAGGAGAGCTTTACTAAAAATGGAGGTGTTCAGTTAGAAAATTAAGACTTAAAAGCAAACTAACAAGCTGCTGCAATATAAACTGTGGTGGTAGTTCTCAGTGGCTTCACTATGGTGCAGTGTGTGCTTAGTGCATGCTCCTGCCTTGCAACACTGTTCACTAAACATAAGGTCCTTCACCCATACCTCTGAGCCATACGCTCCCTGACATTTACTGTGTTGTAGCTACCAAGGAGTAGCTGGCACACTGTAAATGCGTACCTTGATTTACTTCGCAGTAGCATGCTTGCTCACACCTTTAATCCCATGGTATATATATTTTTAAAAAGGGACGAGCAAAGGTCAAATGCTTTTGAAATGCACTTTGTGGGCTATGATGCTCTATAAGAACAAGTGAGTTATTCAATGATGTCAATTAATCTTATATTTACAGCTATTGATGGAATTGTCTTCTTTCAAAGTACTGAACTGAGAGTTCTGATGCAGGAGTTCTTAGGTGTAAATAAATACCTAGACATCCAATACCTTACTGCTGAGGTCTATCCCTCGATAACCAAAGGAACTATAGTTTTCAAATACATCTGCAGTCATAAAAATCAGGAAAAATAAAATCCTCTGACAGGTCAAAGAATCCCAGTTCTGACACAGAACTTAAAATATACTAATTTTTATTTCTAGACCTTTTTCTCATGACGTAAACAGCATTCTTATGGAGGAAACACTGAAGTGCCAATCTAAGCACTAGCCTATGTTGAAGTCTTTCCTCTTGTCCTACCATACACTCACCAATTGTTTTCCTTCCCCTACTGAAATCTAGCATTTCTTGGAGCAGAAGACTTTTGCCGGAAAGAAGTGTCATAGTCTAGCTGTGAGGTAGGTCCACACGGCTTAGTCCCAGGCAGTTAGTGGTGCATCCCAGTCCTCTACCAGAGAGTTGTTCTGCTTTCAGAGAAGGTTTGTAAGAGAGCCCTTGGCAGCGCTGCCTGGGCACCGGGAGGTCTCCAAGCGGTCTCCAGGCACTTCACACAGATGCACTGAGCCATCACGGTGCTTGGAGGCAGGACTGCCTCCCCCCACCGCCCACCACTCACCACGGGATGCGCGCTCTCTCTGCCTTGCTGACCCTCCTTGGTTTCAGAAGTGACTGGAATGCTTCACTGGGGGGAAAATGACGTATCCCTGAAGCACTCTTGTGCCACCAGGAATAAAAGTGCTATACGCATCTAAGTCACAGCCATACAACACAGCCATTCATAGCTGTGAACCACGTCACCTGTCTCTCTTTATACAGCCTCGTTTCATTGTTCAAGGCCCAAGTAAAGGAGTCATAACATTTTTTGCAAATGACAAACTTTTATCTGTTTCAGAAATTCTCAGATAAATCCAGAGGGACTTGAATATTAATAAAATAGACACCGAAAGTCCTCCCGCACATCACTCCTCTGAGTAACACAATGTAGTCACACAGCACGGCTTCATACTGGACAGACACACCTTTGAGCTTACTCATTTGAACCTCAGTATCCCACAGAAGAAGGGGAAAAACAAATGTAAAGTGAAATTAGTTCCAACAAGTAAAAGCTGCACAACAAAGATAGTTCATTATTTATGGAAAAGTCGTGACTGTTACTTTACACAACGTTGGTGTGGCAGAGGACAACATTTCCTGGTATTATCTTCTCTGCAGACTCCTCTGAAAATGTATCACTGTTCATGACGACTGGAATAAAGAAACTAAAAATAGATAGATGGCTATAATGGACCATTCACAAATCTAAAGGTGTGCACATGCTCGTAGCATTCAGCAAGATGCAGGAAAATATAGACAACAGATAATTTGGGTCAGATAATGGTCTCTGCAAGAAAACAGAAGACAAACACTCACTTCCTCTCATTTCTTCTGTGAAGTGGAGGGAGCTTTGCTTTCTGCTGTCTGGAGCACCCATTGCCTAGGAAACGTGTCTCCCTAAGACCCTCAGGGGTCTTAAAGCCCATGAAGCAGCACTGTGGCTTTCAAAAGGCCAAAGTAAAAGATTAATATAGCTATATGTAGGCACAACCCTATGTTCTGACTTGATCCTTCTGCCTACTGGCCATGCGACTGTCTTAGGAATCATTTTCTCTGCATCACCTTCTGCATCAAAAATGGATTATTTGTGAAAAGAACCAGAGCCTCTTCTGTGAGCAACTTCACAAAAGACAGAACAGTTTAACGTCATGAAAACCAAAATGTTTAGCACGAGCCTTTCCCAAGAATCTCATCTCCTGAAACTGCCAAGAAGGGCTGGAAAAAAAACCCCAACCACTTTTTTCTGAACCAGAAACATACCTGTATACTCCCGCCATGTGCAGCCAGCAATATGACTGGTAATGCAGAGAACCCAACACTCCCCTGACACCGAGAAGTCCCAAATGCAAACTCTGGCTGTGCCACAGATGGGCCATGCAACCATGGGTGCATCTCTGGCCCTCTCAGCCTCATTTTCATTGTCTGTGGAATGAAAACAGTGCTCACAGTTTTGTGATGTGAGAAGGATTAGATAAAACTTTGTTCATGTCATAAGCCTGCAAGTTGCTATCACTATTAATTCATGGTTTATTATTCTTGTTACAGAAAATCTTCCTAATAATTTAAAGAATCAAATTCATTAAGGAATGAATTAATTTCCTTCATTCGTGAAGGCAAAGAGGTCTGTGATCAACTGCACTAGTAGGTGGTTTTGCCCTATGAATTTTGATTTACTTCACAAGTAATAGGTATTACAGTAAAACAAAGCCGGGTATTTTACATGGCCATCATATACAAACTTATAAGGAGATTCTTAGAAAACCCTAGTTTCTTTATGCCATGGACTATTTTTTTTTCCTCTTTTCACTGATGATTTCAGGCTTATTGCATGGCAGTACTATAACATGTCAGAAAGCAACAGGAGTACCAGCAAAGACAGGGAAAGGTCATTGCCCTCAGAACAGGTAGAACATCAGGGCAAGAAGGGAAGCAGTTTGTCCGTGTAGCTCTTTTTACACATTTAAGGTGAAGTAGTAGAAGGCAAATGAAAATTTTGTTGACTTCAGTTTAGTCCTTTGCCTTGAAAATGGCCAGGAGAAACCAAATAAAATCCTTTAGGCCATCTTCACCCCCATTCCACCTTTATATTTCTAGAAGAACATAGAAAAAAAAAATTAAATCAGTCTTGACGTAATTTGAATGATACAATCCAAATTACTGGACTTACACTGTGTATCCAACTTAGGGTCTATGACCATCAAAGCTGAGCAATTCAGTAGCCTGTAATTCAGAAATCTGAATCTCTTTATTCTCACAATACTTGAACAATGTAATGGCAATGCTATTACTCCCACTTAACGCATGAGAAATGGGGGCACATAAAACTAAGGTTCTACTTACTGCAGCCCTTAACTTGTAACGCTGAACTGCAAACCAGAAGACATAAAATCACAGTTAATTCAGCACTGACTCTAAACTAGTAAATCCTGCTGAAAGGCAAGATACTCTGTCCAGGGCTCAGCACAGGACCAAGAGGGTTGCCTGTTTCTGGCTGCCTTGGAGGGTGCAGAGGAACTCCACATCTGCTAGGGCAGGGGAAGAGTGATCTCACACCTCCTCAAAAAACAGCCATGTAGACATTTGTCTTTTTGCAAACCTCTTGTACTGGATGAACACAGCAGAGAATACGTAGTTTGTGGAACAGCGCAAGACCTGGACATGATCAAGGACACCAAGTTACTCAGCTATGCCAAGGCTTTGCTTTGCTTATACCTGTCAGAGGAAATTCAAGCAGCTACAGAGTTTGGCAGCAGCTGAGCAGGGATTCTGGGATTGGCAGAGGTTTTGGGGACATCCAAAAGATGCCTCCATCTTTTTGTGAACTAAGGCAGAATAGATTTGACCGAGGTTATCTAGGATATCTGTGAGAGAGAAGGGGTATGAAAAGAGACATCTGAAGCTCTAGGTCAGTGCCTACTCACTCACTATCCACATTTTAACAAGTGTATCTGTAATTTCTTCCATCCTACTGAACTTCTTTTTCCGAAATCTCTAATTTCTGTACTGTATGTTCCTGGCACACAGAAACTTCTACATTCGTAAACTTGCTATTACTTAATACCTTTGCCCACACACAGTGCCTTGTAGTTACAACACTTACTAAGCAAGAAAAGAAAATCATGGTTTGGGAGGTGAATTTTCCTGTAGTTTTTGGTCATGTCTTGGTCCTTGGCATAAGAAACTGTTTAGCCAGTCCTCAGATGGTCTGAGTCCACTTTCAGTTTCATGGCCAGGTTTAAATCAAAAAACCTCCCTCTCCTGGCCAGACATAAATTGCCTAGTGTGGCCTCTGTAACTGGTGGACAGATGTGGGTGCAGACTTACACCATGCTTCCACATCTCACCAAAACATATCCAAGTATGATACAAACCCACTCACTTGGCACAACTTCTATCATAACAAAAAATGCATCTTTCTGTAAAGGAGTTGCAGATAACGCATAAGCACCAACTTTTTACACCTGAGAAAATAGTCTTGGCTCTTAAATTCAGCATTATAGTTTTCATTGATCATACTGGAGTAAGCTATTACATGACTTTGATTTTCTGCCACTTAACAGCAAAACTGGCTAAAACATCAAGTAGAACCACCAGTGAAAATAAAATATCTTCATGAACGTGCCAATATGCTTTAACTTTTCTTCTTGTTTCTTCTGAGTCAGACTTGGAGAGGACACTTTTGGAAGCTTTAACTAGAGCTTTTGCAGTATAGCCAGATAGCCAGGAAGGTACAGAGAGAGACAGAGATGGTAAGCAAGCATGCTTGAGCACGTGGATATGGAAGAATATGTGTAGAAGAGAACAAAGAAGTTGGAGAAGTATGAAGGGCAAGTTCAAGGAGAGGTAACAGAACAAGCTGTATAGATAATAGAACTGGATTTGTAAGGAAAAATACAAATCACTAACAGCAAATAGATAATGGGAAACCTTTGCCTCAGAGTTCTAAGCCATTTTGAAATTAATGTTTCTGCCAAACCTACAGTCCTACTGTGTTTGTTTTCAGTAGATGTAAGATGAGGTTTCTAGGAAATGCATGTAAAAGTGACAGAAATAAATACCAAGCTTACACTTAGAGAACCCAATTTTAGATTTCTGAACATGAATGCAGTCCAGGAACATCCGAAAGCACAGCGTGAAAACCATCCCTGCTGCTGCTGCTGACCAGTCATCGCTTGAATTTCCAAGAAGTTAGCAATATTTTCAGGAAACTGTAATTAGCCAGAGAGAGAGGAAAAGGGGAACAAAAGAGCAATCTAACTGAACACCAGAACCCTCTGTTATCCATTCATCACTACAGGTAACATGTTCTGACTCCCTTCTTAACTTCTTAATGTGAACTGAGCACTTCAGCACACGAACCTATGTTGTACTCAGTTTGGACCTCTTCTAAAAAACTGCATTATATTCTAACACTGTGAAGTCCTTACTTTCTGTGAAAGGCAGGTGACCAAGTGGTTGCTTTTCCTCTTACTTTCTAAACCGACGAGGAGCATTTTTGAAGAAAGCAGAACCCATGGGTGTTCCAGGCTGTGCTCTTACCATCCCCGACAGTGTCTCTGGGATCTTAACCAGCAGAGCTCATGAAAACCACTGCGTCATTTGTGAAGAGTTCATACGGACAGAAACGGGGAGCCCACTTCCTCCCTCACTACACACACACACACACACACACACACACACGCGCACGTGCACAGCTGGAACCGCACTGGCTACCCAGAGTCATACTGTTTCGAGATGCAACCCCATTCACTTTCTTGATGAGCCTCCAGGCTATATTCAAACAGGGCCTTTCTTCCTACATCTTGCAAAATACTCAGGAGCACAATCATTTTCTTAGTGATATCAGTAGTTGAGAATATTTGCAGTCCTTTTTCTTCTTCATTATCTGAAATGCATAATACTGTTGGCAAAACCAATAAAAATTTTGCAAAAATATGTTGAGAAAAAAATTACATTAACATTTTGGAACACATAATTCAGTTTTTTTCTAAAATATTAGATAACTCTCTTCTCCAGTTTCTCTTCTCCCCCCAGTAAAGTTCCAGTAAATGAAATGGGATGATACCCTTGTGACAAATAACATCATATTATAGCTACAGTCTTACCACAGGAGTTCTGCTTGCTCAAATATCAAAGATGGCAATGTGAAACTAGTAGCCAAGGCATTTGAACTGCCATTTTTCTTACAGATGATAGAGAAACTCACATTTTGCAATACAGAGCACATTTGCATGTCTCTCTGATGAGCTCCACACACCAAACAACCCATGTGCTACTGCTGCATCTGTTAACTTTGCTGCTAAGATGAACATCCGTATTTACTCATTACATACATGGCTCCAAAGAGAAGTTGTGGGTCTCAACACTCCCAACATCCTCAGTAGCTTCCCAGCTACTCAGTTTCTGAGCCAAGCCTGTGTACACAGACTCCAATACGTGACAGGTGAGTAAAATTTTAACATTTCTTATGAGTGTGTAGGAGTGGGAGAAAGTATCAGATCAACAAACCTGTTAATAACAAAATGTCTTGTAAGATAGCTTAATTTATAAATACTGTTGTGATATAAAAATGCCTTGAAAAAGTCCCAAAAAAGCTTTTTCTAAGATGAAGAAAAATGCTGGTGTCGCTAGACTTGGAAGTGGTGAAAGCCATTCATTTTCTTCTGAATTTACAGAACCAGTTTAGCTGTAGGTATATGTGAAATATAAAAAGGGATTTTAAGGCCTCAGCTAATCACCACTAGTAAGAGACCAGCAGGTTGGAAACTCAGGCAATGTCAGTAGTGTCTGAAGGAGAGAGAGACAACTGCATCCTACAGAAACATGGGCACTTCTACCATAGGTTAAAGCCATCACCAGGGCAAGATGGAAACACACAAAGTGCAGCTGCTTTTACTACACCTGGTAAGGAGATTAGAAGAAAGAACACTTTACTTTCCAGTGCGCACTGGCTCTGATTGTTTTTAAAACAATCTCTAAGACTCTCCACCCTGCAGCAAGGGAAAATAAGTTAACTGATTCTTGTCCACTGTTACCACAATCCACTTTGCTTTACTGTGAATAGGCAGCACAAGCCTAAGTTACCATGAATAAACAAAACAGCTGTATCCACAAACACGGGGAACATCGCTCTTTTTAGTGTTACCCTTTCAGTTTTACACAGAATAGTGGGATGACCTGTTTTCTGCATGGACCCACCCAACTTGCCACCTGATTGAGTTTGCAGGGCAGCTTAGTCCATGGCAATAGCATCCCCCAGAGTATAATCCCATCTAAGGGACCAGATGGCCTGGCTTGTCATACAATAATGTTGCTACTCTTCCTTACTGAACATGCTCTCATCCTATACCAAAAGCCTGTGAGTCTGAAAGCCTCGATTCTCTTTTGAGGGGGCTTGTGTAACTTCTAGCTGAAGCTTTTATGTGTAAGACAAAGTCAGTCTTGTAGCCTAGGACAGAATTGTGTGTAATAAATTAAGCATAGGTTTTTGTTTCTGCCGCTGATCATGCAGACCTTTACGAAGTATCATAGTCTAATAATAAAAAGTTGCACCATAAAAAATCAGTTAGCTATATTGCTAGCGCTCTAGCAATAGGTATGTGCTCCATGCAGACACAACGGGGGAAGCTCCTGGCCTATGTTATGTTCAGAGTCAAACCTCCTCTCTAGCTCATTTATGTTCTTTGGAAGGACAGGTCCTCTGCTGACTGTTCTTCCTGGGCTAAAATCAACTCTTTTGAACTATTTTCGTGCAACAGAGGAGTCTCATGCATTCCACTGCAGGCATTCTCTAGCGCTGCTCGCTTCATCAGACCTTCATCTCCCAAATCCCACCCAAGTGCCATTTCCAGAGCTGGTTCCTTTGGTCATTTACTACAAAACACAGAACAAGGAGACAAGAAAGAGCAGCAGCTCGTATCAGTAAATGCTTATAAACACTCTCAGTGTGAAGAGTTGGAGTTGTTCCACTATGTACTGGTAACAACATGTTCATTAGTTTAGGAGGATTAAGGTGTTTTTCCAATTCCTAAGGACAGCCCTGGGGAGTTGTAGAGCCCATGACAACACAGAAACAAAACAGCTGAAGGGAGATTTGTACTGACTGATGCCATTCAGGACAAAACTCAGAAAATCACCATGTAGTGACAGTTTTCCATTCTAAAATTTTTCTGCAAGAATAGGGAGCTGAAGACTCCACACTTCCAGACTCTCTTTTCCTGACCCTATAAATGAATTAAATTAATCTTGGTCTTGTTAAAGTGGAAAGAAGGTTTGTAATGAAATGGGAAGATATTCATGGAAAGAAAAAAAAATTCTATAAACTCATTATATCTTTGAGAACTGGACCCAAGTTTTGTTTTGTTTTGTTTTCCAAGTGCAGGGTTTTGGGACCAGCATAAACTATTTCATGATTATTATTTGGAAATAATAATGATGCATATTTTCCAAGGCACTTTTCATCTAAGTTGTCCTGTGATTCAACTAAAATCTTACTTAAGAAACTTGTCGTAGTTACTTACATGCTTCCTGTATAGATATTAAACGTGATGTAAAGGATGCACTGAAGGCTATGAGGACGGCAGTGAATGCCCACATCAAGGATTTTTAAACTCAGCACTCAATCTAGTCTGAATATACTAGCATAACAACTTTTTTTTTTTAATGCAGACAAAGCAATACATCTGATCCCTAAACATCCATAAGTTTAAACATTGTCATTGGCTTCATTTGTTCACTGAACTTGTCAGAGCACTTTATTACTCTAAGTGAGTTCAATACACATTTCAGGCACATCACTTTTCCTGGGAAGCAGCATGTGTCAGAGATGTTGAAACTCAGAAGGATGGGCAGTTGCCTGCTACTGTGGAGATGCATAAGATTTCCCGCATGCCTTTTCCTGCGTTATCTAGGGAAAACTCTGTAAAACATCATTTGCTCTGGAGTTCAGGTGTTTGCAAGTTAGCTTAATTCCTGAATTCAGTCTTATCTTAGCTACAGTATGACATTATTTCTGTTCATCCTGTGCTAATACAATATATCCTTCCTGAAATGTCTTTGTTTCCTTTTGGTAATGAAGTGTAAGGCACTGAAAAGGTTCTCACTGCAAGGATGCATTTATATTGAAATATTCTTTCCATGGAAATCCAATTATACTGCTTTCAATAGAAAGCCTAGCATGACATTTGGTTAGAGAAATGAGCCTTTTTAACTCACTGAGTCTCACAGAATTTCAATTTAAAAATACATTCCTAGGTAATGATGAATTTTCCCCTTCCATTTTTTATTTATCTAATTCTAAATCCCAGGCTCCAGTTGAGAAGCTGAAAAACAACGAAATGGCAGGAGATGATCAAATTAAAGAAGCAATGCTTAAAAAACAACTTGATTGTACCATCTGAAAGCTCCTTAATTAAGTGTAGAAGAAAAAAACACGCCAGGGAAAATATCAAATCATTAACCCAACATTGGGTTAAAATACCCAAAAAGGGGAAATCTCACTGAGTTGTGCAAATGGAGAGAAATTACACTGATGGCTACCACTGGGCACGTCTTCTCAGCATGACACCAAGCAGTGGGACACATGCCGGGGATTCATCAAACGGGAAACCCAGGATTGAGGCGGTGCTCCTGATGCTGGCCCCTGCAGATTTGGGGAACGCCACGGCCCTGCCACAGACAGCACGCAGACACCAGCACCCGTGCAGATTGGCACCAGCCATCACCCTTGCCTGCCACCAAGTCCGGGTTGCAATCACCATCTGCATGCAGGCTGGGAGGTGGAAAGCAAGTTCCCTGAGGGGTCAGCAGCCCCAGAGCAGCGTTTACACATGACATGAACTAGGGCTGCATTCTTCTCTCGCTGCTGTTTAGTGTTATTTCTAATAACAGATAATGAAACCAACAAAAAAAAGGTATAGCCAGCAATACCTATATTTTACCAAGAAGACCAATATTTTATCAGTAACTTTCCGCTACTCAGCACTATCTTAGAAATGCTAAAAAGTTATCAACACAGCAAAAATAGCAAGCAAAGCAGAGTTTAAAATTAATTAGGACAAGAAAACCGAAGATGAAGCCCTTGATGTCCAGCTGCAATACCACTGGGGGATGCAAAAATCACAGAAAGGTATGAGCCAATGCAGAAGGAAATAACATTAAGTATTAGACAAGTTTCCACCGTATTCACTAAACCTAATGGCGAGCAGAAATCAAAGCAAATACAGTGCCAGAATAACAGTGAGAATTTTCTTTCCAAACACATCTTGGGGATACAATTGCAGGAGCTGGAGGTCTGCCAGTGCGTTGGACAGGAAACCAGGTGTCTCATAAAACAACCGCCTCCAAAAGTCCTGGGCAGTGGCCAGAAAGCCTCTGTTATCAGTGAGGAGAGAGACAGAGCTTGCCCATGCACACCGGAGTCTGAAAAAAGTGTTGCGAATATTTAGACCTTGCATGTGTGATAAGTACCCAGGTACCGCCATGGACACAAACCCAGCCAGCAGAGACCATCCTGGATGAGGAAACAAGAGGAGGTGGGAGCAGTTCCTTTTCTCTATTTTTATTCATCTTTGTGCTCTAAAGGGAGACTCTAAAAATCAAGAAGCCGTAGATCTTGTTGTTGGTTTAAGCACTCAGTCACCAGCTGTTGGAGTGCTACTCCTAAGGAGCATTAACACTTTTTTTTCTTAACTATTGTTAATGATAGCCTATATTTCAGGTAAAGACCCTGGGATAGAAGGCAATAGATCTACTTAGTTTTCCTTTACCTTCTTCACCCAATTTAGAGTACATTATTTGTGCAAAATTTGAACAAGTCCAATACCAAAAAAAGAAACCAAACCCAGTAAAGAGCAACCAAAAGCAGGGTGACCTCTGTAAACTCTGATGCAGGAAGCTGTTCTGAAGCAAGGTAGGTCCCATATTTTTCCCAGGAAAAATAAATAGTAAAAGGCCCCAGTTTCCCCCCACTGTGAAACAGGAAGGGGGTGGGGGTGGGGGGTGGGGGGTGGAGAAAAAGAGAGAGAGCAAGTAAGCAAACAGCCAGAGCAGTTATGAAACTGCTAAATTACTGGCTTTCACACACTAGGAAAAAAGGCATCTTTGAAGTTGCTACAGGAAAACAGCAAGAAACAGTGTGCGTTTAGATAGATGTACTAGCACATCGTCCTCTTAGATCCTGTCTTTAACTGATAGAGTCATTTTTTGCTATAAAAACTCAATGGCTTAGGTGGAGTTACTTCAAATACTCTTTTCCCTTTCCAGCAGGATGCTGCAATAGCTAAATCCTAAAAGGTCTGTATAGGTCCAGCAAAACTGACATGGTACACAGCAATGAGGGTGCACACTTAACATTTCTGGGTTAAGAATTTCGTATCCTGCTGTTCCTCCAACAACTCAGAATATGCTGGACAAGAGCAAGGCTCATTCATCACCCATTTGGTGGAGAAATGAGCTAAAGGTGAGGTAAAAGAGAATCTGTGGGGAACCCAGATAAGAAGGTTTTCATTTTCCACAGAAGGGAGGTTGTTCTAAAGGTCTGGAGGTGACATTGTGCTTTTAATGTAAAGAGAATTTGCATTAAGGACAAAAGAAAATAAATGCACCTGTAGATGGCTGCAACAGCTTCTGGATCCGTGGCTTTCTAGAGGAAAGGACAAAACCAGCTCATCCAGAAGAGTTTGAGACCTCCTACCAATTCATAAAACAAAAGGAAGATTTCAAAGATTAGCTCTTACACAAAATGCTGTAATGGTGAAAGGACTGTAGATTACCTGAAATGCCTCTGTGTCCTGGAGCTCCCTGGCTCGCTGCATGTTTTCATGCAGGTTAGCTAAAGAGAGGCCAAGACCTGGGGCTGTGTACAAGGTTGGATTCATTTCCACCTCTTTTCTTTCAGCTCTGAAACTTTAGATTTTGGAGATATCTCAAAATAACTTCCTCCACAGCTGTAGCTCTTCGGTCTTATTTTTTGTTAGCTCATATATTACAGATTGTTTTCCTTTAACTATATGTGTTTTCTCACTTCCTATAAGAACTTTTGGTCTGAGAAGTGACTTGGACACACAAGTTGTTTAAAACTCCTGCTGTCTGCCTGGAAGAGAAGTTTCCAAGCAGCATACAGGCAGGTTTAAGTAGACTATGCTGGAGCTGTGCAAAATTACCCATCTCAGTTAGCATAGACTTTACCTTTAGGTTACCTGGCCGCATTTATTAAGTGAGGACAAAAAGCCCCTCAGACAACACTTCCACTAATCACTTGCACACTGACTCTCGACACACCAAGCCACTTATGCTCTCTGCGCAATGGTCTCTGCATCCTGGTGCAGAGCATTCAACAAAGCCTTCAGCCTTTCCCATTTCTATTAGCTCCTAAGAAAAGGCTTAATAAAATTAACACCGGAGCCTCCAGCTTTCTCAGGGCTCTTACAAAAGGTATTAGAATCAAAAGAGATCGAGATGAGAAGCAATTACATGCATCACTCTCACAAACCAGTACAAAGGGATCGTAACACAACCCCTTCTGCACTTTTTGTTTCGCTGCTGCCTGCCAGCCCTGCGGGCATGCTCCCACTGCTCCGCTCTGGCACGCCGTGCTCCCAGAAATGCCGTCTCGTCCAGCGGGACAAGGACATCTATATAACACTCATTGAGTACACCTGAATGAAGAAAAGGTGAACTTTTGTCATGCCGGGTACAGTATTTCAAAGTATTCACAGCCACAGGGGTGTTGGGAGGAGCTCCCCTACCTACATGATGCATTGAAGCAATCCCAGAGCCAGCAGAGACCCCCTGCCTGGGCTGCCCGTGGGTGCCCACCAGTATTTTCTGTGCAGGTTGCTTCAGGTGAGAAAATAGCTAGTGAATTATGTGATCCCCTCTATAATACTTCCCATTTCAGCGTTGCCATGATTTAGCCCCAAAACGTACACGTGTCACATGCTTATAGGAGTCTAGACTTGAAAAGATATTTTAGAGCAGACATCTGTATGTCTAGGTCACTTCTTGGGGATTTTTTCAATACTCTGCAGATAATACACACAGCTCACACGATTACATGGCTATATTTACGTATCAGTGAGTACCCGACTGTCATCTCAAATACAGGGACAAATCTGAGTTTCTAGTGTCACTGACAAGTCCTTGAAATAATCTTTTGGGTTTGTTTTTTTATGAAGCTTTCAGAGTGAAATGAAGTTTTGCACAAATTCATTAACTTCAGTGAAGAAGGCAGAATACTTCTTTGAATCAGAACATAATGTAAAATTTGACTGAAAAATAACAGGAGGAAATGGCTCTTCAGAAGATCTAGTGCCTTCTAATTTCAGAATAGACAGATACAATCTTCATGCAGGTATGTACACTGCTTTAGAAGGTCCCAGCTCACCTGGTTTTTGTTTTGCAACCTAGCTGGCTAAACAGAGTTGCCTCTGTAAAAGTTGTATGAAAGGACCAAATAGTGAGTTTTGGTCCAGGGCTTCAGTTCAGCAGTGGCAACGAATGACGAGGTTTATGTTATCACTGCTTGTCTCTTTAAAACTTCTATGTTCCCTGCAAGAGCAATGTCTCTTTCTTAATACTGTAAAGTGACAAATTTCTAATCTTCATCTCTCTTAAAACTGTAGAGGATTGAAAGTTTTTATTTAACAAGAAATATTAAGAGCACAGGCAAGTGAATTATGTCACCAGCTTGAAGTTAATGCCTTTTTTGTGAACTATGCCACAGTATTAAAAAAATGGTGTTTCTCAAATGCCAGCAAAAAGGAACCTTGGAAACATATTTGCAGTCACAACAAATCAGAAGTACGTACATGTAGAAATGCAGTCAGGGACTTCTATCTCTTTTTACTGGAGTCATTCAAACCCTATAAAAAAGTATTATCTAAACACAACAAAGAAAAAGCTTATAATTAATTACAAGATCTCTCCATTTCATAACTCATACAATTAATGTTTTTCTTAAACTTCAGTTGCAGATATATCTGTTCCCATTACTACTTGCAGAAAGCCTATGGATAGCATTATTATTAGCAAAATTTTAAAAACACACGCTTGCCCTTCTTGTTTTGCATACCTAACTGAACAAGCAGCAGCATCTAGGCAATAGATTGATTTAAAAAATTGTTAAATCCAAGGAAATGTTTGCAGGCATCGACTGTTGAGTCAGCCCAGCCATTAAGGGTCTGCAGCATCTTTCCAGGAACTCCTATTCACTCGCCACACAGCAATATCCTGTTCTCAAAAACTGCCTGGGCAGGCATTGTGAACATCAAGAACTATCACAGTTACTAGGAATTTAAGGGGAAGATTTTAATTAGTTAGTGCAGGTAATAGCAGTTGAAAGCATTTTCTCCTCTATGTTACATATGGAAGAAAAATTACATGAATTTGTTATGTGAAATTGACAGAAGCATGTCACAGGAGAGGAAAAAAGTGAGTCGCAAGTGAAGGAAAAGGGATATAGCTGGAAAGACCAAAAAAACTAGCCAGGTAGCAGAAGTCGCTTTCCTCCTGAAGTAGTCAGGAGAAGGTATCCTGTACTTTGGCAGAGGAGAAAGGGGTCCCAGACAGGGCTATGCACCCAGGTACAGCAGACTTTTTTCCCTTCGACAGACCCGCACTGCTCCCTCCTTGGCCGCACCCCCACTACTCAGGGTTGCATGCCCACCCCCACCCCACCCCCCCCACCCCCCAACACAGCCCCTCCAGTCCCCAATATACCTACTCAGGCACAAAACAAACACTCAAGGACAAATCTTGAGTTCATCAGTCTGAGTAAAAAAGGCCATTAAAGTTACCAAACGTCTTTTCTATGTGTGCATCTTGTCAGTTCTCCCCCTCAACTGTCATACCCTTGACTCCTCTTTAACTGACAAAAGTAGCTGATTTCTCCCAAGGTCCACACCCAGGAAAGGGACCTATGGATAGATCCCCATCCTGCAGAGACCCTCCAAGATCAGTGACATTTTGTGGAGGTGTCAGCACCAGATGAGAGCCCAGTGATCCTGTGGATTTTCACAGGCAAGATTTGCTTCTTCCCTGTGGGCGTTCGGTATGTGTGGGACAGCCTCCAAACTGAGCAGCACCTTGTCGATCTGAAAGGAGAGTTTTTACTTCATTCCAGAAGCAGGGGGAATTGAGTTGCGGCATCTGGATTTTTAGGAGTCGCTTGGTGCCAGAAAAACAAAGATGAGCAGCACTGCAAACATCGGTTGGCTCTTGCAGCCTGAAGCTTGTGATACAGCAGGGATGTATTTTTCATTTTTAGTTCAACTGCAGCTGATTCGTACAACTGTGTTATTTCCCTCAGCTGTTGCAGAGGAATGAACAATTCCAGCGAAGTCAATGAATCCGTGCAGATTCATTCCCTCTGAAAAGACAAGTTAATTAGGCTCCATCTTCCCCAATTTTCCTTATGCATTCCCTAAGACATAAACAACTGTAATAATCGTCATTTTTAAAGAAGAGACTAAAAACCTAGCTAACAATGTGACAATCCGCCACTAGTGCAGGTGCCCAGCCCCTCAGTCGCCAAGGATGGGTTCACGCAGCTGCTGCTGCTAGTGCATCGCAAGCCGAGTGACGTCTGGACTGCGAATGCAGCTACAGATCCAGCCTCAGACACTCAGGAAAGAGATGGCAGAGTTTTTATACATTGCAGATTCACCTCTCACTTGTGGTCATAGCATAAGTTAACGTCACAGATTGCATACAGCAGAACATGATGCGGGGGCAGCTGGGTGAAAATTACTGTGCCCTGTGTGCTCTCAGGGTATCCCCAGGGTCAAAGCCGTGGGCACGGGTACATGAGGAATAAGCATCTTCCTGCAGCAACTTGCTTCTCTGGAGCTCAGGCAGCACCTACAAAGATTAAAGCTGCTTTTCCATCCGGTCACTTCAACAGAAACAAAATTTGAAGCATTGTGTTTCTACTATATTTCACTGTCTTACCAGACAGCTCTTAGGCAAACTAGTAGGAGTCTGACTATCATACAGTAGTCACTGATGTACAGCAAAGATTGGCAATATGGAAAAGGTCTAATACATGACCCCTGAACCACTATTGAATCAGTATGTGTAACCCTTTGCCATTAATTCAGATAGTAATGAATGAAAGGCCTTGGTAAAAAACACTACAGAGCTAATAAATGTCAAGGAAATTTTGCAACAGCAAAAACCACAAGTCTCATTTCACTGTCACATACATTTTACAAGAAGCTCACTAGAATTGCTCTTAATTTACAGTTGAAATGAGAATCAGAGCCTGCAATATCACAATCCGGTATAAAGAGTTTGCAGAAAAGTTTGTTTTAAAGATAGGCTTCTCAGACACAGGAAGTGATAAAAATCATTTCAGTGTGTTATATGTCCATCTGTCTTCGGAGGGAAATTTCAGAGTCCCCCTACATTTCAACAGACTCTTCCTTTTCTTTTATTCATTTGTTGTACTTCAGATCTCTTTATTGAGTTCTTTCAACACACCAGTGGCCTTTTCTGCAGCTCTCTATCTTAACAACAGAACATTTATAATAGTTAATATTTCAGAATTTTTTATTAAGTACTTATTCTAAAATCTCTACTTTCATTAAAGGCACTGTTCCCATTGAAGTAAATGGCAAAATTCCAGAGCGAGTAGCATCGTGCCCAAATTGATGTTCTGATGCCATTTTCTATTTTTAAATGTTAATAATGGAAAGACTTTGTACACCCCAAATATAAAAGCAATACCCTCATTATCTAAATTTAGCTTAATTTAACTGTGAAACTGTTAAAAAGAAAACACCATCTCTATTCATGTTGGGTCCCTTTCAACAACGTCTATTGAAAATAAATCCAATTACTTCTTCCCCCTCTCCCTTCATTCAGTACAATGTGGTGTCATTATTTCAACCTACACAAAGAGTATTTTTAATCAGTGTCTAAGATACAACTTTGGTAACTGCTGAGGCAACTCCTACATTCCTAAAATTGATATCCCGCTGTGGTCTGCTTTTCATTTCTGTGAGCCATCAGGAACGTGGCCAAGGATTTCGGCTCTGGGCTGCAGACCGCCAGACCTCACCTCACCGCACAGGAGCCTGAGCCCAGTGGTGCAGCGGCAGCCCGCACCCCTGGATGGCGAGAGCGTCCAGGATGCTGCGCTTTCGGCAGAGACGTTTTACCCACTCGCACGCGCAGCGTGGGCTCACCTGCGGGCTGTGAAGTGTAACCTGCATTTCCAGAGTGCACGAGGCATCATCACCAAGGCAGACCTCTGTGGGCTAAATACCTCCTCAGATCTCGCTGCTCGTTCTCCTCCAACGAGGCAGTGTTCTGTTTCCTTTTGTTTTGTGCAATTTCTTTGTTAGCTTTCCAATGTCTTTGGGAAGGAGGAAGTGCAGACCGGGAGTATTGCTTCAGCTGCTCCGGTTTATGGATTGGTTCAAGCCGATTAAGTTTGGATTTCTTAAATGTCAAACGTGCTCAACTCCAAGGCTTTGACTCAGATCTGCCTGCAAATGAAGAGGTCACAAAGAAGCACCAAGTGAAAATATTGTGGTCATAACGCAGGACACCTCTTGGGGAGGTACACAGGAACAACGCTCTGGTTTAGATGGTCTTCTAACAGACATCCAGCATATTTTTATCTCCTTCCTCTCTTATAAGGTAATGAAACATTATAAATTCTCCAGACATTATGTGGGCAATTACATTCAACCAATACTTTGGAAATAGAGTGGGGAGGGGAAGCCTTGGAAAAGCTGTAAATCCCAACTCATGTTTTATTAAGGAAAGAGAAATATTGCTCATATCAAAGTGCTGAACTACCTGAACTACCACCAGGTATCAGAGATCATGTTTTCCCTAACTGGGTCACAGCACGCTCGGTAATACAGTCACTTGCAAAGCCTAAACATACTGCAAATTGCGACCTGCTTGCGTTGCTCGACAGGCATAGATAATTCTCCTAAGCCTTTGCACAATAGACCACTTACAGCCTTAATGGAAATCCCCCCTCTGAAAACCCTAATATTATCAGTTTGTTCTTCTTTCTTCCAGCTGACGACCCAGTTTTGGAGTAGAACAGCACTTTTCCAAACTCAGCTGAGTTTTTTGAACCAGGATTCTGAGTCCTTCGGAAGACACCAACAGAGACTGCAAGACAGCAACTGAGAAGGGTTCTGCCTGCACCAGAGCAGGAGGCAGCATCCTGCCTGGCATGCCCAGTTCCCACACCAGCCCACCCGGCAGCCGCATCTCACCGGTTGTGGCGGCAGCCCCACAAGCTTACCTCGAGGGGGGCAGTCCTGCTTTCCAAAGCATGCAGAGCTCACCCTTCCCACCCCCAGAAAACACCAGCACAGGCGAGGGGTCAGCTGGAAAGGGGTGCCAGACCCTGCAGTCACAACTGTTGCACCAGGAATGGCTTTGGGAAAGAAGTGCTGGAGATGCTATAATACCAGCTAAGGGAGAGCCATACCCGTGCTTCAAACAACCGGCACACACACATTGACCACAAAACCCTTCTGAGAGCTGGAACAGCTCTTGACCGTGTGGCAGGCGTTCATTTTGTGTGAAGAGGTGGCATGCCGCTGGTTTGAGAGACGGTTCACCACTTACGCGAGGTGAAGGTCTGGCCTTACACATCTGCAGCAGCTTTTTTTTTTTCCCCCTGATGCCGGTGACAATAGGAGCTTTTATATGTGGTATACACACAGGAAATTGAAATTGAAAACAAGAAGCAAGTGTTCCTCTGGAAAAAAATTTCATGGTTGCCAGAACACAGTGATTGTCTCCTAGTTTTCTGAGCAATTTCACCAATCTCTCTACACTGTTTTTCACAAAAGGTATTTACTAATTTTCCACACATTTCCAAATTGGTAACCCTATCCATTACCCATATGCCAAGCATCAGACTGCGGCAGCTGGTTGGAAAACAGTTTAATCTCTTTCAGACAGCTTAAAATCCATGGCTTATGATTGTATAAAGGTACAGCCAGGCAAGATGTCATCAAAATGTTAACTTCAAGGCAAATGGGATGTCAGATGCCATCAAGAACTCCTCAAGTTTCCAGGACACACTCCAAGGAAATCCCTTGTTTGTCTGATGTCATTCCATACTAGAGCATATTGGCACCAGGGCACCTCACGTGAAATGTGAGCCCCCTCCAAAGCGCCTCTTGGAAAAAGCTATGCTTCTTCTCAAGCTGATGTGAATATCGTACAGCATATGCGGTGATTAATGGATTGATCACAAGAAGTCGATGCAGTCAGGCAGCAAACAGCTAGAGACCACCCAAAGGCAGAAGGAGGACTGCTGCTCTTGCAGGAGGCCCAGACTGAAGGGCTGAATTACCACCACAACACTTGTTCTCCATGCTGCTAAAGTAATTACTCCATTTCAAAGGCAGTGTCCAGGGTGGGACTGGCTTTATTTTATCTACTTTCTCCATCCTTTATATGCAACACTTGCCCTGCTAGGGAAGAAGAGTCCATTCCAGCTTCTCCTTTTGGTGGCAGCTATTAGCAAGAGCTTCAGAAGGATGTGCAAGAATTCCCACAACCTGTAGTCTGATAGCAACTTGCTTATATTCTTCAGTATCAAGCACCTAGAATTTGGCTTATTATAGGATTTTTTTTTTGACGACCCCAAAAAACCTCAGCTAAAATCCTCATTATTGTCCATCTTATTTATGACAAGTCCCCCCAGTTTGTACTCTTCACACTCAAACTTTCTCTCCAGTCTATCCAAAGCTAAACTGATAAAATATTTTTTTTCTTCATCTTTGAATCTCCGGATTCTCCCTTTGGGTTCCCTTTCCCTAGTGAAATGTAAACTGTTGCATTGTGTAACTCTCCTGTTCCCTCTTACAGAATTTCATGCCCTACATCCTATTAAAGTCATGAACAACTAAATTTTCCAGTAGCACCACTGCATGCCAATAGCGCTAAGATTTTGAAACCTCAAGAAATGCTCTGGCCAGGAATAGAAGCAGAAGTTAAAATCTTGAAAAGTTCATGAACTGATAGTGTGGAAAATACACCAAAATAGAGCAATTAGAAGTTATTTTTTTTTATTCACAAAACATGTTTTATTTTGAAGTTTCTCACTTTTCAATTATATCTTAACAAAAGTTTCAAAATATGTCATTTATAAAGTGTAAAAACCATATGCTTTAAAAGGTCCTTAGCTTTAAAAAAAAAAATTAAACATTTTAAACACACAGATCATCAGAACAAATCTGTCCTTGAAAGCAATTTCATTTTCCTAAAAGAGCCCTCTCCAGTGAAAAAAGTCAGCATTTCTCTTTTTCAAGTTTACCAGACGTGGCTCTCCCTCCTCCAGCTTGGCAAGATACTAACGGCTTCAAAAACACTTAGTCTTTTCCTATTTATAAATGTTATCTATCATTTAATCTATCATTTTAGGGCTTCCCAAGCCATTATGGCTTAACCTTGCCCATGTGAATGAAGTCTATGAATATACTGCTGAAAGTTGCATCCTCCGTCCCTGCCTTATGATTTGCCTTCAGTTGATATGGCTGAAATTTAGGTTGGAAGCTCTTTGCAGGGAGACTGAGCTTTCCTATCCGGGATCAACGCAGCCTCAGAGAGGGAGCTGCACAGACTTGCCATGGCCACCACCTCCTCATGCACCTGCCAGTGTTAATGGGGACATGGCCCACTCCTTTAACAGCCTTAGCAAATGTGTGTCTGATGTTGTGTATAAAGTGTCGATGTTTCCTCTCAGCGCTATAAAACACCAAAATATTGTGCTTATTGTTCTCATAGTTAATAACAAAGTTAATAAACTTCATACGATTCTTTGAACTTTATTGTTATATTCCACTGGATAACTTCCAAAATAATCATGGAATTGTGATTTTCTATCCATCTGAAGATTTCACATTTCCTTTTTCCCCTTTAAAAATCTCTTTCAGGGCACATGTTTGCTGTTGCTCCTTTCAGCCTGCATCCAGCCTATTCCTTCCATAGCTTGACATCCTTCAAGTTCTCAATTCTCTCCCTGGACTTCCCCAAAATCCTACAAGAACTGTGATGCAAACTAACATTAAAAGAAAAACAGGAGATTAACCATGGCAGCCTGACGTTCCCACCATGCCATCTGCTCTTTCAGAGTCCCATAGCTCTCGAAGGGGAATTAACTTTTGAGTGGATTGAGTGCTAATGATTCATAAGACACTTTGGGTTTCCCAGCCCTGACAGCCCAGCCTGCTGGGAAGGGTACATGTGAACTTGATGATTTTTAGGGAGGATGACTCGGAGCTGCAGGAGGACCAGATCTGGGGCTGATGCGCAGCCCTGCCATCCCCATGCAGAAGATATTGCACAGCATGACTCAGCCCAGTCCTGCTCTCCTTCAGTGTGTGCCACTGTTACATCTCCAGGCTCATGTGATCCTGATGCAATTCCAATTACATCACCCACATCATGTAGCAGCTCAGCAAAATGACTGAAGATAACAGTAAATAGAGCTAAAGCAAAAAAGCAGATTTCCATTTTTAGTCACCCATAAGGAACTTTTGAGGTTAACTTAAAATTTACCAGGACAACTCTCTTCTGCAAACCAGGCTATGCAACTGCCTTGTGATAGTAAGGATATACAACTATTAACCTCCATTCCTACTTACATATTCTTTGGCTTGTATTCTTTGTTTTCCAGTTTAAACTTATCTGAGGGGAGGTTGGGGAGATAAAGAGTGGTTTAGGATTAACCCCACTGCTGCAGCTCCCATGCTGCAGCAGGACTGACTCCCTCCAAAGTCTGTTCAGAACTGAACTATAATGACCTGGAATGGGAAGCAGATTGGGTTAGGGCTCTCCCTAGATCATGAAAGCAAAGTACTTAATGAAAAGTCCTTGCAGTATAGATTAATTCTTTTTAAGAATGTGCATATTCTCATCTACATACCCTTTTTTTAGTTTTTGGTTGTAAGCCACAAGCCAATACCATACATGAACCTCTTTACATCACTGGGCTTTGGACCAGGCTTGATAACAAGTTAAAATCAGGAAGGGTAAACTTGCTGCATGTTTTAAACCCATCTCAAACCCACAAGATCTAGGTGTCCTAGACCAAATATTGCTCGTTTTACTCATAACGGCAAGGCCACGAATTTCAAAGCAATTAATTGCACCAATAAAATTCACAGGCTTTGACCAGAGAGGTTGTTCAATGATTGACAACTTAGACCAAACTCTCCCTCAGTTTGCTGCATCTCATGCTGCAATTGCACCTAAGATAAATTATCTCACTTAGCTAATATACATCTCATTACTATGCCTAAGATGAAAACAGAAACTTTACACATGCACTCGGCCACACCTACCCCAAGCATCCATATGACTGCATGGTATGCAACGGCTTGTAAATAAAACCGTAGCCATCTTTAAGACATTAAACGTGTTTATTGAGTTGACAGGAAATGCATCTTTAGAACAACCTTACTTGACAATAGTCTTCATGGGGCTAATTAGCTATTCTTTCCACTAGAAGTAACAATTCCCTTGCAAATTTTCTAATTAAATCTGCAGCTGCTTAGAAGAGTATTAGCACAGCAAAGATTTCCTCTAAGCAAGCCTACTGGGAGCCTGCCAGTGACCTTACCCTAGTTGTCAGCTGAACCGAGGACTATGTAACACATTATGCAATTTGGGTGAAATCACCCTCGTGGCTGCTCACAAGGAAGCACAAGCCCTGATGAGGGTAAAAGTCAGGGAGAAAACACCTGCAGTTCCTTACTGGGTAATAGAGCCTTTTCTATCCTTTTCCTAAGAAAAGAAAGAGATACAGGAAAAACATCAGATTTGGAACAGACAGGAGCTTGTTGTTTTTACACACAGAAGCTAGCTGAGATTTAAATCCAGCATAAATAAATGTGGCCAAGCTCACTCTGATCTCCCGGCTCCTCAGCAAGAGCCAGAGGCGGGGGGAGCCATTGGAGGTGTAGCACATCTTGGAAAACAGGCTGAGTCAGTCTCAACATTTTGTCCACTAATAAAGAAAAAAAGTAAATGTATTCAGCTGTCTCAGCCTAGTGCAAGTCTTCATGAGTAACACAGCCAAAACCGTACAAATCAGATAGGATAAGCAACCAGTCTAGTTTCATAAGTAATGCTCTGATAGCCTATGAAAGATTGACCCCTGCTTTTATCTAGGGCATTTAATCACTAGAGCTGCAAATCCCGCAGTGTTTTGATGACTTGGGGAAAAAACAGACTAACTTTTCAGACGATGTTAGCCCAAATTTGGCACCTTTTTTATGTGCGCTTTTTGCTGAAACTTAGGGATAATGTGGTAACATAAGTATTAATAGCTGCATCTAGATGTATAGTGAAATTTCTGGTTCATCTTAAAGATGACATTAACCGGAAACATATTGATGAGGAAACTTACTATTCACAGCTCTGAGCACACATTAAGGTATACATATTATCTTATCCATGTCTTTCTACAGGTACACATAAAGCAGTAGACTCTGTTCTACTGTACCCTGCAGTCAGTAGGGAACCTCAAGCAAACCACCAATGAGATCGCAGAGTGCAAATTCTCATACTTGCATGGTGTCCATATAGTCCTCAGACAGGGAAAGAAGGACCATTAAATAGATAAATAAAAGACCTCTGAACAAGCCTCTATCGGTTTTATTTTTCTTAGGAGCCACAGGGTAGGAAAATTCTTAGCATAGGAAAAAGGACTGCAAGGGATGTCAAAAAAGTTGCCAGTCAGGGGGGCCATCAATAATGCAGAAAGTGTGTATATTGATCTGTGAATCCACAGCTGTCATCTCCAGTACGCAGTTTTCTCTCATTTGTTTCAAAGGTATTAATTCTATGCCAGGGGATCCTGCAGACCATCTCCTCTCTTCTTCCAGGGGTAAAGATATTTGTAACATTCTTAAATACTGTGAGTGATGCATTAGCCCTCTCAAGATGTTGGTACGCTCAGCTAATTGTCTCATACTGCTAGTAAGACTTTCCTGGTAGTAAGACTTCCCTAGTACTTGCTGCTTTCAAGTACCTACTACAATTTTAGCTCATTTTCTAGCAAAAGTAGGCCTGAAGAACAGATTAATTCCTTCTTTTCTGAAGCTACCTTCTATGTGCTTGAGGATCAATCAGGTCTCCCTTCAGTCTTTTTCTCCCTCTCGACTAAGCCATTCCAGTTCTTTAAATTTGTCCTCACACGTGGTATTTTCTAGACCTTAGATCCTTCTCATTGCTTTACTTTGGATTTTATATAGATAGTCATATATTTCTGGAAGCCCAGAGTCCAAATCAGGACACAGCAGCCCAGCTGTGGGTTGAACACAGCTGTCATGCGTCTTGCAGATGACATATCCCATCAGATATCTCCATGTGATGTTTACATTTTACACAATAAAATGACATTGCTGACTCGTCTTCAGTGTGTGATCTACTATAATTGCTAGGACCTTTCCCACAGAATTGCTTTTAACCTTGGTTTTGCCCATCCTAGATTTATTCCACGTGACTACTCCCACATCCTCACTGACCACAAGTACCCTTACTGAATTGCATCTTATTTTTCAAATCTGTATCCAGTTTGCCGTGATTGTGTCAAGCTCTAATCCTGTCCTTCGGTGCAACTCTGGCTCTTCTCAGTGGAGTGCCACATGAATGTATCCAGCATACTCTCCACTCCACTTTACAAGTAATTCAGAGAAACATTGAATAGAATGCGAAACAGGGCAGGCTGCGGCAAAATCACACCCTTCTGGCTCGACACAAAGCAGCTAGTCGGTACACTTCGAACCTGGCTCCCCATCAGCTGAGCACTCACTTTGGAGCAGTTTTGCCAGACTCTGTCCCCTCAGTTGGTCTATCGGGATGTCACCTGGGTGTCAAGCCGTCCTACTAAGATTAAGATCGAGAAAGCCGGCTGCTGCGCACAAGGCTGTCAAGCTGTCAGGGCAGGAAATTAGACAGATTTGGAATCATTTGCTCTGAGCAAATTCACTTTGGCTGTTACTCATTCCTGTATTTATCTTCTTGGTATTTTCAAACAGTTCGAGTATTTGTTCCAGTACTTTTCTGGGAATTGAAATTATAGTCAGAGCCAATAATGCCAATCTCCTCCTCTTTCTCATTTTTAAAGCTATGTACTATCGTTACCTATTACAGTCCCCCGCCTTCCCAGGGCAAAGACAGACATTCCCAAAGGTAACGGCTCTGCGCTGGCCTCAGCCAGTCCTCCAGGTACAGGTTAGGTCCAGACAAACTGGAAATCTCTGCCTTAGCTAAATTTTCTCTATTTTAGTCTGTCCTCGACTCTTACTTCTCTACTGCTGAGTCAGCTGGCCTTTGTGGTAAAGAGTGAACCATAACAAGCATCAAACATTTTAGCTTTCTCAGCACCATCTAGCTTTTCCTTCCCACCCAGTAATGGATTACAACTTTTCTCACTCTGCCTCTTACTAGCACTGCCCTTGCAGAAGGCCGCTCAGTACTCCCTCCTATCTTGGTCCACAGCTTGACAGTCTTTAATTCATCCCTACCTCTTCATGCTTTTCCCTCATACCCATTCTTAGTAGCCTGAACAAGTTCGCGCCTCTTATATCTCCCCTTTTATAGTAAAGATTCAGATGATCTACTTGCCTCACTTTCCAACCTCCCACACTGGCATAGGTTGAACCTGCACCTTCAACATATTTCTTTTACAGGACTACCAGCTCTCCTGAATATTTTTTCCCCCTTAAAACACATTTCCTATGGGATCTTTTCTGTATATATTTCAAGCTCACTATCGCCTGGCTTTCTAAAAGTCTGTTGGTACTGCCTTCTTGTTCTACCTCTCCCATAAGTCAGTCTTTTGCTGATCATTCTCACCCAAAATGCTGGCATGTTCTTATTCTCCAATAGTTCCTCCCTCTTGATTGCAATCACATCTAAAAGAGCCGTCCTTTTGGGTGCTTTTTCTGTCTTTCATATCAAGGAGTCCTCAGACATGGAATATAGTTAACGATGCTATAACCTATACCCCACTATACTTCAGTGAATTGGTTCTTATGCCTCCCACATCAGCCCCCACTCACCCTACAACCCACACCACACAAAAGGCATTTCCGCATCTCACCATGCAAAAATCTCCCCATTAACTTCAGGATAGTTCCAAAAACATATTAGTCCGAGATGATAGCCAAATTATCCTCATGACATTTTTGTTCATTATACATACCTATGGACCCAAATTTGGCTATTTTTTATACCAACATTGAGACAAATACCTTTGCCTTCAAAGGCATTGAGCTATGAGTGTCAACAACATGAGCTCAGATTGGAGTGATGTTTGGCACACCTGTACCCCTTTGGCACGGCTGCGGCTCTGTTGGTCACTAAAAGCTGCAAAAATGAGGTGTCCACGAGACTGCAGTTCTCAAAGTTACTTTTGGCACGTACTTGTGGGATACACTAGTGAACCAGAGTGTAAAATTGAAGCAAACTGACACTACCACAAGTCTGTGCATCTCACATAAGTGCTAGAGCCTGTGTACATGTATTTCATCTCCTTCTGATGTGGTTACAGGCTTTAAAGCTGTGCCTTCTGACTGACTGTGTCTTTAAAGCATTAGTCAATTGGAAACAGGCTTGATGCTGCAAAGTGAGTTCTCATTTGCAAACCTCAGTCCAGTTGAAGTGGATTGTGCTTTGTTAGGAGAGTGGTAGTTAAACAGACATCAAGCACAGCCTGAGAACAGCTCTGGTGCGCTTCTGAAAAGAAGCGAATTGAGATCTCCTACCTCCCCGCAAATGGGGAAATAAAAGTTGCAGGAACAGAAATTGGAAATTCATATGCTGTGGTAAGACTTCAAGGAATATATTCATATAATCATTTTTCTTCAGTATAAGAAGTGGTGGGGTTTTGGCTAACAATGAGAAAATATCAAATTATTGCATTTTGTGTATTTTCATACTTCAAAAAAACCCAGCCTGCCATTTCTATTTTTTATTAGTACTGGTCTGCACATGTGCTAAAATTTACCATCTAGCTCAAACATCACAGTGGACCTCACGAGAAAAATCAGTGTAGTCGCCAAGAGTGGGTGAGCTTTGTGAGATTATTCTGAACTCAAAAAGAAGTAAATTGATTTTTTGTCAACTTGTTCAGCTTTACAAGAGGACCTATTTATAATGGCTCGCTCATGCACCACAAATTGGGTTTTATTAGATAACTACTTTCATGTCCTTGTGTTAGTTATATTTAGTTCTCATGCATTCATTTCCTGAATAATCTTAAACAAAGGCTGCTTGGTTTGTAGCTGGTTCTCTTTGGACCACAGAAAATCAACAGGCTGAGCAAAATATCAAGGCCCTGCAATATGTCAGTTTGTCTAAGTAACTGCTGCTTCTCTCTGAATACTGAAGCAATGGTTTGCCAGTACCCCCTCAGAACGGTAGAAAATTGCATCTCTAAAAGTGCCGGGTACAGTAGCCGGCTGTTCCCAGGAGGCAGGTGGTCCAGCATCCCTGGAAAGTAAATGGAAACTGCATGTCCACACCTCAGAAACTCCGCTGGTGAACCGAAGTGTTCAACAGCTTTGACAGGCACCTCAGAAATGGAGTGAAGGAGCAGCTTCTCCCTGGAAGGCACTGGCCAGGCTGGTCATGTCATATGGGCAACATGTGGCAGGCTTGTCCTCAGCACTACCATCTGGCGCGGCACAGCAACATGGGAATTTAGACAATTAATGAATGAAAACTTCCTTTAAAGGTTCCTATAGCACTTTTTTCTTCTCCAGCCAAAGTAAGTTTATTAACTCCAGCAACCTGGCCAGATGCCAATTTGGAAACTACCCTGTCATCTGACTGGTGTTCTCCCTGCGGAGCCAACCATGTGCAGAAAACTTCTTCATTTCGTGCTCTGTACCCTGACCCTGGAAAGATATCTGCCTATGCAGATGCTGACGTTGCACCAGGAACTAATGAGGTAAAACAGAGTGCGGCACAGCTGTGAGGACCCACAAAGGTTGGTTTTCTTTCAGAGGTAGGGTACCTGGCTGCTGCCTGAGGCACCTATGCCATGTTCCCTTTAGTGGTCATGGTGGTCATCTTTTGTCCTCAGAAGTACTGCATTTCGCTGCTGGATAAGCTGATTCCTTTGCAATAATCCTGAAAAACATCCCTTCAAATCAGGGGCAGCATCACCTTTTTTTTTGGCAATGGTAGTACTGAACACACTCTGCTGTACTTACACTGACTAGACATTCTTCAAGACAAAAGATTTTACATGCAAAAATTGATGCATTATCTTCTGTTACTACAACAACCCTAATTCCTGCACATTAGGATTCATGTCAGTTTAGAGAGCTGTTTGGCAGTGTCAGTTTAATTCTACACTTGAGGCTTGTTGGCACTTCCATAATTTTGCTATTTGTCTATTACATGGCTTCAGAGATTACATTCAACAAAACCTATCTGATAAGTTTTTAGTGACTGCACAGAGCAGCAAGACAATACTTTTTGTCTGCATTTCAAGTGCACTCCTAACACTCCAAACACAAAACACTCCAAATTGTCTAGAACTAGACATAATAGTTTGCAGAAAAGATGCATGCCGTCTTGCTTTCTGAGGATGAAGTTTGCACTCAAAATTCTGCAAGTACCAATCAAAACACACTTTACTGTGACAATAGCTTTCGTTTAGGAGTGGGGCTATTAAAATTTGTCCGGACATTGTGCCTTAGTGCTGTACTTGAGGCTGACAGGATGTCCCAGAAGTGCCCTGCCATGCACCCACCCACCACACAGCGCCAACGAGGGGGCAATCTGCCTCCTTCCCCCTCCACGGCATGTGGCCATGGGGAATGCTGTGCCACTCAGGCAAAAAACACATGTAGAGAATGAAACCTCACTACAGGCTGCAGAAATAAGTAAAATCTGATTTTGATTTGAGTTTGTTTATTCTCTAAAGCCTGCTGCTCCTGAAAGTGAACTCTGGGACAGGTACAGCGAGTGCTGCTCCAGCTGGCCTGGACAATCTGTCAGTGCACTCCCCTCTGAAGGGCACGCTGTCACCCTGTCCCGCTGTCACCATGTTCCTTCATGCCTCTTACTCACAGACTACCAGCAATGCACATGCAAATATAGGGCATGAAGAAATGTCACTTGAACACTAGCTGAAATCACCAAGCTCCTTCAAACGTTCAAATATAAGACATAAAGCTATTTGGCTGCAGATCACAGTGCTTAGTGAATAGAAAACCTTTTGGGCAAACATCACCTCATCACAAAGTGAAGTCAGTGGTCTGTAAATGATGCTTTATGATCCAGGGGGTTCTATGCCTGCAAATAGCATATTTATATTTTAAGTGCTTAAAACTGTATGCTTACTTGACATAAAAATTAGTATTCCACAACAAAGGAAAACAAATACTATAATTCTGTAGTCATCTGTCTCACTGCAGAGAGGAAATTTTACTTTTACAAAGCAACAGCATATGGCATAGTCCCAGTTCAAAAAAGGATTCAGCAGCAGTCAGTGCAGTTTACTACATGGAGCTGCACGTCTCCCACTTCTCACTGCGGCTCCAGGTCCTGGGCACCCCAGGGACCAGGGCAGACATTCCCAAGCTTGCAGCATAACAAGCCAGGAGCCAGTATGGGGAGTGTTCGTTTAGAGGCACATATCTAAGATGTTCCTGTGGGTCTCTCTAATCATTGACCATCAGACTAAGGGAATCACCAGTGAAATCAATGTCACAGAACACAGATGTCTTGCAGGCAAAGGAGAATGTATACACAGGCATTTTTTACAAATGCTGTAAGCTAAGAAAATGGTCCTACTATTCAGACTTACACTTCACAGCAAAATATCCAAGCTTTTGACAGAAAATCCAGTATTATTCTTTTTCCCAAGTTGTGACTCCACAAGAAAGATTTTGACAGCTGCAGATTTCACACTTGTCAAAGGCACAAGCTCTGCTCTTACAGATGGATTGCACAGAAATATGCCTGTTGTTAAGACAGAAAATTAAAGGACTGTTTAATCATGCAAAAACTCTGACAGGCTTCTTAGCCATCAGAGCTAAAGAAGGGCCACTCAAGGCTAATAGCTTGAGTCCATGTCCTGTAATAATTCCTGGACTCATACATTGGCTTACAGCAGGTGACCGCAGAGATCTCAGGCAGAGGAAGAACATTAGCATAGTGGGGCCAACTATCTAGTTTAACAAGAAACATGTTAATATTCTTCCTTGCCGTAGAAGATATACACTAGCAATGCAAGCATACACTCATAAGTAATTTCAATTACTGCATAAATAATCCCTTTGCAGCTCTGAAATTGTATTTTGAAAAATTTCTTTTCATTGTAGTGCTAAACCATCAGCTATTTTTCATCTTTAAGAAATAAATCAGCTCTAGAAATCTTTTTAAGATGAACATTTATTGGCAGCAACTTCCAAATACAAAGATCAGTCACCTAGAGATGATCAAAGAACTTTGTATAATTTTGTACAAGTTGCCCTTCCCACATTGGTAGATTGGTTAGATGTTTGAACACTTTTAAAAATGTGAGTCCTAGCCTGACTTTAGACATCTTAAGCAGGAGTAAATATATCTTTGTCTCCTCCTTGCAAATTTGCCCCTTACAACTCCATACATTAGCTTTCATTCTCAGAGGTTGTTTTGGAAATTTAGTACATAATTGCAAGAACAAAGAAATCCCCATTCAAAAGAAAAGAAAAAAAAAAGAAGCTGGAAAGAAACCTTCTGCACGGGTTAAGCAAGTACACATGAACATTACAAATAAGAAAAAGGAAATAATTAGGCCTCACTTGTTTTTATCTAAAAACTAAAAATACCACTGCTTCCTTTTGCAAAGAGTTATTAAGAAATATTTGTGTGACCCTAAATTATCTGCAGTTACTAATGTAAAGCAGGCAGCCACATATACCACATCGTATAACCTCCTGCAAGTGCCTGTCTCTTCTTACAAACATAATAAAAATGAATGCACACCTGCAGAATCAGAGCCTTCAGGTTTGGTTCATACTCCTCTGCACAGTACATCAGCAGTGCTTTTAGGCATGGCATTAGGAAAAGAAACCCTATACCCTAAATTTCATGACCTAGAGTCAAATCAATCACAAGTGTGTAGGCTCCAAGCTGCCAAAGTTTTGATTTCAAATTAGTGCGTGCACACACTTCGAATACGACCCTTGTTTACTGCGGCAGATGTCAGCTAGTAGCTGTGTCACGTTTACATTTCAGAGGGGCCTTTTCTATCACCTGTTTGGCAGAAGTCCTTGCAGATATCAGGGCAACAGGTTAGCTTGGGGTTTTGCCTTCCCTAAATGCACAGGCAGCCAGAGGCAGTGTTTGTCAGGTCAGAGATTTCCCCCAACAGCCCTTTCTTTCCTTCAGCCCTAACCAGATTTTTTTCAGCACCCTCCGGTGCTTTGAATCAGAAATAAAACCTCTCTGGGATTTCCCCCCCTCCCCCAAACCCATAAATTCCCTAGCAGCCTTTTATGCGGAGGCTTCGGTGGCAATTTCTGACCAGATGGGAAGCTGGGACAGGGGCTCAGCAGGCAGCTGCTGGTCCCTGTACCTGCAGGTCTGCAGGCATCGGGTTGCAGCCCCTGCCAGTCACACCACGCTTTTCCCCGCTTCCTGCCACTTCAAACGGGGCCATTGAGTGTTTGACAAGCAACATCAAATGTGGCAGGTGAGTTTCCCCAAGCCACTCTCTTTGATAACCTCCTCTGAATGCTTTCTGGCTCTGTATCCTCAATGAATACTCCTTTTCACCAGCATGCAAAACCAATTTTGCCTTCACCTTTGGAGTCTAAATATTCCTACTACCTTTTTTCTTTTTTTTTTTTCTTTTTTTTTAAGGCTCAAAGGGTCAAGGCCAAACGGAAACTAAGATAACAGTAACAATTGTTTCCTGGTGCTGCTCAGGGGTGAGATCTAAGGGTCTGAGCACTCCCATGGAAATCAGTGCAAGCGCTAAGACTGGGAACTTCAGTGGGAACAACTCCAGGCTCATCGCTAATGGGCTGGTCTGTAACCACTGGTTTTCCTTACTTAACATCACTGACTATTAGAGAAAAAAGTTGTGCATAAAGAGACTGGAGGAAGATGCCAAGTGATTTCAAAGTAATTACAACAGCATGTGTGCTTAATTCAGGTGCTTTCCTGGAGTTACACAAGCACTCGTAGCAATCTGACCGTCTGCGTCCTGCACGAAGCCAGAAAGCTTTGCTCGGGAGGCCAAACAGGAATGGCAACTTGCCCAGATGGCTGTGTTTATAGAAGCCCTGGAGAGCTGTTGACCTAGTGCACATGACTCCAAAAGCTGCCCTGCTGATCATCATGCCTCCTCCACGGAGGAAACGGCACGCGGCAGAACAGGCTCGTAAAAATGGAGACGGTGCCTGCACTCCACACGCAGAACATGACTGTGCAAACGACATTTTCCATGCCTATCTTGTCATTTCCTGGGGGAGCCACACAGCTAACAAGGCAAGAGGCTGGTCTTCATTCAGGGCCAGAAGGGGAATGCCACGACCCCATCAGGTTTGTATTCCCCGTGACTTGGCACAACTAAAATGGACGAGCAGTGTCACCACTGTACAAGGAATTTTTGAAGTTATTCCTCACCCCACGGCCAGGCTAGCGATAAAAACACAGTCTCACTGAGTGACAGCCACCAAACCATTGCTGCTCCCACCATGCCATGAGCAGGGAAGCAGCCGGCAGCGCCTGAGCTGATGCAACAGCGCATAGGGCTGGCACAGACCATTGCACTCACCACTGTCCTCGTCCCTCGGCTTGGCAAAGCTCTGTATCTGCCTCATCCGTATCCACATTTCTGGCCGACGTGAAATGCTCCCTTCTTGCCAGAGTAAATGGTCTGAGATGATGTATCACTCATCATGCAGGTGATACCCAGCAAAATCCTTTCAGAAATACCTGCTGTCGCCTTGACAACAGAGTCCAAGCTGATCCGAAGGAAGAAATGCATTTCCATCTTAATCAAAACTGTTAAAATCAGGTCTTCATTTAGGTACATGCGTAGACAAGTGGCATCTAGCCCTGATAGTTCATGACAGACAAATCTTATGGGCAGCAAATACCCCTTAAAGGAAAATTGGGGTGAGGGCTGAAAGTAGCAGGATGTTTCCATGTGACCCCTAGGAGCTGTTATTGTTATCTTTCCTAATGCTTCTTTAAAAGCCTCAGGAGTCTGGGGTTTATCCTACGTTTCAGTGAAAACATTGTGTATGTGCAGCTTATTTTATACAGGGAAAAGGCACTAAACAAGCATGAAATGGCAGGTGAAACACATCTAACTCATTTAAACAAAAGTAATTCATTATCTAATGTAACAGGTATCTTAATGAGAAAACTGTGTGTTTTGAATCATTCCCTTGTTTAGTCTCATAAAATCAAATATTTCATAACATGCTAAGGGCAAAAATACACCATGACTTGCTTTATTTTGCTAATTAAAGGCAGTAGCATAGTTCCCAAATCAAACACCAGCATGAACCAGCCATGTGTTGTTCACAAGGTACCACTGAGTCCCCACAGAAGTCAGCAGTGGGGCTAATTTAAGCACAGCAGCACTAGAAGAGAGCATCGTGTCCCCTCAGCCCCATCACAAGGAGCCTTGGGGGTGGGGTGGGGGGGTGGCAGAGCCCCAACCCACCTTGCAAATCCCCAGGCCAGAGGAGAGGACCCCAGCAGCTCCTGGGCAGTCCCTGGGCTTTGCAATGGGGATATGTGCTGGCCACTGCAGACAGAGCTCCTCTCCTGCCGCAGATCCCACCCCAGCAGCAGCCGTCCCGGCTGGCCGCTGCACAGCAGCAAGGCTGAGTGAGCAAAATTCCCTCTTGCTCACACCATGCGGTGATGCCCTGGCGTGCTGGATTCAGCGGCAACTCTTCGGACTGTGGTATGCGAGGAGAGAACTGCTTCTCTTGGCTGAAATCAAATCAAGGTAACTGTAGTGGTCACGGCAACCACCTGGACATATCTCCCTGCCACCTGTTTCTCTGGAAGTCTCAAATTTGGGAGGTAGTGTAAATGATAAAAAAACTGCTTGACACTTTTCTGGGACGTATTATAGTTTAGAAGCAAAATGCAACTGTTTAGAAGAACCACAAGTCAATGAACATTCAAATGGTTGCATGTTACATGTTGCCTTCTGTCTCCCTCCACTTGCTCCACCTCCTAGTAGCAGTATACCTTTTATATTCGCAGCATCTCAAATACTGACCTCAGACTCCCATAGCACCTGGCCTCCCACATCCTCTTGTATTTCCATGCACCAAAGATACCTGTATCTTTCTTTTACCCCAATCATTTAAAGAGGATTCATCACCTGCATTTTTTAATTGCCTGCGATGAATAAAAGATGATGTATATAAAATCTATGTTTTTTACAGGCAACTGAGAACCAACAATATCTACTTATCCACTGCTTTACTATGAGGGAGAAAACTAAGCATTCCTTCAACATTTAATTTAGGGACTAAAAATTCCTTAAGCGTTATAGAACCATGGGGCCAAGGTTGTTCCCAGTGCCACAGCACCAAGTCAAGTCAGGCCTTGCTGGTAGAAATGCGTGTGATAAGTCAGGCTTAGATCCTGTGGCAGTGAAGCCTGGGCTTCTTTTCTTCTTCTTTTTGCCCCTCCTCCGGTCTGAATTTCTTCCCTTCTTTTCTAATGTGACGATCATTACGGAGCATCCTGCAAATGGCTGAGCTGTTCTCATCGTTCCTCTGGCATGGGGAAGATGCAGTCACCCCTCTGTTTGGCAAAGCTGGGACGCCCCTGAGAGCGTGGAGATTTCTTCCTAGGGACAGAAGAGCTGGTAACTCTTTGGAAACATTCTTTACTTCGATACCCACCCATGAATTAAAAAAAAAAAAATTCTTTAAGCTGTCATTTTCACATCAATAATGTGTAACATTATCCTGAGTTAAAAATCCATAGTGATAGTTAGCTACCTGCTTTTGTCCAACTGTCCCATTTTCACCTGTTTTAAAAGCAAATATGAAATGCCTGGTCATAACACCAAGACAGTTGTGAGAAGAAGAAAACAATTATGAAAATGTTAATTTTGAATGTGTGCTAGGGAAATAATTTCCCAGTTGTGTCTCTGCAACACTGCTCAGCATTTATTTGCATGGTAGCTGATAAAGCAGAAATTCATCCCTTTTGGAACAACGGGGCCCATTGACAGTGGTTGCACCAAAGGAAAATGCTGTGTATATTCCTGGCTCTTCTAACAGGTGGCTAAGAAGCAATGCCATTAGCATGGCAGAATATTAGCAGCATTTGGAACTGGAACAAATGGCTTGATTAGCAAAGGGTAGTCACTTCAGACTTCTTTGTGTTCTTCACTGAAATTAGAGATTTTGATCCCTTGGAAAGCCAAGCACACTGCTGGAAATTAAATGGTCATTATAGTTCTATACCCAAGCCCTAAACACCAACTCACTCCTGCTGTTAACACAGATTGTTTTCCCACAAGGTAAGAGGGAGCACGTACACTTGAGGATGGGTCATAGACTGCGGACCTTCTTCCACAAAGCTTGTGCCGCTGCCTTCTCATAAACTTGAAATGAGAAGTTCGGCAGATTAAATCAGCTGAACCAATCCACTTACCCAGCTATAAAGGGGGTGAAATACTTCAAACACTATTTGTATATGAAGGCATGACAGATGACATCGGCTAACTCGAGTAAATTCTGTAATTCAGTGCAACAAACAGAGAAAAGTATCCATTTTTCCCTGTTTGTTATACTGATAGTGTACTGTGTGTCTCCTTCAAAAGTGTAATGAATCCTCACTCTGCAGTGCTGATCACCCTTCCTTATAAAAAACAATGTACATTTTTGTACCAAATCATTTACATATTCATAATCAGCACTGAGTTCTATAGGGCAGGACGGACATTTTCTTCAGGAGTCTCTTAATCCTAAATTGATATCAACAATCCCATTTCTAGCCACTAGAAGACAAATCTAAACTAAAGCAGGACTCATTTTCAGCTCTTTCCGTCTGTGTACTCCCTCAGGAATGAAGGGAACAGAAATTTGCATGTGACAGTGACAGAAAGGTCTGGAGGAAGGTGAAGGTTGCCATAAGCATGCACACCGAACGCAATGAAACATTCTGCACCAGCACTTCAGCTAGAATGTGTAATTGAAGCATTATCTACTGTATTCGCTGAGGAACACAGGACCTCTGAGGTGTGGCAGCAAGGCTTATTTTTATTGAGATTACCCTGCTGATGTACATTCAGCAGTTATCATCTTAAATGGATTCCCACTTAATTTTGCATTCTGTAGTTTTTATGTTTTTTCTGTACGCACACACAAACAAGCCACTGTTGCATAGCGTCACTGACACAGCATGACTAATGCATTTTCATCCTGGCAATGGGCTCTGGTAAACTACAGTCTACAGGCAGGTGGGATTTACTACCCCATTCAGATACGTCATGTACTGGGAAGAAAATAATTGTGAATATCACACCACATTTATGAAGTTCTCATTCTGTCAGCTTTTCTTTTGTCATAATTAAAAGGTAAGAAGAAAAGTATTGGTGAGGAGTGATGCAGACTGTAGAAGAGAAACCCACGTAAGATCTCACAGAGAAAATTTCTCAGCTCTGCTTCAAAGCAAACCATTCATTTGACGTTTATTGTTCATGCACAGTACCTGGGTAGTGATTGATCACTGGGCAAGGTACCTTGCAGATTTTTCAATTATAATCCATTTTAACTTAATAATGTTTTGCCTGTCCTCATGAAGTTTCTCAGGATTTTGCGTATTCGTTAACTTACAGCAGAAAACACTGCTGCCAGCTGCTTTCTCCCATCATTCTTCCCAAAACGACTGTGTTGGACTTTGTGACATTCAGATTTGATGCAACTAGTCTGAGGAGAACAAAAGTGATTTTAGAGGTTGTAAGGAGCCTCCATAACTCCATTCCTACCATCAGGATATGAGCACTCTGCGAAGGAGTCTCCTCATTCTGTTGGCCTCAAAAAGATACATCATTTTTTCTACTGCTAAGAAACACACATTGCAAATTTGCATTATCATAGAAGAAAAAAAAGAGAAAAAAGAATAGCTAGATTTTGAAGGTCAAAATTTTCTCAACTGTGGAGGTAAAGTAGTGCATTCATTTGTATTTGAAAGTATTTTATTGTTATGAAGTATTTTATTGTAAGTATTTTACTGAAAGTATTTTGTTGGTTTTGAAAGTATTTTATTGTTGCAAACAGTTTTTAAGTGTCAAAATTAACTTCACCTGTGGCAAGTCCACATTCATTATGTGCTTGCTTTAACAGGGCCTGTGAGCATGTGCATGTGCAGCAAGTTTGCATTTGTGCATAAAAAAATACAGTACAGACATTGTCTAAGTTCAAGCGCATGTACAGTAAATCACTCATTTCTCATGGCTTTGTGTACACAAGGACATGTGAACTCACCTTCAAACTCCAGAAAGCACCTTACACACTCTGGGTGGGATACTGTTGCAGAAAATTAGTCACCTAACATTTTTTTAGATTTTGGGGGGTATCTGAGACATCTGAACACAGCTGACAGATGGTGCAAGACCTCTGTGCCCTTCTGGAGAAGCAACTGGGAGGCCCCCAAGCAAGGCTCATTAGCACCTCAGATAGCACAGGATGCCTGCAGGGGGGGATGAAATCCCAACCCCCGTGTCCACCAGTCAAAACCCAGCTCACTTGCAACTGGGCTTCTCCTTTTTGACCTCTGATGCTCTGGGAGCATTGAGCCAGAGCTGAAGGACAGAGGACTGGCACTCCACATCGTGGCCCATGGGCTTGGAAAGTAGCCATTCCTGAGCTGGAGAGCTTTCTGATCACACGGTATTTACACTGTATTCACAGGGAAGTTAGTCCTGGAAGCCTAAATTATGTAAACAAGCTTTTCTAATGAACCCGCTCTCTTCCAGAGCAAAACCTCTAGATAAGGCCTTAACTTTAATTTTGCCTGTTACACAGCTCAGAGTAAAACTCAAATCCGTTGAATTTGTCCAGTTATGAACATTTCCTATTAAACTCTGAAGATATAAACAGGTTTATACCCCTGAGAGTGACCAAAGAATCAGGGACCCTGCTCCCTCCAAAGCCTCCAGACTGCCTGCTAGCAAGAAAATACATCCCTCCTCTCTGTACAGTAACAGGCCAGCCAAGACTGTAAGATATCATTCATTGCATGCAGGTATCAAGGAATAAAAGGAAAGAGGACACTTTATGTAAGCATAGCAAAGCCCCAAGACATAATTGCTTGAATTGGTTAGGAAAGCTGATAGAGTTTAAGAGCCACCTTTTTTCTTATCCGAGTATGTCTGTATCGTATCGCATGGAAGCATATTTAGCACTCTTAAAAACAGAAAGAGAGTCTGTGAACCATATGTCATATTGTAGAGACGGCAGAATGTCCTCCATTGAAAATTTTAACTGCCAACAAATTACTGAGGGTTTCCGGAGAAACGTTGTTACTACTGTTATTATTTTAGCATTAAGAACTGGATTCTCTAGAACAGGACCAGAATATCGCTGTACTACAAACACAAAAATAGACCTCTGTTCATTAAGGAGTGCAACATAATAAACACGCACGCTCAGATCCAGCCTGTTGGGCAGCAGACGTATGCAAAAGCAAAGCCACGGCCCTGCCTGATGCACCCTGAATGCTTAGCAGCCTTTAACACAGGATACAGAGCAAGCGACAGCAGGCACTGAGGTTCCCATTTCATTGTTGCAGGCAGCTAGCCTGCTATGATTCCCACAAGACAGGAGTGTAGTGTTCCGCACAGCATGGCACGCCAGTCCATGAACTGCAAAACACATTTTATCTTACTGTCACGTCTCATGTGTGTGCACGTGTAGGAGGGCACAGGAGAAAGGAAAACAGATAGCCATTACTTAGGTTTACAATAACAAAATAAACTCATCTTTGTATTCCCCTTCTCAGATTTTCAGCTATCGAATTTCCTACCATCAGGTTCTGACTGCCGTGCCAACTGCAATTTCATGCAAATCTTGCATCAGTGTTTGGCAGGGTATACTTTTTTGGTGTACTCTGCTGTGGTTAATCACTGCATCTGAAATTCAGTTCTTCCTCTTCTGCCTCCTGCAGGGAGGTGTTACAGAAAGCCTTCTTGTATGCACACAGCTCTCATTACAAATCTGATGAAACACTAGTAAAGAAAATGTTACTCTCGGATTGAGTCATTTGCATTGGATATAATAGTTATTTATTCACATTTTATTAAAACAAATAAGTCATGAAATCCATGGCAATGTTATAGGAGCTGAAAAAAGATGACTAACATTGCTGTTTAGATTCAGAACCTCTTTGTGTGAGGGCACAATGGATTCAACTGTGCTAAATTATCAAGAGTAGGCAAAGGTACATGACAATTTCACTTTCCTGCACTGCCAGGACCTCACCACTTATATGACGGGGAACTCACCCGGAGAGCAGGCAACCGGTATTTCCAGTGCCACCTTCGCTCAAATTCACAGATGAAAGATTGAGGGATTTGAATGGGTCACATCTAGCTGATATACATATCTGACCACATCTACTCTGGAGCCATAGTGGTTTTCTAGCGCAGATGAGAGGGCAGCAACACTGCTTCAGTGTAACCCTACCTATAGGTGAAACTACAGCCTGGGGCTCTCTGCCAACAAATAGGATCTAATATCCTTTCCTGGAAGCCCTGTTCAGTTAGAAGGATAGAATCCAAACTATCCTTTCCTATGCCTCAATCACATTTGATCAGGAATATACCTTTAAGAAACAAATATCTTTTTTAATAGTACTTGTTTCACCAAAAATTTTGCTCAGAAACAGAAAACAGGTACAGCTCAGCTAAGCTGTTTTGCAAGTACTGTAACATCATCACAAAGCAGCAATGTGCAGAGACCTGGCAAGAGCACCAGGCTCTAAATTGCTCTTTGTTTTCTTAAGTCTCAGAGAGCTTTTTAATCATATGAAGCTTCTCAGTTAATGAAAATCAAACCCAAAAGAATACATAAAGGACACGCTATCATAAAGTAACTTTTTTTTTTTCTCCAGCATCATTTTAATGTCTCTCACGGTGATGTTGCACGTACACTATCTGGTTTCTATGGTGCTTTCTAGAGGCAGAAGCCATACAGGACGGGAACATATTAATTGGCCAGTAAGATGTTTCTTGTTATAATTTTCTGAACACTGAACTCGCATGTGCCAAAGCACAGCAGCTCAGTAAAACAGCAGCCATACTAGCATGTGTAATGCCTCCCACACTCAACGTGACAAGTAAAAGATACCTTCCCTGACCTCACTACCCCACAGAAGTTTGAAATTATTTATTATGTCAGAACATAAACAGATATAATGACAGCCCAGTCTCCCCCTGGTCTCATGCCAGCTACATGAAGTCCTTAGTCTCTGGACAGGGAGAGAAGCAGCATCTCAGGCCACGCCACAAGCCCAGGGACATGCCTGACAAACCGAGCAGCGCTCCTGGGGACACGCCAGCCCGGCGCTGCAGGCTGGGGAGGCACTGCAGGCACTTTCAGGCTGCTGGGATCACCATAAACAGCAGCACCAATACGCAGGCTGGCCTCTCCCACCAGCCACATCTCGTGGAGACAGTTTTGTTGCAGTTGCATCAGTGCAAATAGGGAACCATTCTACCAAATCCTGCGTATTTAGTGTCACCCACCCTCTTCATTTTTTACATTAATGTCACCTGGGGGGATAGGGGAGATCTGGCAATAGGAGAGAGTTGTGCTGAACAATTTTCTGCACTCAGCTGCACTGATACATTACACCAGGCTAAGGTGATTTTGCTACTATTCCCATAGGAAGGGTAGAAAAGTCAGGATTTTTGTGTGTATTTTAGCCACTCCAGTTTGCAGCACAGCATGTTAGTTTAAGCTGTTGATCTAGGGGGGTTGTGCGGTTACATTACCCTTGAAGCTTGAAACAGCCGCATACCCTACCTGACACCACTGCAGAGGAGGTGGTGAACGCTACTGGAAGGATGTGGCGAGCAGCTAGGAGCAGTGACGCTTTAAATGATCTTAGCTAGACCTACTCAGGCTTCTCCACCTTAGAGACTGCTGAGACACCTGAAAACTAGTTCACTGCATTTAAACGCCTAATTTGAGGCCGTCTGGTTTGAAAACTTGCACCTAAAATAAAAATTGTGTTTAAGTACGTTTGATTAATTTAACAGTCACAGAGCCACACAGAAGAAAATACGTTTGCAAATGTCTATTCACAACTGTTAAACTACAATCAGTCGGAGACAGGCAAGATCAATCAGTGATGTACACAGACTAAATATCCTATGACGTCATTAGTGAGAGTCAAGAAATATATGGCATGAAATACATTGCATAACATTTTCCCAGTTAAGCAGCTGAGCTGTTTTTCAGGCTGCCAGTTAAGATGATCCTTCCGTCTTCTCCATACATGTGCTCTCATACTGATCTGACTCCACACTGGAAACTACATTTGAAATCCCAGGTGAAATAAATAGATAAGTCATAGTGGAAAGGCTGAATGTAAAGTAAATTCCAGCTATACCACAAACTTTGAGTAATTTGGTAAAAATTGTTTTAGAGGACTGATGATTTTTTGCCTTTCTTTTCATGGCTTTTTGCTGTCCTCCGTTCTTCAGGTTTGCACCTTTCGCACTGGTACAAAAAACTCTCTCTGCCAAGCAATTCCCATAATTATGTCACTCCTAAATCATTCTTCCCCATGAACTCCTGAAGCTGCTGTTTAGTGACTCACTGTAATATCATGCCTCAAAGTAATTTAACTTCCTCCTATCAAACCTGCTAAGAATTTTCAGAAAGGTGAATCAGAAGACATCCTCTCCATTAATTAAGCTTCACAATATATATTTCCCTCATAGGAAGAGTTTTATTGTCATTCTAATGGGTGAAATGAATGTAAAGTGAGTATCAAAGATCAGTGTCAGTCATTTGTATGGCAGCAAGTAGCAACCACTGAAATAGAATCCAAAAACCTACTTCTTGACTGTTTGTTGTCATTATTTTGAAAGACCTGTGCAACCATCTTGCAGTGCCACTGAAGAGCCTTTGTGCCACACAACACTGCAAAGACTGTCCTTAGCCCTGCGGGCTTCAGCTAGATCCTCATGAGTATTAGATACCCAACTTTGCATGATTTCAGTGGAAGCTGCAAACTTCAAGAGGACTTAGATTTTTAAACATCTCTCAAGATCTGAGCCTCCTGAACTAAATAAGAAAGAGACAGAGAGATCTGGAGTAGAGGAAAGTAAATATTGCAATTATTTTTTCAAATAAAGAAGTCATGCACTGACACTAAAGGTGAGATGTTCTGTTCAAAAGTGGTCGGCACTGATTTAAACATTCAACAAAGTGATGTCAGAAGTACCATTTTGTGTCAATGGCCCTCAAATTAGATTAGCACGGGGAATTTTTTAAAATTCAGTTACATTCTTGTGAAATAGTCTGTGGCAGAAATATGAACTGAATCTAGAGCTCAGAGGAGTGGAAAGATCAGTAGACTGGTAAAGACCTTTTACAAAGGTTCATCGTATTTTTTTTCTTTTGGATGTTTTCAATCTATCCCTGAAGTTTTGCTTTTTCATTTCTCAATTTAAAGTGTACTAACTTCAGTAGTGAAAGGAAAAATATCATTAAGTGGCTTATACAATAACTACAAGGTTGCTTGGCACCCTCAAAATTTCCTGGGACTCTTGAAAGGAAAGTTTGCAATCAGTTTTTCATTTTGTTTCCATCAGGTAGTTTTGCTCGTTCGACCAATATATTCCCCTTTTATTTAAAACAAATCTTCATAGTGTTGAACGACTTCACAAAACTGTAAATTTTCAACCGGAATATTCTTTGTAAGAAGGGATGCACTTTGCAGATCTTTGCATGAAAAAGTCCCAAGTGTGAATCACAAGTGATCAGTGCATAAGAGAGGTGCTGTCAGTCATCCCGGTGGGCTGAACAGAGAACACATAATTATTAACATCTATCTCGTTTAACCTTCTGTTAATAAACTCTGCAATTCCCCTTGAGCTGGAGACACAGTAAAGCCCATTAACCATATTCCACTACAAATACCTTGGAGTTTTATCAAGTTGGAAACCATTTATTATATAAATAAAACTTCTGTAGGAAAATTTATGACTGCTATTCAGCTTCTTCATGTCCTGCATTACTGACAGAAAACCAGAGTGCATCCATTGCAGCTGTTGCATGCCATGGCAGGGAGGTTGGAACTAGGTGATCTTTAAGGTCCCTTCCAACCCAAACCAGTCTATGATTCTATGATCTATAAGCAATAGCTTATCCAATGAGAACGTCATTGCAATATTAATATTTATGGCTCCGCAGAGATAGTTTGTTTTATTATATAATTTACTTCAAATGCAGCACCTGTTTTAAACATGACTAGAATTTTGTAAATATCATTGCCACTGTTATGTAATTGTGTGTGATTTAATTTCTATGCACGAGCACAACCAACCAACAGTGGAGATTATGCTTTCAGTTCCACCAACACCTTTGTTGCATTATAGTAGACTACAGTCTTCTTTCAGCTCTTTCATGATGCAACTTAAAATTCTTAGTGTTATTCACCCTCACGCTTTTCCGTATCATCACTAATGTTATGTCAGAAGACAATATGAACTTGTTACAGTGTTCTCCCTTGGACTTTCGGACCTGATTTTCCTTTAGTCAGATAAAACCTGGAATCTCTTAAAATCTATCCATAAAAGATATCTAGGAGTTACACACTCCAGAAGCCAAAAACCTCACAAAAGAATCACTAAGTACTTTTATTCATTTCGGTTTGAAAACCTAGCATAATAATGAACTGGTTATCAAAATACTGCAGGAATCAGCAATATCACCAAAAAAGCACCAGAACCGTATTTTGATAATGCACCCATGATAAGATTGGGAAGGTAAGAGAGTGGATACAAAATTAACCTCACCTCTGGAATGAAAGGTCCTGAAGAAATGTGAAGCACTCACTGAAGACTGGGGTATTGGGTCAGCTGTTGGCACTTTCCCCATAGCTAAACCAGCCCCTCTCTGACCAGCTACGTTCCCACCTCATCCCACAGCCCAGCTCTGACCTTTTTGTGGGTGAATTGCACTCACTCTGTACAATAACACAGCTGACCACATAAGAACAACCTTGCCTTTGAGAACTACTTACGCCCTCCCTCCCCGCAAGGTCTGACACCGTTGCTATGCCAGAGCAGCAAAAGATGGCTCACCACCCTGCTTCACACCAGGCTCACGCTGAGCCACGTCTCTACTGTCATTGCGGGCCACACTGGGCAGAGCACTTGAGCCTGCAGGCTGAACAGTATGGACTGACTTGAGTCAACACTGCTCTTGGCTCAGACCTTCTAGGGCACTTCTGCTCACCCAGGTCTCCTTGGGATCCTGTGCAGTGCCTGTAATCTCAACAACAGTTTTTCTGTAGCTCTCTGTTCAAAATGTTCAAAATAACGAGCAATTATATCACAGTCCAGCAGAGCATTTTTTACAGCATGATGCCAGGACTTGCCATGATGAGTCCATACTTTCCATCTGGAGGGATCCCACCAGCAAAGATTAAAACCAGAACAAAGAGCAAGTTAAACTGACATTGCAGACACCTGGGGTGACCCAAGTAGATTCCTTGGCACAAAAACACAAGTTTAGCTACCAAAGTCCCCACAGGAAAGCACTGTGGTTGGTACCACATGGGCATGAGCCAGTCTGCACTATTAAACTCAAGGGACACAGGGAACTTTATAATGCAGAGAACAAACCTAGTACTCACATAGCCAGACTGGTAGTTCCCTCTTCCTTTGGCTTCACATCTCACTTAATTATTCACTCAGAGCTTTATAAAATCTTTTGTTATCAGCTAATGTAAAACTACACATTCGTATGTATGCATGGTCCTATACAGTAGCCTAAAATTACTCCACCTGACTGCTGAAGAAATGGTGTGATATGCACTGACATCAGGAACCTGTAGAGAGAAGAGTCTCTTCATTTCAAGCTTGGATACATCTGTTGGTGATCCACAGATGAAGGGATAGCTGCACCACTCATCCTAAGAATGCATTTACACAGAGATTCAAGGAGCCTTTTTAAGAGTCAGGAGCGTCCACTGTTCACCTTCAAAGCACCCAACATTCAAAAATCTATATAGAGAAGCTTAGTGGAGGTTCATAACATCTGTCCTTTAAACATCTAATTTAGATACTGTCCTGGTTTCGGCTGGGATAGAGTTAATTTTCTTCTTAGTAGCTGGTACAGTGCTGTGTTTTGGATTTAGGGTGAGAATAATGTTGATAACACTCTGATGTTTTAGTTGTTGCTAAGTAGCGCTTATCTTAAGCCAAGGACTTTTCAGTTTCCCATGCTCTGCCAGCAAGCAGGTGTGCAAGAAGCTGGGAGGGAGCACAGCCAGGGCAGCTGACCCGAACGAGCCAAAGGGATATTCCATACCACAGAACATCATGCCCAGTATATAAATGGGGGGGAGTTGGCTGGGAGGTGTGGATTGTGGCTTGGGAACTAACTGGGCATCAGCAGGTGGTGAGAAATTGCATTGTGCATCACTAGGGTTTTTTTCTCCCCCTCCCCCTTCTCTCTTTTTGTTATATTCCTTTTCATTACTATTATTATTATTATTATTTAATTATTATTACTGTTAGTAGCATATTTTACTTTAGTTATTAAACTGTTCTTATCTCACCCCACGAGTTTTACCTTCTTTCCTGATTCTCCTCCCCATCCCACTGGGAGCGGGGGGGGAATGAGAGAGCGGCTGCGTGGTGCTTAGCTGCTGGCTGGGGTTAAACCATGACAGATACCTATGTTAGTAGTTAAAACTCCCTAGAGGTTCAATGGAGAAGACCTGCCTCCTAACCTAACAGTAGAAGTAGCAGTACTAAGTCAGGTCAGAATTTTATGTAGCAGAATATCCTCTTCCCACTTGTGGTCATTATTTTATTAAGGATGGTCATGAGTACCACCGAACACGGACATCCCAGATCCTAGCACAGACCCTCGTCGAGCTCCATTGCTGTTCCTGCTCAAACATGAAAGCTGACCATTCCCCGCCCCCAGTTTCTACCTTTCAGCTTATTATTTATCTGTGCCTTCCCTTGTACACCTAGACTGTTCATCTAGTGTACTTAAAAGCCTTTGGTGAAAGAATCTTGCCAAAAGCCTTTCAGAAATCCAGGTAGTCCATATCAAATGGTCTGTCACAGCTAACATTTTGACAAACCACTTCAAAGAACAAATAGGTTAGTGAGGTAGGACTTCCCTGTCTTTACACAAACTACTATTAACTCTTTCCAAACACATCATATTTATCTATGTGTTCACTATTTCCATTTTTTCTTACCATTTCTACCAGTTTTCCTACTATGGACATTATTCTCACATGCCTGTAGCTCCCCAGGACCTCAGCTGGAATGCATTTTAAAGTCTGGTGTCACATTTACGAGCTATCAAAGCAGTGTAAAGCAAGGGGTTACTCCCCACTGTTAATCATCCAGACATTTCACCCCTGAATTCCTCTAAAACTCTTAAATTAGTACCTTCTGCTTCTAGTGCTGTGTTACTCTTCATTTACTGCTCTATAATTTTTTAAGCCAGTTCAATTTTGGGCCGATCTTCTGATGAGCCCCTCACAAAGAAAAGCTCCAAGATGGGAATCTCCCTGACTCCTTCTACTCTGAAAAGACTTTATTACTTGTTCAGCAACAGCTTTATCTTACTTCAGCGATCCTTTGATACCTGTATCATCTATTGGCAGTACAAACTCTCTGGCAGGCTTCCTGTTCTTGATGCATTTGAAGAAAGATTTATTACTTCTGTTAGCTGTCCCTCAAACTCTTTTTTGGACAGTTAAGTTATATTTATATATTTAATCTGTCAGGTTTATGATCCTTTTCATTTTCTTCATTTGGATAGCACTTCAGCCTTTTGAAGGATTACCTTTAACATGGGGTAAGTTTTCTCTTCCTGCTCTATAAAACTTAGCTTCCTTTTGCCCTCAGTCCTTTCTTAGTAGGTGGTAACCTTGGCTCTGCGCATTCAATATGGGTCTGCAGGAAGCCTCCATGCAGCCTGAAAAAATTTAAATTTAAAAAGCTCAGGTGCTTTGGAAGCCCCACTAACATATGGATTTAATCTAACTTCTAACTTCCAATGCCTAAAGCTCGACAGCATCAACTTTCCCTTAAAGCATAAGGAAGAAGAACCAACCAAATCCTTTAAGAGAAAGCCTATAACAAACTGTGACAGGATTTACAATTGAAAGACTTGGACGATCTTAACCACAGATTTACTAATACTGTATTACTTAATGAATGAATGAATAAGTATTACAGTGGTAGAATGCACCCGTAAGAATAAACACTTGAGGATCAGCTCTCAGACGTGCTAAGCACACTTCGTGAATTAGCTTCGCTCAACTTTTACTGTCTTCTTCTGAAGGCACAAAGCAGACAGGGTCCCTTTTCCTCTGCTACAGATGGTTTTTAACGTGGACAAGCCAAGGATCCAGCAACTGAAATGCACTTCTTGAGAGCGTGAGATTTGACTCCCTGCGCTTAAAGGTAGTGAGTTAGCCCCTGGAATGAAGTACTAAAATATGCTAGCTAGGATTGCATTATGCTTCCAACTTTCAACAGCAGATGGATTCAAGAACAGAGCCAGTCATAATCTTTGAATTTCTTGTCTTTGAAGATGCTGATCAATGGAACTTTTTTCCTAACAAACAGCTTTGAGATTTTATTAATACAGGTCATTGAAAAGTTTGCTATCCTACTAACTACAGAGAAGGGAAGTTCCTCCTAGCTGTACATCTGCAAATATACAGCACCCCCGAGGCAGCTCCCCAAAGACCAGGCCTCCTTTTATTTTTCAGAGCAAAGTACCTTTTTCTTCCAGTGATCTATGAAACCAAGAAATCCTACTTTCTTGTCCTTGAACACTGAATTAAGAAGGACAAGTCAAATTTCATGACCATGGCAAAATGCCAGCTAACATCTCAGGGCCCTAAAGACTATGAAGCAAAGAGCTGCAATAAGAATCTTGCCAGAAAATACTTTTTTCAGCTAATTTGTAAAAAGGACAAGTGCTTCATCTCTTTGACATTCTTCTAATACTTGAAAAAGCAGTGTACACTTCTTAACGCAGCTGCTTTCTTTAATAGGCATCTCTTATATTTGCCTGGAGGCATGTCAATCTGACACAGCAGCAAGCTACTGATGGGCATCTGCCACCACTGAGCACAGCTAATACAATCCAGGAGCAAGGTGCCACTACTCCAGTTCTTCTGAATGGCACTTGGGGGCAGGGGTGAGGGGCACAAGGAGAAGTGTTATATTTTAGCATAGTTCAGCAGAAAAAAAAAACATGACTGAGCCCAGTGTTTGCAAAAACAGGGATTCACTGCTCGGAGTCATCCAGGCTCTGCAGACGTCACCCATGCTTAATGCAGCATGTGCTATTGATTTTGTTTGACCCCTGCAACATCTTCCACTGTTTCAGTTAAAGTTACTGGCTCACAGTCCTGCAAACGACCATGGCATGAGGACATCTGCAATGGGACCAGAGCAACCCTCATCTTTTAACAGACAAAAGTCCCATAGGAGAATGCAGGACTTGCCACAGTGCTGGGCAAGTGGCGGATGTCCACAGACCTGATCTGCTCCAGCTGCACTCTGGACGGCACTTTCTAGCTAAGGAAGGAGTAGACTTTAAATAAAACTGCAGAGGAGGGTAGGATAGGAAGACCAGCCAAGCAGGACAGGATACTTGCACAGATCAGCGAGCACAGAAATCCCCTAACCTCACTTCCCCTACTCCTTCATATGGGAGGCACCGAAGCAGTGTCACCCTGAAACCTGGTTCTCTTCTGAGTGCTGGGGGGGGCAGAGGTCCTGGGAAAGCCAAGGACCGTCTAAACGACTTTGTTACATTATCATGCCTTGAAGACTGTTGCCCGCTCTCCGAGCAGGTCACTTTAATTTGCCTCAGGGATGAGGCTCCAGCAAAGGCATTTGAGGACTCACGAGAGCTGAGGCTTAGCTGGCCCCTTGCTGCTCTCGTAATCCTCAACTTTGTAACTGCAGAGAGGGTGAAGTACCAGGGATGCAGGTTGTAGGGATGACTCTTCTGCCTGGGGCCATCGTTTCACAAATGAAACCAATTCACTCCGTTAAAAAAAAGGAAAAAAATTCCTAATTACATGAAGCCGACCACTTCGCAGAAACAGGAAATGTGCAAATCCATGTAATGCTTACAGCGTAAAAGAAAGAACATACAGAAATCCTGACCAGTCTGCAAACACTATTTTTAAGAAATTATGTTTGCAAGGAATAACTTGGCTTCTTCAAACAGCACACAGCAATTCACAGTTTGGGAGTGGGAATGCGGTCCTAGCTCGATCAAAGTTTGTGTGCTTTTGCCAGGACTTTTCCTTTGAAAAGAAACTACATAAATAATTTTGTGTGCTAAGAAACATGTCTTAAGCATTGATGAAAGTCAGATAAATCTCCAGGGCGCACAAAAATGCAAGTGCATATAAGCAGACACTGAGCAGCACAGTAAACAAATCAACATGGCACCACAGCAGTTTCTGTGGAGTTTTAGAAGGTTTCATGTACTTGCTCCAGCTTTCTTCCCAAAATATGCACATTTTTTGTAGGATGATTAAGTAAATAAATCCCATAATTTGCTGCTCACTTGACCCCTATACCCAAATGAACTTCCTCAGACCGCAATTTTAAGGTCAGTTTAACATCATGACATTACTTTCCAGAGCTTAAGTAGTTTCATTTTATTTATTTTAAGGAAATTAGGGGAAAATGAAACAGTATTTTCAACTGGTAGCATAGCCTGGAATTTCCACATTTAAGACAATCTGCCAATGATGCACCTGAGTTGACTTCCTCTTCCCTTTGATGTTCTTTATTTCTCACACAAGCCTCTTAGTTATAAGAAAGCTAGTTAGAAAAGATTCTAGAGTCTCTTTTATCATAGACCAGAAAAAGAAAGTTAAAAGCAGAGCACTATGTTTTCCAAACCACCTGCAAGCTCATGAAAACCCTCAGACTTAAAAGAAAAAAATTACGGAGGTGCTTAACCAAAACAGGCTGAGTATCTATTGAAAAACCACAAGAAAAATTCCCCTCTTATGTGGGAAGATTATTCAGAAGGGCTAAATATTAGTGGAGTTTAGTGGGTTTTATTACAAATATCAAAGAGGAGCTTGCTACATAAAAAAAAAAAATAAATTAAGGTGACTCAGAAGCAGAAGTTTGCAGGATGTTATTCATTTGTGAATCTTGATCACATTTTGAATTTTTAACTAGTATTTTACTATGCATGAAAACATTTCACAAGAAAAACAATAGCACAATAGCTTCATATCAGAAGTATTTTTGACATTGAAGATCTTCCAAAGTATGTATTAATTTTCCCAAAAAGTAGCCCTCCCCACACTTTATTCAAAACCTTAAATTGCAGAGGATAAGTACTAATCACAGATGTATCCGCAAACGATTTGCCCCATCAAAAATGTTTTTGCTTGACCCACTTGGAAAGACTGCATTTTAAAACAGAAGCAATATTCCCAGAAATATGCAACTGACCCTTGCAGTCAAAACTGTTGCGCGTTTTCTCGGATCCTGGTTAAGCACAGCAAATTGCAAAGTGCAGCCAGCTTGCTAAGCACTGTTTTACCTGTTCGGGCATGTAGCAGAATCAATAGGTAGAGAGAGGAGAATGCAGGGTTTTGGTTTCGTTCCATCCCACAATATTGTTTAACAAAAGCACATCTGAGAGAAAGGTTACCCTGTACAGAGGGCGTGACAGGGATTTATTCTATCAGCAATGCTTGGATAACCTGTGCGGACACCACTAAGCCTTCACACTGTCTGCTTCACTCTCGTCCCCTAAAAATAATGCCATTTTCTCCAGATTGAAAGTCCAGCCTTCTGTAGGTTTTGAATCAGTTCCGCAACAAAAGAAATTAGCTACATATTTCCCACTGGTGCTAACACCGATGCAGCTCTTCTGACATTGACCAAGACACGAACCATTGTTCAGGCAGGCTCTCAGCTTTTTGCAATGCCACATCAATTAGATCTGCCGCTTGCGTCCTCCAAGCTCCAGCTTCCCAGCTGGTTCTCTTTTGTCTCATATAAGCAGCAAGCTCCTTCTTTGATATTTGCAGTAACCCCCTGCTTCTCATCTTTGTAAACTTGCCAGCTCTTTGAGTGATTTTCCCGGATGAGGGGGAAATAGATGTATTGTGGTGGTTTTTCAACACACGTTGCCCAATAGATTGGCTTTGAGCAACGGCACTGCTCCCCTCCCCCACAAACGCTGGCAATCTATGTACACAGCAGCTTCTGAAATTAACACTTAGATGAAATTAAACTGACAACCAAGGGGGCAACCTTGGGAAATACTTAGCTTACTTCATATGGGTCCTGGCTAGTTTGACTCTGATCTTGTCTGTTTTTTGATATCTCAGGAATAACTTTTATTTATTTATATATTTAAAACTATTATGTAAGAAGATAATCAGACCAAAGATGATAATAAAGAAGGGGAGGGCGAAATTACAAGGAGGTAAACAGAAAAATTATTAAGGAAGTAAAAAAAGCTAAGTGGAAACTGCAAGGCTTTTTTTCCCCCCCCCAAAAGATGCTCTAAGGTGTGAAGTTCCCATACAGTTTCGTGAACAAAAATGTCATCTAATTTTGTGAACAAAAATGTCATCTAATTTTGTCACCCTTGAGACAATTTTTCTGATTGCATTACTACATATTTGTGCAACACCAGCGAAAAGTTAGCTGCAGTGGGGTAGCTAATTCAGTTCTCAGCACAGCAAAGGACAGGACAATTTTAGGCAATTCAGCTGCAAAACAACATCACCTGTTGAAGACTTACAGACTGCAAGGTGGCAAAATGATACTGGCTTCTATTGCCTGCCACCAGTCTTGGAGCAAGCCCCTGCTTCAATGGAAGGAAGCTGCTGCTACTGCAAGTGTGCTGGGTCCTGTCCTTCTTGTGGAATACTTTGTGCAAGATCTACAGCTGCTGTCTCACGTACCTGGGATAAAAACCCTGACAGTCCCAAAAATACAAACCCCAGCATTTGCATTGCTGCTCCCAGGAAGGATGCCAGGGTGCCTGGGCGAGCAGGGGCTGCCCAGGGGATGCTGCTTCTGGCAGGTCTTCCCTTCCCAGGGGCAGACCCTCATCCTCGAAGGATTTGCCGTGACCTGAGGCCACCTGCACTCAGGGCCTGGTTGTGGTCCCAACTCCTTTCCACCACCCAACCACTTCTAAGGGAGCAGAAGGGAGGTTGTAGCATACTGCCTTCAAAGAGTTTTGGCAATGAGAAAGCTTTTCATATGCCCTTACTCTACCAGTCAAGGTCAGCACACAACCCACCTCTAAGGGCCGTTTTTCTTCATCTTATCCCCAAAACCACATAACAGTGTGTGGGTGGAAGGGGAGGGCAATGTTCAGTGACCTGGCTGATTGCAGTGATATACATCAGGCCTGTTCTTGGTCTGCCAAATTTAAGACATAGCAGGGCTGGAAGGTGGCACACGCACCCCAACCTAGCAGCTGAACAAACTTTGCAGCCGTAAATTATGAAAACACACAAAGAGAAAGGTCAGGAGGAAGTGCTTCCTCATCATGGCCAAGTGACAGATTCTCACTCCAAATGCGAGCGCTGCCCATATGAGCTGCACTGGCTGGGCAGTTAAAGAAAAGCAGCTGGGGAGAGAGAGGGGATGTGGTTACTGCTTGGGGGACTTAGAATGCAAACAAGGCCTTTTTCTCTTTTTTTTTTCCTTTTTTTTTTCATGTTTCCTTCAAAGCCTTTTCCAGTCCATAAAATCTGTCCTCTAAGTGGGTCCTGGGCACTGCCTTCTCTTCTGGCAGGAACTGCTACCTCTTAAACTTACCTTTTCGTCTTCAGTTTTCCTCCCAGCTGATGCTTTTTTTCTTTTTTCCTGTATTTGCCACATATCCTGTTTGGGTTTTTATTATCACAGCACCTGGAGCAGAGGTTTTCAAGGCCTTATGCTCTCTCCCTTAACCACTCCTGGAGTGGTTACAAATGGCTCGATATCTGCATGCTGAGAGAAAATGCTCCCTTTCACCATCTTTCCTCTTCCTCTGCTCAAGGGTAAGTGCACTAGTCCTTAGAGCACCATTCTCTGTCCCCATGTTTAGGGGCGACACCAATAAGACAAAAACTCAGCCTCACGGTTTCCCTGCCCTCTGCATGGAGCACCCCAGCACTGGGACACCAGTGTGCATATCGTGATGCTTGAAACGGAGGGAAAGGCACCATGCCTCTGAGTGGCCACCTCCAGAAGTGCTTCTCCAGAGCTGCCGGACTGCACTGCAGCCAAAACAAGGAGCACCGATGTCCCTTCGTGAGCCGGTCCCTCAAGGGTGATAAGGAGATAGCGTGAAGGGAATTTCCTTGAATAACCTGCTGCACTGCAGAGAGAAAAGAAGAGAAATGGGAAAATATTACTGAGAAAAATGCCACAGGAGAATTCTGAAAAGTCATTAGTAGCTTATTACGATTTCATCCAAAAAGCTTTTAGCGAGCTATGAATAAATACTCTCTGGAATTGCAGTCTAATATATTTATCATATTTTTCAAAAGCCTTCAAACAGTTTTACTTAGAATGCAGCTGTCAACAAACAAATGAAAGCATGTTTGCTTTAAGGAAAAAAACACAAAAAACCATATTGCTCCGGTTATTTGTAACATGACACCCTCAGTGAGCTTTCTGCTTGCATCTGTCCTTGACTATACTATTTTGATGGCCAGTGAAGGTGTACGGTACTGTATCTGGATTCCCAGAACAGACAGATGGGTCAACTCTCTCTCTGCACTAGATGACCTCAAAAGCTCAATACTATAAAGACCAAACGGTAAGTGGGTACACCCTGAGTCAGTGTTTGGATGATGTGTTTGTCAGTGCTTCAGCAGCACATATGCTAATGATGAAGTGATGCCCACATTAGGAAGGCCATTGCTCTATAGGGGACACTCAGGTCTATGAAAATGAAGCAAGGGGAAAAAAAAAAACCACTGTCATCTGCAGTCCCTATACCAGTGACATCTGCAAGACAACCACTGAAGACCAAAGTTTGGTGTTGGGGCTGGCAAAAACACACATTAAAGAAAAAATCCTGTCTTTTAAAGTTGTCTGAAGAATGAAGAAGAGAAAAGGGAAAAAAAAGAGAGACAAACAATAGGTTATGTCCCATAAATCCTTTATGAAAACTTAGACTGTAATAAACCAGTGAGTTGGAAGGTACCCTCTTTCAGTCCATACGGGAGAAGATCCATATTCCTTTCCTTCCTAAGAAGGAATCCGTTCACAGGTTATTGTTTCTAGCAGAGTTTATTTGTCATGTTCTCTAACTTGGAGATTGAGTATTTCTATAGGTAGGAAAATGCAGATAACTGTGACAAAACAGAAAAAACAATCACCCACTGTGAAAAGTCTATTAGCATATTAAGTAAATTGTTCTAACAGAGGTGGGGGGGGTTTAAATCAAGTTCTGTCAAAACTTACCAATGCTTTACCCCATTTCTAAGCACACTGAAACACTATCACAAACAGTAAGTAACCAATTAGTTATGGTAAAGGTGTTCTTCTATGAAGAATATGTTCCTGGAACAAAGTATTACAGAAAAACAAGGTTTTACAGTTACACTGAAGTTTACATGAGATAAAAAATCATGATGTGTTAAATATACATCTCTAATTATAATAAGATTTATGTACTGGGGAACAAACAGCTCACAACTGCAAGAGCTTTGCAACTCAAACTATTACTTGTGTTTACAAACTTATAAAAGTAAATTTAACTCAGGATATTTTTTTTCCTGTCATTTGTATACATAGCTATGATACTGCCAAAAGCAATTTGACTTAAATAGCTCAACCTCCAAAAAGTTAGACTGGCACAAATGTGCATCTCACAGAAAACTCCTTAATTTTTTGTAGGTATTTTGTTTGTTTGTTTTGGGTAGGAAGTGAGAAGGCTACTTATTTTTCAAGTTGTAGTGGAATACCCAAAGGAGTCTTCTGCTTCTTTTTTCATAGCCGCTCAAACAAAATGCAAATATTGTAAATTGAATTCTAACCATGAGGCATACCATTCATTGCTGCATTACTCTTGATGTCACTCCTTTCATTATTACACCAGTTATACACTCCATAATGGACAGGACACAAATAAAAACCATCCAAACCAAAGGACTGTGCCATTTAGTTCCTCAGCACTTTCATGTATTTATCCCTGTACAATGAACTTCTACAAGGCAGAGGGTTTTCACCAGTGCTCACATTTCATTCAGAAACTGATGGGTATATGATGCATGCATAGATCCTCCCTCCCCTGTTGAGCAAGAGAAAACACAGAAGAAAACCATTTCACCCATGGGAAGCGGTTTGATTAATGTGCTCAGAAGAGGACACAGGAAGATGGTCTGCAGCAACATCAATTAAAGCAGATAGACTGACTACGACCACACTGTGTAATGCACCCATCAGAGACTACTGTCAACAAATTGGCAGCGGAAGAGCACAAGGAGGAAAGACAGTCGGTCCACCCGCACACAGGGAGCCAGGTAGCACACTCATGGGAAATGCTGGTGACGACAGTGATGCAATTAAAACTCCCTGACATTCCCGTTCCCCCTGCTGGATGTCCATCACGGCAATAGTCTGCTCCAGTGCAATTATCCCGCCTGCTTTACTCCTGTGCCTGTGCACTGCCACCGTGCTCCAACGCGCCGGCACAGTGAGCCCTGCGGCAAGGTCCCCGCCACGCCACTGCACTGCACATAGGGCCCATGGGGCTGTCCCTCCGCAGGGCATCTCCTCCACCTGCCAGAGGTCTGCTGTACCCCACCAGGCCCCGTGGCAATGGCTGCGGTGACTAAAAAGGTAACAAACACTCCCCTATTCCTACCTGCTGTTTATGCATAAAGTTTATTTTGGATTTTATGAGGAAGTTAAGCTGCTTTTCCTTAATCTCACTGACTAATTAGAGAGCTGTAGTGCATGCATTCCTGCTAAGGAATATGCTACGGGAGGAGGTGTCAGACCTCCTGACTCGCTCGGCCGGCTTATCTAGCTTCCCCGTCCATCAGGAAAGGGCAAAAGACAGTAGCTGCAGCTACTCCAGTAAATTGAGCATGTGAATGACCGTTCTTTGGCACGGAGTAGCCTGGATCCATGCTATTAAATAGCCCTTCTTTCCAGAAGAGGATGGCTGGATGCAAACTGCCTGCTGGATGTGGGCCCTGGCCCATGCTAACTTCCAAATAAGCGCTTGGCAATTGTCTAGGAGAGCACTAGCTGGCAGGGACTGAAACTCCAAGTGGGACTGTTTTAACAATTTAAGAGTATAGATAGTTGGGTTCCAGCGCCTGGGAACATTCCTTACACTGTATAGCTTACAAATATAGACACAGCCAGCGAGCATAGCTATGCACTGCCCTCACCCCCATGTGAGCACGGTTTGGCAGCTAGGGAAAGGACTAGCTAGAGCACTGGGCTACACTCTGTAAGGCCCGGGGTATCACAGCTGAATCACTGCCTTCAAGGCTGATTCACTGCTGATCTTACACACATTTTATTTTAAACTGCCTCCCCTGGAAGATAAAAACTATTTTTTTCCCCCTAATATAGGAACAAGGAGGACAGTATGACCACAGGTCTCCTTCTGTTCTGCTTGGATGGGAAGTAGCAACAAATTAGTTTTTACTTCAGTGCCACCAGGACATAACCTAGCCTATGTATTGAAGAGTATGCAGGTATTTCTGGAAGAGACCTGAAACATAACATACAACAAGTACAGGTAGCTTGATGAATCAGTGTAAAAAGAAGACGAGAACTGAAATTGAAAATGTGATCATTATAAATGATTTATTGTGTTCCATAAAGAACACTAGAAACTGTACAGTAACAGTACCAAGAACCATAAGCATCAAAACACCAGTCATTTCCCAAAAAGCAGGAAACTAAAACCATGAGACTTTTGATAATATTAAAAGAGAAAGAGTAGAGGGTTTTGAGGGATTTTTTTATTATTATTATTTCTGAAGCTTCCCTTCTCCTCCCCTTCCCCCATATCAAGGTCTCACAGCAAGAAAACACTACTAGGAAGACAACAGACCCCTACCTTCTTCAGAGGGCTGCATGCAAGGGGGAGAGGAGTCATCCCCTGCCCTGTTTGAAATGTCCCAGCAAGGAGCACAGTCTCCCTCAGCTCCTTCTGCAGGCAAGGGTGGAGGAGGTCCCTCAGAGCCCAAGCCGGCTCGCAGCTATCCTCCTCCAAAGCAGCAGAGCTCCCACCTATGAAACCTATCAAATACTGACAGGTCAGAACAGAAATGGTCCACAGGAAGAGATCCTATTTCACTCTCTTCCTGTAGAGAGTGAGACTTTTAACTAACCTCTGATAAGAGAAAATATCATACATTGGACTCCATGTCAGGGTTCAGAAAACAAAGAAGGCAGCAGGAAGCTACTTGGAATTGGTATTTCAAAAAAAGGGCAAGAGCACAAACTGTCTGGCACCACCACAGCCACCCATTTCCTACAGCAACATTCATTACCTTGTTTGTTACCTCTACCCAGTGGGCAGCGGGATTCAACTGATGGCTAAAAGCAAATGGATTACATTTCAGGTGTTAGAAAAAAACTTTGAGCTCTAACCCTCCCCAGACCAAAAGCTCCTTCTTAAACACAGATGGCTGTATTACAGAGAAAGAAAACAGATGTGAACAGGTACCTTCAAGCAGAAGAAGCAGACAGAGAATCTCAAATGCAATGTCACCTCCAAGGGGAAGATTTTAAACAATCCTCAAGTATTTAGCTAGCTGCAACACACGACAGAAAACCTCTGTCCATTATTTTTCACCTTTCAGGAAAGTCCCCATAAAATGTGCTTGAATCGTATTAGACTTGCTGTCCCTGATCCCGCAATGGGCTGGGGGATCTGGTCCCCCAGGTATTTTCTGAAAAGACTACACTTTTCATATTCAAGACATAGTTCTCTATGCCTATATTAGAAAATAACAAATAAGCTAAGGCATCCCCACCTAACTTTTTCTTTCTTCCATGACAGGATCTCACCAGTAAGGATTCCATAAGATCATTGCATCACCAGTACTGTGGCGAATACACAGCACAGCAGTACTTCCCAGCCCAGATTTATGTATGCTGTACAGAAAAAATGAATTAAATTATTTTTCTGAAACATAAAACTTCATACAGCAGGTGGGACAAATGACTGCAGTTGTCATTTAACCACTTAAGAATAATTAATTGCCTTTATCTGACAGCTGAATCCAGGAAAACTAGTAGAAATCTGACAGCTGCCGGAGCCAGGGTCTGACTGGCTTCACTGTGATATGAGCTGATCTACTGCTTCACATAGACAGCAGGCGAGGGAAACAAAGGCCAGGTCTACACTGTGCATCAAAACTTTTGCCAGTGCCATCGTGTCAGCAAGGGGAGTGATTTGTGATGATGACCCTGTAATAGAAAAAGACCTGGTTTGTTACCGTTAGATGCTGCCAGAAAATTGCTTGGCCACTGTAGGTTTTTTTCCCATTTAAAGCTACATGAGTAATGTACCTTTAAAAATATACTCAATAAAGGGAATCTGCAAATATAGCTATCCAGACAAATCTTATCAATATAGACCACAACAAAATAAAACAAGCCACACTTTCAGCAACTCTACGAATTTCAATCCAGATACCTTCAATAAATGTAAGTCAACATCACTCCAGTGACTTTCACACAACTGCAGTTTATACCACTGAGAAATGACATTTTCCAGATCAGAAGACAAAAGGTAAAATTGTCGAAGAGGACTTGCTAGATTCCAAGTGAAACACTACACTTAAGTAGGCATTTATTTCCAGAAAACGTGTGCTCTAATCTCTTGATAGGGCTGCAAAAATAAGAAGCTTTAGAGTTTGAGGCATAAGGCATTTTCTGCCAAGATTTAAAACTTGCTTCTTCATGTCATCAGAAGAACCTCATTCTTCTTCCCTCTTTTGATTTAAAAGAAATGTCAATCAGAACAGAAGTGGTCATGTTAGCAAGGAAACTCAGCCCCTGGCAAAATGGGCCTGATTCACAGTGTATCACTGAGACATACTCAGCCCAGATCCCAGCCCTGCTGCTGGAAAAGTAACGTCATCCCTAACGCACAGATGCCTTTTCTGCTTGGCTGTCCTCACCAGGAGAGGTGGTTTGCAGAGGCCAAATTCACACAGAGCCAGCTCTGACACTGGCTTTGTAACCTTGGGCAAGTCACTTCACCCCACCATCACAGTTTCTTCTGCTGCAATATTACTGCCTGCCAGGATGAGAAGATTTACTAATCATGGTTTATAAAACTTCAAGACAGTTAAGGGAAATCAATTAAAATTGAGACAAACCCCTAGAAAAGCCCCTAAGAAAGAAACAATCATAGAAAACAGCATGCTTCAAATTATGTCGCAGCAGCAGGTCTTGCTTCTCAGTCCCAAGGACTTTGTACCACAGCTCTGCTCTGGCTTTTCCCAGTGCATCAGAAGCACGAAAGGGTAGGACGGGCACCTGAAGCTTCGGGAATCGCATGAACTGTGCACTGCTTCCCAAGGGCAGGGCACGCAGGATGGGATGCCAAGCTGCTCACTGAGCAGGACAGAGGGCTGGCACAGCACCCAGAGCGGGAGCACCCACGGGAGGGAGCAGTGTGTGCTCCCAGCTGTACTGATGGCTGCACCACCTGCCCCCCGCTCCTCTCACTATTAAGGGAAAGAGCTCACAGTACCCACCCACACAGAAAGATGTCATCTCAGCATGTTCCCCTGCAGACCCCTAAAACCTCTCACCAAGTACTCTACACTGTCTGGATGGTCTGTGTCTATCAAATGTCACCATGATGGGGGAGAGAGAAAGTGAGTTAAGATACAGCATGAAAAGGCATTTGAAAATGCTCTCAGCCCAATATAAAATCAGATTTTAACTGATGAAAAAAGCACTATCCAGATACTTTTTTTTTAAATGCACATATCCACAACTCATTTACATGTAAAATATGCATCCACAAACCCTACTTTAAATATAGACAGGGCTACCATCAAGCGTTTAAACATTTCATCTGCAAGTGCAAATGTGTATTAATGAATGCCAAAGGCACTGCATGCCCTGAAAGAAGATCGTCTTCATAGTAGGTAGGGCTTGCGCCAGTTACGTTTTGAAAATGTCATTAGAGTAACCACTACACCCTAGTGGGAGACCCAATCAAAGTACTACTTGAACTAGATTCTACCAAGGATCATAAGAAGTGAGTCTGCAAAAACTACTTCTCCCCAGAATCAGTGTTATGTAAATTTTTCCCAGATTTGATTTTCTCAAACCAGAAGAAAAGGTGCAGGGGGGAATCTGAAGAACAACAAATGTTGCCTTGTTGATTTACACAGTGCAGCAGGTTATATTGAAAAGAAACCTATTTGAGAAAAGCAAATGCAGATACCCATGAGTTATGTAAAGTCAAGCATGGTAACTATGCGTGTAATGAAGAAAATGAAAAAATAACATAGTGTACTAGAACTATTTGTATGTTTGTTTCTATAATCTCCAAATTTTACTGGGGAGTTTAGTCTTGTTTTGCTCATTTGTACAAAAAATCTGCTTTTTCTGTCCTTCAGACAAGGTCTTGGGATCTACAACATTTTTATTTGGATGTGCAAGTGAAAGTGCTGTTTGATTTGTTTAACTGATGACCACCTCTGCCCAGCTATTCCATTGTGATTAGATTACGATTGTTTGGTATGTTCTGAGTGATTTTGTAACCTTCACTCCAGTGTTTATGTCTGGAATAGCAAAGAATACAAGAAAAAAATGGAATAGACAAGTTGTTTACTTAACATTGCACTATTTGTCTTAAATTTTTGGGGTTGTTTGAAAACAATTTAGTTGAGCTCAAACTCACATCACACAAACAGAAACTATCAATCTATACTAAATCCTTTAGGGTCTGCAGAAATTTTATATAGAAAATTATGTGTGGTTTGGATTTTCAGTCTCTGTGTCCCAAACAACATTTTTGAAGGTTTTACTTCTCTGTCTGAGCTCATATTCTCCTCCAGCTTTGGATGGGACTGTGGCATGTCCCTGATTTTTACAGAGCAAGTCTGGGCGAACAGCAGTGTTAGTAAGAAAAAAACACAAAATCTGTTCCCAGTGAGTTATATTCAGAGACTGCAATGTCCCATGCTACAGTTTTCAGAACCGCCTGTTAGCAAAGCAAAGCCCGTACTGCAAGACTATCAGCCTGAAACTGCAGACCCATTTGGTCCTGCTCTCTGGGGATGGTAGGTCTATGCAAGACAGCCAGTTCTGGAAACCTTGGCATCTTTACTCCTCTCTTCTCTCCTCCTCCACAGCATTCACGGTCTGTAAAGCACTACTTTGAATGCCTGTGTCCTGCCCTGCTGGTTTATTCAAGCAAACCACTAAATCCATGGCAAAGAGTGCCTTCCTAACAGCTGTGGACACACGAGCCAAAGGAATTGATTTTTACAGAACAGAGAAATCTGAGAAAGTTTACACAGCCCTAATATAGCCACAGCTATTTTCAGCTGGGGGGGGGGGGGGGGGGCGGGGGAGAAAAATCCCCTGGCCAAATGCACTTCACAAGTCAGTGATTAACACAAAACACAACTTTCTACCTGATCTGCATAAATTGTGCCCAGCATGGAAACAGCTGCAGAGTACCGCACGGTTCATTGCAGTAGTACTACTGAGTTTACACCAGCACCCAGCCCAGGCAAGTAGCCCCGGAAAGATTTAACGTGCTTCTTTCCTTTCACATTCAGTCAACACTAATAAACATAGCACAACTCTTCTTTTCATAGAGGGACTCTCCCAAGCCCACAGAAAGGGCAAAGAGAAGCACGCAGATACTACAGAGATGAGCGTGGCATGAGAAGCGCCCCAGCAAGATGCCATTCCGCTCAGCAAAATGGTAAAACCAGCGTATCACCGAATACGCCTATCTCAAGCTCTCTACTCTTCTGCTGTTATCTCTCATCAGGTTTCTAGCAACACCACTTCCTGCTCTTCTCCAGCCATCAGACCAGAGGTTTCTTCGTTTCGTGCATTTCCTTTTGTGTGGGAAACCAGCACTTACGCAAGGGCAAAGTTTACAGGTGGGGAAACTTAAGTCCTTTTTCCTTAGAAGTAGTACGCCAGGGAGAGCTGCTACTTCAGACACAGGCAGTGTGCCGCACTCCCTCACGGCAAAATTCAGCCCCAGCACTGCTTTTACCCTCAGTCTCTTTGTTGGTAGCGCTTGCCCATTACTTGGCATGAACAAGAACTACAGAGAGAGCAACTCGTTTGGGGAGAAAATGCCAAGCAACCTCTTCAGCTGTCAATGACCAAATGACCGAAGTCCACTTGAACCAAGGGAACTATGCTGATTCACTCCAGCTGAGGGCCGGCTTCTCCCTCTGTGCTACAAGAAATCCCAAGATGCCTGTAGGTATTTTTTCAGGCAGATCTCAAAGGCTGGTTACAGAGGAAGTTGAAAGTCTGACTGGCTGGTGAAAGAGCTGAGAAAAGTCTCAGCAGCAGAGCTTAATCAAGGAAGGCACAGAAAAAAAGTCATTTGCAGGGTCAGGCAAGCAGGGACCTGGGCAAAGGCAGAAACAGAAACTGCTTGGGCCTGCGTCTGTGCTAGGGGTACGTACACTAGCTGTTGCAGTGAATCTCACCCAGGCCTCCTACAGCAAGAGGCTGCCAAAATTTGCAAAATGCTATTGCTGTAGCAGCCGCTGCTGGAAGTCCTTTCCAGCGGGCAAGTCCTAGGAAGAGCACCCTCGCACTGATCACACCAATGCCTCCAGAAAGGGACGGGCTGTCATCTGCAGCCTTTCTCTGCTGTCACCTGTCCTCGCGGTGGGTTCAGATCCCTCCATCCCCTACCCCAGAACAATCTCCCAGACTAACCTTTACAACGTCTTTAACAGCAAAGCAAAGGACAAGAACAGATTATCAGTCCCCTTCATCACAGGTTTTAATGCTGAGCTGCGGTACAGTGTTGTTGATGCTACTTCTTTGGCTCTCTTTCTTGCACCAAAACTCAAACATAGCACAACTCAAGCATGCCCTAGAGAAGGAGCTGAGCACGTTTGCTTCTGCAAGACAGTTCACTTCTTCTGCTTAAGTTCGCTCACCAGCAAGTAAACTATTCCCAGACAGACCACTCGAGGAGAGGGAACAGGCACGACAAAGCTGTCTGTTGGCAGGAGTTATATGATGCACCATATGATGCACCTCTTATTTTCTCATTAGAGTTACTTATCATTTCTAATGAGTACATCAAGTTAAGAGCTGATTTTTTTTTTCCCCTAGCCTTACAGGAGACATTATTTTTAAGTTATTCCCTTCCTTCTTTCCTTTAATGATTGGAAACCTTTGCCCTTCACGTAAGGGATTGTAATACTTCTCTCTACTGAAATCTGAGTTAAAGCTGCCACACTTTTGGCCTTTGAAAATACTATACTTTAATAACTGAAGATGTCACCAGGTTCTGTCACAGTGTGGCTGGTGAGCATAAATTAACAGGAACCCTCAGCAGCCACAAGCAATCACAGGTACTTCTTTTCTTCAGGACATGAAAGAAACAATAAATATATTAAGCAAGGCACTACGTTCCAGGCCCTGCAGATCTTATCCAGGGTCAAACACTTCCACCCCTATACGCCACAAGCCGGTTTTGCAAGCAGGCAGGGACTGTTTTGCAACGAGCAAGCAACAAAAAATTACCTGTCTGCAGGGAGATACTTCATTGAAAGTTCTTAACTTCTCTTTTGCAGGGACCCTGGCTGTCAGCAGTGCACTGCTGCTTTTCACATCAGCTTCTCCACTACCTACCCAGGAAACTGGGGGTCATAGCAAACCATCCCACCACCTGAGCGTCCCAAGGATGATGGCCCTACCACCAAAACACCTCCTAGGGAGTTCCTGTAACCTTCAGCTGCAGCCAGGGAGGCTGCAACAAGGACACACACCCGCTTTGCACACAAGCATGCTTCTGGCATTCTGGGGAGCCAGGCCCTAAAAAAACAACCCGCAGATTTTGGGCTTAATATGCATAAAAATTAAGCTATGCAGCAATATACTGCATGCAATTTAAATTCTCTCAGACGAAGAAAAATCACAAAGGATCTTTGTTTCTGGTGATTTGTGGTGCTTATTGAGCACTGCTTCCCTATTTCTTGAAGTGCAAGTAGAAGTGGCCTGCAAATAAAGAAGAAAGACCAACCTGTACACTTTCAGCTCCAAGAGAAAAAATTAATGCAAAGGAACTGGAAACTCCCAGGGAACCAGCAGGTGCTGAAACACAGCAGTGCTCCTGCTGGTCATCCTTGCTCTGGAGCAACACAGATGAACCAACAGAAAAGAGCAGACACTTGCTCGAAGATAAAATGACATTTAAAGAAAACTGAGATTTTACAGGGATGCTGAGTGGCTAAAACATTTTGTCCCCATGCCTCTCTACAACTGTGTGAAATGTCAAGCACAGAAAAATGGTATTTATATAACTACATGTGAGAAAATCACATGCATGAGTAATAGACTGTGTCAGAATTTCGACTGGGCATTGAGAAGAGCAGGAAACTGGGGTTAAAATACTGCTCCTGCACTACTCCAGAAGCAGAACCTGATAACTGGCAGAGAGGTTCACCTGGAGCTCTGCCAGCAAAACACACCGCCTCTGACCCAACCCCGCAACACCGGGGGGGGGGGGGGGGGGGGGGGGGGGGGGGGGGGAGAAAGTATCCTCTAGTCTGTATCTAAAAGTGGCATCAAGAGCACTGCTATTGATACAACAGCAGTTTAACTCCTGATCGCAAAATTAATTAGGTCTTCATTTGTACCATTATGCAGCAAATCACATTTCAGCAGGTCTCTGGGCATTTAACCTGTCAGTATCACAGACAAAATCTGAATTCAAAGGTGGATTGTAAGCATAAAGCCAGGCAGATTTTCTTTATAAACTAACACCTCATTGATAATCAACTATTATAATCTAACGATTGTGTTAGAACCATAATTGTGCATTTACTTGAAATCAGTTATGTAATCATTTGGGGTATCTGTGACATACTTGTGAATAAGTCTGGAAAGAGTCATGGAACAGCTTCCCACGCAACCCCTAACAATATCTTCATATCATATTATCAAGGCATTTCAACAGAGTAGATAAAGGCCAAGTATGGCATGGCCCACCTCAGATGGAAAGTAGTGCAGGTACCACTGTACAAAGCCTATAAAACAAAGTGAAAGGGAGTTGCATGGAAAAATATGTGAGTGGAGAAGAAAATAAAAAGCTTTAATGCAGCACGCTACTTCGCGCCTGCCCTAGATCAGGAATTTTTGCAAGAGTTTTAGTAATAATATCACACTTGCAACACAGATCCATGCACTCCAAGAGTTAAAAAAACCCCACAGGGTTAATACCTCTGCTGTTTCCTCCACTGTTACGGATTTTGGAATGTTTTTGCAGAAGAAAGGCTGGTCATGATGCCTTTGTTGGTTAAAACAAAGGCAAACATGAATTTTGCTTCCATGTATCTGCACATTCCTAAGGCCTGCAGTAAGCTAATTCACTAGAAAAATACTGGTGATGATTTTCTAATAGGCAACATATTCTACTGTGGAAGCTAAGCTTTCACTTAAATAAAGCTACTTCCCCAGTCTCTGGACTGTATAGACAGCTTCAAGGGAAGAAGAGGGTGCAAATCAATACTGCAGTTATGGCCAGGTCTGTAAACAACCTGTAACAACAGCTTGAGAAATGTGCGCTCCTATGATTCATGTAAGTGAACTCTTACCTCAAACCATTACCAGGTGTTCAAAGAAGGAAAATGGGAGCCCTATTATTGATTTTTTTGAATTTTCTCTGAAATGCAGAATTTAAAACCTCATGCAAGGACACACCTGGTAGCTTTTGAGATCCCTTCAAATATACACATATATTATTTATTACAAATTCAATCTCAGTGCTACCAAACAGCACCTTTCTTTTTTATGGGTGATGACTGGAGTTTCCACAGAATAATGAAGTCCATGATTCTACACTGATAGCCTGCTACTCTACCACTGCAGGGGGAAAAAAGTGTCCTTCTAAAGAAATACTAATTAACCTCTTCATATCATCACTCAGCTGGCCTCCTAGGAATTTTTATTGGTTTTGCTCTGAGTTATAGTTAAGCCTCCCGGGTAGGTACATTTTAAGGTAAGCTTGAATCTTGAACAAAGCAGCTCGAAATGACCTTTAGCACATCTGGAATATTTTGCATCACTGAACTGAGTGCCCTTTAATACTGAAGACAATAGTCCAGTGTTGTCTAGTGTGGATAAAAGCTTAGTCTTCAGTTGGAACCCATAGTTTCCTCTTATTAAAGTAATTACATAAGAAACTATGTCTTAAAATCAGTTCTTTGACTGACATTTCTTAGCACTGAACATTCAGTTCACTCTTAAATGTTTCATCAAGCCATCGTTTGCATAACAGTACAAGTTTATTTGTGTTATTCTAAGTCTATAGTGACTTTGTAAAATATTGCCTACAGTCAAGCATACCTATGCATCCAGCATTTGTTTATTTTTACAGCTTTATTATATGGAAACAAGGAAGATGAAGACATACTAACTTTGAAAAAGGTAGGAACTTGTTGATGGAAAATAATATTTCACCCAAGTATTCTGGAGAAAATTACAGTGCTTTTTAGAATTTGATCACAGGGACCTTTATTTATTATTAAATCGCTAGTGTTGCCAGCTATAACTAATAGTACCTCAGGGTAAACCTAGATGATGAATGCCTGGCTGTTGGAGGTCTGACTCGAACTGGCATTTTGCTTAAAAAATGTTCTTGATGTACTAACATTTTGGGGCACAAAGCAGAGGAGGTCGCCTGCTTTATTAATGTCCGCCTCAACTTGTACCGGTGCTGGTGAATTGGTAAGATGAGGATGTGACCAAACTGGGGCCATTCGTTGCCAACCACTCTCTCTTTCTTGAGGCTAATTTATGATTAATATGCCAGCTAACAGAGGGCTGTGCCCGAAGCTCGTCACTCTGCTGCCTCAGAGCACATGGCAGCTGGCAGAGCAATCTATACACTGGAGATTACACAAGTTTGTCCTCATCTGCTTTAAAAAAAATGTACTATTGCATTAACTCATGAACAGCCATAAATTGTACAGAAAACTGTACGACGTTTCTGCTGCCGATGCAGCTGCTTTCAGCAACTCTGAACATAGCCTGTTACCTTACCCCACACACAGCCTTCCCCTCATTGCTTTACTTTCACAGGAATTTGCAGAGCCCGAGGCTTGCGTGGAGGACGCCTTGAGGTTATCAAACTGCCTTGCTGGTGTAAAGCAGATCTCTCTCTGAAGGATAAACTGGAGACTACACCACCCTACAATTCAAATGAATTGCTTGATGGAATTATAACCAAAAAAAAGAAAAAAAAACCCACCTGTACTCTGATATACAGAGGCCAGGGCAGAGGCTGAGAGGGGTTGGGGCTCCCTGGCTGTCCATGGCCCCAGCCCCAGCCCCAGCCTCTCCCTCCCCAGTGCATCGCATCTACACTGCACATTCAGCCTCCTCGCGCCATGGAAGCAAGCGTGGTGCGCTTTGGGATGGACAGACAGATGGTCAGGTGTTCCCTCCCTCCACTCGGCCCCAGGCGCACAGCCACCCTCCGGGAGGGAAAGTCCCCTGGGCATCGGCTCCCCACAGCAGTGGGGCAGCCCCAGCCGGGAGGGGACATGCCAAGGTCATGGCAAATTCTGTCTGTGTGGGATTAGGAAAGCTTTGCTGTCATCTGTCATCACTGCAGTGATGACTCATTAACCTGCCTCACCCTTCCTTTCCAAACCTTTCTCTAATGTCTTCCCCGAGGGGTCTGGCCACTGCTCTAACCTTACCAGGTAAACGCAAGGATCTCTCCATTGCTCTGCTGCTAAGCCTGTCATCTAGACCCTCCTTCTTCCCCATCTCCATCATGGGCCTCTCTGGCCACTCTGATGTCCACATCCCCTATGCTTCCCTCCATGGAAGCAGACAAATGCTGCAGTCATTTTCCTTACCCACCGCCTAACAGCATAACACCCTTCTATCTTATGCAACTCCTTTTATCCACCCATGGCCTCCACCTTTCTACTATTAAAGCTCAAAGTTTGTGGTTTTCCCTGGAGGCTGTGGATAGCTTTGTCCCTTCTCCATCTCCCGCTGTGATCCCCCTTGTGGGGACAGTACTGGCCACCACCCTCACACTGGTTTTGAGTTCACTAAAGAAATGGGAAGGCTCAAGACTAGTAAATGGAGCAGTGAAAAGAGGGAAATTTCTACGTTGTCCAAATTAGACATGGAAAAGTCTCCTTGTTTGTGCATGCCCACAGCTGCTCCACTGGTACTCCATGCCTTTGCTTTTCGACCCATGGCCCTGCCTTTGCCCTTGCCCTCTTAGGGTAAACCCACTGTCTCTCACTACTCCTTCCTCTTGCAGTCCCTCTCCTCAAGCCTCTCTTCAGTTTTCTAGTTGGGTCACCATGGCTAAACACAAAGTGTTTGGGAACAGTATCATTATACACGATATGAGCTGCTTTAAAATCCAGACCAAGTTTGTAGTTCTCTGACTCACAGCACTGAGCATCTTTCCAGAAGCAAATGCAGCCCAGACCAAATCGTCACTTTTTGGGTCTTGCTGCCCTCACTCACGGCTTCTGCAAAAAGGAGGCACAAGTTGCCTGTGCCCGCGCTGCAGGGCAGATGCGCTGCTCACCGTGCTCTGCAGCTCCCATCCCAGGGCTCAGCCCTTGGCCAGCAGAAGCTCCTTGGCATCCCCAGTTTTCCCTGCAACTGGTCCTCCTCTTCAGGTGTCCTGGTTTCAGCTGGGATAGAGTTAACTCTCTTCTTAGTAGCTGGTACAGTGCTGTGTTTTGGATTTAGGGTGAGAATACTGTTGATAACACTCTGATGTTTTAGTTGTTGCTAAGTAGCGCTTATCTTAAGCCAAGGACTTTTCAGTTTCCCATGCTCTGCCAGCAAGCACGTGTGCAAGAAGCTGGGAGGGAGCATAGCCGGGGCAGCTGACCTGAACTAGCCAAAGGGGTATTCCATACCATAGAACTTCATGCCCAGTATATAAACAGGGGGGAGTTGGCTGGGAGGGGCAGATCGCTGCTCAGGCACAGGTCAGTGGGTGGTGAGGAACTGCATTGTGCATCACTTGTCTTTTTCTTGGGTGTTATTTCTTTTTTGTGTTATATTCCTTTTCATTACAATTATATTATTATTATATTATTATTATTATTATTATTAGTTAGTAGTGTATTTTATTTTACTTTAGTTATTAAACTGTTCTTATCTCAACCCACGAGTTTTACTTTTTTCTCCTCCTCCCTACCCCACTGGGAGGGGGGAGGGGGAAGCAGCTGTGTGGTGCTTAGTTGCTGGCTGGCGTTAAACCACGACATCAGGGGACCAGCAGGGTGGCTAAGAACTCCTCTCTTGTCGACCCCGGGGCAGGATTCAGGTCCATCTGTTGGTAAATCCGAGCGCATCCAAGGTCCTGCCCGATACCCTGACGGCAGGCGATGCACCGCTGCAGGGATGACTCACTCGCATCGACACCGCAAGAAGGGAGCTCCAGCCACAGGGCTTTGGTCCAAGCATGAACCTTCACCTAGTTTCAATCCTGCCTCCTGAAAGTGACTAAGAAAAACTCTGCACTAACAGATATTCCCCCACCCACCCTGGAAAATGGCACCCCCTGAGAAAAGCATTAATGCTATTCTGGAAATCCCAGAAGAGCCTGGTTAGAATTGGCATTACTCATATTTAAAGAGGGCTACAACTGAGCTAAATAACAGCAGATCTTCCAACTGTAGAAAATAATTGGGAACAGAAACATCAGTATGCTGACCCCCAGCAATGGGGCAGGCTTGCACCCACTGCCTGGTGAGAGCCCAAGCTGCAATTTCTTATGTGCACAAATTAATGTGATACCGTTTGTGTCCCAAGTAACACAGAAAGTGCTGCAGTGTCGGAGGCTGCTTTTCAAGGCCCCCAGCTTTGACCGTTGCCACTGGACTAGACAGGGTGTGGAGTGCTACAAAGGAGCTAATGAAACCCATCATTGAAGGCACCACCCAACACACTGCAAACCTCTACCATTGCAAGGCCTGAGGCCCTGGAGAGCCAACTTGCTCAACCAGACAAAGCTATCACCAAGCAAGACTTTCAAGTTCATGGAAAAGTACATGGAGCAACTGAAGGAGGGACACGCTGAGCTGCTAAAGGAAATGTCAGTACAGTTCTGGAGAAAAGAGGGAATTCCCAGATACATACAGTCATTCATTCTTAACACAGATTGCTAACATTGAAGTGAAGTTGGTTATGTGGTCTGTGATGGTAATTAATGATAAATCATTGCTCATGTTGTTTTAAGGCATAATGTATTTATGTGGTTGTATTCAGATAATGTTGCAGCTTCTGTACCTGACATTCCCCAAGCACTTTACCAAGTGTATGCATGCAATCTCCCTTCCCCACCACCACTGTTTTTCCAGAGTTTCTGTTCTTCCACTCCTCCAGGGTGCATACAGGCATCATGACAGCACCTCAGGCTAGGCACCCCCCCATCCTCACAACAGCCTGTGTGACCCTTCCTTCCTCCTGTGCTCTAGCTGGGACTGCCACCGCAGCCCCCGGGGCAGCAAGGCGGCTCCCCCAGCAGGTGCTCCGGCCTCCCTAACTGTAATTCGCATTGGGCTAAACCCAGCAGCAGGCTGAAGCATTTCTGCAGAGCAGAGGTATAAACCAGCACACACTTGTAGGCAAAGGGCGTTTGTAAGAGCTCTGCTGAATCAGAGCCAAGGAGGCAGCACAGCACATAAGGTCAAGCAGCAGCAAAGCAGGGCTCTTGTGAGTGTTAGTCGAGTGCTAACCACAAGACCTTCCTCCTTCCTTCCTTGGTGCAGCTGCAGGCACCACCTCAGTAAATACATATACACTCTGCGTGCATGCATACATACGTCAATAACATTAGGAAAAAAAAGGTAGTGTTTATAAAAGCTAGCTTTTATAGTCCAACTGCACCAGGGTGACATGCGAGAATAGGGAGGGGACAAAACTGTTGCTGACCCATAAAATGCGAAACGCAGCCAACAGGCTTGGTCACTGGGGCTCACTGCAAATGATAGGATGATCAGTGGTGGGCCCGAACTGCCCAGGCCAGAGTTTGTGTCTTTTCTTCTGCACTTTCCCCATCTTCCCTTTTCCTCTCCTTCACCTACCATTCAAGTCATGCAGTAATGTACAGTTTCTCCCAGTTGTGCTTAAGCTTCTGCATGGCAAACAAAAAGACAAGAGGCAAAAAACAACATTGCAGCAGGGTTGGGACAATGCAGACGAAAGTTCTTGCCTCTGACAAAACCAGCAAGGAGAGAACTTGCATTCCAAGCATTGCACAGGTTGGGAGAGCTCTGTACTGGCTTTTTTTCCTTTTTTACCCTGTTTTCTGGAGAAATGAGCAAGCTTGTGGGAAAAAAAAAACTTAATTTTGATGCTTACAAAGACATTGTCAATATTTCCCTCTAAACAGCATTGAAATTGACCTGGGGGTGGGGGGGTGGAATCACGATATGCATGTGTGCACGTATTTATTAGGACGTGCACGTATTTATTAGGACATGCACTCGCAGAAAACGAAGTTAGAAAATCCTGGGCAAGCCCCCAGCCTGGCAGCACCCAGGCAGGGGGTTGTCCCTTCCCATGGGCAGTCCCTTGAGCCCATGCAAAGTGCTCAGGCTCACCCAAGGAGTCAGATTTGACTTGGGATAGAAATCAGGGTTTTCCAGCAGCTATATGCGGAGCTAACTCAGTCGCCAGCCACAGCACACACAGTTCACCCAAGGCCTCATGTTCAGACTCACAAGAGAAAGGATCCCGATGCATTTTAGAGGACGCAGAGGACATGTGCCACGCCAGCTCCCTTTCTCCAGCACGAGGGAGTGATGAAAACCAGTTGTTTGGTGTTTCCCAGCACATTTGGTCTACATTTGAGAGCTGTGGATTACATAGTTGTTTTCTTTATCACAACTGTAAACTGCTTTTTTTCTACCTCCTCTTAAACTCCCTTATTCAAAACCCTAGTGGTGCAGCCCAGTGGTGTGTCTCAAATACAACTTTTTATATATGTAAATGTCACAGTACATTTTGGACACACAAATTTCCTAAAGGTTCGGTAAACACACCTGAGGGAAAACTTGCTATTTGAGTCAGAATTAGAATTCTGTCACCAAAGACTATTAATTTTTCAAATCAGTTTCATTGAGCCACCACATTAGCTTGCTGTAATACAGTAAGCCCAGGGTACAATACTGCTATCACTAAATAGATAGGGACAGGAGGTTAGGCATTACTAGAAAAATATATCTATTCTCACCAGAAAACTAAAATGTGACTCAGTTTAGGCTGAAATAAACTCACAGCTCTAAATGGATACATATGGACTGTCACATGTATTAGTGCTACTCTTTAAACTGAGATACTGTATTTTTCAATATTAAGATTCAAATATTAATTGTAACCATCTTCTATTAAACAATAAGCATCTTATTTACAAGGATTGCCACGGATAAGACTTTTTGCAAGGTGACGTTTTCCCACTCATCCTTCTATCGGCTTTTGAGTTTCTAGAGCTCTCTTTAAATACTTTTGCTTTCACCATCTCCAGGACCGGCCTTGTGGGCTGATCATTTCCCGTTACAGTCTGGGAGTTCCTCCTCACACTGACAAAATTAAGGTGTCTTTCAGTTCACCACGCTGTCAGGGGCATCCCCAAGGTGTCTTTAAATTCACGCTGTGAACCATGCTATCAGGGGCATCCCCAGTCAGTGGCTCAGCCTGAGTATGCGATGGGAGGTCTGAGACTAGCATAACCACCAAGAACCCTATTTTCTTACTCCAGTGGTGTTTCTCCCAGCTGGAGAGCACAGTTTTCCTCCTGTCTAGAGTGTCTCCAGAGCTCAGAATTAATTCGTGCCTGCAACTACTCAAAGCAGTTACCTCTCCTCATTGAAAATGTGAGGAATTTCAAGATGGTGTTTGCACACTTTCAGTTCTTTGACAAAAGCATGTCACAAATGTCACCTGGGGAATAGCTGCCAACACAAAGCCTCAAGCAACATGCGTTTGCTATATTTGGGAACAAAGAAATAAGGCAATCCAGTGCCTACTTTTTTCCTGTACTGAAAGGCAGAGTGCCCAGAGATTATTCTGACATTGCCATAAGACATATAAACCTATGCTATGTGATCCAGAAGTAGAAAACTTAGTTCTTTAGACCTTGGTATTGAATACAGTCTTTTTTTTCCATGATCATATAGTAATTGTGGTTTTTTGTGGGGAAACTCGCACAAAGCTTAATGCATGCCTCACCCAGAATGATTTATAACTTGCACGCACAGTAGCTGCACATATATTATAACTGGCATTTGGTTTTTACAGGCTTGTTTTCTCGCTGAGGGGTTTTTTTTTCCTTATCCAGGATTGAGTAGAGGTGAGTAGTTCTACCTGTGGCAAGTTCAAGCAGATACTACACATATAACGATGTTTATCATAATTACAACAGTTAGTTAGCTAGTTTCCTCTGAAACTGAGTCACCGGAGCTCCTCGGGAGTCACTGACAAAGTATTACTGACAGTGGGTGTTCAAAGCACAGGATACCATACTGCACAATCAGAAGCGCTTGACTAAGTTTGCAGTTTACAAGCATGCACTGCAACAGCATGGCAGCAGTCTGGCGGGCGGCCACGGGACTGCGGCTGTCTTGTGCCAGCCCTCACCCTGTGCCCTCCGCTGCCCTGGGAGTACCAAGCTCTGGTAGGCAGCATCGTGCCCTCAGGGCTGGTTTGCTCTGGCCCCAGACCAAACTCTGGCTTCCAGACATTTCAAGGAAGAAGCTACCAGTGTTAAAATGCACAGTAACATCTAATGTCAAGTAACATACATCTTCTCAGCATCCAGTAGACTCAGCATGGGGGGAATGTGCTCACCTGCTCCCAGGGTCCCCACTCACCATCTCTTCCCTCTCCGTGGATGAATGAGGGAATGGGGAGGGAACTGCACTCTTTCCTGTTGCCTATGCTGGGCAGTGTCACACCAGGCTAGATGTGCTGTAAGGTTGGGACTTTCTGTTCTGCAGAGATTGCTTCGAACATTCACTGCTCTCTTGTCATGAGGACAACCCCTGCTGTACAACATGCCATCCCAAACATGTACAAATCCAGCTGGAGAACAGAATAATTTTCACTGCCAATAACACACCCGTTGCAACTTGCATTCCTACCATAGCCCTCCTTTCTGACTTTCCGTGTTATCCTCAAGCTGGAAAGAACAAGGGTAGCATGCAAGGATCTTCGTAGATGTGGCCATCATAACTACCCACACAGTACCAGGAGAAGTCCACATAATGATGCACACTGTTACATTACGTGACGTCTATTAAGACGCAAAAGCCAGGGAAGACCACCCATTAAGTAATTCTCACTGCCTTGGCAGCCACCATTGAAGGATATAGTGTTTATGGCCCCAGCCCTAACAAATGCTCAGCCGAGGGCTGCAAACATTTGCAAGCATGAATAATGTGAATCAATGGGACTCCCCTGAAAGGTCTGTACATGTGTGTGCAATTATTTTCCCACAGCTCTCCAGAGCCTGGAGCTAAAATGTAGGTGAGGAGCAGTACCCTTTGGGCTAAGCTTGCCCAAATCAGCAAGGCAAACAAGTGCATTTCTGCTCAGCCCCGTGAGCTGTGCCTCCCAGAAGACCAGCCCTGGAGGTCGAGCAGATTGAGCCAGCTGATATTCACCTGCTCCCCAAATGAGACAGCAAGAGGCAGAGAGAAAACAAATGGGACCCCATCGCTGCTGAACTGATGTTATCTGCAGGCAGCTGTGCCTTTTGTGCAAGGAGCACACAGTGCCACAATTTGCAAATGTCACTGATGAATTGCTGCTGTCTCTGCAGCACATTGTAAAGAACTGTCTGCTCTTAATTACCAGGACTTTGGCTTTTTGTAGTAGTAATGCAGTAATGTCATCTAGTAATGAGTAAACCTAGTCCAGAGGAAAATTAACTTCACATTAAACAAAGCCTTCCCTACCTTTTTCACATACTAGCATATGGAGGAAAAATTGTATGGTAATTGCAGTTTTCACTCAGACTCCTTAAATCTGAAGCTGATATGCACAGAGTGTATGAGTATCATTAGAGACAGAAAAATAGAAGTTAAGGATTCAACACTACATTTGAAGATACCAGAACAGAGGTTCCATTGCAGATCATCATAGGATGATGGTCAGCCCTGGGAACAAAGCAAAGAAGTGATCTAGAGACTTAAGACTCATATTTCAAAGAGAATTAAGTAGCTGAACATACTGCTGGAGATGAGCCTAGCTGCACAATGTGTCTATCAGTTCCAGTTCCCAACTTGAAGACTCTCATCTTGGACACTGTTCTTCTTCTAAAAAGAACACTTAATAGTCAGTCATTCTAAAGCATTAATGAATTCGTCTCCATTTTTCACTTCTCACCTTCTTTCCCTGCTGAATACGGGATGGTGGTACTGCGGGTGTAACGTGATCTGTTGTATACAGATAGCCAGTAAGCACAGCGATCCCCCTCGTTCCCGTTTCAAAAACAAATTGTTCTGAAGGTTTTGGCTTTGGGCTTGCATTTCATGCCCCGCCACATTGTACAAAGGGAACAGTTTCAAGCTGTGCAGTATCGATCATATTGTGTCATAAAATCCAGTAAGTGAGCAGTGAAAAGATGCTGCCTTGTAAACTGGTATCACTACTCACTCTTGTTTAGAAATGGTTGTATTACCACTTTTCCCCTCTAACTGGCAAGGGAGAGACCTCATAAATGCCAGGAATGTTTGTTATTCTCCATGCTATTCTCAGCAAATTCTTCACTTAGGTTTTTTTTTTGCTGTGACCAAATAGAGCTGATGTGGCTGGGACACAAGGTACCAGACAGGAGTCCCGCTTCAGATCAGACCAAGCCACTAGGTGAACTGCATTTTTTGACATTCACCGCTACATCAGATCATTCTCACAAGGCACTGTATCCTCAGTCCCCTGCCCTTTCTGCAGCTTGCGGTGTTTATGCAGCTCTTTTTGCTCTTCCTAATGCTTTGCAGAAGACTGGCCACTACTTGAAGCTTTTGAGAAGTTGCCTGTACTTTGAACGGGCTAGCACATGCACACTGTGTAAACACCAGGAGAGCAAACTACAGCCTCAATCCTTGCTGGCTAGACAGGACACTGAGACAACTAGTAGGCTCAGTATTTTCCTAGGTTAACATCATGAAGATTAACCTCATAATTTCTTTAACTACTGAAACTTCTTTAACTACTATTTTTTTGTTTGAAACTATACATTATGCCCCCTTATTCCCTCTGACAACAATCTGACATACTTGTGATTTTGGCAAACTGTCAAGGATTAATTTGACACCTGTGTTGTATGCTCAAGAGTGATTGGAGTTTTACTGCACAGTGACTATGGCCCAGACGATCATTTTACACCTGTTTTACATTGGATTGTTTCCACTCCCATCACTGGTGTCTCACCAGCTGTAATTTTTTGGCCAAAGAGAAGCCTCTGCTATATAATTATCAGAGGACATTCTTGCATCTCTGGTTCAAACAAGATGAAAATGTATATCCTTACATTGTTTCCCGGTGCATCATTTTTTCATCCTTAGCACATTTTGTCTGTGCTCTATATTACATTTTTCAGACATGGTCCCATGTTGTTTTATCATCTTCTGTCCTTGTTTTCTGTGGAGAAGAGCACAATGTTTAGGTAGAATACGGTTCCTCTGATGTTTTAGCACCAATCCAACTTTTTACCTTTGGACGAGTTCAAAATCATTCAGAAAAAATGGCATACTCCTAATGAAAACAAATGTACATCTTTTTATTGAGTTGACCTGTATTGAATCTTTTCACAGAAAACTGGAAAAAGTCTAAAATGCAACTACAGCAGCTTGAATGTATGCTGTAAATAGAACTAATGCTTCTATTTAATATAAAAAAAGGTGCCAGTAATCCCATGAAACAAAAAGACATTTTTATCCTGATACACAGGATTTTTCAACATGATATACAGGATTCTTACCCCTATGCCAGTACTTTCTATACATTCCAGGCAGGGCTGGAATCCTATTCTAAATGGTAACTACAAAAATGTCTGCCTTCAAGGTGTCAGACTATATCACAGTAATGATAATCCAACATCCCCTATTAAAAGGGGCATTTTATATCAGTGTGATCCAATCAGTTCAAACCAGTCTGCGTCTCGCCCAGTGTCCGCCTCCCCAAAGAGGGCAGAAAATGGCTGTTGGGGCAGGGTGGGCTGTCCAGGCAGCCAGACCTTCCTCTGTGCATGGCACAACCCAGAGCCAAGGAGCTGCCCCTGTCAGCGGCCAGCCTGTGAACATGGGCCATGAACTGGGATCCCGCCCCAGTTCAGCCACTGTTCAGTACTCCAAGTGCCACAGGCTTCTTCAGGTAAATTACCTCAGCTACCTGAAGTTGTGTCAATGACTAAAGGGCCATCGTCAGCCACTTCTACGCTGTCTTTTTTCCTACTGCTTTGGTCAATTTGCAAAGTCATCTTAAGAGCAGAAAGCCCTCATAAATTCCCTACCATTTTTGTCCTTTTGCTGTTTGGCCTACATTCTTCAAATTCCCCTCTCTCATACGCAGCATAAGCTGCTTCAGTTACTCCCTTCTTTGACCATAACATGATCCATCACAAAGTCAACCACATAACAGTTTTGCCACTGAATTCTGCAAACCCTGCTGACTCTGTTGCAGAAAGCTTTAGTGTCACTGCAGAGATTTACCTTAAAAGAAGATCTGCACCATAGTCCCCAAAAATTCAGTAAACATATACTCGCAGATTTCAAAGTGGCATTCAAGCACCATCCTGCCCAAAAGCAGCACGGGGGAGAGCGTGACAGTAAACCTCATGTATGGGTACCCGCCAATTTTTACTGACTAGCTGGGACCTTCTGGAAAAGGACTACACTCATATTTATTTGTCATTTATTAATGTTAATATCTAACACAGAGTGTCTATACCTCAACCTTGGGAAGGAACAGAGGTGATGCTCTAAGAGGCCTTTCCTATGTGAACTCATCTCCACTCCCTGTGTGACTTTTTTTTCCCCCCAAGACAGAAGTATTAACAAAATCTTTGAGTAGCCATCCCTGGTGGCGATTTTCACAAGCAGTATCTGGGGTAGTGATTTCACTGGGCGACAGATCACCAGCATGCTCAGCACAGCTCTGCTGACTTCTGATGTGAGCGGTCTTGTCATTTCTGAAGCAGGTGCAACTCGTCATAATTTCAAACAAACTGCTCCAACTGTACCAAAAAACTAGATTTCAGCTCGAAGCCAGCAGCCTGGCAAAACGCCACAGTAGATATATACATACATGGATGCTTTCTTCTGTATGGCTTATTGTGGAGAATAGCTGTTGCATAAACTTTTAATAGCAGCGCAGGGATTTACTTCCCCCTCTGGTCTGCGGCACACTTTTCTCCTGTTCTGCGATGTACTTTGACTAATCATTTCTGAGTCCTCTAGGTGCAGACCTTTAAAAACGCTAGGAGCTCTCAGTCCCCCTTTTCAATTGCAAACGACTCATTTTTGGTGGAGTGTGGCCTCCCTATTCTTCTGCCAGCCGTTGTGTTTGTGAAAGGACCGTCTCAAATTTCTTGTGCGGGAGCAGCTGTTGCTGGACCGAGGCGGCCTTTTCAGAGCCCCGCCGCAGCCGCTTTTCACTTCTCCTCCTCCTCCTCTCCTTCCTCCCTCCTTTTGTCTCCCCCAAAGCAAGAGCCCCTCTGACCCTTCGCCTCCTTCCAGCCTACCTCCTTTGTCGGCCACTGCAGACAAGTTCCACCCTAAATCAAGCATTGTCTCCATCTCCAGAAGCCAGCACGTGCCCACATCCCCCTAATCTTTTAATTTCCCCCCAGGAAAAGGCAGCTGTTAGCGATACACGCATTGCACAGCTGTCAGCTGGGGCCTGCCGCCTGCCCACACCAAACAATGAGGACGGCAGCGCTGGGGCTGAGGAGAAGTAATATCTACATATATGTGCCTTTGGCAACAGTTGGCAGCACGTGCTCTGAAATGCGGCATTGTCGGAAAACCCACCCCTGCCTTCCCCCGCCGCGGCTCCGCACACGTATGAGCTTGAACTTTGGCTGATTTCAGAACAAAACGCCCGGCTTCAAAGGGCAGGACTCCCCGGATAGCTGCATTATACCTTCGCTGCTGAAACAATCCCCTGCAAAATTACAGGGTATGAAAGGGACAGGCCTCCAGTAGCCTGGCGCGTGGTTCGCACATTCTCCTCTTTTACACACCAGTCGTTTGAAAGTGTTGTCCTGGAGGGAGAGCAGCGTAAACAATCTGGAGTGGGAGAAAAGACCTATACATCACGATTTTACCTTTTTCCCTGGGTGGTGAGGGGGGCCAGCATTTTAAAGTAAAGCAGGGACGGACATGAGTACGTGCGGCTGTGCTAGTGATCTCGCTACATTAATGTGCAAGGGACAATCGCTTCACATTAAGATGAAGAAAAAGGTGGTTATTTAGGACCGGAAAAATGCAAGGCATAATTGCATCTGCGCAAACATATGCACATTTGCATGCCAAATTTGTACCTGCAACAACGGCAAGTGTGCACACAAATGATAAATTGCACAACACCGCAGTGATTTGCCAGTGCAGTTGCTGGAAGTGAGCTTGCAAACACAGTAGCTACCGACCCCAATTAGTCATGTATATATTTTTGCCTCTTCTCCTATACCATGCTACATGTAACTTTACAAAAATCATACCTCTGTGATCCACGGTAGTGCCTGCCGGAACACGGAGGAGTTTCTTAAGGAAATTCACTTTGCAAACTCATGTCTGGTAGTGATATGTAAAAACTTCATACATTTAAAACTGTTTCATTTCCTTTTTCCCATGTAGATTATTTTAAATTATGCATGTATTCCTTTCACCAGCCTTCCGGCTAATCATTAAATGGGAATTTGATTGATTTCTACATGCAGTGGTTCCCAAAGACTAAGCATTTAAAAAGTGACCGTCTCATCTGTTGCTTTTGCAGAGGTCTGTTGCATAGTTTCCTCTCTATGCAATGGAACAAACAAGCCTCCCTCCCAAACCTGTCGTCGCCATAATCTTTTTGCAGTCAAATGGACAATTCTGGGTTTACTTCACTGCTCTCAGTCATTTTATGTGATAAGGAATAACTTTTGTGTTATTGGTGTATATTCCCCAGCTTGCTCCGTACACGTGTTTTTACTTGCTTTATCTCACCTGGCCTGTAATTTAAAGGACTTAAAAGATAGACTACACTAAGTGGACCATATGGCATATGGTACACCTGCCCCGTGCTTAGCACCTGCTGAGCGCACTGTGGGTGTCAGGCTGCTTGATACAGCACTCCTGGCCAGAGGGCAAAAACATTTCCACGCATTTGCATGCTGGACGGAGGCCACGTGCCTGGGCTGTGAGCGGATCTGACACAGCAGCCTGTCAGTGCTTTCAAGATTAGCAAATCTATAGAAAGCAATGGATTTAATGAACAAAGGAGATGCCACATCGCAGAGACCTACACACATACAGACACCTCAGGGATCCTAATAACCTTGTAGTGATGAACCAGGATCTTCAGTAAATGGTAGCTTGCCTTGGGTGCGGAATGTCAGCATTAATCATTTGGATGCAGTCAGAGTTTTCCTAAAGTACTTAAAGAAATCACAAAGGGATGTGTTTTGCTATCAGTTAGGCAAATACAAATGCCATCCTGACGTAGCCCATGCAGAGCCACCAAAGGCACAGGCAGGAAGAAACATGCAGTCAAAAACAGGCATCTCAAAATAAAAATAGTAGGCATCAAGTAGAAAGGAAATGGATAAAACTTTAACGCTCATAAGGGTTTAGCAAGCATGTGCCTCAAGGGTGGCCTGCAAGACCTGCCCTGTCATTACTGGTTCTGCTGTCCCATGACTCACTTTCACCATATGCAAATTGGGCCAGGAAGCCTGCGTTTTTGGTGCAAACTTCTAAGAGATTTATGGAGGAGGAACAGCATGCAGAAGTATTACGAGATGCTATCATTAGGTGATTTGTTATTCCTGCTGGTAGCAGCAGCAGCCTTTGACAAAGCAGTCCAGGTATCCAGCAAAGCCAGGAGCTATCTTAGTGGCCCACGTGGGAGCTGTGGCCTCTAACACTGGGCAGCTGGACAAACACAAAAAATGAGGCAGCCAAAAGGATTTGTCTCTCAGACACTGCTCAGGGAGGAAAATTTATCATGCATGTGATCAGCAAAGGGACGCTTGGGACAGACAGGGTGGCAGGGCCCTGGTTGTGTCCCAAGCAGTGACTGGCAGGCTGCAGTGGAGCTCGGTTTTGCACCAAGGACAGAACTGGACCTTGTGCAGCGTTAGCGCTGGCTGCAATGCCACCACCATGGGAGGGGACACAGCAGGGTTTCTCTTTTCCAGGCATTCTCCGACACAGACTTTGGAATTGCCCATTTTAGAAGATTTCCATTTTCTGATGTGCTGCCTCTCAACCGTATGCCTTGATTAACTTATCTGAAATAAATTTGGCAGTGATCTTCCTGTCCTCATGTTGGAATGTTACCAAGTGAAACACAGAGCTATTCTCTTCCTTCATTTGTAGCTGTCTCTCCTGTTACTGGAAAGAAAAATTCTCTGGCTGGAAGGAGGTTGTCAGGCTGGCACTGCCTTTATCTTCATTGCTAGAAGGATCCTATGATTGCTTAGGCCTGGGGACACCCGTGACCCTGTAACAAGGATGTGTTTTTCCTGGCATATCTGCAAGTGTACCAAGCGCACCAGAGCAAAGCTGCAGCCCCACTGGTCAGGCTGTTCTTCACAGCACCACTGAGGCTCGCTGTCAGGGGTTTCTCTTTGTGCCACAAAACAGATTCCCTTCCCGCAGCTTTTAGCCAGCCCTTCAGGTTGGTGGGGAAAGCAAAGCGCCTCCAACTGCGAAGCTGTCAGCATCCCCCCGTGCACAGGGCTGGGATACAGGTGGGCTCCCCTGCCCAGTGTGGAGGCAGCTCTGTGCAGAGCCCGGCCGGGAGGTCCTTCTCCTGCCTTGCTCCTCCGTATAGCAATCTGTGGCGAATTGAGCTATCAGCGAGTGCCCCAGGCCCTAGTCTAGCCTCAGACTACCCCGGCCCCATCTGTCACCCGATCTGGGGCATCTTTGCCGCATGATTGGCACAGGGCTTGAAAAGGCAGCACAAGACGGGCCATGTGGCAACCCTGCCGACAGGGAGGGGGCGGCGGGGGAGCGGGATGAAATATTGTGACAGGACACTTCAAGCCCCAGCTAATCACAGCTGCTGAGGGCTGAAGAGTGCTATACATCGCCTCGTATCAGGCAGTGCATTCCTGGCAACATTATTAATTCAGAGGAGTCCCTTTAATTTGAAGCAGAGATTAAAACTTTCCCCGGTTGGCCTCACTGCGGCTGTAAAGGCAACAGGCAGGGCTATTGTAAGGCCATTAGGGAAGAACAATAGGACGCTGAAAGGGGGATGCGGGTGAATAGGGGAACGAAAGCTGGCTTGTGCCAGAGGCCGGCTCGGCTCATTACGGGAGCGGCAGATGGAGCGTGGCCGGGTTGCTGGGCAGAGTCGGGGGTGGCAGCTGGCGGCGGCTCCCCCACACCGCACCGCATCCTCCTCCCGCACCGCACCGCACCGCATCCCCACCGCCTCCATCCCCACCGCATCCCCACCGCACCCGCACCGCAGCCTGCGCCCTGCCTGAGAAACAACAGGTGGATGGAGACTGCCGCCCCTACCAGCAAAAGCAAAAAAAAAAAGGGCTTCCCTTTTTCCCCTCCTGCCTGGTCCTCCCTGCGCTTCCTCAGGCACCCCTGAACTCTGCAGAGGAGAAATGCCAAGGGCATCAGGGTGATGCGGAAAGCACACTCCCTTTTCCTATTCGTGGTCATGCCAGGCTGTGCAGGCATCGCATCCATCTCAACAGGGATGAATGACTGCAGAAACCTGGTGGCTGTGCAGGAGTCGGTGTTTTGGAGTCAGATTATTAGACACAGTTAGGCAACTAACTGATTCATCTATCTCCTCACTGGATTTTTAAAAGTGCCTGGCTTTACCGGCTTCAGAGGAAATTCCCTATGTTATACCAACCAAGGTTTTCCTGTTCCTTTATGTGCTTGAAATCATACGCACGTCATGCCTGAGAGGAGTGGCTAAGACACAGGCGAAAGTCCAGCCTTGCAGCCTACCAGGTGCAGTGGCACATGCCATCCCCCAGCAAACTGACCTCTGCAGCTCCCAGGCAGCCCCCGCCACCCAGCCTCCTCAGCTCCCTCTCCTCCTGGGGAGCAGGAGGGCAGCATGGACAAGAGTTCTGCCTAAAAAGAACCCTTGGAAAGCATCACAGAGCAGTATTTTTTTTCTTAACTGAGTTGGTGAAAAAGAAGTCATTTTCTTCTTCCAGTTTTGCCATTACTTCAGTTCCCGGAGCTTGTGAAGTAATGGTTCTGGCAATCAGGGCTGCTGACTTGGGGCACTGACAGCTGCCAGGAGAGGTACGCACTGTTCCCTCTCCCCAGATGGGGCACAGGGGCAGCTGGACGGAGAAACCTGTTTGAATTTGACAGTCATTCCCCTGACACTCTGGGGAAGGTCAGCCAGAAGATGTTGCTGGACATCCCAACAGAAGTTATAATTTTTTTAAGCAGGTGGTGGTTTATGGTTGGATTTCTCAAAGTTGTTTACAATGCTTTTGTGCAGTTCTGAGTTGTTCCCTCTTTGGAAAAGAAACTCCCACAACCTGAAGTGAGCTTGTGGCTGAGTGACTTGGCATGGTCCCAGGTGAGTGCAGGACACCCAGACCAGGCACTCTGCCTTTAACAAGCTGATGTCCCCTTGTCTTTATGCTTTCTGTTCCCTTCCAGTTCATGGTCATGCATGTAGTTGCTGATCAAACAGTAACTGCAATTTCTTCCATGGAAAAATAATTTTAGGAAACTATGGAGAGTATTTTTAGTTACAGAGGTGGAAACAAGGAGAAGGAGCCAGCACCCTGTGATCAGGTCACTTTGTGCAGACCATCATCAGGTGCTCTTCGGACCACTCACTCTCCACAACATGCTCTTTGGGAGCAGTGGGGTTATTAAAGGTGACAGCTGCAACACAGCATGCAGAAGAAGGTCTCAATATTCAAAGCAACACTGTTTAGGCCTTCTTCTTCAAACAGCTTTTCCTTCTCTGCGCTGTAGCACTTGCACCTTATTTTCTTTCATCTTATCTGAATTTTTTATTCATACCTTATTTAAAATTATCACAATATATGATCTTAAGTTTATTCAGGGTGCAACTCTATTTTCCATACAAAGAATGCATTGGAAATCATTATGGAAATTAATTTGATTCCTTTTATTTTTGCCACTGCTGAGCTATTGTTTTTATTTTAATTTCTTTTGGGTCCAACAAAGATCAGTCCAGTCCTCCAGCACAGAGTGCTCACACCCAAGTAGCTGCAGCTGTACAACTGGTAGTGAGCTGTTGGAATGTGGCACGAGGTGGCTAATGGCAAAAACAGCAAGGGTAGAGATTGATGTCTGCTTACACTGGTTTTGCCATTGAAGAGAGTACAGCTGAATGAGGCTCACGGACAGGGTAAGTAAGTCATGAACACTGTCTGGGGTCTGAACTCAGACACCAGCCATGAAGCACATCTCTTGAGTCAGATATATTTGTACAGATACAGGGATGGTCATCTCTAACCTTCCACTTGCAAACACAATTATTCTTGACCTATAGAAGCAGACAATGGAGAGACTTAATGCTCAAATTTAAACTTCTGAGAGCTGAGAGACCTGATCATGTATAAAGTTGTTGACAGCCATGGTACCTCTTCCAAGGAAAGACAAAAAATCCTTTCTACTTATCTAGGCAGAAGCAGCTGATCATTCAGCTCATCCTCAGGTACCACAGTAATTAAAAAAGTGTAAATACCTGTGCAAACAGATTTAATTCCAGAATCAGATGCAGTGTGGGAAAGTATAGCAAAGCTTTCATACGTGGATCTGCAGAGGGTTTGCCCCGTGCCAAGATCAGTGGCATTCGCCTGTCCCAGTGGTTTTGACATGTGCTGCTTACCATTTGCAAAGCCTGTCAGAAAACTGAGAGGAAAAAACATAAGAGCAGTAAAAAGTCTTGCTCTGCAACCAGCTGACACTCCAGACATGGGGACTGCCGTTTTCTGCATGAAACACAAAGTTTGTGCAAGAAAGGATCTAGCTGTTGCAGGGAGTTAAACCTGCTCCAGAAAGCTGGGTAATTTGACAAGTAGAGAATCAGAAATTGTCGCAGTCTTTTCACAGGATACTTTTTGACTGCATGTTTGCAGCAATCCACTTGATTGGTTTCAAGCACTTTTGAGACAGGTCCCTGAAGGTCTTTCCGTCTTTCTGTTGTGAAACCAGGATGTTTGTTGCTGCCCATAGTGACTCGGGGATTCAAACCATCACTGCCAGGAGCTGCAGGCTCCTTAAACTGGCCATTTAGTAACAGCCTTGTACGCACAGTCCCCCATCTTATCATTTCATGTCAACATTAATTCCCTGAATAGCGCGACTGGAAGGCCCGAAGGGCAAACACTTCAACTGCCAGTGGAAACTTGCGGTGCACGGCGAACAGTGAAAAAATAACCGTCTGGCTCTGACACTGTGTTCCCGGTGCGGGGCTCGCTGTCCTTCACTGCGGGCGAGTTCATGACTCCGATGACAGCAGGTTTGCTCTCTGACCCTGCAGCAGATTCCCAAATGCCAGCAAACACAAGAGGCAGGGCAAAGTCAAAGCACACACAGGTGGTGTCAATACAGAGTCTGTCTCTGAGGAGGAGACACAGGCCATAGGGTTATGCTGCTCTTTCGCTGAGCAAATTTTAGCCTGTGATCTCTGACAGAGGTGCTGGCTGCCAGAGGTGCGATACTATGGCTGTACAGTTATACTGTACATCACCTCTGTGGAGAGCAAAGGGCAAAAATACTGACAATGTGGGAGAGGAGCCACATCTCACAGCTCTGCAATTTGTCTTTAAAAACATGGAATAAGTGCAAGGACCGCATGCACATGTGTTTGTGCACAGGCGCACGCAGCACACCTTAAAAACCCTGAGAAGTGTTTGAGGTCATACTGTTCTCACATCCCAAAAAGCTTCTATCAAGCTTTTGTGGTTTGATTCACAGAAATTAAGTTCTACAGAGAACTGCCCACCAAAGTAGCCATGGTCCTATGTGCCAAATAAGCGTTCCTAGAGACAAATGCCTGTTTGCAGCCTTCATTTGTGCATGTAAATGATTTGCACTTGTAACTCTGGGAGCCGTGGCTGCAAATGAAGGCACACCTTTCACATGTGTTCTTGTTTATGGGACTTGGTGTTCGTTTTTGAAAATACAGTCCTAGGTCACTGCACTGAAGGAGACCAGCCGCAGCACACGGCTTTAAAATGTGTTTTGTCAAAAAGGTTACCTTGACCCACTGTGGTCGCTAATAAGGCAACAAGATCAACATAAGCGTCAGTCCTGTAGTGCTTTTTCATGAGGCTGTTCACAGGGAAAATAAGGTCCACTTCATTTCTACCTGTGGTAATTAGATCATAAAGCCAGAAATACAACCTTACTATGCAAAACCTCATTTGAGACAGTTGTTGCCATGTTCTTGTTTTTCAGCCCCTTTAAGTGAGATAAAAGAAAAGGAGATAGATATATATATTCTGACCCTAGTTTCCAAATGACAAGTTGTACTCCTACCATCTTCTTGGAGCAAAAGTCACATGTACGCTCAACCCATTTCCAGGATAAGTAGACTACCCATTTCCAAGAAAAGAAGTTCCTATAAATCTACACAGTTTGCAGGAATCAAGCCATTTTCTAAAGGATATGTACTTAGACTTTTTCTGCAGGACAGTCTATGGATCTCAACAGGAAGTACCATGCATTTATTCCTCCATAGTTGAGAAGAGTCTGACTCGTAATACTAGTGCGATTTGCATGTTGCAGTACATTTTTAAGAAGGTTTCCACATATGCATCTGAAAAGAATCACTGCATGCACACTTGTGCCTTTTTGCAAGTCATGCAAATACCTGCAGGCGATCTTTAAATAATCTCACATGTAAATATGCATGTGTGTGCAGCCATAAAATCAGCTTGTGCACCTGCACTCTAGTGAACATCATAGTGCAGCTAATGAAGATTCCTTGCAAAACACATTTTGTGCAGGCGAAAGATTTATGTTGGTAAGGCCCTGAGAAGTTGACTGATGGCCTATCTGGATTTGTTAGAGAACGCTCACTAAAGTGAGTGTCAGGTTACAATTCGTATTTTTTTTCTATTAGAGCATATTTGGTAAATTCAAGGGCTAGATGAGTATACTCAAGCATAAGAGATCTTTGCCTGCATGAAGCTCCTTGAAAACGGTTCTGCTTTCCTCCCTGCCGCTGTTCCCGCCTGCTCTCCTCAAGCAGGGGTGAGCCAGGAGGACGGCGGGTGCCTCCCCTCTCCAGCGACCTGGTTTGATAAGCCTTGGGTGGGCACAAGGACCACGTGCAAACCAGTGCACTTCAACACGAAGTTAAACAGACCTTCACAGTGGGCAAAGTGGCAGCTTTACAGTTAATACCGCAGAACTGCAACAGGGTGGTACTGTAGCTATTGAGGGATTAACTGCCAAATTCCCATTTACAAACAGCTCCCCAGCACATGGTAATCGTGCAACTTACCCAGTGGGTTCAGCACCTACTGCACAATGCCAGGGTACTAAACTGAGAAGGCTTTAAAGCAGAAAACAAATACTCAGAGACAGTCCTTTGTATGCTGGATTCCGGCTCTTGCAATGCATTTTGTGCCTGATAAGTCAGCACTGGAAACAATTATTGGGAAGTGAATAATGATGGCCCTACTGCCGCAGCACCCTGAGCTGCAGAGTTTCTGTGGCCAGTGCCTGCTGTAATTGCAGAGGGTTGTTTTGCAGAGAGCATGTTACAAAACAAGTGCCAGCTTCCTTGGGTGCCTGCAGAAAGGGAAACCAAGATTTATTTTCTTCCTCTCATGATCATCAGCAGACACTGTTTTCACAGGGATCTCAAGTAAAGGGACAAACAACGGTGCAAATTGTGCAATTTTCACAGTATTCCTTCTGTCGTTCCCCTCAGCTGCCCGAAACCCCTTTTGCTCTAAAGAGAAAGCAACAACACAGGACAGTTTGTACATAAACAGGGCTGTGCAGTGTTAGATGAGCAAAAGCCGAGCTGAATTTCATAACTAGATGCCGTCCTAGTCATCAGTTAGTGTGGGAGGTGGGAAGCTGTTTTCTCTCTGCAAGTGTTGCTGCTGTTGGGAGTTTATTTATAAGCACTTTGTACCGAGGAATAAGAAGCTGCTCTTGGAAAGAACTGTTACTGTCCTCTAGCTATCAAGATACTGTCCTAACTTAGCTTCCTCCCCTTGCCCCAGCCCCCGACACCAGCACACCGCCCTCCTCCCTTGGCCACAGCATTTTGCCTGGAGGGGTTTTTGGCATTGACAAAGCAAGAGCCTATTTAAGACCCCACCGGAGTAAAAGAGTAAAAGGGAATGGTGTAACTCTCTACATGCCAACAGGTAAATTCAGCTCTGAACCTTTTCCAAATTGGTGGAGACTAATAAATGTAAATGTGATTTCTCAGGGCCCTTCACAAATGCTGCATGCACTCAATATGGTTAAGTGATAAACAACAATGTTGGAGAGTTTGCATTTGGTCTGCTGTAGCAATAACATGATGTCCTGCCAGCAGCAGCACAGAATGCAATGTTGGGAGAGCAGGAAGCTAGTGGGAAAGAAAAAAAAAAAAAAATGCAAGCCTTGTCCTTTACGCTTTGCTGATGGGGAAAAATAAATAAAGAGCATAACCTTTCAGAAAGGTCTGACTGGGATCACTCTGAAGGGCTGGGCCATGCACGAGGCAGTAAAGCAAGAGGAGAAAGCACAAGAGGTGTCTTTCTCAAGTGCTGCACGGAAAATACCCCCTCAGCAAAATGGGCACCAGTGTTGTATCTTTTGCTTACTAATCCTGCCACATAGATCTAATATCATAATCCCTTCCCTTCTTTTCTGTCTTAATCCCTTCCCCACGCTCCAATCTATAATGAAAGTATATTGGCCAAAAGGAAGGGAAACTGGATTTGGCCTAAAGAGCCCACTAGCAGTATGAGCCGGCTCTGATTTCCTAGAAGGTGTAGCACCCTTCCCCTCTGTAAAGTTGTTTCTGCTTTATGTCTCTAAAAGCAAGAGTGGAAGCAACCATGACAAGTCAGTGCTGAGTCTGGGCTTTTCTATTTTTAAACAATTGCTCTTGAGTGACCAACTGGTTTGTGGCTAATTCCCTGCACCCAGAGGTCAAGAACAAGTGAAAACAGTTGCTACACGGCTTGCGTGGGGCCATGGGACTGTACGAAAAGGAGAGTGGAGAGGGAGAGGAGGTGGGCAGTGCATGGCAGGAGAGGAGCAGCACCACTGGGCTGCAGGTGTGCAGAGCACTTCTCAGGGGTACTCCTGCGGGCAGATGACACCTCCGGCAGCCTCACAGGGCACACAAGGATCTTGGAGAGGAGAGATGCCAGCATCAGTTTCACACTTCCCTGCAGGCCAACAGTGCAATGCCTGAATCAGTAATTTTTTACGCTGTGGCAGGAGAAAAGGTTCTCCCTGGGGTCACACCAAAGCAGCGGTGCTGTTTCTCAGCACTGCTCTCAAGATGTTGGGAAATATGTCCTGTGAATCTGCATAGTCGTGCGCTCACTGCGTTTGAGTAAACATTGTTCTTTTCTTACTTGGATTAGCTCTGCTCACTGAAACCACATCCACTTTTTATGCTGGCTGCTTATACTGTAAACTAACCCAGAGATGTTTAAAAAAACCTTTGAGGCCCTTTATTCAGTAGCCTGCTAGTTACTTTCTCCTTCCTGATTCCTATATGAGTAGATGATAATGTCATGTAAGGAATGAATACAGAACTTTCATCTTCCTTTTTGTCCTTCTTCTCTGACCCTCTTTAGGTCATGGCATCTCTGCCTATGTTTCCTAATGCGTATGTTACTGTAGCATCCAGCTACCCCCCCCCTTTCAAAATGGCCATAATAGCTCTCCCTCCCTTTTCTACTAGGAACTGCATTCATGCCTCACTCTAGCACTACTGGTGTAGCACGTACCTCTCTTTGTGTGCACTGAACCCATTTGAACATGCACATGCTATCACCACCTCTCCCGGCGTGGTTGTGAATAGACCATTGAGGCTTGCCGTAGCGACAAGGGTGTACAGGAAGAGTGATGCTTCCTTGCAATCTGACAGCCAGATGCTCTGTCTCCATACTCTGTGGGCTGCCATTCACACTCATTGAAAGTGACTTAGACATCAGGGACACCCTCACCTTCTGATACAGTCCCAGATTTGTACACCGTAAGCAATCACACAAGCTGAGAGAAGTCCAGCGCCCAGAGGTGGCAGCCAGGTGTGAACAGTCAGTGAGACTGTGGCACTAGAAGCACCATAAAATTTGTTCTCTGCTGTTGTAAAGAAATACCAATCTAATTTTGCTACCAAACAGGGTTTTCATGACCCATAAGAAGACATGTTTAAGTGGCAAATGTTCATGCGTCTCTTCAGGTGGGCATGGCTAAGTGTCTTTCTTGTCCTTGGCCTTGACAGGTGAACTGGCTTGCTTTTCTGTCACTTAAAAACATGCCTTAAGTGTACAAAATGTGAGTTGTAACAATGATCTGTTCCTCAGCAACAACCAAAAATGCCTTAAGAGAAAACTCCTGCCAGCAAAAGTCAGCACTATTGCTGTTTAGACTACGCTACTGCCCCAGCGTAGTCATCTACCTCTAAATTGAACACAAAAGTTAGGCAGCTTGTGACAGGTATTCACTAAGAGCTGAATTGCAGTGCAGAAGCATGTTTCTCTTTTGCCAGCAGCTAACGAAGGAGCCCAGAGTAGCTGAGATGAGGCACCCTCACTGGGTATATCAGGCGAAGTGGAGGGTATCAAGCTCGGGTGGCACACAATGAGCCAAACAGACCTTGCAGCAAGGCCAGGGTGCAAAATGTTTAACAATCCAGCCCTTGTTTTGGCACCAAAGAGACCAGAAAACCTGAATGGGGATGCTGATATCAGAAAAGTGAAGCTGGTAACACTAGTTCATGGCAGAAGCTGGGCAACGACTCCCAGCAGTACCCACACCACCCACTCGAGCAAGAGAGTGAATTCCCTCGTCTTTGCACCTTGTTTCTCAAGACCATGCCAGCACATGGCTGAAAGGGACATTTTCAGAATCTGTGAATTTTTTAGGTGCATATTAGCAAAAGGTGCATTCAGAGTTTGTAAAGATAACCCTTTGCAGTGGAAACCAAATTGTAAGTTGTGCCAGCTTTCTTGACAGAAAGTAGTGGCAGTGTTATCCCAATCAAAACCAGACAACATTGCTTGTACTCTGAAAGAGATGAGCATAGTAAGTACCAGTCTTTATGAAATATAGAGTATGACACACCTCTCACCTCGAGCAGTTTACAAAGAAAAGCTTTGACCTTTCAAATAAGTGAGCACGCATTTAACCTCTTTCACTTGGAGCAAGGGGAGCCAGTGGGGTTTGTGAACATGCCAGGTGTAGGCACGTACTGTACTAAGATTGGGGTTTAAAGTCCTAATCCTGCAAATATTTCCCTGTGCATGAAGACATGGTGAAGACAGTGACGATCCTCGTACTGCCAGAGCTGAAGAGCTGAATAAAAAATATGCCTTTGCTTCATGCCAGGGCGGTCGTGCTGTGTAATTTAACTGCATATAGCTGGTGATGGACTTTTTGCTGTGCTGATTGAGCTCACTTAATGAAAGTTTGGGTATCTTCACTTAACACTTTTCTTGGCTTTGCAGACTGACCTGTTGATTTGAATTTTCTGCCAAAGTGGCTGTAATAATGTCAGTCTTTCACTACACTGTCTTTCTAAATCGTTTTAATAATCACTGGATCAAATGGATAACCTAAAGTACACAGTGTGTGGAGATGGTTGATTTCTAACCAGCGCTATGTTGTGATCTTGAAACACTGTGTACCTAGCAACTAAGGCTTTGAATGTGTAGCAAACAGCATGCATGTAAGAGCTGCATGCAAGAGAAATGGGGTTTGACAGAAGAGACTGTGACAGCCTCCTGAAGAACAGCCCATAATACACTGAATGGAGTATATTCACTGGGGACACAGAAGATGCAAGTCCATGCTGCTTTGGGGAATAATTTCTAGACATTCATTTATGTGCTTTCATTAGAAATTCCCCAAGTGGGGATGATACATATGTTTGGGTCAGAATTTGTTTTTTGCTTGACCTAGAAGAGACATTTTTGGGGTTTTCATTTCTGCAAGAAAAGTAAAATGCAATTTCACTTTGGGTCAGTCTTGTATTTCTGTGGCAGTTTGATAACCAAACCAAAAAAATCAAATATTCAGACATACCTTCTACTAGAAAACTATTAGTCTCCAGTAGACAGAAAATAAGTGATAAAAATAACTGCTTTAAGAAAGTTTACTGAATACCTACTTAGATGCCATTACATTCCCATAAAGTATGTGACTATTTTCTTGTTTATGTTCCGGAGGAATATGCGGAATTGGGATGCTTGCTGTTCCCACCAGCACAAAGTCTCAAGTCCAGGAAGCAAACAGTTAAGCTTCTGCAAAATAAAAGTCTGAGCAGCCGTGTAGGTACCATATTGACTTATGAAGTGTCTCACCCACTGTGCTCATTCTTCATACTATAATGAAAATGAGACCCATTGTCTCCCCCCTTTTTTCCCCCCCTTTGTTGTCTTTACTTTTATCTAAACCTGACTTCTAAAGATCACCTTCACCTCCTCTGGGCCAAGCTGACCTTCTGCAAACGGGCCAACCTGTAGGGACTGATCAGCACACTGCTGGAGTTGTTTCCACTCCCTGCCATGCTCACAGACAAAATGCAGGAGAGGAAGCCTGGGCAATTAACCTGCTCCTACCTCCAGTGGTAGGCCAGGGTCCTGTCCCTGGGACTTGTTTTTGTGGGCCACTCAAACGGATGCTGAAGGCTCCCAGTCCACGTTCCCTTCAGCAGGCTTTTGGCACCGGCAGGATACCTGGAAGAGGAGGTGACTGTAGGTATGACTCAATGCCTGCTAGAGTCACTGGGAGCTTTTCCAAGTTGACTTTAATGGGGATTATGCTTGAAGAAGCTTGCCCAGACAGTATATCCCCAGTAAGCCACCACAAGTTAATCTAGATAGGTGTGCAGGCTCTGAAACTAGCTGGTGGGCACGTTTCCATCGACACTGAAGGCTAAAACCCACAGACAGCCAGTACGCACCGCCAGGCTCCCCCCAGCACCTCGCCCGACCTCCTCGAGGCAAGGGTCTTCCTGGGGGCTTTCGTCTGTGTCACCTGCAACCGCTGCTGTGCCAGCAGCACAGGGATGATGGGGCTGCGTCCTCCACGTGGGCAGCCAGGCGAGCAGCTGCTTTGCTGCCCCTCTCATGAGCATGCAGCAGCCGGGCTGGCGGGTAGAAAGGACAGCCTTCACCCCCTCCTCCAGCAGTGTGCCCCAGCCCCTCTGCTGGAGTTATAAAGAGCTGTAAAGAGGTCAGATGTGTCATGCTCTGTGGGTTACAAGTAAAGGTACTAATTAATGCTTGGGATATGTATAAGATCTTGAATTTAGCAGAAGGCACGCTTGCAATAGAGCTACTCCCACTGCAAATGGACTCTAAAGAGAAGAAATAGGGTGTCTGTTGGTGAAGTCTTTGGTGGACATTGAGTTGGCCTCATCCTCAAGCTACTTCAGTAGCACCATGCCATCCTTTGCACAAAGCAGAAGCCCTGCCCTTGCTTGAGCTGGAAAGGGCAGTGCTGAGCACTCATGCAGGATGCTGAGAGGCTTTCTAAGCTATCAGGAGGACTGGGGCAGCATGAGGAGCTGAAGGAGGAAAAGAGAAATACACAAATGGCTCTGAAGCTTGCCTGGTACCCCCTCACACGCAGCTGTGGTGCCCAGTGCCCTGACAGCCTCAGGCTGGCCCAGCAGTGGCTCAGGGATGGAGCAGGGGGCACGTGGGGGCTGCCCCAACCCTGGCTGCCACACAGGGAGCTGGGACCTTCTGCAAATAAGGCTCTATTCCCGTCGCGTTGGGCCCTTGCTTGCCTTGTTTTGTGTCCTCACTTGACACAAACTCTTTACAGCCACTTTCAAAAATCTGCTGTAAAGATATTATTGGGAGCAAGTAGACTTGGAGCTCTTTACAGATTGTGCAACGCCAGGCTGGCCAAGCCTGAGGATCCTGGGGTGGCTGGCACCATCCGGGGACCCTGGGCAGGACTCTGTGCAAGGGCCGATGGTGTGGGGCACCCAGCCTTCTTGATGGGGCTGACATTGGCCGCACATGGCTGACCCCGGCTCAGCTCCATGCCGCCCACAGCCTTTGGGCCAGCGGGCACACCTGCGTGCCCGGGTTGCTGGGCCAGCCCATCCCCAGCACTGCCAGCTGATGCAGGCTGCATCCAAAAACTGTTTGCACAAGTGTCCTATTGAGCGATGTTTCACAGCCACGAGTCTGGCTGCAGTGTACACATGGTGACACATCCCTCTGAATACATTTCAAAGTGGGAGGGGGGAGGATTTGGGACTTTATAAAAAAAAAAAAAATTACTTTCTGTCTGCAAAGTAAGATGATCTCATTGAAATCTAGGCACCAAGTGTATCTCTCCTGGAAATATCAGGTTACACTCTGGGTTGTGGTGGATGCTTTTTGAAATGTAAGTTTTTGAAATACAGGCTATGGGAGGTGTTGTTTACAACTGAGGCCAAGGAAATCACAAAGCAAGATAAAACCGGTAAGAGATATAGTTACCTTCATGAAAGCAAATTTGTAAGGAGAGGAGGCAAGTTTTGTCCTGAGACTTCTAATACAAGCAGAAAATGATTGGAAAATATTTACTACACATCTCTGGCTCAGACACCCTCTGGACACCAATGAGTGCGAACCTGTATGTGTGCTTTACTGTTGAGATGTTTGGCCATCATGTCTCAGGCACCCGTTTGAAGGGAAAGTTCCTCAGGAAAAGCAGCCAGGGCTGAAATAACAACATCAAGGAGGAGAAACTGGCAGCTCTCCATAAAGCTTGCTTCAGCTTACCACTTGTTCCAAGACGCCAGCCCGATGACTGATTGCGGGAATGCTGAGGACACATGGTCCAAATGGAGCCACCACCGACTCCCTGGCCGAGGGACGGAAAAAATAACCGAGCTACCAGTCCAGCTTTGCTCTAATACGTATTTATGCTCAGCTTTGGGGATGGGAGTCAGCTAAATAATTGCAGACCTTGTTTACACATTGTTCTGTTCATGTGACTGCCTGGATCCAGCCCTTTTATTCCTGAAAATAAAGGAACTGCTCTGCTCTCACTGAGGTGTCTGCCGCTGAGGTGCATGCCTGCCTGTGCAAGAGGCTGGGCTGCTGCTGCTGCTGCCGCATGGAGAGGGGGCCTCACCAGGGCTAGCTTTGGGGAAGCTCCCCTGGGGCGATGGAGCAGGTCTGCACTCCCCAGCAGCCTGTGTGCTCGGAGAAGTCAGCTTGCATGTGGAAACGTGCTCCTACTTGTCCCGCAGAAAATCCCAGCAGGAAGCAGGAAAAAGGAGGGAGCCTTCTCCGGAGTATCGCTTTCCACATCCCACACTTCTTCACCTCTGACCCAAAGATGGGTCAGCGCTGACACAACAGTGAGACAGAAAAGCCAGTTCAATGTTACACCAGAAATCCTTCCTTTGGCCCTCACTTCTGCATGCTTACAACTTGCAGAGGATCAGCTTTATGTCTGTGCACCACTTTAATGACAATTAAACAATTTTTTTAAAGAGTTTAAGCAGAATGCAAATTGAGAGCAGACTTCTACTGGCCATGTGAACAGAGTAAATCTCACTTTTAAGACACAATCCTTTATTTTCTTGTAAGCCTCACAGCCTCAGCATTATAATATTACTCATGTTCCTGCATAGACTCAAGCTGTATAAAGTAGGACACAGAGAGCATAGGCCAGAGCTGCAAAGAAATCTGTTTTCTGATGCTCCCGCCAGCAGGGATTTTCTCACGTGCCTGCCAGCATGCAGGCGCTGTCACATCATACTTCTGTATGTGCCATTCTCGCTCTTAGGATTATGAGCAGGGAGAGAAAAAAGACCCTAAAGTGTGCTGGAGAACTGGAAATCAAAGCTGCGGAGTTTCCAGCATGACATGCCACTCTAGAAACCTGAAAGACTTTTTGATAACAAGGAAATAGGGGCGCATGTGGAATTATGGGAGTGAGGGATCATATGAGGATATAGCCTGAACTCCTATAGCTTACTATAAACCAAACAGCAGATGAATCCATAGACATGCAGCAGCAGTGAGCAAAATGCAGTAACCTGTCACAGAGGAAAAACATTAAATCTGTGATTTTGCTGTGGTTTTTTTCTCCCCTACTGATTATGTTCTTCACCAAGCTGGGCAGATTGCATTTTACTGTCAGTAAAGTGTGTTGTAAGTTTAGTAGTTTGCCCTGTTCATGAATTGGACTTATCTTCTTGCAACATCTTAGTAATTCAGAAGTATTTGGTAAAGGGTTCATGTGACCAAGCCTTAGCCTTTCATCGGCTCAAGGATTATTTACATCAACTATTTACTATAGCAAATAGTTGCCTCAAACACATGGGCTGTCTTTGTTCTGTGATTACGTGATTGCTAATTTTTAAAGAAGAGGAACACAGCCATACAGAATAACGCAGCACCCGACCAAGGAATCATGGATTCAGGGAGAGCACTGCAAGACACGTATCCGTCCAGCTGACATTTGAGAACTACAGATATTTTTGTGAACTATGTCAAAATACTTATGGACTAATAATATGTCTGTGAGTTTATTCACAGAAATATTAACAAATCACTTTTTGTGATTTGGCCAGTTCTGTCACAGGTGGGTATGTTTTGCTGCTGAAAATGTGAATAATCTGAGCTCATTTGTCATCAGTTACCTATAAATAAGTGCAGATCAGTACAATTGAGTCTAGTGTTGTAATGAGCCAAAGAAAAACTGCTGTAATGGGCCAGTATGGTTCAAGAAGGCAATGTGTGTTTTCCCACAGAAGGCAATATACAGAGCAGCTTTTTGAACACATCTTGGGAACACCCAATCTATAGCATGTAACATGAACATCACTGCACTGTCTGGGACTGAGAGCCTCCATGAAAATTAAGAAGGATTTAGGAGTAAGGTATGCCTTTCTGCGTTGTGCAAGAGAAGAAAGAGAAAGATGGGGTCGGGGTGTTGCCGAAGCTCTGTGTCTTCATTTGCAGGGGCTCTGCCAAGTGAAGTGGGTCCTGGAGCCAGACAAGCATTGACAGAAGCCAGCATCAGGGGACAATGGCGAGGCAGGGAGGAGAAAGCCCTGATCAAGACAGTGTCAAGTGAATATGGGCTTCATGTGAGGCCAAGATGTCTTTAATCAGGTGGGAATGCTGAGGGCATAAACGGCTTTTAGCGGCTTTCGCACACGCAGCCCCACGCACTGTCTGCAGCGGGAGGCAGGAGCAGGATGGAGTGCTCTCTGCACATCTGCAGACCAGGCACGGCAGGCTCCTCACCAGAAACACTCTCCAGTCACCCAGCGGGTGAGAGCAGCGTATGCCAGGAGAAGCGTATCCTTCATGGTCATGCACCTGAAATCATTTTTCAGATGCTCGGCCAGCTACTTCTATCAGCAGACTCACCTTGACATACTTAGGGACACTAAGGGCTGGTTTGTGTTCCTGTGGCCGTAAATCTGGCCTTACAAGCCAGCTGGGAACTAAGATATGACAGGGTGAATTACCTTGTGGCAGCCCCAGGAGATTGGTAAAGGAGGATGTGATCTAACGACGCTTTCCTCTGCCGTCCGTTCTAAGTGGGGATCAGGCAGCTTAGTCTCCCTTGAAGGTCAAGGCCCAGAAATAAGCACAGCCTGAGAGCACCCGCAGAATAGGAAGGAATCACAGGATAATTCAGGTTGGAAAAGATGGCTGGAAGCCATCCAGTCCACCCTCCTGCTCAAAACAGGGCTAACTAACTCCAGAGTGAGACCTGTACTGTTTTCTGTCAAGCTTTGAGTATCTCCAGGGATGGGGACCCCCAGCCTGCCACAGTGTTCAACCGCCTCAGGGAAAAACCATTTTTCTTTATATCTTGTTCCAATTTCCTTTGCTGAAATTTGCGGCAGTTTGCCTCTCATCCTCTTGCCGTGCAAGGCCCAGCGGAGCTTGGCTCCCATCTTTACTACAGCCACCCATTAGGGAGTTGACGACAGCAACAGATCAAGTGCTCCAGCCCCCTCAATTCCTGGACTTGCTCCAAGTTATCAGTATCTTTCATGCGCTGGACACAGGACTCCAGCTGCAGTATCACCAGTGCTGAGGAGAGAGAAAAAAATCACATCCCTTGACACAGACCAGGGCGCATTTTGCTTGCTGGCTGGCACACTCAACATGCTGGCCACCAGGACCCTCGCCGCCTTTTCTGCACAGATGCTACTTTGGCCGGGCAGGCCCCAGCCCATACTGTTGCATGGGGTTATTTCATCCTAAATAACAGATCTTACGTTTATTGCTATCAGGGGGTTCGCATTAACTCCAGCTTGCTGAGGGGACCCTGAGCGGCAGCACTGCCCTCCTAGGTAAAGACCACTCCTCAACAGTCCATCCTCAGACTCAGTCAGGATGCTCTTGTCCCAGCATCCAACACGTTGCCAAGACTGGGACAAATGGTCAGATCCTTGGATGGTGAAAATCAGACCAATTATGCTTATCCTATTGGCTTCGTATGTTACTTCAATACGTAGTAACTGTGGACCAGCCCCTCCTTCGAAGGCAAAGAAGAGGGGAATTTTTGCATAATAGAATTACTTTTCTCACTTACAAGAAATGCTTTGTGGAGTCTTTTCCTAAACATGGCAGGGGGTTCCCAAGTGAACATTTTTGGACCCATTTATGGTAAGTTCGCAATGCTTTCAACTTTCTTTGTTAGTGGTTTTATTATTTATGCATTTTTTACTAGTAAACAATTCCTAGAAAATATTTGTTGTCAGTTTTATAAATTAACTTCATACTCTCTGAGGATTTTTGCTACACACAGAATTAAAATCTTCCTTTAAAAGTTCTCTCCAGTAAAATGCAAATTAATTGTTCACCGCTCTTCTTTCCTTTGAGGCAGACCAGGAGCAGAAGTGGTTTTCTGTTGGCTGATTTCCTTCAGTGTTGCACAGTTAGTTTTATCATCTCTCATTTTTTAGCAATTAGTTTCTCTTTAGCTGTGCCCTTATGATTTCAATTTATTTTTACAATGAAATTTTGAAGAAATATTATAGATACTGTAGGCCTGCAATGTTAGGGACAGGCATTCTGGATCTAAATTTGGTTTTCTTTCTAAGGTGAAGTGAACCCATAAACAAAATTAGTTTCTAACTACACCCAATAGCACTTTTTTCTCCCCATAAACTAGTTTAAAACCCTAAGATGTCATGCTCCTCAACATGTCAAAAGATAGAACACGAAGAAGTTATTTTCCTCATTTCTCCTTCCTTAAGATGAACTATTGAATCAGACCCATCCCTAAAATAACTGCAGGCCCGACACTCTCTTCTTTAAGGCAAAAGTTTTAATTCTTTTTCACAGAGTGTAGTTACTGAAGGGTATCAGGCACTGCAAGCATGCTTTTGCTCTGAAATGCTGTCTCCAGTTTAGCTGATGCAAGGCTTCAAACCCAGAGATGAAAAAATTACAACGAGCTCCAGACCTTAACCTGCAGGCAACATCCACTAAGCAGCCAGTTTTGTAAGAAAGGTCACCTTGCCTTTGGCTTCAGCTTAGCCTAAAGAGAATATGGCCGGTGTTTTTGGCCAACAGAACTCCGTTTCTGCAGAAAAGGTTGTGGTGACCCAGGCATTTGTCGGGAATGCTCAGAAAGCCGAAGTCAAACTGGATGCAGAAGCTCTCTTCACGGCGTCTACACTCTTTGGGCAAGCCAGATACAAGTGTCATTCACTACAGTTCTCTTCCAAGGCACTAGAGAAAGATATCATATCCAGTCTTTCATAGGAAAAAAAATACAGAAATATCCTTATGAAAACACAATGGTGGAATTAAAATTATCTGCCTTTTACTAAGACTTGCCAGGACGTTGCCCCCTTGCCAGGTCCTGTAAAACCTTTGGAGAACAAAGTCCTTTCTGTGTGGGTAAAATATCCCTCTGTACACAGCTAATAAGTAACTCAAGGGCCAGATTCTGGGCAGGGGACAAATAATAATAATCACCTCTGCGAGCCTTTCCAGCATGCCCCAATTTAAAGAGATCTAAACAAAGGGGCATCACCTCACAGCCGAGTGGCTCACCCTGGCTGTCAGGCTCCACTGGCCAGTCCACTGGCTGCCCTTGGCATCCATCGCAGCCTGCGCTCATCCTCAGCCCTCGGACCTCGTGCTGCATGCAGCACCCAGGGCAGCTCTGCACGAGACTTTTCTTTTGTGAAGAGTAAACAGTCTGTAAGTTTTTAGATAAATAGCTTCCCAAACTCAGTGGTTGTTTTATCTTGCAGGGGTCACATCTACTAAAGAGCTTGCAAGCTCTTTGAAGAAGATTGTGAACTGCAATCACATACACAACAGTTGCATTTCAGTTTTATGTCTCTTCCCTGTTTCATTTTTAATTTTGGCTGCATTACTGCCATGCCAGCAAAACATGCCTTTGTCTTTTTCAGCCTGCGTGACTCTGTGTGTGGGTGAGTGTGCATAGTTGGAGCGACAACCCACATGCTTACAAGATAGATACACTTGTTGGCTAATCATCCTTGCTGAGGAGAGAGAGAGAGGACAGCAGCTGAGGTAACTGTGCAGGAATGCAGAGTACCCAGCACTGATGCCATGCTGAGTTTCAGTCCCCCACGCATGCTCGGAAAACTGTAAGAGTGCACAGTGCAATCCTCATTAAGGTAGAAAGGGCAGACCGTACGTCTTGGAAGAGTGGTATTCCTTTTCCTACAAAAAGGTGTGTATGGGTCCAGCTGTAGAATCAGAAACCCACTTCCTGATTTCCTCTTTCACACATTGTGTAGAAAAATCAGCAGGTGCCAATGAAAGTGGGTTTTCTTGTTCTGCTTTGTTTTTTGAATCGAACTGCATACAATGCTTCCATAAAGGAATCTAATATTTCAACATTAAGACCTAGGTGTTGTCTCTAATTAAAAGCACATAGCAAAAGTAAACACAGAAACAGTTTCCAGGAGGAGTAGAAGCTAAGTAAAGCTGAAGAGAACTAAACCATAAGGTAACATACTGTGAGATTTTTTTATCCTACCCAATAAACAGGGACATATCTTGGCTACACCGTGCCCACACCTTGCAAAAGGGTATCCAGCTAAGCATAGGTACTGGGTGTTTCAGATCCTTCAGCAACATGGACTGCACTGGTATGATGCTTCTAAAGCAGTCTGGAGGTCACAGTTCTCATTATCATACAAATAGCAGGGAAAGTCAAGGATGGGATAAATCTCGCAGGACTCCGAAGCATCCGTGCAGCCTCCCAAGGGGGGCAGTCGCAAGATGCCAAATTTAGCTCTCATCTCATCCCATTGAATTGGACAGAGCTACCACCAAGGTAGTTTGGCCCAATGTTTACAGTTTCGTATTAAAGTTAAGCACAGCATCACTCCTTTTTCAGCAGCAGCATGCTCTCTGTGAATTACATAAGGGTAGCAGTTTGCAAAACTGCTTTCAGTGGCTGCTCTTTCTTTCTGAGTTTTCACTCTGTAACAATATCCTGTGATATAAATACATCCATAAACAGAGCCCCCATGATTCCTTTAGCTTCTGCAAAATTTAATATTTCATCAATGTCATTGCATGTTCCTGATAATGAGCAGCACCATATGCAGAGGGAAGATTCTTCTAATCTGTGCTCAATTTTCTGCTCCTCTCAGTGGGATGCAAAAGTCAGTGGTTTCAATGTCCAGACCTGTTCTGCTTATCCCTGAAAAATAATGGGCAAGCAATGAAATCTCCCTGGAGAAAGGGCAAGAATGTTTATGTTTGGGAGAATTTGCAACAACAAAAGACTGACACTCATCACAGAAAGGGCCAACTTAGAGTTAACTCTTGTGCAGTTTCATCCACATCTCTCTTCAAGCCACATAGCAATGACTAATATGACTAGTGTTCATGTACACGTAAAGTGATAGGCCCCAAAATAACCTTGCCTCTGTTGTATGAATTGGGTGGGAGGAAAAAACCCTTCAGGTTTACTCAGCTTCATTTGACATAATTTTGTCGGCTGTTGGCTCTTCGGCTTGGGACTCCTGAATACTCAGGGCTCCCTGCTTACTTACCAACACCTGGGGTGTATGAAATAATACTGTCTTAGCCAAACACCTAAACATGAAAGCATTTCTTGGGAACTAATAGAGATGGCACTTTGCTGCAGGTAACGCTTAATTTTGGTTTCAGACAATGGCTGCCTTCCTGCGTCTTTGCTCAGGTCCACAGGTTCAGTTCAGAATTCCAGAAAAAATTTGCAGCCTCTGCCTTCAAAGTGTCCCCTGACCTCCGTCCTATCACTATCAGAGGTCCTAATGCTTGTCTGGATACAACCATATTGAGACAGTTGACTAGGCAAAGTAGGATGCCTGGTTGGCCACCTTGCCAAAGTGACTTTTAGGTAGTGTAAAGCCTGCATCCCTGGGGGCTCTTCAGCCAATATAAGTTAGAACAAGCCTCCAGCCGATGAAATTAGATGACACTGGAATGTACCTGGACTGGCACCTGGACCTCAAGACATCTCTTATTTTTGTTCAATTTCCAAACTGCATGGAATTTACACCTCTTCTTTGACCACACCTACATCCTGGTCATGGTATACAGCTTTTCACAGAGAGCTGTCCCTGCCCAATCATCCCAGAAATAACGTCTTTCTGACCCACATGCAGACCTTCACTTCCAGTGTCTCTGAAGAGCTGCTGGTTATAATTTCTACTTTCATCAAAGATGTTCCTCCAAATAAAGTTTATTTGTCTCTCTTCCTGTATTTGAAGTTACAATAAAGTGTGCCTGCATTAATCAGATACCACCAAACCTTATTACTCATCTTTGGCAGTAATGAGACTGTTATGGTTGCCTTTTTTTACTTCAGTGGCAATAACAGGCATTAAATAATTATCAAAGTACTACTATCAAATGCATACATTGAACTGCAATCATTTTTCCTTAGTAAGCGGTATAGCCCTCCCTGAGTTCTAAAATATGGCTTAATGAGAATAAAAGGCCTTCCTTCCAGACAAAATTAACAGTGAAGTCTTGCAGTCCCCTCATGGAAAAGGCATACTCATAGGCGTGATCATTGGACCCTTGCAATGATATCTCTGCCTTTAAAAGCAAACAGAATATGTAGCTTCCCCTTCCACTTTTCTAATGAAGAGAGGACCTATGGAAGAAGACTGCAGGGAGCTGAACAACCCCCTTCTCGAACATCTTTATACACCTCACCTGTAAGCTTCTGGGAACTCTCTTTTTCTGTATTTCTGGGGGTACAGTCCTTCTTCAGGGACCTTTTTGATATGCTTTTGACCTGCCTGTGCACTTACCATGTACCTAGTGCCAGTACCTGAATTTTAGGCATTCAGCCTCTAAGCAGGGTATATTGAAAATATATATTGGTGCCACAGCGCTGGGCACAGAAAGTCTCAGGACTGCAGGTTTCTTAGGAGTATCACATAGGGGAAGGACCCCTATGTGCTTGCCCTTTTCTGGTACCCTTCTCTAGACATCTGCTCCTGGCTACTGACAGAAAAAAATACTAGGCTGGATGGACCTTTGTTATGCACCTGTATGGTTATGTATTTTGCTGAACTTTGTCCAAAAATCAAGTTACATTGCTCATTGTTCACATATGTGAATGCTGTAAAACATATTATTGAATGATCATATATTGCTACAACATTATCTGCTAGGAAGAAAACACTGATAACAGCTAAATGAAACTACAAAAGTCAGTAGTGACAAAGATGTGTTATATTATCTAATCCATCTTGCCAATGTACAGTATACCCTATGACTTTTTTGTGATTTTTCCAATTTACTTTTAAAAATTGTTGTAGTGCAGCACAGCAGAGTCTAGCATTGGTACATCTAATTGATATCTTATAAAAAGAATAAATACAAACAACTATTAAAAAATAAAAATACACCCCAAACAACTGTAAGTAACTGGAAGGACAATGAATCTTCTAGGAACAGGTCACATTTCAGAAATAACATTATCTTTTTTCTCTTGTTTTAATGATTTTTTTTTTAATAACAGCTTAGGCACCAATAACAGCATCAATGAAGGACTTCAGGTAATAAAATCCTATGTTCTTCAACATTACCTGTACTTTCTAATATGTGGAGCCCATCTCTGCTAGTTGGAAGCAGAAAGTTGGTAAGGAGACACTCTGCAAAAATGAGAAGGGCTGGCATTAGCACACTTTTAGCAGGGATGATTATTACAGGCAATTAGGCTACATAATTGGCCTAGGAGAGGAAATCATCTGCTGCTAAGAAACAAAGAAACTTTAGTTTCTAGTTGCAGCCCCTACCAGCTGATGTGCTGTTGCTCTGAAAGGCTTTATGTAAGTGTATTTAGTAACCTCAATTGTGGGCTATATTCAGTTTTCGTTTCAGTAAATAATATGCCTGTGGCAGATTAGACTATTACTGCAAAAGCTGAACGAGGTGGCTGCTTTCTTCTGCACTTACCAGAAAATGAAATTTTATCTCCAGCTTGCAGAAAAACCTGCAGGTTCTTAAGTTTTCCCCTAGTCTTCTGATATTCCCTGTAGCTTCAGGCAGTCATGAGGAACCTGTCCACGTTATGCTTTCAGCAGATAAGTGGTTGGCTCAGTGTAGATAAATCAGCTGGGCAATGGGGAGCTGGGTGAGGCTGCGGCAGGGAGGAAGACCCTTCCCCTGGGGCAGGAGGGCAGGTGGGCTGGGTGGCTTGGCCACTTTGGGATCCCTGGGGCTGAAGCACTCCTGCAGCCACTGCACCTTTGGCATCTCAGAGAGCGAGAGCCAGTGACATATTTGCTACTTTGTCCTGCTTATACCTCAGCCCCTGTCAGAGTGGCACTGCAGAAGCCTGAAGAGGGTAACCAAACCTTATAGACAGGCCCCTGGAAAGCCGGAAAGCCTGGAGCAGCCCGCTCCTGCACGGGGAAGCTGCACAGATACGTCTGCAGCTGCGGGCTCTGCAGAGGCAGCAATACAGGATGTGGGCCTAAGGGGGAGAAATGCAGGTTTGGGAGGTGGGGAACCAGTTCTTGCAAAATGTCCTTAACCAGCCGAGGCTTGAGCAGTAACGTCAGCACTTCTGGGAGCAGAATGTGTTCCAGCATCTTCTCCGCAGGGTCCTCCTGGATCTGGCCTGCATGGGTTTATTATCATAATTAACACTGCAATTTGCTTTAAACAACACACCACAGTAAGTTACTAGTAATTCAGGTGAAGGCACAGCGAGGCCAGTCAAATGTTTACCTCATGAACGAAGCATTGTATTAGCCTTCAGTTCCATGCGGATGATCACCTGTAACTTAGGTGATGCAGCAGGGCTGTTACAACATCCACGAGCTCTTGAGTGTGGTTTCCTCTGGATGTGTATCTTAACAGCTAATTGTGCATGCTGCCTGACGCTGTTTCTACAGCTGAAGCATTTAGAAATCCTTTTTCCAAAGAGGATTTTCTGGAGTCCATAATAAGTTATGAGCACACACAGCAGGCTTGGCATCAGTCAGGGCACTCAGTTGCTCTGATCTATCTGGTCATCAATTTTTACAGATCTTGTAGGGCTTAGTTATTTTCAAGAGCTCTGGTCCTGTGGCCAGCTGGATCAAAAATTCAGCATGGAGCTCCATCTAAGGGGTTCAGTGCTGCAATCATAGATATAGGACACATCCTCCTGCCACCAAACTCCGGTGACCATTTCCACACTTGATGCCTTCTACTCATCCGTATCTCTCCAGTTTTGCTTCCTCAAAAGGCAGTTTCTACTGCTTCCACATTCAGGCTAGGTAAAGCACCACTTAGCTCCACTGGCAAAGCAGGTACAGAGCAGCATATATTTGTTATTGGTTAGATATAGAATAATTAGGATGTCAAAACTATATTATACCATTGCTTTGAAAAGCACTAGGCTGCATTGCCTTTAGCTGCTTTGCAGGACAAGCTCTTGCACAACTCACTCCCTTCTTGCTTGAATAAATTCAGTGCTACCTCATCGGCTCCTGCACCTCAGATGCCAAGTCATGAGCCCTTGATACCAGTGAATTGACAATTATTGAGAAGCGTAGCACAAGACAGATATTTCTTTGAAAACACAGCCCAGACTCCATGGGATAAGTAGGGGTAGAGGAGGTGCTCAACAAGAATTGAGAAACCCTTCACATAGTTTTCCGAGTGTTGCTGTTGTTTGTCCACTGAGTGACCTGCCCCATGGGAAGTGTGTTAATACAGCCAGACCTTCATAGCACAATATCAAGTTTGTTTGTTGGTTTGTTTTTTCTATTAAAAAAGGCAAGCTTGCAGAAAGTGGCAAGCCAGGGAATTCCATGCTGCAGCAGTGGTCCAGTGGTAATTTGTCTTCTGACAAAAGATGGAGCAGAGCACACAGAGACAAAATACAACCCTATTTATATAGTGTCAGATTTGAATCATTCTTCATCTCCTTCCTGTGTATATATGCAGCGATGCTTAAGGGTGAGATGCTCTTTTGTATACACACCACAAGGATACATCTACTCTGTTTAGGTAAAAGCATTGTGTCTCTTCTGGAAATATGTCTGAATTATTTTATGAGTATAACTATCATGACTCCTTGCTAGCATTACCTACGTATTTATTTAATTTAACCACCCAGCTCCTCTAGTGCTTCTCAGGACTTAGCTTTATATTAGGAATTTTTTTACATATTGCACATATCTTGAAGTGAAGAAAACCTTATAAAATTCAAAAGGTACCTTAGCATAGGGCTAAAAACATGACATCCTTCCCAATGAAACAGTATTCTCACATGTGTTGCAGGCCATGCAGAATGGCTATGTCCCTGAAAGCTGTTTTAGATATTACAAAAGCAAAAAGCCAGCACTCTCTAAAATTTATGTAAATCAAGAAACCAGATTCTGGATTGGAAAACGCCTCTTTCCAGAGAGCCACGCAGTCTACCTTTGCTTTAAATTAGACTTGCTAGCCAGGTGGTTAGAGAGACCTGGAACAATTTTTGTCGTCACATTTAATAGGCAGAGAGCATGCTTCTATTACCCATGGCCTCAGAGCACAACCAAGCACCTGTTTTTAAACTAGTGTGATTCAGTCTGACTCGGTGAGGCAGTGACCTATGCAAGGCTGAGCCTGGCATCAGTGGGGGTGAGCGGTTCCCACCCCAGACAGGACAGGCTGTGCACAGCACATCTATTGTTCCTCTGCAGCACTCCAGGAGGGGTAGCATCTGAATAACATGGTCGTTTAGTACAAACCATGCAGTGCTTGTTATTGCTTTCTTCTTCAGCAGTTTATTTGAAAGACTTTATAGCACTACAGAAACAGAGCAGTATGTAAGACAGAGAACATCTGTATTAGTGAAGGATACAACCGATACTTTGGAAAAAGTGAAGCTCTTTACCATCCTTCTATTTTTAACTGCATCCAACTAGCTTGCCCTTCATTGCTCACTTTCCATAAAGGTGCCTTCAACAGCATGAAACCACCTATAATGACAGTATGCATTTTTTTGATGCATTAACTCCTACATGCAGAAAAACAGCCTACAGTAAGGAGTTCGCTTTTAGCATCAGCAAACTTAAAGCACAGAAATGTTGTACAACAGCAATAGACATTGGCACTGGTGTAAGATTTCATAGTCTCCCATTCAGTAGCTGTCATCTCCTACCATGCAAGAAGATGCATCACCTTGTGCTTATCTGTATTAATAAAATGGTTTGTGACATTGTGACAATTTAATCCAGTGATTCAGACCTCAATGTAATATTTTCTCTTGGGGTATAGTCCTATTCATCCTTATGTCATCTGGAAATCTAACTTGCAGAGTATTGTGCACCATTGTACCTACGAAGAAGGTCCAGCCGCGTAATGAGTGGCAACTGAAGAGGACAGGTTCCACGTTGGGGACAGCCCCTGCTTTGGCCAGCACAGGACTCACACGGTGCCCCGGCTGTCCTACAGGGTGGCATGGCAGTGGGGCAGGATCACCATGCACGGCCCATGGAGCCACCTGCTCCTCAGGCACAAAGGCAATGGGCCAGGCCAAGCTGTCCTGACGCTGCCAGTTGGGCAGTGCTGGTCCATTACAAAAAAAAAAATCTTTGGCAACGACTTCTAGAAATAGTCCCATTCATCGTTCTTGCCTCAGAAACAATTAAGTTCAGCAAGCTGCTGCCAAAGCAGATTTTTAACCCTGTTAATTCAAGAGCGTGCAATTGTTTAAAACAAATTGGTACGTGTATTACACTAAAGTCTCTTCTTTTGTGAAAAGTGGGCCAACGTATTTCTCTTCTTTTATTGCCAAGACTTGCCTATTTATTCTTAATCAGCAAATAATTGTGCTGTATGTACCTCAAGTGTGGTCCCGTGAACTGAATGCCCAATAGCAGCTGGAAAGCATTAGCCAGTCCCTTAGAGTATGTCTTCTGGCTTGGTTTCTTCCAAGAGAAATCCTGTTTGCATGCTCCAACTCTGTTCCGCCATGTGAACCAAAGCAGGCTAGCAGGCGAAGATCCACAGATTCATTTCAGCCACTCAACCGACCCAAGCTAAAACGCTTATGCAGCTCTTGCCCTACGGTACACATTCTTAAGCAGAAGAGTAAAGCCTGAAGTCTGGTATGTAAGTTTACGGATATACAGCTAAATAAGCTGATTGGTTGGAGAGTTTTGACTCTGGGCTCCCAGATGAGCATATAGGTATCTGAATGTACCTCGTAGGTATCTAATTGAAGTGCCTTGTTTCTGGAAGACAAATTTGAAACTTTGGGCCTTAGTTACTTGTTTAGGCATTTAAACAGAAGTTACTAAGAACCGTTGCTTTCTACTGGCTTCAGCAGGATGTGAAAGCTAGGCTGCTATAGCTTAGGTGCCCCAAAACAGGGAGTAGGAAGCAAACCTGAGATTCACCGCTCTGAAAATTCTTAACTTCATGGTGTGGTGGGACAGTAAAAATTGCTTCTGATATTGAAATTCATCTTGGGTGTTCTTTGTTAAATTTTATCACTGTTCTGCAATGGATTATAGCATGTGGGACTTTCTACAGGGAGTTGTAACAGCTCTTCTCGAAAAAAGAGTAGCTTTTTTCTCATCGGTTGTAGCATGCAAGAAATATTAAATCAGTCAGTAAACCCCTTTTTATATCTCTGTAGCTATCTCTCCAATGCAGAAAAAAACCCAAACAGTTGCACAATCTAGTTTTGAATCAGCAGTGTGCACTCATACTAACTTTTCAAAGTCATGATTTCAAAGTAAAGTCAGCTCTACAGAGAGGATTAGGCACACAGAAGAAAATAATTTTGTGTTCTTTCCATGCATAAAAATTGGAAAATAAGCATGGCAAAATAATCATATGCCAGTGCAGTGGGAGATTGGAGGAGATTTTAAAGCCACTACAACTGTTATGTCTGGGATCTGATTATACTTTTAAAGATACCAATACATTCAAATTAATACTTCACATACACTCCAATATTCTGAATGCTGTGTATAAGGATATCTTACTGCAGGACAATGAAGAATAATAGGAGTATTCACTCATTCAGTATGAAATAATTACACACGAAGTATTAACTCAGCTTTTCCAATATCCTATCATTGCATGTTCAGACTTCACAAAGTGAGCAAATCATACCTGCCATGATGAAATGGATAAGGACTGAGCAGGAATGAGAAGCAGTTTTCATAAAAACCTGTAGAAATAATGGCTCTGGTGAGGCGTCTGTGCTGTCTGCACAGCTCCGTCCCTCCGCCAGACTCGGTTTCTGCCACTGCTGCTTTACAATGAATGAGGTCCTGTGGATGCATAGTCATGAGCGCAGCTGTCCACAATGTGTATCCCTACAAGGAATACAATATTCACACATCCTTCTCCTCACATCTCTCTTGCTCACCCATGTGATGACGTTTGCTTCCACTAGTAATATACTGTCTGTACACTCGCCATGGTTTAACCTGGGTACACACTGCTCTTTCCTCCTGATGAGAGGGGATCTGAGAGCTGGAGTTAATCGATTTTTTGACATGAGCCAGGTCTCCCTTATGTGTCAGACAGTGGTGCTATGGCATGTTTCAGCCACTAGCATTTTTGCAAAGACTGTCTCCTTGCAGAACATACGTTAATTCAAACAGCCTCCACCTACGACTAAAACTCTACCAGTCTGCAGAACTCTGAGGCTGCAAAGAGGGCATGTCAGCGCTCCTTCGCTGAGCATCCAGTGCTATAAATGCTGTTTGAGCAAATCGTCTAGCATATGCACAGATTCTATGCAAACATTATTCCGTGCAGCAGTTTGCCTGCTTCTTTCTAATACACTTTTTATTATCTTCCTTTTTGTATTTCTTACTCAACAGCAACGAGAAAGCATGGTTTACAACAACTGTATCCTATGTGCCAGTACGTATATATATATCCTGATAAGACGATAAAGCAGTTAACTCAATATAGTGTGTACTAAAAGAATCAGGCATCTAAAGAGAAGATCACTGTCTATAACCACAAGAAAGAGAAAAGTAAAGTGATGCACAGAAGTAAAACAGGAAGAAAACAGCATTAAGAGAAGGAAATGGTATATGAGGGGAAATTCCTGTCAGTCAACACTATTAGATAGTGAAATAGATACCCAGGCAGAGAAACATAAACCCATGGCTCAAAAAATTTAAATGAAACTTTATGCATCACTTCATTAAAAAAAATGTGCTTAGAAGTATAGACAGCACAACACAAATGTCTATGATTACAATATTTAAATACACAGTTTTGATCGCCTGGTGGCACACAAGTGAAGGGCTTGACGGAAAGCAGACCTTCAGAAGCAGAGCCAGAAGCACCACCGCTCTGTGACTCCACTCCGTGTCCTACACCTCCTGCTATGTCACTAGGCTGGCGCATGTCCTGGAGACCAGTCTTTATTATTAATAACTATTAGCCTCAGTCTCCTCCCCAGAGCCCACTGATGTGGCCCACCATGGCACAAAGCAAGCGAGCCTGTGAAGACCACACAGCACAGATGGGATGCAGGCACCTCGGCAGAGCTCCCAGCAGTCCCTGCCAGCCCTGCAAACCCGTGGTGCCCCTGTCCTGGGCACTTCTGTTTCCTGGGAAGGCGAGGTGCACGGGGCACGCTGCTCGCAGACACAAGAGGTTACTGTCCCTGCCCTCCAGATCCCCCAGATACCTGACAAAACACCTGGTGTTCATCTGGTGAGCCAACCAACATCTCCAGACCAGCTGTCCCCACTACAGTCAGTAATACAAGTCTACTGCCTATCTTTAACAACTGTGTGGTTGCTCCTTGCACAGTTAGGTATCTGAGCATGTAAAGATGAAGTCTACTTGTATCAGTAGATACCAGCTGCTGAATTTTTGCTACATTAAGTAGCGTTGATCATTACAGATATTTGCAGCAGCACATAACTTGCAAGTTACAGCTGCCTTTGGTCGCAACGCCGTATTAATAACGTTTGCAGGCTAACTCAGTTTAGTACTATTCGCATTACAGTGTATCTGCATTGAGCCAGAAGGGATTTCAGGAGAAATGTATGGGTCACTAAAATAAGAAATTGTGTACATCTCATGAGGCACAGCTTGCAGCTTCACAAGACTACTGGGGAGGCGAAGGTCAGCCTCCCATCTTCTAAGGGACTAGAGGCAACATCCTCACAAGGGTATTTTGGTGTTGCCTCATTAATTTCATTGTTTGCTGCATAATACATTTCTTCTATAAAAACTGGGAAGTTAAACTTCCTACCAGGTGCAACTATCTATGCCTACTGTCTCAGACAACAAATCGGTCGCACTTTTTCTCTGCTGTACTTTAGTTGTATATGTAATCGTATACGTAATTGTATACATGCTTGAGAACTTCCTTCAATCTTCTCAGGCTTTTATTTAAACCACTCAAAGCTGTAAAGTACTGCTTACACTTTACATAAAAGTTGATTTCAGAACAGTTCACTTTTTGATTTGTTCTTGGCTCTGAGTACTGATTAGGCCCCAAGCAAAGAACAGAAATATGTTTCTCAGCTGTAAAACCATTGAAAATGAAGAAACCTGCATCTGCTAAGGGAAAAATATAAAAATGTATAACAAAGCATCCAGACTTGATATTTGCTTTGTATCAAGGCAATTGCCTTAGAGGAAGTTTCTGTTATCACAGCTGCCAAAGCTGTTTATTCTCTGAGCTCCTCTGTGTGACTTTTCTGAAAGTCCTAGAGCAGACACCAGTTGATGAGTGCAGGTTAAGTAGAAAAACAGGCTGCACAGAAACTGCTGTATCTTAAGTGCAAAAAGGAATACTTGCAGAGGTCTGAGGTCCCTACAGTTTTTGCTTCAGCCTAAACTCTGGTTATGTTGCCCTCCTGCAGCCTCTCATGACACAGTAACAAAGGCCAAGCAGTGCTGGGTACCTCCTGTACAAGGGAGCGTATTCCAGGAATGCTGGAGCTGAATTTGAACTTCCCTTATCAGGAACAATGAAACCGAGAGCAAGCAGCTTCCCAGAAACCACAACTGTTCAAGATACTCCATGTAGAAATGACCACTTCTCAGCAAGTGCCACTGTCAATCACTGCACTAGAGGAAATGTAATTGTGACAACTGAGTATTTTTAGTGTCTATAGAGGAAGTGAGTAGTTTAGCTTTCTTGCTCTCTGGAGAAGGGATCATTACTATGCCATTTTAATGTCAAGTCCTGGAGCACACATATAGATTGTGCACAGAAATGGGGTGATATTTTCCCTTTTAACATAGGGCCAAATCAGCCTGCCCATATTAACTTTCCATGACAGGATCTCTAAAAAAGGCCACACCATCCTTAAATTGTTTTGGACTTAATTTGGTGCTGTCATGCAATTAGGTTTTGCAAAATTGGCCTCTGGATTGACAGCTTCTATTGTTACAGCATATGGCAATCAGAGATCAGCTTGTGGCAGATGTGATGTTTATTCAGTATTAGCTAGTTTTAGATTTAACGATGTCATTCTAATCAAAGCAAATGTTAGATGTATTTGACATCTAAGGAGATTTGCAGCCCCCTCATCATGTTTAAGCTGCTTCTGTCAAGTAGGAACACTGCAGCTCTGAATGAGTCTTACGAAGTCATATTTAAGAACTAATGATGCAATTTACTGGAGGTCTGTATTCCAAAAATCCATGTTTCTAACGTGGATTGTGTTCCTTCAGTAGACTACAAAGACCACCTATTACAATAAGTGAGCTCATTAAACATGCAGCTCCTTAGTCTTGCAAGCTGTTGCGATAAGCAGCTGTTGCAAGAGGGTGAAAGGTTGAATTATCAACTTGGACAGCACAGCTCTTCATTCAGCTGGCCCTGGGGAGAAAGTACTTGAGCAATAGCTCCATTACTGTGGAGTATACCTTTGACTACAGCACACAAGCAAAACATCAGTGGTATTTCAGTGACATGCTTCCCCACCCAGTAAGCAAGACACTCCCAGAAATTAATTGTCAAAAATTTATTATGAAAGCTTCAATAGCAGCAAATATTTCAATAAAAATTATTGCATTATTAAAACAGTTCTGCAGACTGACCCAAGAGGCCTGTTTAAGTCTGTCCTCTTTGTAGTCTCTATATTTGTCTTAGTAACCAGTCCCTAGTAGTCCATCAAATATTGAAACTTTCTTCTCTGTTTTGTAGGCAGCACCAACAGTTCCTAGTTACAGTACTCTGTCCCGTCCTTCTGGAAAGTTTTGGCCCACTTCCCCTAACTTTCTCTCTGCCTTCTGAAACAGTTCCACTTGACCAGGAAACTTGCAATACTTCTTTCAGTTCCATGGTATGTCAGCCTCTCCACGGTTGCAGCCTACTGAAGGCTCACTGGTGAGGCGAGCTGTTCTCCTCTTTCTCCTCCGTAAGAGCCCACTGCATGCCAGTCTGAGTGACTTTAATCCAGTCTCTTGACCAGGCTAATCCATGGAATCAGCAGCTTGTTGCACACTTCGGTGAACCCACACATTGAGAATGCAACAAAGGTTTCAGCCTCCCCAATGCACTGGGTCACCATCACTCAGGCAGGGTGATAGTTGGCACCCAGTCATTGACATTTCGGCTCTCTTCACAAAATGAATTCAGCTTTTCTAGAGCTGGGTCCTTCCAGCCATCTTCATTCGGGTTCTGCCAGAAAGAAAAAAAAAAAAAAAAAAAAGAGTTGCACATCATGAGTGCTGCCCATCAGCTGAGGTCATCACAATATTTACAGAAGGATTAGCTTAGGAAGCAAGGCATTTTCAGATGGTTTCTGTCCTGCCAGAGACAAAGCAGGAAGCAGAGATGTTACTCTTGTGGACGAGAGAAAATCCACAGTTAGAAGTGTAGCCTACTACAACTACTCAGTTGACTTGCTGTACTGTGTGTACCAAGCCCCCTTCCTTTGCCCAGAAAAGGATGTGACTACCAGCAAGAGATGGGGGCCGCCCCAAAAGGCTCTAACCGTCCCGTGCAGAGGCCGGTAGCACAAGCACAGCCCCGGCAGACAGCGCACCAAGCACCACTCGCCTCCCACAGGACACCCACCGTGATGAGGATGCAGTGGAGGTCCCGCGGCTCCCCAGACTCCTCGCTGGGCCCCACGATGTCAGCCAGCTTGGCCACGTCGTTCACCCGCACAATGTCAATGTCATTCTCGCAGCAGAAGGCCTGGATCAGGGTGAAGTGGATCTGCAGGGCAATGTCCCCCTCGTCCTCCTCATCCGTGGCCAGCACGCAGAAAGCGACGTTGTCGGGATCGCTGCAAGAAGGGAGCGGCGCGTTCAGCCCCGCGGCCGGCTCCGAAGCCCCCGCGCCCCGCCGGGCGGCCCCCCGGCCCCCGCCCGCCGTACTTACACATTCATCAGCTTGGCCGACTCGTAGACGCCGGCGGTGAGGCAGCCGCGGCGCTGCGCCGACGCCAGCAGCTCGTGGAGGGCCTTGCCGGCGCCCTGCATCCTGCGCGCCGGGAGAAGGCAGAGAGTCAGCGCGGCGCCGCAACCGTCCCCCACGGCCGCCCCGCTTCCCGCGCCCCCCACCGCAGCCTCCGCACCAGCCGCCGCCCCAGACGTACCAGTCGTGGCCCGCAGGCACAGCCTCCTGTCCGTGGATCTCCTCCAGAGTCATAGCAGCGCGTCCCCACAGCGCGGCGGCGGCGGCCAGAGACAGCTCCCAGCACCTCCTCGCCACAGACTCCCCGAGCGCTCTGAGGCAGCACCCCGCCGGCCGCCCCATTTATAGCGCACGCGGCTGAGGCGCCGGCAGCTGGCGGCGCCTCCTGGCTTCCTATTGGCCGGCAGGGGAGAAAGGGGGGGCTTTATTATGCTAATCAGCGCGCGCCGGCGAGGAAGGGTGGGGTGGAGGGGGGGGGAGGAGGAGCGGGCGGCTCGTGCCGGGAGGCCACGTGGGGAGGGAGCCGGGTGGGGGCGGGGCGCAGGCACACGCCGCTCCGCTCCGCCCCGCCCCGCCGGAGGCAGCGCACAGGCAGCGCTGCCTGTGCGCTGCCTGCGCGCTGCCTGCTCGCCAAGCGGGAGCTGGGCTGCGGTCAGCTGCCGGCACTCCCCGTCCCGGTGGGCTGAGCCACTGGGAAGTACCGCGGCGATTTCTGTCCGTGACTTGGAACCAAAAATCCAAATAGGGCAGGAAAAAGAAAAAAAACAAAAAAAAAGGATAAGGGTTTTATCGATATGATTTCAGCAAATGCAGATGCCAGGTCCTGCTCCCGGGAAGGGACGGCCCTTGCAGCCCCCCGGGCTGGGGAGCAGCTCTGTAGAGAAGGCCCTGGGGCTGTGGTGGGCAGCAAGCTAGGCGTTGCCAGCAGTGGCCCTGGCTGCAATGAAGGCCCACCATGTCCTGGGCTGTATGAACAGGAACATGGGCAGTCAGTTGAGGTGGTAATCCCCCTCTGCTCAGCACTCATGAGACAACAGCTATGTAGTTTGTCCGGTTTTGGCACCACCAGTAGAGGAAACACATCAATAAAGTAGAGCAAGTTCAGATGAGGGCATCAAGGTGCTGCAGCACTGTCCTGCCCTGCAGGCTGAGGGACAAAGGCTGGTTCAGCCTGGGGAAGGCACAGTTCAGGGGTCACCAAACAGCAGCCCCCAAAACCTGCGGGGTTGTCATTGAGAAGACAGGGCCAGGGTCTTCACAACAATGCCTAGTGGGGAGACAAGAGATGACGGGCATAAGTTGTATTGAGAGGCTCAGACAGTATGTAAGGAAAAACCTTTTCCCCCTGAGGACAGTCAAGCAGTGGAGCAGGCTGCCTGTGCAGGGAGGCTGTGCAGGCTCCATCCTTGCAGGGTTGCAAGTCCCAATGGGACAAAGCTCTGAGAGACCTGATCTGAGCTCACTGGTGACCCTGCTGCAAGCAGGAGACCTCCTGAGGTCCCTTCTGGGCTGTATTGTCCTACAATCCTATGATTTGAATTTTTTTTCCCAGCAAATAGGGATTTTTTTCAGTTGTGCTTTATTAAAAGTAGATCTAATTTGGATAGCAACATGAGCTCGAGTGTATCCTTTAAAATTAATTCAGTGTGAAATGTGCATGATTGCTGAACTCAGATCTGAACCTGTTTGTCAGGAAACCAAGCAGCAGTAAAGCGAATTTTCCCGCTGCGAATGAGTACGGTTTAAATATTAAAGGATAAATCACTTTCCAAGTCCTCTCGATCTCTGACATCTCGGCTTAGGCTGCTTGTCCGCCCAGTAACCGCTGCAGACCAGCACCAAGGCACCTCACAGAGGTTGTGGAGAGCCACCTTGAGGCAGACCTATGTCTGCTGCAAACCTGCGCCGGGCCGAGTCCGGCAGCTTGCAGAGAGCGCTCTCTAACCTGTCACCCTCGCTGCTCCCTCGCCTCCGGTCACATCGTCCCCTTTCGAATCTGCTTAAAGCCAGACCCCGGGGATGTCCTTTCCAGGACTCCGCTGGGAGTCCTAGATCAAGCACGGCTCATCTGTGACTCTGTGCGTGGTATACTCTGTCTGCTCAGTAGTTTCAGCCTCTTTGAGTACCATAATTTTCAGAAGTGCTCCTCAAACTAAGCCACTCCAGTGGCTTGCCGTGTTTCTGCTTCCAGTTGTTTCTCGTTAGTGTCACGGGCATCTCTACAGGTGATGTCATTGGACCCTGCAGTAATCTCTTAGTGAGCTTCCATTTTAAACTGATGACAACAGCAGGGACTGCCAGATACATCCGACCTCTCTGAGAACATTTCTCTGGTGATATCTGCAGAGCCCTCAGGACTGGGGAGACAACTCTCTGTTGTAACCACCAATTCTCAAGACTAACGATCTGTTTTCACGCTACTAATGTGCAAAGGCATCCTTGACTTGTGAACCCACACCAGTGACCTGGCACACTGAATTTGCTGAAGCAGGACATAAATTCTTAGTTTGTTTTCTTTAAAAAATACGTGAGAAGTTTTTAGAAAATCATCTCCCAGTCCATATTCATGAAATGGCAATTGTCTCCACCTCTTGGAATGAGCGTAGCATACGTAACGTGCACCATTCATTTTCAAAAGGTAAAAATCCTTCATACGTCTGCCTCTGGTGTTTTTTTCTCTAAATATATAAATGGGGAGGAGTGCAGAAGAATGGCTTGAGTGGTAAATGGCAGCTTTAGGTTTGCTCATTAAATTGGGTTAGACACACTAGATGGTACATGTCTCGGAAGTATTGAAGGGCCTATTTCTGATGTACTACAGTTTCAGCGCACGATGAAATAGGTGGAAAATCTAGGATTGACTCAGAGCTTTGAAAGATGCTGATATTAACTATGACTCTGGTAAGTTTCCCGTTACAGTGGAAATGAAAGTTACTTAAAATGGATTGAAATTAGTAGGCCAAAGTAACTCATGGTGGATAACAGTGCATATGTAGTAGTATAACATATATAAATACCTGAATAATAAACTGATGTATGGAACTGTATTAACACATGAATCCTTTCACATGCAAGCTTCCAGTTTTAGCTTAATGATGCAGCACCCTGGAGTTACGGCTTCTTGTCATCACACTTTTCAGATTGCCCCATTATTCCTGGGTCTCCTAGCACAGATGGTGCTGAAGGCCACGAAGCATTACCAGACACCTGATCCAGCTTATTTCAAACCACAGTATCAGCACCAGGCCTCCGATGCAGAAGAGGAGGTGCAGGAAGGAGAGCTGTGCCTGCCCCGGGCCCTGTCCCCGTTTTGAAGGCGTCAGCTCTGCAGACGTGATACCTTTGATGTCTAATAAGCAAGCTGAACTTTAGTGGAGGTCGGGCTCCACTGCTTGCTTTCTTGGTCTTTTCCTCCTGTGTTTTTAAAACATCCATGAAAGAAAAGAAAAAAAAATAAAAACAGACATCCTTTTTGTTTTTCAGCATTCCTGGCCATGAACACCAGAGTAAGGGTGCTGAACGTTCCGTCTGAAAGTGGAAGTTACACCCTCCATTGCCACAGGACACTTGAGCACACTTAGGCGTATTTACGTGTCCTCAATATGCTTATGTGCCAGACACTGAACATCAAAATTCACTTCTGTAAGTGCAGCTCAGTATAATCCATGCATTTGATGGAAAACGGCTAGGCACCAGGCCTCTGGTGGACCGCTGTTGAGTGCTTGAAGCCATCCAGCAGGTCAAGGGGCAGGGGGGAGTATCACATGGCAACTGCACTCAGACATGAACAGGCGGATTTTGCCGTTATATATCGCCAGCAGTGGTATAACGCCGGTGCCGCTTACCCGCGCTTTCCCGAGCGTGAAAAGGCTCGCCCGCGAACCCTTTGGTTTTTTTGAGTGGCACCTTTAGGAGATGGCCAAAGGCGCCTCAGCCGAAGGCGATGCTGCCTTCACGGTAAAGCTGTGACCTCTGGTGGACATCTGAAATATTACTGCTGAAAAAAAACGACCAACAGCTCACTGGCAAGCGGTGCCTGCCTTCGGTTCCTGTTCGCATCTCCTTAACGTTTTTAGTGAAAATTTAGTGAAAAAAAGTAGACGTTGGTGTTTCCTACATGAAGAAAACCCCTAAACCAGCCCCCTAATCTTATAAAAAGTCAGATGCAGAGTAACAGGGAAATAATAGTGTATTCAATCACAACGAAGGCAAGTAACTTAGCAGAACGTAACAGAAAACTACAGATAGATTACACCCTTGTATAGCTGGTAATAAACACGATTTTGTCATTTTGTGAGGAAAATAATGGTGTATCTCCAACTGAAGAGCAGCAGACACAGACATCACCTTTTGGCCTAAGTGAGAGGAGACTCAAGCCTTCCACATCAGAAAAGGCATGCAAGCAGTGGTAACAGCCAGCCCAGCCATGGGGCTCTTACACTGCCCCAACCTGTCTGGTGCTTTCCTGGCTTGTGCCACACGCCCAGACTTCCCATCAGAAAGATCCTTTTTACCATGACACACCAGTCCTTTCAGTTTAGATGGAGTACTCCCGATCTCACATCTTTCCAAATCCATCAGAGCTTCTCCTCATCCCGTTCCAGTCCCCCATCCAGTCCTCCACCTTTGCAGCCCTATTGTCCTCACCCAGCAAGCTTCTTTCTCCAGATATGGCATCTTACAAAATAAAAACCAAACCAAAAACCTTTCTACAAAACCTAGAAGTTTTAGGAAGCAGGGCTCTATTCCCAGCTTCCTCTACAAATCCTCTGGCTAAGATCAAGCTAGTTTTGTGTTTCCATCAGACCAACAGGTCACCTACCTAATCTTTGTATTATTTCTTTCCACTGAACCTAACACAGATGCTGCTGATCCCCATGCCTAGTAAACCAGACAGCTCCCTCTGTCATACACTTTGTTCTGTGGCACTTTAGCCACAGAAATGCCACCTGCAGAGACCAAACATCCACGATCTATAGGTAGCAGGGACATTTAACTTACTAAGAAAGCAGTGGAGTAAGACTTTTTGTAGCACCTTCTTTTTCTAAAGAAATAAACCTGCATATTACAAGTCTCAGCTGAAAACAATGCTGTGGGAATAGAAGCAGTAGTCTCGTGAATTAAATGTTTTATCATTTTGTTAGAAAAATCAAGTATTCCCACAAATATTACTGAAGTGCTATAGGATGGACAACACTTAATTGGCTGCATAGACCTGATTATTACAGATTGTTGTGCAGATGAGCACAGAGCCCTCATTTCTGTCTTCTTTTCAGGTTTTGTGCTAAAAAGGGCAAAAGCACTTCTTGCATTAATTTTGGTTGTTTGAGTTTTTGTACAGATAATGGCACACTGCATCAAGTAGCCAAAAGAGTTTGTTTGTAAGTGTTGCTGAATTCACACCACTAGTGCATTTTTCCTCCTGCAGGTGTTATTTTTAGCATAAAGCAAGAAACCAGAAATGTTGATCTAATAATACAGAAGAATCTTTCTAATAATAGATGAATGTTTCTCTCCTGTTCTAAGAAAAGAAAGGATTGCTTTAGAAGCATAGAATCATAGAAAAGTTTGGGTTGGAGGGGAACTTTAATCTAGGGATCTAGTCCAACCCCCCTGCAGTGAACAGGGGCATCTTCAACTAGATCAGGTTGCTCAGAGCTCCGTCCAACCTGACCTTGAATGTTTCCAGGGATGGGGCATCTACCACCTCTCTGGGCAACCTGTTCCAGTGTTTCACCACCCTCATTGTAAAAAATTTCTTCCTTGTATCTAGTCTAAATCTGCCCTCTTTTAGTTTAAAACCATTACCCCCTGTCCTATTGCTACAGGCCCTACTACTGTCCTCATCTTTCTGATAAGCCCTCTGTAAGTATTGAAAGGCCACAATAAGGTCTCCCTGGAGCCTTCTCTTCTCCAGGCTGAACAACCCCAACCCTCTCAGCCTTTCTTCATAGGAGAGGTGTTCCATCCCTCTGATCAATTTTGTGGCCCTTCTCTGGACCCGTTCCAACATGTCCATGTCTTTCCTGTGCTGAGGGCTCCAGAGGTGGACACAGTACTCCAGGTGGGGTCTCACCAGAGCAGAGTAGAGGGGCAGAGTCACTTCCCTCATTCCACTGGCCACACTTCTTTTGATGCAGCCCAGGATATGATTAACTTTCTGGGCTGCGAGCACACATTGCCGGCTCATGCCCAGCTTTTCATCCACCAGTACCCCGAAGTCCTTCTCTGCAGGGCTGCTCTCAATCCCTTCATCCCCTAGCCTGCATTGATCCTGGGGGTTGCCCCAACCCAGGTGCAGGACCTTGCACTTGGCCTTGTTGAATCTCCTGAAGTTCACATGGGCCCACTTCTCGAGCTCATTCAGGTCCCTCAAACCTTTAGAGGTTTTACAGAGATGGCTATTTTGAGTCAACTCTTTCCTTTTATATAGGTGGGAGCTTGAAAGAGGTAATTTTGAAAACACAGACTTGGAGCAGGTAAGAGCCCTTATAGAGGAAGAGCAAAGTACAGCAGAGACCAAGGGAAGAAGAGAAATATTGCACCCAGCAACTCGTACTGGAGCAACTCTGCATATTCTGCCTTGCTTTGCTTCAATAGATGACAGCCCCTACCTGTTAATGTAAATGAATATCATTATCTATGACACCTTGTAATCTGGCATCAGCTAAAAGCATCAGCCAGCCAATGCAACTGAGTATTTGGGACCAGGATACAACTGACCATCCTTGAAACTGGTTGCCTGAAAAGGCTCTTTTATCCCCTTCTCACCTCAAAACACAGTGTTATTTTCCCCAGCAGGTTTGCTTTCATTGACACACTTAAATGGAAGTATTGAGCAAGTTCAAGCACTTTTTCCTCTTCACAAATGATTTATTTACACAGCTGCTTAGATTCCTGTACTGCATTTATCTGGCCATGTGATGCCTCAATTAAAGATAGTCACACATAATATCTTCAACATAGCATTGCACATTTGGGTTTCATATTTTAAACAAGATATACATCTCCTGCCCATCTCTGTCCACCAAGAGTGACTAATAGAGTTACAGACAGGAAAAGTTTTTCTTTTCATGCTTATCTCTAACATGACAGTACTACACCAATTTATGCTCCTGAGAGACCCACCCTAGTGTGCATCACCCAAAAAAAAAAGGGGGGGGGGGAGGGATCGATAAACCTGCATTGCCCATTCTGTATTTAGACTGTGGTGAGCTGCAAGTGTACAAAGAATATGTGCCTGGGATGGCCAGCGCCCATCCCTCCCCAGCCCCGTGCCAAAATCTGAATAATTCACATCCTACTGCGAGCTGAGAAGGGTAGTCCGAAGTGCCTTATGGGGGTAGCTGATAACATGTCAGGGAACCTTCTGCTACACCCCAGCTCAGGAGTCCCTCAGAAACAATGGGAGGCATGATGGTTTTTTTCTTTTGTTTTTGTTTTTGTTTTTAATTAAGAACTGCTGAAAGCCAGGTTTTCTTGGCAATGCTTTCTTTCTTTCAGACCAGAATTTTATCAGGGCAAATTTTTCAGGATCCTCTCCTGGGATTTCTGTGTGTCTCTAGGTCCAGCAACTGAAACCTTATTGTGCATTCATAGCAGCTCTGACTGGCTGCTGTACGACTGGAAATCCTAGACACATTCACAGCCCATATGCATCACGACTGCGTAACACCCAGCTCAGTAAATCCTATGTTTTCAGGCCAAATTGGACAGATTGTGCATGCATGTTCAATTGAAGTCTGTGTGCCAGGAAGTCTGTAGTGTCAGATTTAGTATCCTTGAGCACACACCTTTGTCCAGGAATGCCTGGAAACCTTATTTAGGAGTATGACTTCAGACAGACACTCAAGGTTAGAAAATTACATAAGTGACACTAAAAATTATATTTGTTAATAATTCAAGCCAGAAGAACAGGGGCAAATCCAAGCATCAAAAATCCCAGGGTCTGACTTTCCATCCACTCAGCACTGCAGCCCTCCAGCTGCTGCCAACAATAGTCTCAGGTGAGGCTCGGTTACAGATAAAACTGGGAATTTCTTGTGATATAGTTTTTTTTCATCCCCACTTACCTTAGTTCCTTCACATATTTGTTCTGCCGTATCTGTTAATGTGCTGCACAGGGGCCCCTCTCCTCCAGCAGAATAAAACTACTGAAAAACAGTCTTGTTTTGCTGGCTCTCCAGTCCAACCAGATGACATTAAATACTGCTTTGAATGACAACGTTGGCTTTCCCAGTGTTGATGGCTCCATAGGATGCCAAAGGGAATTTTTGAACGGCTGAACATAACTTGATCATCATAACGTTAAAGAAGCTGATTTTTATTTTGTTGTGTACTGAACTTTCTTACAGGTGCCAACGAAAGCTAAAAATCAAATGCTTAAGAAGATCACTGAACCGCTGTCTGTATATTATAATGAAAGAAGAACACAATCTTTTCTTAGCCCAGATGCTGCCAGAATTATTCATTTCACTGGGTAATTCTGTAACAGGAAGAAACGTAATTCACAAAGAAGGCAGGTGTGTTCCCTGATGTCAAGTGCCTCTCATATCTCAGCATGAGACTGTCTAATGGAACTTTTATTGCAGAGATGTGCCTAGCTGAGCCAAATAATCTCATCCTTCATTAGTTCTTTGGTGTCTTCTGTCGTAGGTGTAACAGAACAGACACCCTGAGAATGAAAACTCAGATGGTCAACCTAGACCTTAAATGAGTTTTTCCATGTGCATTTTCCTGCCTTTAAAAAAAAATCTAAGAGACTGTCTTATATCTAAACAGGTTAGACATGAGATCTGATGGGGATGGGGTTACTTTATCTTGACTCTTTTCTTTAAAACAAACTGAAAGGTAAGAATAGCAAACATCTTTACCGACCTCAGTTATTTGCTGAGACACTTCTGCACATGCCAATTTTCCCTGATCAAAAGCAACATCAAATCAGAACATTTGTATCATCCCATCTTTGTGACAGTAAAAAAAGAATCAGCTTAAAGCTAGAAAATTGACACATCTTCTCTTTCCTTTTCAACCACCCAAGACAAACAGAGACATTTTCTTTAGATATAAAGCAGTACATTAATTCAGCTACTATGTAATGGTATCTAGAAGTTCAGATTTCCTCTTTGAAGTCTTGTTAATCAAATGCTCTGAACATCATAGTAAGAAGTGAGCCATGAATTACCCCCATAAAGTGAAATCCAGTTGTGCTCTTTGATGCACAAGGTTACTAAAAGCAAGTGATGACAGTTGATAAATGTGCAGAAATATAACCTGACATTTAGATGCAGTTTAGTGCTGTATAGGAGAAGGCCAGTTGGGAGCTATTGATTATGAAATTACTGCAGTGGGACTATTATTCCTGGCTATCACATTTTACTAGTGAAGAGTTTTAGTCAGTTTATCTTGAAATTTACTGAGATAGTTTTAACTAATTTCATTAAAATATGTGTATGCCAACTGGCTAAGTTGTCATTGTTTCTCTGTTGCTTTTTACTTTTTAGCCTTCTCGTGTTCCTATCTGTAATTCCTTGTCATTTTCCCATGTAGCCCTATACTTCAGTCACTGACTGTGGGGTTTTGGACCAAACACATAAATAACAGGTTCCCCTCTACACATTAGGTGTTCATCTGGCAGGGGGAAGGGGGGGGGGGGGGGGGGGGGGGGGAGGGACACAGATGGGTGTACATAAGAAGGGAGGTAGCAGGTAGCCTTCCCTGGAAGCATGTGTTGTGATCAGTTGCTATCTGGGGCATGGGTATGACATTTTTCAGAAAATGTGGATACCTAAAACCTCTCTGATTCTGGTCAGTTTGTGTATGACCCTGGATATGACAAAAGGGGCAGCACAATGGCACTGGTAGATGCTCTTACTGATGATTAAAAATTCAGTATCCACACCAGCAGCATAAACTCCATCAGCTATGATTTATTGTGAGCCCCTGACACCTGCTCTGAGGGTCACATACATTGTTTGTAATAAACAAGCCTTAACTGAAAGATGCAGTGGTCCTTCATCTGAGGACCAGAATGTAGTTTTTCCCCGGTCCCAGCTACCTCCTCTAACCAGTAGGCAGCAGAGTCTCTCAGCAGGACTTTCTCAAGTCCAGCATATATTGGGGTTTGGTGGGGAGTGGGGCTGCCTACTGCCTACTTGTATTGGCTGAACAGAGAGGGTGTCAAGCACTGCCCATGCCAGTGTAGCCTGCAGTTTGAAGCAAATATAGGCCTAGGGAGAGCTTCTGGCCGCCCTGGCAGGATAGAAACTGGGACGTATGAGACCATCGAGTAAAGCCTTTTCTGCCCAGCTGAATAAACAGAGGCAGCAGCAACAGCTCCACCACCAGCCCTGGTTTTGCCTACGCAGAAGAGCTACATTTGGTGCTGGGTCCAGTTTTAAAGATATGGCTGTGCACCCTGGGCTCTCAGGGCTTAGTTATAGGAGGCAGATTTGGCTGAGCTGCGGAGAAGCAGCATTGAAAGTCTGACATTGCTCTAGACATTCACGTAGGCAAGAATTCAGTTTTGGAAACATCTCTAGTGAAAGCTGAGGCACACACACGGAGAGGCTGGAGGAGTAAGAACTTTGCCCTTCAACTTGCACCCACCCAGTCCCTATCCTTATGAGTCTTTCTGTAGTTATGTACCCAAAGCCATGCAAAACATCTTTAACTGGGAAGGCAGCAGTTCTTCAAAATCCCAGACGAGTTTATTGAACAGTGACTCCTCTCCTCATGACTCTGCGTTTGATAATGCATTTTAGGTCAGAGTATCTCATTTCCCAGTATGCAGCTCTGCCTCTGTAATTTGTCTAATATCGATAAGAGAGGCCATTAGCAAGCTCCTTTGGCTTGTGCCTCCAAAATTTCTGAGAAAAAGATAAGGATGCTAAAGTGGGCTTTCATGAGTTATCTTGCACAGTGACTTCATCCTCTGTATTTAGGGGTGAGGAATGAGTAAAATTACGAGCAGACACACGCTGATCTAGTCTCTCGTTTAATGTTTTTCTGTAATCTGCTGAATACATGAGTGTTAAAAAGAAGAAACAAAGATCTACCTGCTACTACAAGAAACACCAGAAACCAAAAAATACATGTTATCATTTAGGTGGCGTTCTCATACTGGTCACTTAAAGCAAAATAGTTTAGATATTTGTTATCTTATGCAAGAGCTTAAAATCTTGGTACTAACATTCAGTCCTTTCTATACTCTGCAAAGGACTTGTGTAAAACGGACCTCTAGTGGTTAAACTGGGCATTTCTTCAAAGCCTTACTGCCCCAGGAAGTACACATCCCACACTTGTGAGGAAATCCTCTATTCCGCATCCTGGCTGAATATTTAAAAATCTGAGAATTACATAAGATTTTTAGAAATATAATTCCATTGGCTCCAGTTTGTGTGGATACAATAGGAGGAAAATGTGAATATCACTTACCAGTTATTCAACTTAACTCTGTTTCTATTCAGTGTTTAGGATACACACATTTGGAGATGTGGCCCGCTCAGGGCTGATTAAGGAGGTCTGGGGACGTCGGTACCAACATTTATATAATAATAATAAGACTGAATTTGCAACAGAGATCTTCCACTGCACACTGCTGTGCAATGAGCAGTCATCATTCAGAATACAAAAGCAACTGTAAAACATCTTCCCTGAAAAAGAAAATAACTGAAGTAGAGAAGTCCAGAAATTATACATGTAGCTTGACGTACGCTAGCAAGGTTAGAGTGAGTGCTGGCCAAGTAGTCTTGTATTGCGGTTCGAAATGGGGAATTGGCTGTAGAATTTGGTCATCTCTCTTCTTCAGAAGAGGAAGACTTGTTTGGTAATCTGGGCATCAGGGCATCTAGCTCTGTCCAAGATGATATGTAACTCTGGGCAAAATGGTGAATCTCTCTGTGCCTGGCCTAATTCCACATGTGCAAAACAGGATTAGCAGATTGGCTGAATCTCTGCATGTTTTCCATCATTTTAAATCTCTCTAGTTCTTGGATTCATACTAGTGAAGGGAAGCTTTTTGGTTTTTTAATTAAAGCTTTCTGACTCTCTCAGCTTGAGAGAAAAGCTAGAAGTGAATGAACCATAGAGACTGACATTACAATTAAAAAAAAAAAAAAACACAATAAAAAGAAACTGCTAATTTAAAAAAAAATTATCTGTAAAACAAGCTTCATGACTTTTTTTGGGAGCCTGACTCATGATTTATTTATTATTTTTATCACTTGAGGTTGAAAGAGCCTGCAATAATGTTGCCTTTCTAAAACTCTTTCTTGGCCTTGTCTAGTTAATTAGTCATACCTTTGGATAGAGACAGTCTCTTACAATATAACCACAGTTTCCCTTGCACTGTGATGCCGCGCTGTTAACTGATGCCTTCAGGTGCAACCATAATGTGAATGATAATAATGTAGAACTTTAAACCGAGGGAGTCAATTAAAAGGATTTTTTTTTTCTTTCAGTAACAAGGTTATAATGTAATGGTGGCTGCCAAGTTCAGGGTAAATCTCAGCCTTCATTTGCTTAGCTCAGTTGCTCAACTCCTACGTAAGAAGCAGCAGTCACTCCATGAAATTAAGTTTTCCTCTGAAAAAATCTTCAAAAAATCTAAAAAAACCTAAACATGCCCTCACAGTGTGTCTACTTATTCTCACTATAATCCCATATTAAAAGTTATTCACTTTTCAAGTTGAGTTGAGGGTTTGGTTTTCGTTTTGTTTTTCTTGCACTGGGCCTTGAAAACCAAGGCAAATTATATCTTCTTTCTTTCTTTTTCAGATATTATCAATAATAAGAAGAAATCAAGCTTCTTGGTTGCTCTTCTGCAACCCTGTTGTTAACAGAAAAACACCAAAACCTCAAGGCAACCTGTATAACCTCACAAGTTAAATCCAGTTAGGATCATTGAATACCACCACCAGCAGTGACTGTTCCTTGGATCGTTTTTGCAGAATCACAGAATCACAGTGTGGCTGAGGTTGGAAGGGATCTCTGGACGTCATCTGGCCCAATCCCCTGCTTGAGCAGGCTGCCCAGGACCATGTCTAGATAGCTTTTGAATATCTCCCAAGGATGGAGATTCCAGCAGCTCTCTGGGTAACCTATGCCAGTGCCCTGTCACCCTCACAGTAAAGAAGTGTTTCCTGATGGTCAGAAGGAACCTCCCATGTTCCAGTCTGTGCCGCTTGCCTCTGGTCCTGTCACTGGGCACCACTGGACAGAGCCAGGCTCTTTGCACCCTGCCTTCAGGTTTTTATATGCATTGATAAGGTCTCCCCTGAGCCTCTTCTTCTCTAGGCTGAAAAGTTCCAGCTTGCTCAGCCTTTCCTCATATGTTTCAGCAAAATGGATGTGCTGTCTGGTAAAAATAGCTGAACATGCCAAGCTTTTTCCAGCAGTGGGAAATGGTGAACAGCAAAACTCAACAGCTATGTGCTGCTTTAGCTGCATGCCGTCAGCTAACGCCTACATTATCAGCTTCTCTATTTTATCTGACTTACAAATGAGCAAAGTTTTGCTGACTAACAGTATAAAAATACACGAAAAACATAGATTGGGTAAAACAGAGCACATATCTGTCGTGGTCAACACTGGCAATCGTCAGCATTGCGAAGGAAGGGTGCTGAATACTGTCACCGGCTGGGCAGGACCTCCATCGCACACCAAAAACCACTGCTCTCACTCTCGGCAGCCAGCCAACTCGTCAGCAAAGCTGAGGATGACTCTAACCAAAGACAAGCTTTTGGTTTGTCATCGATAAAGATATCAGGCCCAGGCAGAGGGTGGCCCGGGGCCGCGGAGCCGGCGCTCTCCCTCCCGCCGGGTTCCGCCGGGTGGCACGGCAGCCTTTTCTTCCTCCTCATGCGCTCACGCTACAGGGGAGGGCTCGGATCTGCTGCTTTTTATACACGCCCTCATTTTTGCCAGTGGTGTTCTCCCCCCCCCACTCGCGGCGGGCTGGGCAATTAAGAAAAAGAGGCGGTCCTGCTCCCGCAATGATTGCTCCGCACGCCGCAGGTTACGGGCGAATAAGCAGCTTCATCACAGCAGTGACTTCAACAGCACTGCTCACAGGGTGTCACCCGTGGATTACGCTCTTGCAGATTTGCTGAACACAGCTTCTTAAGTGACTTTTGGAAACCTGTGGAAATCCTTCCATTAGCGTTGGGTTTTCTCTTATGGTCACGGCTAGGCAGGTCACACACATTCTCACAGTGAAACAAGACTGAACGTGTACTCATTGGTCACCACTACGCTGAGCACACCTAAAAAGTTCCCATTGTCATCACTTTCTGAAATTAAATATGAATTACATACCTTTCTCTTTTATTCTTATTAATTAGGCATCTACATACAAAGTGGTCAAAATAGATTTTGCATACCTGAGCCTAGTACAATGCTTCACAGAACCAGAAGGAAATACGGAAACAATTCCCTGTTTCGCCCAGAAAGCCCCTGACTTTCCGAGAGCTAAGCCCATGCTGAGGATACCTCTGGCAACCACCTATAGAAAGTACTACTGTTGAAAGTTGAAAGTGGCCAGGACTTTGGAAGCATGAAAGTGACCATGACTTGGAATGAAAGAGCAAACAATTGCTATGGCAACAAATCAGGCATCAGACAACATCAGCCTGGTTTATACAGTATCCTACTGTCACAAGTTAGAATTGAATGTAGTTACACCTGAAGCCCTGCATGTGTTGTAATGAGGTGTATTAAGGCTATCGTTACTTTTCAGGATACTGCTTCTTCAAACATTTCTGTTCATGAGTTAGGTTATACATGAAAGTAACTTGAAAGTACTGTTGCAACAGGACTGTTTGCAAATGCGTCAGCCTAAGTGTGGATTAAATTATTGCAGACTCAGGACCTAAATGTTTGTTCCATCACACAGGTTTGGAGTGTGTTTAGCACTGTCCTGACAGTTTTCTGACACATCCATAACAGAGAGAAAGAGGTTAATAGCATCCCATCTGCAGTCAGACAGTCTCAGATCCCTGCAATTAGATGTTATCATTGCATTTGTGCTTGTAAAATGTCTGAAGAATCCTATGATTTCATTCATTTGCAAACCCACAAGTCTGGTTAAAATTATACTGGAGTAAAAGCTGAATAAATACTTGTAATTTTACACAACAGTTAGATGATGATGATGATAATAATAATAATAGTAATAATTAATAAAGCTGAAGTTTTTACACATTGCTCTTTTTCCCAGCATCAAAACTCAGGAAAGGAACATCTGCAACACTTGAAGTGAAAGCAGAAAAAATAAGTTTCACATTGTATGACTTGTGCACCCTCCCCCCTGCAATGCACACACTCCCTTGGGTCTCCCACTCTTCCTTCCGCCTGTGCTCGCACCAGTTCCCCCAGCACACACAGAGGCACCAGCCTCTTCCAGGGGTCACCGCGCTCTTACTGGAGTCACTCCGCTCCCTAGAGAAACACCGCAATACCCTTTCCCCGATTTTCTTGGTAAACTCATCGCCCGCACGTCCCTACTCCTGGCTGCACAGCTGGCTGACACACTGTAAATGCTTCACTTGCAAGACACAGACCTTACATCAGCATTCAGGAAATTGAGAATGAAGTCTGTGGCTTGACCAAAAAAAAAAGAAAAAAAAAAACCAAAAAACCAAACAAACCAAAACCCAAGGGGAAAAAAAAGCATTTGATGTGAATAATGTGAAGACTTGTGTTCTGCTTTTTCATTCAGGGCTCTCAGACAGCAAAACAGAAACAAAATATTTTAGACTCTCTTTTTGCAGACTTGAGGCCACCCTTTGACAGCATAGCCCTGTCTGCACAACAGAACATGGCTTGGCCTCTGTCATTTATTCAACGTACAGTATCCCAGAGTCCACACACAGCCCTGCTGGCTGCATGCAGATCCTATGGAACATCTCTGGCATACGGCATATGACCAAAAAATAATGCCATTAATGCACCTCAAAATTTCACACCATTATTTCACAAAGAAACCTCCAAAAGGCTGTGAGAAATCACCATTAATTCTTCAGATCAAGTTTGCTACCACACCAAAAGCTGTAACGCTTTTGCACTGCATTTCTAGTGCAAAAGGAACAAAACCTTGCAATGATTTGGGGGGTTTTGAGGATACTTGTGACCTGGAAAAGCCCCTTGCGTTGCCAAGGTGCAAGAGGGAGTTGCTTTGCCTCCGTTCCTCCTGCCACAGTCCTAGGCAGTGCTGGCCATCAGGGAGATGTTGGGGAAGAAGACTGGGGCTGGCTGTGCCTTACTCCGTGTCCCTGTGTCACAGAGGCCCCGCAAGCCTGCACTGCAGAGTCCCCTGCTGACAAACAAAGAGCAAAAGCCAATTCCTCAGTCGCCCGTCGAACAAAGTCTGCAGCTGGACGACACAAAATGGACACTGCACGCACACAGACTGGCTTTGCCTGTTGGGGGGGGGTTGGGGCCATTAGATGGGAGTGTATGAGATGCTGAGTTTATTTTAGGCAACCTGAAGCTGGAAGTCTGGTCCCTTGTGTCATGTAACAAGGGGCAGTGCTCACAGTCTCTCGGATGTAACAGCCTTCATGGAACATTTCAACTCATCTTCTTATAATGAATTCAGATAATTTTGTTAAACTAGAATTGCAGACAGCCCAAGGACATGCACTAAACCTGAAAATAATTTGCAGGAGTCTGACTTAACCATTTTGTAGCTGCTTGGGACAGATCAAGACAAGGAAAACATGCACATGACAAAGAGAAAGATAGGTTCTGAGGAAGACATGCATATCCAAACCATCTGGAACCAAAACTCAACGCTATCTCTTGAAATGAATGTTCATCTTTTTATGTATAGCAAAAGGCAAATAAAAAATAAGCCACCAGTAGCCTCAGCCGTACTTTGTCTGAGGCATAACAGGCAGGGTTGTTCAGCTTTGATTTTTAATTTGCTGTTGCTCTTGAACCTACAGCAGGAAGAGCATCATGGGAATAAACAAATTACTCTCCTAACCCAATTTAAAACAGTTTTGGCTGATTCACACAGTCTAGAGAGTAATATTTAACACATACTAGCAGCTATGTAGCTCTAAAAATGCACGAGATAGATGCTTACGTATGGAGCAGTGGGAGGCAGGACCCATTTGCACTAGTTTTCTGCTTAATGCATGAGACCAGACAGGCTTGGATATACATTGTATATCCAAATGTAATGCCTTATATCTCTGAGGAACGTATTTGGTATCCTAAGCAGAGCATGGCACAGGGAGCCTATGTGCAATTAGGCTTATTCACAGAGCTCCCCTGTTCTTTTAGGAACTGCCATGCTCTGCAACATTCAGCCTCCCCAGTGGCCTATATTCTTTGTTTCGAGATCTGCCAGTTGGTTGCTTTGAAGTATACGTTTCAGTGATAGATAAACAGCCTAGCTCAGCATATTTAACTGACCTATTCCCACCACAGCTTAGTGTTACACCAAGTGGTGAAGTCAGCCCCACATTTGACTTGTGACAATTTCAGGTTTCCTTTCAGAGAAACACCCTGTTGAAGGGCACCGTGCATACAGCAGATCCTTCTCAGGTTCGGCTGCAAAATGCTCTCAATGGACAACAGTTCCCCATGTACGGTTGCTTTTGCACCCCCCGGTTACCTATTTCTTAATTCATTCAGTAGGGGGCTGCAGTCATTTTGTATAATGCCGATTACTATTGGTTTTTAATCAGCATGTGGTGGAGGCTAAGACCCTTCACTCTGCCAATTGCATCCTGTATCAGCTGCTCCATTGCCTCCCGTGATGGATGTCAGGTTCAGAAGCATTTAATGCCCCTCTCATCCCATTTACTCTTTTAAAAGATTGGCTTTTTTCCAACCCTTTTCAATTTCTTCACTGCTCCATTTTTTATTTTTCATTGTGTCGACACTAATGGTTCAGAGAGCTCTTTGGCCAATTCCTGGAAGTTATCCAATCCTGCAGACTTTTAAATGTTTAAGTTTAATATCTGACATTTAATATCCTCCCTAGTCACTCGCTAATGGAATAGAAGGTAATCATCACCGTATTCTTACACCTTTCACACATCCATCAAAGACTAAAACATCTTTTCCACAGAGAAGCCGTTTCAGATCCCTTGTCTCTGTTGGTGGCCCTCCCCATCAAAGCCAGGTGCCCGAGGCAGCATAAAGGCAGGGCTGAAGCCATGCCAAACTGCCACCTTGAAGTCCCGTAGGAGAGGAGCCCTTAAGCTCCAAACTGACTTATTTCACTTTTTCTTGTACTATTTCCTGCATCCCCTTATCTTGCCACAGGGCCTCCTTGTTATCCAAGGAAGGATGCATGCATTCCTCCATGCAGCAGCAAGGAAAGCAGCCCTGCTTTTGCCGTTATCACCAGGGAGCAAGCCAATGCCCTCACAGACTCTCACCCTTGGCTGGGATGTTCCCGATTACCTTGCCATCTCCCCCCAGGAGCCCATTCATGGATCCAGGAAGCATTGCACTAAGCACTGGATTAGGAGGGGAGTGTGGTCCCTGCCCCAAAGGAGAGCAGCGGACCCCAGCTGGGTCTGATTGAGCAGCCTCATCGACATGGTCCCACGCAGCCAAGAGGAGCAGCCCCGAGGAACTCATCAAGTCTCACCTCGCTGCAGGTACCTCAGTCAGCCTGGTTAACAGTGGTCTGAGGAACCACCAAAGGAACAACACCAGGAGACTGCCAGAAAGCAGCAGGCCAAAATCGCGTGGCATGCAGGGTAGTGGTCTCCATAAACCCACAGCCTGAAGTTGCATTTGATACTTCTTCCTCCTGTCTTGAGTGTCTGCGGTCTCTACTTCCCTGAAAACGCCAATCCCCCAAAACACTGTTGTTTTTTAAAAGATGAACTTGGATCAGACATGGGCTGAAACTATCCATGCCCTCAAATCCACCGTGGCTTCTGTCACCAAGACGCAGACACACTTTGAAAAACAGTGTCGGAAACAAGGGGATTTCTACTTGAAGCTGATTCCCCAAAGCTACAAAGATTCTGATTCTCCGAAGCTATAAAGAAATACCATTGCTCTCAGACAGTAAGAAACAATTATCTCTAACTTTGAATAGTGGTTTTCCTCAGTGGATCTAAACAGCCTTTACAAAGGAGATAAGCATTATCATTATTCCTATTTTACAGAGGGACAAACTACAGTACAGAGAGGCTGAGAAGCTTATGGTCACTCATTTGGCCAGCGATGGAGATAGATAGTCATCCGATTTCCAGTCAGATGTTCTGGCCACTAACCTACCTACAGAAGTAACACTTATTTACAGAAACTTGTTTCCTGGTCGACAGTTCATGACCACACGAATCAGTAACCAACAAACAGAGGAAATAACTATTTTTTTTTAAATGCAGTCCATTTTTGTCTTTCTCTCTGTGCAAAGGTCTATGCGATCTGTGTTCTTGCACTCAGACAATCTAACACAGAGGATTTAAACAACCATCAAAGATCCCCACGGAGATCTATAGATTTTCCAATAGTGTCTGACTATCCATTTAATTCAGTTTACTTGTGAAAGAGAGATAAGCTTTTACTGTTAGTTACACTAACTTCAGGCCTGCTGACACACATTTTCAAAGCTGTTTGTAGCAGACAAATCCTAAGGCTGGGTCTGATAAGAGAATGGCAGCATATTGCTAACACGCAGTATGAGGAGCTGACAGTGGTAAAACGCATTCACTTCCACAGAGCAGCTTGAAGACTGCACGTTGTCCTTATGGTACAAGAGCTGGGTAGGAAATGGTGCTTGCGGCTGACACTCCTGATGGCGGGATGTCCATCAGCATCACCATTCTTGCTCTCACAAAGCGGACGGAGTACTCCAGCTCTGCATGTTACGTATCTCTGCAGTCCCTGGGGATGGTAGTAGTAATCATAACCAGCCCTCCAGGCATGAAACTGTCAGTGACTTGAGCAGAAATTGGTCTCCCCGTTCCTAAAACATGGATTAAGGGAACCTTACCTTTCTATAATGAGGCCAGACTTTGCTAGAAAACACCCAAAATGAAGTAACAGGGGAAATAAAAGTTTCCTCCAAATGCCTGACACATTTAAACAGGACACCGAAGTACAAATACTTAAGGCAAGGAACGTGTAGCTTGGTGGGCAAATTTTCCCTTTCTTACTTCGATGCAAATTGAAAACGATGTTCTTAATATCAGTTCAGGCTTCAGTGGTGTAACTAGGAGCAGACTTAGTGGACTATTAGGAGTTATACATCAAAATTTATAAACACACTTTTTGGTTGAAACTGTCTGAAAGGGCCGCATTCTCTCCCCTGTGGCATGGATGCACAGCCCTGGACTCCAGCAAAGAGCTGCACCACAGGAAATACACGTAATCCGCGTGCTTTGCTATTACCTAATCCTATGCAAACTGGAAAACTGGCAACTACAGAAAAGTGAGAGTTTTTCCAAGTGCATTTCAATTCAGGTTTGTTTACCAAACGGCTGTAACTGTAGGAATCATTTCATGCTTTATTTAATAATTTACATAACAAATGAAATCGTTCTCTGAAAACTGTAAATTTGCAAAGACGAGGCTGTGGGCTAGATTCAGCAGACAGGCACAGAAGTTAAGTGCTGCAATGATTTTTAAATACTCGATTGTTGGAAAAGGATCAATAGCTTTATGTTATGTCCTGCGGCTGCTGATACAGTGTGCTGGAAGTCCTTGGTGCCTCAGACTGGCAATGCAAAACGCCCACATCACGGAGGCACAAAAAGCAAGCACTGAGCACCGAAAACATGCGAAATGTCATCCCACTCCAGAGGTCTAATCTGGGTCAGGGCTGCCAGAATCCACCATCCTGAATTCTCTTCTGAAAACCAGTTCAACCTAGTGCCTCTAGGTGCAATATTGAGATTATTTACAGTACAGAAAGCAATGCAAGAGCTATGCCTAGGAATAAAACCTGGGAGACTGAAAACCTGAGCTCTAGACCTTGCTCCAGAGGATGTTTGCATGTATGATGTAAGAGATGTTAAGCACAAAACCAGGATATGGAGCTGCCTGGTTCCCTTACTGGTTGGCTACTGTCATGCCCCCTCTTCAATTCCCTCCCTCTCATTCTTATTCTGGTTCAGATATTGATGTCAAAGGACTTTTGGTACAGAAAACCACTTTTTCATCCCAGTCAGAGTCAATTCATTGCAAGAGCCAAAACTGGGGCAAAGGCGGGGGGGGGGGGGAACCACTGCCTGTAGAGAAACTACAAAGCTGTGGCTGACCTGGACACGCTCAGGGGAGGAACTGCAGCAGAACTCTTGACTCTGAAGCTGAAGACTGTTCTTCAGGTGTATGCAGTTGCTCCTGTGCAAACAGGGATGCCTCAGACAGCCAGGTGGCTCTGTCTGCTGACACATCCCATGAAACACCCAGGATGTCAGCTGAATGCAGAACTGCAGTCAGAGAAGCTAATTTCACAGAAGCAGAGCATTCAGTAATTACAAATAATACAGGATTAGCTACATATGTTTGCTTCAGAACATGAAAAGGACGTGATCTGGAGGCGAGGAGGAGAGGAGAAATCAGATTTCACAAACAAGCTTTGCATTTTACAAAGCAGCAAGCAGCCCAGTCATGGGACTCACTGTATTTAATAGGTAAAATGAAAGAGACCTGTTTAGTGAGACTTTGTACAGCAGCGCTCTCAAATAATTACACAGTGCTCCTGGCAGCCATAAAGATGTGTTTTAACTTGTACTTTGGCCTCTCTCACACGGCATGTTGGTGTACTTTTGTCTTGACAAGCTCTCTTGCTTTATTGTCTTGGAGCCAAACCAATGTGTGGTGCAAGCAGGTTCAATTCCAGATCAGCCATTGCAGCGATGGATTTGGCATCCAGCACTTGAAATTGTTCTTTTCTCAGGCCCCCTCTTGCACAGCCCTGAGCACTGACTTCTCAGTGATTGTAATGCAAGCTGAAAATCCTCAGCCTTTTTTAGGATTGGACTTGAAATAATTAAGATGATCTTGAAACCACCAACCCGACCTGACGAGTAGGTTTACTCCTCCTGATTTCAGGCTTGGATATTAACTTTTTGCTGATGATCAGATTATTGACTATGTTAGTAAGGCTTTCCACAATCCTGGGTATACAAACAAACCAGTTATGCTTTTCGAAGACATAATTAAAGGTTGTCATGGCTGTTATAAAACTAAAAATCTTTGCATTTTAGACATAAATGAAATAAGTATATAATAATATGTTTTATTATAGAAAAGATTATAGAAAAGGTTTTATTATAGGAAAGGGTTCCTGTAATAATGCAATACTGGGTGCAATCAACTTCTGGCAGTGCTTACATCCATCCGCTAGTCTAAAATGTTTGAAACGTGTGGAGATGCTTATAGAATAAAATGTTCCTATAAGATAGTACTCCTGTCAAGCTGTCTTTCCCAATGCATTTGCTGACTTAATTTCTGCCGACTGCATGGAAGTGGCGGTATAATAATGTACCTGTAATAGAAACCAGTATGCTTACAGTATGCTAAGTACATTTTGAGCTCATGCAGATAACTGCTTTCCTGAGAGGAGATCTGACACCTCACACCAAGCCAGGAAACAAGTAGGTATACTGCTAAGCACCTAGCTTTGGTGGAAAGATGATTTAATGAAGAGCAATAAAAATATTAAATGTACACTTTTTTGTACTGTGTAACTTTCACAACTTTCATGCAATTGTTCACTGATAAGAACATAACTGAACAAATAGTTAGCTGGCCAAAACTTTTCTCTCTACTTGTCCAACAGTCTACAAGTTACTGGGAGTAAATAGTACACTAACGCAAGCTGCAATTGATGCCAATGGGACACCACTACAGGTACCAACAGTAACAGGGGGGTGGGAAAAAGTGGCTGGCATTCTTTTTTTATCCATATCAGGGATCTGGATAAATTAAAGTGAGATTCACTGCACGTTAATATACCACCAGAAACAAAAACCAAAAAAATCCCGAAAAACCCCAAACTTCAAAACAGACAGGAAAGAGGATCACTTTGCATTACTCCCACGGTACTAAAAGCTTGGAAGGCTGCCGTAAAAGAAGCAGCGGGGAATTTCTGGGGAGCGTATAACTGGCACGATGACTCTGTGCTACCCGCCTCTCTGGACTTTCTTCTGCCAGGGGGCACATTAGAATAGAGGAAGAGATGAGAGAAGGCATTTCCAGATTCCCAGCTGCATTGCATTACAAGCAATTGGCTTCTGTGATAAATGGGTATTTCGAAGGAAAGGCAAGGAAAGGAAAGGAAGCATCTTTGTGTGACATTCCGAGGCATCCCTCCAGGTTATTCCTAAACCAGAGAGCCCTTTGCAAACTGGAATCCACTGCGCTGGGAAGAGCTCCAGGTGGTGAGCACTGAAGCGGCTCTGCAGACTTCCCTGCAGTTACAGTTCAGATCTGCACTGGCACCGTGCAGTTAAAGCTCACCCCAGTGCAGTGGCTAATGCCCACAGCTCACTTGCCTTATTACTCAGATACTTAAATGTCAAGAGCACAAGTGGGTCAGAACGAGCAGGGCATTGCTCTACACAGCAGATGAGAGGCTGTCCACCCCAGAGGCATAAAAAAGATGTAGTTAAGTGTGTCCAGACACCTGAGGCCCCAGTGAGGGGAGAGGAAATCCTGGTGAAAGCGCTAGGACCTGAAAAGCAATACAGGAAGGAAGACAGCCCATATGCACGGTCCCTGCATCCCGGGCTGGTGATGGACTGCTCTCCCAGGCCCCCGCATCCGGACCAGCTGTAAGATGCTGAGCCAGACCATCAAGCCCCAACCCGCTGCCACTGCAGCGCTGCCCTTCAGCCTCACCACGGCGTGTCCTGCAAGAGCAGGCATGCCACGCCAGCCTGCCGGCTGCGGAAAGCCCCACCACCACCGACTGTAAATCAGCACAGCGCCGAGGAAGAAACCACCGCCCCACCGCCTGCTTCACCCGGCTGCGGCCGGGGCCAGGTCCAGCCGGTGGCAATGACCACCCCTGCATTGAGTTCAGCACAGCCACCCCCACCCCTGCGGGACCGCCAGGACAGAGTGAGCTGAAAAAACCACAGCGGAAAAGCTGTCTGAATGTTGTGCAAGCCCTGCGCCCTTGGCACGCTCTCCCTGCAGGGCGAAGAGTAGTTTTTCTGTGATGTTTAACCAAGCTGTAGGCACCATGTAGGTCTTTCAAAGTCATCGTGACGGTCCATTACTTAAATCTGGATGTTGACATGTGGGACAAACATTGCATGTGAACAAAATCACACCCTTTCCCTGGCAGCTAAATAGCCAAATATGTACTGTGCTCATATATAAATATGTATGTCACTGTATGCCTAATAAATATGTTGAAAACAGGTTGGAACATATGAGATTTTCAAATTTTTTTTCTGCATTATAAGCCTTTAATAAGTGATAATTCAGCACTGAAATCAAGTAAAAGCTCGCTTTTTTACTTTGTGAATTATGAAACGAGGACGCAGAACGGGTACAGCCGGCAGGTAGACTCCCAGCTCTGAATCCCACTTCTTGCTAGCAGACCATGTTATTAATCACTGTTATCAACACAGATAAGCATGGGAGGGACAGGACAAGGTAGGGCTGCTTCCTCATGCAACTCCGTCTCCTCTGGGATGCTCCAGAGGCAGGCGTATGTTCCCTTTAGAAAAGCAACCACTTATGACAGAGTGGGGGGGTGTGATGGTGATAGATACTCTTATCACTGTAATTAGCAGCTGCAAGAAAGGTAGATCTGTATCAGGCCTAGCTAAAACAGAGAGACATATTTTATCCTGACAGATACCACTTTGGCTGGGCCAGCCATCTTTGAAGTCACTAGAAAGACTGGGGACTGGCTGGGGCTCCTGGTCTGGCCCCTTTGATCTTGGCGGCTCTGTCACACGATAAGCCCATGCGTGATTTGTGCCTCCAGAAATTTTCAACACCTTCCATGGCCGCTCGCACGAAGGCACACCGGGTGGCCTCCCTCGCACCCACCCTCTCTTCAGTGGCTCCTCGGAGCCCAGCAGGGCTGGGGGTATCTCAACAGTGAGGATGCAGCTCAATACAGCCCTTGCGAGAACCAGGACAAATGCTGTCCTTCAAGGAGCAAAATTCACCTTTAGGGTGGCAGTGTCTACCACCCTCCTGGATGCTTTCTGGGAGGTGATCTGGCTGGCGTCCACCACTGGTGCTTTGCAAACTATTTTGATGCTCTCTGTCCTCACACTCATCTTCATAGACTGTCCTCTGCCACCAGCCGTCTTTTCAGCTAGTGTTTCTGTTTTCCATGGCCATTTCCCACCCTGGAAGACCCTGGGGGTCTTGGCAGCTTAGCTGGGGCTGTGCTAAAGCCCTGCCCTGAAAGGGGGATGGCAGCAGGGAGAGGGGGAGAAGGAGGGAGTGGATGCAGTGTGTGATGGTTTCAGGAAGGAAGGGTCAGGGGCAATGAGACCTGCAAGGGAGGACTGCCCCGAGTGGGCATCGAGCAAAAATGTCTGCACGTCCTCCCCATTGATGCCCTCAGCCCACTCTGGTGCCCCTTACCCGCTCCTCTGGGATCCCTGTGCCTGTTCCCTCCCTCCAGTTCTGGTCCCTCATCTGCAGTAGGACGGGTCCCACCCGGCAAACATCTCTGTCAAGTGATTTTCTGAGGCCGTGCCTCCTTCCAGGAGGCCGTGGCCCCTTTTACTGTGATTATGCAGCACTGCAGTGAAGGCTGCTGAACTTTTCACCTCTTTGGTCACTCATTTTTACAAATCACGGCACCACCGCACTTTTGCATATTGCACAACCAGGGACTTGACCAAGGGCTTGCTTCCAGCATCAGGGAAGATAAAAAGAGAATATTCTAAATATTCTAAAGGATAAAACAGTTCTCAAAGGCCAGACACTCAGCAGCTATAAATCAATGCAGCAGTATTCATTACAGGAAAGCTTACGCTGGTTTGCGATCTGGCCCAAAAACAATTCAAATCATAGAATTGCAGCAACGAGATGGAAAAGAATGATTAGATCATCTCCTCTGTCCCTTGGGGCAGGGTCATCAGGCTATACTGAGTGCTTTGTGCTGCGGTCAGTAAAGCTGTAGCTGGTTCAGGCTCTGCTAAGGCTTTCCACTTCTGTTTTCCTAGTGCTTCTGTTCTTTGACAAACGTATTTTGAGTGAATAATTTATGCTTGGGATATTTAAAGAACAGAAACCTAAGTCCTCCATTTACTGAATTCAAGCAGAGCTAGCCTAGGAGGAAACAGCTGCAACACTTCATTTCCCATTGCCTCCTCTCTGCTGACCTGCTCAGGACTTTATTCCCAACCCAGGGAGAACATCCTCTCCAGGGGAAGCAGTTATTAGAAGAATAGCCAAAATCCTTCATAAATGACTGTGATAAAAATGGTTTGCTTAACATTTTAGGGGTCCAGGTGTGCTACAATATGTTTTGGTTCCTTGCATGTTTTACGACAAAGATGAAAGACATGCCACACCCTCAAAAAAAGATCAGAACTGTTCCTGGTAAATTCACATTATCAATTCCTGCAGCTCAAGCCTTGCCTCTCTTTTGAGCATGGACTCCAAATTATGCTGTCTGATGCCATCTGGTGAATCCACAGGGGATGAGTAAACAATACCAAACTGATTTCCCTGCGTACCAAAGGAACTTGGCTTGCATTCACATTCCCTTGGAGGTGAATCGTCATTATTCTGATTGCTAACTCAGATTCTACTAAGAGCAGAAGGAAAGGAAGGGAAGTGATAAAGGAATGTCCTTTTGCAGCATGGATGCAGTGGAGATCACGGAGACAAGGTGCAATAATAAAAGCGACGTGATAGGGACTGCTCTTTTGATGTGCCGGTGGATCACAAGCCTTGATTTAAGCAAATAGGTCTGCATCTGCTCTGCAGATAAGCAAAGGGAGAAAAGTGTGGGTGAAAAATCTACTGATTTTTAATAAAGGTAGGCAGCCTGAGGTACACTTTGTTCTCAGTTAAATTGTCACAGAGTAAAGAAAAAATAAAACAAAACAGACAAACTTGAAAATTAGGTGCAGTAGATCCAGAAATTTATAAAATTATGAGGGGGGGGATTTCATTTAACACATACCGTATATTCAAATTATTTCCTTTTGTAATTAAACCTCTGTGAACATGTATTTTTCAATCTACAAAAATCGTGCAATAATTTTGCAGTGAGAGAGAGAGAGGGAGAGTTTTGGCCCTGCAGAGAACTAACACTGCATAGAGACAGGCATGTCCATAGGTGTCCCATCATGTAACTGGGCAGCTGTAGAGTTTTCAGAAGGTGACACAGAGCACAGGTATTGGGCCAAAGTCATGCAAGAGGTAATGGAGTTGGAAGGATGGACAGAAATGAGTTCCTTATACCATACACATTTTCAGGTGAGATCACGTCTGATTTTTATTCACTCCGTGGTTCAAGCCATTAGTGCAGTGCTCAGGGGTGAGGTTCCCTTCCAGCACCTGCTGCAGAGCAGTTTGGCACATCACTTGGCTTGTGCGGCTCGTTTCCTGTCCATATTAATTGCATCTCCCTGACAGACCCACCAAGTCTGAGAGCAGTAGCTCCAGCATGCCCCACACCTGACTAGCCGCATCTCCCCAGCAAGGCCAGCACATCCCAGACAGACCAGAAACGTGCACGCGTGGAAGGGCTCTGCACACGTGACAGACCCTATGTAGGATACGGCCCAACAGTTGCACACCACCGGCCTTGCTCTCAGCGTGTGCAAGAGCACTTCTTTAGGACGGCTGCCCAAAGCAGCAGATGACAGATTGCTGCTTAGCACAGTGGCCTGTTGTCAGAAGGAGAAGTGTCGTCAGGCATGTCCTGCTTCGGGGATGAAAAATGCACCATCTATAGACACAGGGACTATGTAAGTCATTATGACAGATGTAGAAGGAAACAAAAATAATGTTCCTTAAGCTTAGTGCCGTATCATGGGGAAAATGTGGAGAAAAAAAAATAAAAAGGTCAATGCCCTTGTATGGACCATGCAAGCATCTACAGGACTACTTTGGGGAGAAAGGACAACTGGCATCATCCTGGAGAGCAAACTCCAGGCAGTTGTGGGGAGAGTGAGTAAACTGTTGGGAAAGGAGTATTTCCTCACTGTATGAAAAGAAAGCACTAAGAATGTGGGACTTCTTCAGCTAACCCAGTGGATAACACTAGCAATATTGATGGGAGAAAGAGAGCATTTGGAGGCAGGAATGAAGAATATCCCTCAGAGGACAGCAGGGCTAACATCCAGGAGGGACCGAAAAAGGTGGATGTGCTAAATCATCCAGACAGCAGACACCAGGGAAAGAAAAAGCACCCCCGATCCTCCCTCCAGTACCCACCTGCATCTCAGGTGGTGGCAGAGAGGGAATCGGTGAAGACAAGCCAGGTCTCTGGGCTCCTGCCTCGGAGGGGGATGGAGGAGAGGGGCTGGGATCAGGCTCCCTCCCCCCCGCCACCCCGTGGGGAGCTGCTGCAGGCAGGGATTTGGCAGCCTGTCCAGACAGGTCCTGAGAAGGGAGAGGATAGCTTTTTCTGTTTCACTCTAGTTTTTTGTTTGTTTTTAAACACCAACAGTATTTCCTAGCGATTGTACTCATGTTTGCACTCATTAGCAGCAGTTAATGCAGTATCTTTGCCGTCATACTTGTGGATTCGTAACTCATCAGTAGCTTCCTTAGCCGTAGGGTGTTTGGTTTGCGCAATTCAGTTTAGGAAATCTCCCTGGATTTTCCCAGGTTTTGTATACATTTAATTTTATTGGTGGTTGCGCTCAGCACTTCAAACCCCTCTTTGCTTTTGATATTTTCTTGTGGCTCTGCTCCATGGCACTCAAAGGAGAGCTGGGAAACAAAAGGAACCTCTGAGATCAAAAAGCTTTCAGCTAACACACCATCTAACACGTGACTCAGCCCTGCAATAGACTTACTTTGAGAAAAAATCTGTTTCTGAAATTTTTTAAGGAGAATTAAGTGGTTAAGGATGTAATCTATATTTCCTTTTTCTCCCACGTGTTGACGGCCTTATTTTTATAATGGCTCCTCCAATTAGAAGAACACATGTGTTAGCTAGGTGTGATTAACTTTAGGCTCTGGACATCACCACGACCTGCTAACATCTTCTTAAGCATAACTATCCTTGGTTATACTTGTGGATTCACATCTGATTATCTGTTAGGTCATATTTTACACTTCAATTTTAGTTAAAACATTTAATTGATATTGAGTCGATACGTTTTCTAACACAATGCTTCCCCACCCCACCTCCCCAATATGACATTTATATAGTTAGGCAGGCTCTTCAGTTAATTCTTCCAAAAAGAGAACGAGCAAAGTCCACGCTTCTGCCAAGGCTATATCGGTGCGGTCTATCTGGCTGCACAACAAAGGCAGGCAGCGGGCCACTATGTAAAAATAAATTACAGGCAGGCATGGCTCGAATATAGACATGGCTTCGCCTCTCTGCTGCCGCTCACCCGACCTCCCCCCCGCCCGCTCCGCCGCATCCCCGCGGGCTCCGGCCGCCGGCGGGCGGGAGGGCCCCGGCGGGCCGGGGGTCGGGTCGGGGGCAGCGGGGAAGACGGCGGCAGGGAAAAGAGGGGAGCTTTCCCCGCCCCGCCGGCAGACTGCAGGCAGGGGGATACCCCCTCCTCCACTGCAACGTGCTCTGGGAGTTCGGGCTGTGCCTGAGAATTTGGGTAAATTGGTGCCTAATTTCAAAGGAAAGAATTTGGTGCAGAATATGCATAACCTTTAACCTAAAGTGCTAGGGCAAACTGCCTTTTCACATGCAAGCAGGCAGGTAACATACAGCTCCAGGTACATGCCAATGCCCTCCTAAAGGGGGAGGATGTCCCTGTTATCAGCCTCTCCTCTGCTATTCTTCTTTTCTATAGCTGAAAGTTAAGCTCTGATGCTTACACAAGCCATAGCCGCGGAAGATTTTTGGCAGTCAGATCCCTCATAGCATTGTTGTCTAGTCTAAAAGCTCCATTAAAATTCAGACTTTCAGTTCTACCTGATTATTCCAGCGGCTACCAGCGGGAAGTCTAACAAGAGCCGGGCAGGTGGTAATCCCTGTCACTACCAGGTAACACATCTGTGTTTCCACGCTGCCTTTTTGGAAAGCGGCCAAGACCAGAACCAGAAGCACCAAAATTCAGAAAATAACAAATGTAACAAAAGATATTTTGGAAAAAAAGCGGAAGCACCAGCATTCAGACAACGCAGAAGCTCACAAAAGCAATTCTGAAGGGCCTTCTGGGCAATCCACACGCTGGAAGTGACACAAATCTCTTTTGTCCCTGCGGCTTGATCTCTTCTAGAGATTAAGTTCTTGGTGGGAAAAAGGAAATCGTCCTACCCTTCTCCACAGACTACGTATAGCTCTGCATGGCAGCCAGACCAACAACAGCACAACGTAGTGCACATCTCTTTTGAGATATTTCTTTCTCATTTTGGCTAAAAAGGAAACGTGTTTCACAAATGAAAGGGCACTTCACCAGGCTGACAGAGCATCTCTGTGGAAATTCAGTTTCTATGTTGAACCGTTGTTCCAAAAAGAACCCCCCCAAACCAAAATGTTATACTTTTTAAATGGTAGGTAAAGCTACTTTTTGCCACATCCTTCCTTCATGAAAAGGGCAAAGCCAAGAGCAGTATTTTCTGCATGCTGCAGTGCCTCCTTCTTTAACAGTCTAAGCTTCATGTAAAAATCATTTTCCTCCTCTGTAACTGGCACTAGACTCATTAAGCATGTAATAAATTAAAAATACAATAATTTACTAATGAATAATCATATTGATTCATAAGGAATGCAGTTATGGACGTCCTCTGCAAGGGTTAAAGCGCTTTCTGGCTGCTTACCACTTACTAGCAATTTGCATAGTTAACCCAGTGGGGACTGAGGAGTCAGGCTGGGAGTTGCTGTATGTTTGCAGTGCACATGTAGGATGGAAGCCTGACACTGTATAAGGTAAATGAAGATGGAGTAATGCAGAATGCTTATTTTAAGTAAGAACTTTATCCCTTTTGAGCAAAAAGGATCAAGAATGTTTACAAATAAACTAGGAGAGCAAATATTTTAGACTCCACCATAACAGGCTAGCAATAAACAGAGATTTCTGTAATGTTAATTCTAGTTCAAGCAGTAATTGTACACATATGCATGCTGAGGACAATTAAATTATACCAAAATACTTTGTGCCGCGACAAGTCATTCTCACCCTTTTATGGTGCTGCATAAATAGTAAGTAATACCATAATGTAACTGCTTTCTACAAAACCTGATCACACATCATTTCCCCCAATTTATCATCGTGCTGGTTCATACCAACAAGTTCCCAAAGGAGCAGCATAGTTATCAGCAGGCATTGATTTCTGAGCTCAGTCTGCATCTTCCTACTATAACATTTCACTTGAGAAATGAAAATGTTTCTGAAAACTGGCAGTGGGGTGACACACCAGCTTCCTGGGAAGGGAACATTATAAGGCATTTACTGCTGTCAGCGCCAATTCCATTTACAAGGCTGTAGTGCATGGGAAACTTTTCTGCATTACTAATGAATAACAACTTCTGAAAGATGGGAAATTAGTTTGATAAGAAGCCACCCAAGCCCTTGCAGAGCAGGATAAAGGCACCAAGGAACGCATAAACAGGACTGCTGGGTTGGCAGGGTGAAGCAGGAGAGCTGTCAGAGGAACATAGTCTCACAGGAGCAGACTTTGACTTTCTGAGAAGCTCCTCAGGGAGCAGCTTTCCTGGGCCCTGAATGCCACAATCAGCAAGGCACTGATTTCACACCCAGCTTCACCTTCTGGCCTTCTCTGTATGGCCCTGCTCACATCCCTACAGCAGCAGTAGGTCTGGCGAGAGCCAGGAAGGTACTGAGAGCTTCAGACCTCCCTAATTATCTCCTGAGTCATCATAGCCCTTGATCTTTCTAGTATGGCCTGTCTTCCTTGTACTAATCCATGAAATCAAGGGAAGTGCTGACAAAAGTATAATTACTTGGGCTGTTGTTTCATGATACGGAGCATTTGGTGGCAATACTGCCCAAAGGTGTTCCTGTTCCCCTTGCCTGCCCACCGCTTGCTCCTGGTGGGAAGACCACTGTAGCAGCCTTGCTGCAAGCTGCCTGAGGAAACGCCTCAGCTTTAAAAAACCCAAAACCTGCAAAAAACCAAACACTACACCTAGCTGAGAGCGTGGTGCATGGGAGAGAGTGGGAATGAACAGCTGATTTCAAGGGAGAGACCCAGGAGCAGAGCTGCCTCAAGCTTGAATAGTAACCGGTAGCCTTATACATACGAATGTTCAGGGAGGTTTCTCCTCCGGGGGAACTCACTGTATTTTGTGTGCCAGGAGACAGTCAGCATGGCTAACAATAAAACAGCTACCGAGTGTGATAATATTTCCATTAGTGAAGATGCGTTTGCGTCTGGGTTCAGCGAGTGACTAAATGCCTATGATAGTTTCATGCCTAAAGAGTTATCAGTGCTCCTTCCTTTTTATTCTGCACTCTCAAGTCTGATTGGTATTTTTATCTGTGAGGCTGGAGCCAAACTTATTGTTCTTTCTTTTTAATACCATTAAAGCATTGGCATTTTGGCTTTGTGAGATACTTTATTTAATGAAAAAGGAAAATAAAGGGTTTTATTTCTACAAGGACTAGCAGGAGGCAAGAGCTGGTATTACCAAGCTTTGAGAACAGCTGCTTTCAGGAAAATTATTCTCCAAATGGAGGCTGAGGGCACTGACCATAGTGAACCAAACTGCAACATGTAATTTCATTACTTTGACTGGGCTAAGCTGCCTAAGCTTATTGCTACCTTCAGCAACAGAGCACGTTGGCTTGCAGTACTGCGGTTCTGCAGTGGAGGGATGTGAAAGGCTGTGAGGGTTGCTACAATTTTCTCAAGTGCCGTAAAAAAGTGGCCAATTGGTCATTAGCTGATTACCCCACAGTTTAAACAGATCACATGCTACTGAGATCCTGAAAATACGCTGGTTAGCACTTAGGGCAGCACTGCTGTTAGACTAGCTCTTGCAGAATTACCATGCATATAGGAAATCTGTTTGATTCCCACATGTGTTTGGTTTTCAGACTTACAGGCTCCATCGCAGGGTAGAGGGAAAACCAACAATCAAACCATCATTCCCTTGAGCTCTGCGCTGCATTATTTTACTGCATGCAATCTTTTTTTGTTTACAAGGCTATATATACCAGTACAGCATTTCTTGTCCTTTCTGGCACTTTGAAAGTAAGAGAGTGAGATGAACACACCGATCTTGCATGGTGGGTATGTATATCTGTCTGTATACATTTATATGCGACATCCATGTCTGTGAATTGTGCTGGACAGATAATCATGAAAACTTGACAGTCTCTCCTTCAAAGCAGTACTGTGAGAAGCAATTACACGCACTTTGAATACCAGCCAGACAGGCTTCTCACACCATAAAACACAGTATTTCATTTTGAACCTGGAGGAGAGAGTCGCATCCTGCCATCTTTACTCTGTCTTCAAGTAAGATTACCTGTACTGTGCTCCAGGAAAAAAACATACTGCTTATCATTTGCACTAGCTGCAGGAAACCCCGGCTGGAATTCGCTGACCTCTGTGATACAAAGGGTGAGACCAAATGATCAATCATCTTTAATCCTTAAAATCTATGAACAGAAAGAGGGAAGTGAGCAGCTCACTGTGATATGAGCTGTTCTGTTATCTATGGCACAAGCCCGAGTACATAAGGCTCTGCGCTTTCTAAACTGCCTCATAAAATCCTGCATTTATAATGGGTGTCAGTACTGGGTGTAACTAAACCAGCATGAAGAGTGGTTTAACAACGTGTATAAACAAGACCAAGCAATGCAAATCACAGTTCCTGCAACTCCTTTTGAGCTGTTCTTAGAACAGGGAGGAGTGATATACAATAAAGGGTGAAAAATCATGTTGGTTTTCCCCTTCTCTAGCTTTTACTTCTTGTTAATTAATTCATACTGTGAATTAGTTCTGGTTGGTGGATACATTTAGGTGTTTTGTGAGTCTGAGAGCATGTCCTACCTCCATTCAGATTATGAAACAAGCACAACAAACATGCCTATTGACTGGGTATCTGTATCGCATTCCGTCATTTGAGAAATCTGGCCTCATAAAGGTCAAATGAATGTCTGAGGACAGGATGAAGGTGGAAGTGTAGAGGCCCATACGTTGCACAAGGGCTGTCGGGACAGGAGGTGTGGATGGGCTGTTTTGGCTCTCCTGTCAATCTGCTGCTCCATACATTGGTGTCATCAATGTATTTACTTTTTTTTAAATCAAGGAATACACCCGAGCTCAATCAGATTCAAATTATCATTAATCAGCGCTCCAAAACTACCTTTAAGTCGTCACACACTACTTGCTGTCAGTCAGTCACCAGGGCTGACTGCAGAACACAGGAAAAACTTCTTGTGTGATTTCTTAATTTAATTTCCTTGGTCTGAAACATCAAAAGGAGTGTTAATTATGTGGACAAAAATCCTATTCTGATTTCTCAGGATTTTAATGCATGTTTTTAAACCGCTATTTGTCTTTTTCCCTCAATAGATTTCTAGCTAGCCATTAGAAGACCAATCCCTGCTGAAGTCCCTGCTGCACCTGTTTGTCACAAAGCAGCTGGAAACTGGCCAAGAGTTGTCAGTAAAGCCCAGAAAAGGACAGAGGAGGAATTGGCAAAATTAAGGAAAAAACTGTGAACCTTCTAAATAATGGCATTGTCTTGTGTCATTTCCTCCTGCGCGAAACCTCGGTGGAGAAGAATGTCCTTGCAGGGATCTTCGCAAATCCTGCTGAGAAGGGAGGGGTCACCCAGGAGGAACAGGTTGTCCTCCACATCTGTAATTTTTGCCAGAGATGAAGCAATCTGCCCTGAGATTTTGTTCCTCAGTGTCAGGTCAGGATTTTGCTCAGCTTGCTCTGGTGCAGAGCTGAGCTGGCAGCACGCTGCTGGTGCCCCAGGAAAAGCGGACAGGGGCTGTGATGCCCTGAAACCATGGGAAAAGGGGAGAGGGGTGACAACACCAAGAGGCGGAGGGGTTTCCCTTGCACCTGCAAGGCTCAGCATGGCAGGGGCAGGTTGTCTTGCACCACCCCCTGATCAAATTTGGTTGATGCTCAGAGAGCTGGGAGCAGATGAGACCATCCTACAGAAATTGCTGGCCAGGCTAATGCGCAAAGACCATGAAGAGGAAGGTCTTTGCCTTCCGAAGAGATCAGCAAACGCCATGACGAGGCCCAGAAAGGCGCCGCGTAATACTGCTACTATTTGCCTTCTCCATTGCATTGAGAACAAAATAATTGGGCAAGACTCAGTAAGGACACAAGAAAAGACAGTAATGCCCCCAACCAGGTCACGGTATTAATAGGTTTAAAATCCCTCAGAACAGCAGTTCGTTATCCCATTTTTTTTAATGTGTTAAATAATTAGATCGCATGAAACTTTAACGATACATGGTGCAAGTGCATATTATGCTACCAGTCCATTGCACTGAGGTTGGAAATAATGTGGTTTCTCATCGTTGTCTGCTGTATCACCAGGACTCTTTTCCTGAGCTCCTACCACTGGTAATTACTGCAGAAATGGGCAATCCAACCCTGCTTTTTGGATCTGTATTTAGTCTTTGGAAGATCTATCACTTAACATTTGTGAAAGTATCTGTTATTCTTGAAAAAATAGCAGGCAACTTAACATGTTTGGATTTGGGCTTGGCCTATTTTTTTCTTTGCTTCACACAGAGAATTGTGAGCGGCTCTTTTGATGCTGTTTGCTTTTTCACCGTTTCATACTATCCAATAATTTCATACTACCAGACTTCCTTGGCTGTTATGCATAAAATGATTTCCAAGTGACTAACTCGCAGACAAACAAATGAGGTTGGGCTCTGGACCAGGTAAGGGAGCGCCAGCCGGGGAGCCCAGTGCTGCATGCGTCTTGCCTCAAAACGATGAGATTTCATGCAGAAAGAAGGCAGGAGGATCTGTATGAAGTGTGACAGTGACTCGAAGGGACCGATATGATACTGATCCCTAAAATCCATTCAGACTGTCTTTGATTGAGCTATTTGTTCAGCTGCGAGGTCAACGGAAAAGTGGGCATAGAAAGCAATAAATACCATTTTCTTATCCTTTGTTGTAGGGTCATGTACTTTTTTCCAATAAAGGAGTGTACACAATAGACATAGACTGAATACACAATGCAAGCAGACTACCAGTGACTCTAAAAAGCATTGCTTTAAAATGCCTGCCCCTAGGCATATCACACAACAAATCCCAGAAGGTGGAAACTCCAGGCCTGCCCTAACACTGAAGACAGATATAATAACTAGAAACAACAGGCCTTGAAAGCAACTTCAAAACCCTAGGAAGTCTGGGAGTGAATTTTCTTTATTGCTCCTAATTACAGAATATTCCTTATCTTTCTCTTTATCTCAGTGCAAAAACATATTTTATGTGTGAGAAACATATAAATAACAGGCCCAGCTGAGTCATCGTATTTTTCTAACGTTTTTCTCTGATCTTTTCTTCTCTACCTCTTTTTTTTTTCTTTTTCTTGGCTGTTTCTTAGTAAAGATGCTTGCTTTCTACTAGACTTTTCTTTCTCGACCTATTTTCATTCCTAAAGCCAAAACAAACAACAGTGATTATCAGCTGATAATGTCCTTCATGGTTCCTTTGTTGACATTTTTCTTAGCCTTTTTCTTATCTCTGTTATCCTAAAATAATTAGAAATTTAAAACATTAATCAAACAAAAAGAAAGAGTAAATATTATGTCACCCCTCCTTCTGCGTTAGTCCTGAGGTAGCTGTAGCTAAGAGCACCTGATTGAATTTAAAAGAGTCAGGGTGCCTCAGCAATGAGGTTTAAGGCAGCGGTTCCACTTTTGTCCAGCAAATAAGCCCAAAGGTGCAGTACAGCTCTCCCGTGCTCTTTCCCGCGTCCTCCTTCATGCCAGCAACAACGCTGCGGCAGCTCTACAGCACGCCGGGTAACGGGACTGGTCCATCTGGAAACCAAACTACTTTTTCAGCCAAGGAAGTTTCCAGCCAGATCAGTGCCTTCATCTGAGCTGCCGTACAGCCTCCTAGGTGTTAGTGCCAGCATGCCAGAGGTGTCGGGAGAAAGCTGCAGAGGGAAGAGAGAACCGGCTGTTTGGGTAACGGACCACTTTAATGTCATATAAAAGGGACAGAGAAAGTTGGACCAAAATCAGAGCTAACAGATTTTACCTAACAGTTTTGCCAGCCTCAGCACAGGCGTATTAGTTACCGTGGCCCAGCTGATGGATGGCAACGTGCTACATGACCATACCCTGCATCTCTAATGTAATTTGCCATGTAGTTGCATCACACTGTCACAAAATCATGACATATAAATGTGAGTGACCAACAGACTTCTAGCTTTATTGTTTGCTATCTGCCATGTTGTATTACCCAGAAGACTACCAAGAATTTTGGACACCTCCTTTCTTGCCCTAGAAAGGTTTCCTTCATTTTAAAGCATTACCAACTCAAAACCAAAAAATCAATACAGAAATTGTTCCCAGACAAATGGTTAATCAAATTGCTTCATCTGTAATTGAGGATTTTTTTGTGTGTTAATTAAAAAAAATAAAAAGTCTCAAGATAAGAAGTCCTTCAGGATAAAAACTTTTGGCTAATGATGTCTTGATAATTTTAAGCACAAGATAAATATTTAATCACAATAACTGAAACTGTTTCCTTGTAAATGGTTTTGATGTTAACCAATGGAGAATTTCCAGGATTACATAAAAAAAATCCCAACTTGCTCTAAAGTAAAACTTTTGCTTCCTCTTCTTCCAAGACTTTTCTTTTTTTTTTTTTTTAAATGTCTCTGTATGGTCTGGCAGTTCTGCAGAAACATGAATAAAGAACTTTTAAGGGGGGTGATGTTTTAGATAGCTAAAAGACCTCTTTTCCAGGTAGCCAGACCGCTCAGCGCTTATTAAATGCAGTAACTGTAAGCCTTTGCATTTGTTGTCTTTCCAGGGGGACAGAGAGATACAGATGTGAATTTTGATATTGTGCACTTCTACTCACTTAGATTGTTATGCAAGGCATAGAAAAGCTATGAGATGTTCCCAATTCCTGCACGTTTAAAGTGATCTTTTCTGTCTTTGTAAGTCTCTTGTCAAAGACTATCCTTGGTGCCTTCCACCCTACCTTTTATTTGCCTGTTTGTTATTTTCTGGAACAGAGCACTGTGTTCTCGAGGGGGTTTTGTTAGTTGCAAATTGCTCATATCAGCTTAGAAAATCCCATCCTTTCCTGTACTGTGTGCCCTTTTATTTAATTTATAATAGTGAGGCAATTGGATCCTTTGCTTTTGTTCTCTATATGAAATAACAGAAACCTAATAGGAGCAACCAGTGGAAAGGAAAACCTTACTGTGGGGCAGGAAAGAAATGTCCCTGTAACATCACACTGGGGAATCATGACCTCATTTAGCTTCAGCAAAGGGGTGGTTATTAGGGCAACTTAGTTCAAGCAGCAAGTTACATCAGGTTTTTGCATTCTTTTGGAGCGAGAAGGACAAGGGATGCCAGCACAAAAAAACACTGAAAAAAAGAAGAGGGCATGCAAGGAGAAAAGAGGAGTCTGCTTTCACCTTTTTTTCACCGTATATTTCCATTGCTGACTTCTCATTTTGCAGGTTCATGTTTGTCTGAGTGCTGACAGGAATTAATTGGCTTGTGTGTTAGCTGATGCAGATGCCCAGTACAAGAACAGCAGCAACTACGAGTTGTATTTTTTTAAGTCAATATTCTTTTTTTATCAAGGTCCAAACTTGGAGTCTACATGTCTTAGCTGGGTAATTCAGCTGAAGTTACAGGCATTGGTACAAGTCAAAGAATCTCACCAGTCTTGTGATCCTCTCCGAGTAAACTGGCATGTGTGGAAAGAAATTGGATTAAGATGCTATGCTGAATGATAAAAGGCAAACTCTTCACTCGCTACATAAAGGAGACAGGTCTGTGGCTATTAACTTTTACAATCAAGTTTGTCACCACACAAATCCCTCATAATTCCATTTCTTAATTTGTATTTGTGAAGTGTGCTACGAAGTTACTAGTCTATAAACACAATTGTGGAAAATATGAAAAAGTCATAAGGTACCGTAATAGTGCAGGCAATAAAAATGTAGGGTTCATATAGGAAGACCGCAAGCTTAGTGTAAAGTTTATAAATATCTTGATCCATTACTGTTAAACCCTACATTTGCTTTTCCTGGGTTAACAACAGAACACCTTTCTTACCTCTCTGGTTTCATACATACCCCATATCAATAGTTTGATATTGACTTGTGTGAAAAACATGTAATCGAAAATAATTCCTGTGATTGGTGATGACTCCATTTAAAAATTTTCATTAACTTTGATCTTTTTGGAAATGTAATTGCATTTTCAAGAGATGAAAAACAATATATTGAGTTTTAGTTTCTTCATTATTCTTCACATACTACATTATTAATGTTGCCTCATTGACCTTGTCCCTTAAGGCAGGCACTGCTGACACCTTTTTTATTATTTTTCTCATTAATAAACATGTTGTGCCTCCTCCACTAGCCCATGTACTTCTTCCACTATGTAGAGTGGATAAAGTGTCTTTTATCATTCATCATTCATTGACTATTGATCCTTTGTCTTTCCATGCCAGCTTCCTATGAAAAGACCACTTGAGTGGTTAGATTCTTCATTTTGTACCCATGCACAGAACTTAGCTGTTTGAATAAGAATTATAGGCTCCAAGTTTGGACACGATAAGTGAAAACCATTAACACAAAATACTGGTGGTGTTGCTATTTTGTCTAGGAGCAAAGCATGTCAGTAACGTAATTTGCAAGTGAGTCCTCACTGTAAAATATGAATACTTACATAGAACCAGAATGAGGGGAATTCCTACCACTTTTGCCATCCTTCCCTAAAATCACCCTGTCCCTCAGCCCTTTAGCAAACTTTTTAACAGTCTTTGCAGTGAGATTTAATGGAGATTGGACTACAGATAACTCTTTTGTCCATTGGTTAGACACTAACCTACAGTGTAGCTCCACTAAATCTGTTATTCCAGATTAGGAAGTAAAAAGAAAAGAAAAGAGAAGGAAAATATTCTCTGTGGCCTTTATAGGGTTCTTGGCAACTAGAGCCATCAAAAGAGGAGAGAGAGAGAGAGACCCTTGCCTCCCATGTCATCCAGCCATGCACTTCCTCTGCACTACATAATCTAAATGCAGATGTCTGTGCAGTACCTACTTAGCTCCCTCTTCTTCTGTCTTAGACATACAAACAGACACATGGTAAATACAGGGACAGTTTCAAAGTCTTCGAGTGTATCCTCTACATAATTGCCCTGTTTATCCATAATGATATAGGAAGTGTTCAGACCAAAAAAAACCCCACAGGGTTAGGAGATAACATCCCTTAACTACTATAATTTAGTTCCATTGCCTCTGTAATTGCAAAAGTGAAGGCAGTGCATTTTCTCTGCCTGATGGGGAAGATACAAAGTAAAAGGTCAAGGTTTTATCTGTCTGTGGTTCTGCCACTGACTTACTGTATAATCTTGCACAAATCACTTTGAGCTGTTGTGTATCATGTTCCTAGCCAGGATAAAGAGTTAATGGTATTTTCCTATTCTGCAAATAATTTTAGGTCTATGTCAATTTTAGTAGTTTAATAATGTTAATCAACATTAATTTACTGGACAGTGCTTTTAAATGCCTTTTGTGTGCGTATTTTTCTATATTAAGGTGTCCAAAACTGTTTTTATTTTCATGACTGTAAAGTGCATTTAAAATCTGTATTTTTATCATGTTATTTTCCCAAGATTGTTAGTTGAAAAGGGGTTTTTTTCAGGAATGCATATTGTTTTTCTCTAGCACTGATTGATATCAATGGCAAATGATCTAAAAAGTCACGCCATCATAGCAATATAGCAATAAAACAGTATAGCTTGAAACTTTGTTTAGAATTGTTCACAGTTACATTCATTCAACCCAACTATTTATTCTTTTATCTTCTCATCCATTCGCTGTCTCACGTACTCCGCTACTGACCTATTCATTGCATTATATATTGGTCTGCAAACCTCTGGGCACGTTCACTGCCCTTTTCACCGCCTTACTAAATACCTACCACCTGTTCACTCACTCACTGTTGGACCGATCTGCCCTCAGCCTCAGACCTGGCTTCCAGGCCAGCTTCGGTCTTCCTCTCATTCCCTACTCTCCTCTGGTATCTTCTACCCTGCAGCTTTTTTCTTCCTGAGTTTAATTAAGGACCTCAGATTTAAAAGCACAGTCAGTCGTTACAACTTTCTTTAACTTTTCCTTGCTTAATTGCTTCTTTTTTCCTTTTTTTTCCTGGCACAGATTTGATAAAGCTTGCCTAGGCTTAAAATACCCGTGTGTATATTCATCCCTCGACATGATTTCTGAACTAGGTATAATTGACTTAGGCAGTCTTTACATATTATTACTTTGCAGCATGCATTATGTGTACTTTCGAAGATTATTATGCCTATAATGGAGGTTTTTAAAAGTATATTTCATGCATATCTTTGGAATACCCATTATGGAGTTGCTGTGGACATGTATTAATAGTTGTTCATTATATTATCTCATTGCCGCAGAATGTAGTATTTGAAAGACGATAATAATTATTAGCAAAACAAATTAAGTTATAATTACTGCAAGGACCAGTGTCTTTAGCCCTACACCACTAGTTCACATACAATCCAGGCTAATGTTACAGACCTTTGGAAAACCTCCCAAATTTGTGTCCATCACATCTCAGAGACCATTTGTTTTTAAATCCCGTGAAAGATGTTACTTATAATGGGAACTGATAGGAATTTTCAATGGTGTAATTTATGCTACTTGCTATATGTTCCTGACACTGTTGTTATTAGGGCATTTCCTTTTTCTCAACAAAACCCTGTTGGTAACACATTTTACTTGAAAGAAGATCCTGAATGTGACTGAGAATCTGGTATTTGACAAGGTACTAATATCAATTCCTTGTTTTACCTCTGACCTTTCAGTCTGCAATACTCCACAGGTTTTACTGAGAATGGAGATTGAAAACTATGCTGTACAAATGAACAATATAATTCTTAAAGGTCACGAAATCTAACCTGGATAGAGACAGCAGAAGGAATGGAAATTTTGTCTTGGTGCTAGCCTTTGCTCCGGTTCCTTTGTGCCGCTCTGGGTATTTGGAAGCTTGTGCAGACCGTAGGCTCCCTCGGGAAACCTGGCAAAACACCTGTGATTTTCCTACTCTATGCTAAGAACTGCCCTAGCCTAGAATTTGTACAATGCAAGAGAGATTAAAAAAGCGCCTTTGTTTCCTCCCTCGGAATATCATTTCATAGCTGTATCCCTCAGGAGATGCTTAAAATCTTGTCTACACTGGGAAGGTTTTGCTGGTGTATTAATACCAGCAGCCAGTCCCAGAGGAGATGCAGCTTATTCTTCTGCTAGTATAAATTACAGCAATTCCCCAAACAAAAGATGGTGAGGATTTTTTATCCTGTTACTGTATTTGCAGTAGGGATTTTCTGGCATGGTTTCAGCATTTGATCCTTTTTCACGCTCCTGGCAGAGGCAGGTAAATCATCAGAAGTGGTTCTCCCCCTTCCCGGGAGACCCTGGGTCCTCAGCTCCTCCTGCTCCCCGTTGCTGTTGCCTCCCAGAGCTGGGTGTGACGATCTGCTTCGCCCTGCCTCAGATCTAATGTTTTGATGGTGTGTGACCCTGTTTGATGTTAAGGGTGTGATGGGCGCTGGTGGCCCAATGTTAAGCCAGCCTAAGTGAAATCACCATTTTGAAATGTAACGAGGGGAAGTGGATTTCTCAGTGTTTTCCACGCAACAAAAACCTGTTCACTGGCTGTGCTAGTATCTTCCTTCAAACCCTACAGTTTCAAATACCCTGAAATTTCAAGGTGGCCAGGTCTTGCCTTGCATGCAAACTTCCCTCATCTGAAGTTATCATCATGATTCCATGTCTTTAAAGAGGCTCCATTTCCTCAATAATTTCATCTTGACAGTATTTCCCAGCTATAGCTAATGTGAATTATAGATATCAGAAATTGACTGTCATGTTATTGTAACAATACCTACATATTGTGTAATGCTGGAATTAGAAGGTCAGCCAATAAAGCAAATGCCAACATCCGATAAACTAAATATTTTGTTTAGTCTTGCTTAAATGACTCCTGTTAACTGAGCTATAGCAATCAAATGACATTGGGTATCACCTGTTCCACAGCAATAAAAAAACCCCAGTCATCCATGTGTTGGTTCATGTCATTCATCAGAACAATCACCACAGGCATGCACAGACATGACGGTGATCAATAACTCATCAGTGACTCAGCAGAAGCATCCCGGGTGAGATCTGTGCGGTGACTGACCTATTTTCTTTTTCATGCCAAGCTGCTCCTCCTTTAATATTACCGAGCAGTCACCTACGCGGGCCTACGCTTTCAGGTACAGTAATTCCAGTAACGTTTGCTTTCAGTATAAATCATTCACATTTCCGTGGTGCCGAGAGGCTGCATCCCGGATGCGATTTGCGCTGCGGTCTGCAGTGACAGGATCCATCCTGCTCGAGATGAGACGGAGCAGGAGCAGGAGCAGGAGCAGGAGCAGGAGCAGAATGTGACAAGCAGCACTAGGTGCGAGGAGGCGAGGCGGCTGTTGCACGGCCTGATTAAATTGCGGGGGCATCGCATCTGCTTTCGGCAGAAGTGCCTCAAAACCTTTTCAAACCGCACAGCCCTAAATCATTAGGGAGGAGCCGATCTGCTGGTACCATTACTAGGGGTGTCATCGAGTGGGCATCATCAAACTGTTGCCCTCTCCGGCCGGCCCCGGCAGGGATGCTGCCGTTAATGGGGGATGCGCTGGGGTAGGAAAAAAGAACAGAGTTTATTGAAAAGAGGGCGGAGCAGCCCCCCGGCCGAGCCCCGCCGGTGCGGGGGCAGCCGCCCCGGGCCCCCCCCGGAGAGCGAGGGCCGGGTCCGCCCCCCGGCGCCGCGCGGCTGCAGCCCCGCTCCGGGCGGGCACCGCGGCCCTGCACGCCCGCCCCCCGCCAGCCCTCGGCCGCCATACTGCGGGGCAACCCAAACTTGTTACAACACGGGTACCAACTCCTCCTCCTCCTCCTCCTCCCGCCGCCGCCGCCGCCGCCCTGCCCCCGCTGGGGCGGGGAGGAGGGGGCTGCGCCGGCCCAGCCTGCCGCGGGGAAGGCGCCGAGGCGGGCGGGGGCCGGGGCGAGGGGAGCGCCGGCAGACCCCCGCAGGTAGGAGCGCCCGGCGGGCCGGGCTGCGCGCCGCCCGGGGCCGGAGGAGAAGGCGGCAGCGGGGGAGGAGGAGGAGGAGGCGGCGGCGGCGCTGGTGGTGGAGGCGGAGGCAGAAGCAGGGCGGTCGCCGCTGGGGCGAGCGTCTGGCCGTGCCCGCCGTGCCTCCTCCCGCCGAGGTGGGTGCGGGGGCTGCCGTGACGGCGGGTGGGCTCCCCGGGGGGCGGCGGCGGCGGGGCTTGGGTCTGCACCGCGGCGGGGGCCCGGGCGGGCGGTGCCGGCACACCTGCGGAGCGGGGCCTCCCGCCCGGCGGGGCCGAGCTCGCCGCCGGCTGCGGGGAGGGGGCGCGGGCGCTGGCAGCCCCCGGCGGCGGCGCGGCCGGGGCGGAGAGGAGGAGCCTCCCGCAGCAAATGAGCGAGGGCTGGCAGGTTTATAAATGTGCTTTTTCTCCCACCACCCCCAAGCCCCGCTGACTCCCGCGGCAGCTCCGTGCCAGTCAACCTGCCCGCCCGCTGCCCGCGGCGGCTCCCCCAGGTGCGTCCCGGGGCGGCGGGCCAGCGCCCGGGCCCCCGCTGCCGGTCCTGGCTGCACCTGCCGCCGCGGCGGCGGGGGGGGGGGGGGTAGCTCCTGGGGGTGGTGAATACGGAGGCGAGGCGTTTTCGCCCAGCCGGGAAGTGGCCCGATCCTTTGCAAGTGCTAGCCCAGATTGCCGTTAATGTCTCCGGGCACTTCAGGGGAGGCTGCTGTCTGCTGGGAACCGCGGTCCCTTGCTCAGCGAATAGCAGGACGCTGTACTGGGTGCTTGCTGTTGGGAAACCGGCTGCATATGTTTTGAAGAACTATTATATGCTGTTTTATTTTTCAGCTGTCAGGAGAGTTTAAATCAGGTCTGCACAGAGGTGCTGAGTTTGCAAGGGCTGGGTAAAGTGACATAAGAGTTTCCTGTCTATTCCTATTTGCCCTGCAGCTAATTGTTAGGGGATGTCTGTACTGCTTCGTGGAGGTGTGGGCTGTTTGGCGGTGTTTTCTGCGTATATGAAACCACGCGGCATGGGTGTTTTAAGGGGGAAGGAGTGAGTGGATGAATGCAGCGATTGTAACTTTACTGTTGCAGCTCGGTTCTATTATGTGACTGCCATTAACAGGGAGGGGAGCAGGAGCTTGTTCCTGCCCTGGTGTGGGAGGGAACCTGATGGATCTGCAGGTTGAAGGGCTTTTTCATGTCTGCTCTTTGGTTTCATGCTGAAACATTCTCTTGCCTTCCTCTTGCCTCCTGTCTTTATTGTCACGTACCTCTTGCAAGGAGATACTTCAGCTGAAAAATGTGAAACATCACCTTTAAGTCTATGACACCCAAGTATTTCTAGTAGTCTCTGGAAATCAATGTAGTAGTAGAGGCTCTTTTTCTTTTTAAATTAAAATTTCTACAGTAATTAGCGGTAGGCTGTTGACTTCTTTATGACCATCAGGCTCAGAAATAGCTACTGATCTCATACTCCCTTTTGGATACCTATGCGGAGGTTTTGTTAGAGAACTGTTTAACGACTTCTTTTATTAGAAAGCGTGCGAGCTCAGGCAGTTATGCAAGTGCACCTAAAGGAAGCCCTGCTGCCTGCGCGGCTGTGCGGATGGCGTATGCGGAGGCCGTGCCGGAGTGGGAGTATCATTTACAAACTGGGTTAGAAAGGGGCATTGTCAGAGAGAGAGCTGAGTAGCTAGTGTAGGGTGAAACACTGTACGTACCGTGTTCCCTGCTGTGCAGGGACGTGTACGACTACAGTGTGCTGTTTGGGATGAGCAGGCTATGGACGGGCACTCGTAATGCTTTCAGGTAGCAGAGATGAGGCGCAGGCAGCTCTTTTCCACTGAAAGCAAATGAGTGGCAAGGGAATAGGTTTCTACGTGCATGTTCATCAGGGAAAAAAAAGAAAGCTTAAATGTGGAGCTGGATTGACAGGTGAAGTCTGTCTCTACTGGGATTTCTTGGCCTAGAGACGAAATAATTCCTCCCCCCCCAAAAGCAATTACTCTGTGTACACTTTGTGATGGTCAGGGATTGCTACAGAGTCTGCTGACAAAAGCTGCTTGCGTTCATACCTACCAAAATAGGTCTATAGCTGGTTTTTTTTTTTTTTTTTAAAGAAACAAAAGCCATTGTAGCTGCTGGGGAGAGTGGTAGCTCCTTCCACAGCAAATGAAGTGTTTGATGTGAGTGGATTTATTTCAAAACTGTAAGACTGATTTATAGATTTTTCTGGACACTGTAAGTACAAGTGAGCCTGGAGACTTCATTTAATGTGCTGTGTTGCCCTCTCTTTGCTGGTGTTATGATTCAGTCCCCTCTCCTCCCCCAGTATAAACAGCTATTGCATTAAACACTTGGTAACCTTTTGTTAACCTGCTCGGATGGATACAGCTGTGCCCTGCCAGAAGCATGTGGCTTTATACGACTTAGAGGTCCTTCAAGAAGGAGAGATGGTCTGGATGCCCTGGCGCTTCCCTCGCTGGCCTGCCTCCTGAGCGGCTGAGCTTCAGAGTTACCCACTTCTGCAGCCTCTTGCTGGGGAGGAGCTGGAGACCTCTCTAGAGGATTTGTAATCTGCCCGGGGCCACTTGGCTGGAGTTGGAGACTGCACTCTGATTGCTCTGCTGCGCGCTCTCACGCTCTCTCCCAGCCATCTTAGGGAGTGTGTGTTGAATGAACATTTTGATGTTAAAATACATCGTCTTAGATGTTTTCTTGCAGTGAAGTAAGTGGAGGTCTCTTTCAGTCATGCTAAAACTAATTCTTGATCTGGCCTGCTAGCATTAGATCTAATACTTGCGTATGCCACCTAGTTTGCAAAAGGTGTTGGATAAATTCGTAGATGGTTGTGCCTTACTCTAAGGATGACTTTCCAAAGTGGGACTCTTACTTAAATCAGTGGAAATAACTATGATAGAAATGCTTCAAGATTTTATGTTATCTCTGAACTCCTCAAATGTTTTGTTTTAGTTTTTGTGTTCTCCAGGAAAAATGGAATCTTAAGGCACAGTTGTTGCAATAGGGATTTTGTAGATCATAAGAAAATAAAGTATTTCCCCTGAGTGTTCAGGAATGAGGTTATTTATCCCAGTTTTTGCTGTGCAAAGGTAACTTGAAATGAGTAGTGACAGGGAAGGAAAGATATAATTGCCAAGGTTGACTAACATTTCTTGTAAGCCTTCAGTGCTTCCAGGTGTTGGATCTTGTAAATGTTCATATTATTCTATGATTTAAATGAGTTGAAAAGTAGTTTCTGAAGATGCCTGACCATGAAAGTGTTATTCATGAATGGACGCTGATCTGCTATGCTTCCCACTAAACTGAGGTTTAATTACTTGTAGACGTGACAGAGAATTTTTCAATGTTTTACTTTTAGAAAAATGCACAGAGCAGTAATATATTCCAGGTAGCATGTGACAATAAGGATGGAGACTTAAAGGTGACAACAAAAAGAAGAAAAGCAGGTCATAAACTTCCCTGAGTTATCCTTTAAAGGTTCCTTTTTTTACACCTGTATATAAATGACTGTGTTGGAAGTTTAAAATGAGAATTCAGATTTTCATTATTGTGGTAATATTAAACAGTTTTGGGGTGTTCTTTGTTGTGCCTAATACTCAGCTGCTGTATGCCATGTTTAGTTAGCTGAAGAAAGGTGTGCCCAGTCAGGAGGTTGTATAATAAACAAGGAGCTGGGAAGTGCTTTTGGCTGTTTTATTTGATTTTTCTTTCCCTGAAGCTTTCCCCCTCCTCCCGTCTAACTGGTCATTTCTCTGATGATAAAGCAGTGTTTTATAAGGTTGCCTTCATCTGGCTTTGCATAGTCTTGTGCTTGAGTGTCTCGGTAGACAGATGGAAGCGTATCGAAAAGAATGAGGAAGGTCCCACTTATTTTACTGGGGTCTTGAGTTTCGGGAAGGTGAAGTAGCTGCAGAGTTGCTTTTCAGTGTAGCACACAACTGGTAGTCTACCAAGAGGAGCCTGTGAATGTTGAAAAGATGCTGCTGCAGCTGCCATTTGGAGACTTAACTCACCTGTGTGTAGGCTGTGTGTACCTGATGTAGCTGTGCAGGCTGAGTGGAAGCTGTTTTAATTGTTTTCCTTCTGATATGAGGGTTTTGTCTTTTGTTTCTTGGATCAGTTAATGAAAGGAAGGAAAATTACTTTTTCTGTTCCCACAACTGTTCAGTTACAAAGCAAAAAGTAGCACCTCATATTTCAGCCTAATGTGTGCTGTCGTCTTGGGGAAGTTACAGGTCTTGCTGTCCAGAACTGGATTAACAAGGTCTTGCATTTAATTGTGTTCTGGCCAAAAAGCTTTTATGTTCTGTCTTCTATCTACCTGTAAAGTTCCAGGAATGCAAAGAGCTGCTCAGCTTTCTGGAGGTACTGCTGCAGCCTGCCTTTGCTGCAAGGGAGGTTAGCGCCTGTAGTAGGAACGGTGTTGTGCTCTGCTTCTGCTAACCTAGGGTGTCCAGGAGCTGCTCAGTCCCCTTCTGCTCCCCACCACACCAAGCTGTGCTGCAGCAAGCTTCTGGGTGCGTGAACATGTTTCTGAAAATGGCATGCGTAAATAAGAAAAAAATTATTTTTGGTACTGTTAGTGCTTTGTTTTATGATGAGGTAGAGGAGAAAAAAAAAAAAAGGCTTTTTTCAGTGAGGAGGCATGCATGTTGTTTGTAGTACTGTGACTGTGAGATTTTTGACAAGTAAGTGTTTTAAAGCGCCAAGCAACAGCCTTTACTTCAAGAGTATGTTCTTAAAGTGCCTGAGGGGGAAACAAAACAGATGGCAAATTAATAAAAACTTGGACTATAGATGTGAGCAGATAAGGAACTTTTCTGAGGACAATAAATAAAGTTAATTGAAGCCCATGTATCAAGTTTAGAACAAGTTTGTTGGTAATCTAGAAATAATACCCATTTTTCCTGTCTTTCCCTCCTCTTCCACCTACGTCTTTTTCTCTCTGTTGATGTACAGCAGTGAACTCATAATCCACCAGGCATTTTCTGCATTGATCCTCTTAAAAAATTAGTATTAGCCTATATATGAGGCAGGCCAAAGAGGATTGAACACTGTGCTGCAAAATTAGTACCTGGTGGCCTCATTGCAAGGACAGGCAGGTTGCCTCTCTCCAAAGAGTGCTTTTGGCGCTGTGGTACAGCATGGGCTTGAGAGGAGAACAGATGATCGTGCATTGTGAGGAGCTTGATTTGTGTGTTCCTGTGCAGGGTTGTGCATGCCAAGCAGATGTGTAGGTGATGGAGCACTGGTATGAAGGTGACTAGGAAATGTATGGAATTAGCAGACTGGGAAATCGTGACGTCCTTAGTGCATCTGATTACTCAGCTGAGCTGCGAGGCAGAAGAGGATATGCAAAGCAGGGGAAAGTTTATGGAGACAGGCATTTCTGCTGGGAAAGCAGGCCGGAGAGTAGAAACTTTGGCAAACTTTGTTAGCTCTGTGGTGGTATGCAGCAGAGAGACCAGCTGGTGTCCGGACGCTAAAGCAGGTCTGACATGACTGCAGCGAGGTGAGACAGAGTGGGGACGCTGGTGTTCCCCTGTGCCTGAATACGGCCTGCCAGGCCCGGACAGATTTGCATGCATTGCCGATGGCAGAGCGGGAGGAAAAGGGGGAAAAATGCATGAAACGTGATTATACTTCTTGCTTTGTTCAAGAGTAGTTTTCAAGGACAGGCTTTAACTGTGTTTCTGCTGAGTTTTTCCTCCTTCCCCCAATATAAAGCAGGCATTCTTGCCACAAATGATTTTTTAAAAATATGTATATGCTCAGTTGTGCTTGATTTTTTTTTTTAATAAACAAATGATGCTCTATGAACTTCGTCGTTGTGTATACAAAGAGATGCATAGAAAAGTGGAGGCTATTTTTTTTTAAAGAATGTATTTGTTCTCATTTCCACTGAAAGAGATAATGCGATATGGTTGGTTGTTACTGGAAAAACAATGCAGGATGTAGGCAAGAGACCTACAGACATGAGAATTCTTGGATTTGTATTTGGATTCTCTTGCAGTGTAAATTTGATGCTTTCTGGGGAGAATGGAACAATGTAGACTTTTTTAAAAAAAAACAAAGTGCACTATGAATTTATGTGTTAAATCAGGTAATTGAGGTTGTGCTTGATTTTGCTTAGGTTTTTTGTAGTTAAATTCCCAAGTTTGAAACACTTCAGAAGCAGCTAGCTGTCTCTTGCATTGTTTAGCATAAAATAGGCTGGTCAAAGTTTGTGTGAAGACGCACTAAATTTGGTAATTTATCTCTCTAAAATGCATTATTGTACCTTCCTGGTTTGCAAGTAGTCTCTTGTGACAGTAGGAAAGACTAAAAGGGCTATGCCTTCTGGTGTCTGGGACTGTCATATGCGCGTGGGTAACACTGGTTTGTTCGCCAGAGTTACAGTAACTTGTAAGAATGTATATCGATACGATATTTTACAGATACCCTTCTCTGTGCTTTCAGCTCATCCAGTAATGCTTGAATTTATTCAGAAGACATTTATTAAATCACATTTAAGAGATAAAATCCCAGTTGTTGATGCAAGCAGAACGCTTGCCTGTTCAGTGAAACCAGATGAGATTTCTCTCACTCACCCGAGGATGTAAGGAAGACAGAGTTTGTGGAAAGAGGCGATACTGTTCATTGGACCAACTGATACAATTGGGAAAGTGATGGGAATATAGACAGGCTTTTGGACAATCAATCTTTTCTCAACCTAATCTAATAAAATATTTATCGCCCTTCTCTGTAAGCCCTATCTTGGATGTTCTTGGTAGGCTCTGTAATTGTTGCCAGACATTGTAGTGTGGGCCGTGAGATATTTCTGTGTGTAAATCTGTACTTAATTTGAGTATGGCAAGAATTGCCTGCAAAGCATTTGAAAACAGAGGAGAGTTCTGCACACAGAGGTTAAAATAATCAGGGCCCTGACCTTGCTGGCAGGTTTGTGTGGGTGGAGCGTAGCTGAGGTTGGGGATATGCCTGCAGAGGTTTACCTGTACGACAGGGGCCCTGCACAAGCATACTGTCCTCACCTCTCAAAAAAAAAAACCCAAAACAAACAAAAAAAATTGCGGTAGTAACAGGGCAGTAATGCTTTAGTTTGTCATTTTGCATATAGAAGTCTGCTGGAGCAATGTCGTGCTCAAAGCTTTTTTCTCTCCTGCATCTCTGTTGTTTCTTTTAACAAAAAGTGCGTAAAACGGCCCGAGGCAAGAAATTATGCATTCCTGTTTCCACTCAGCAATTGCGTAATTACTAAGGATTTGCTAGAGATGCATATGTATGTGCACACAGATCCCCTTCCATATTTGGCTGTAGATGTACCCTACCTGAAGGGTCAATTTGTCAGAAAATCAGTCGTCCATCAGAACAGTAGGTGTAAAGAAAATAAATAATTTTGATAGAACTAATATCCCCACTCCCCCCCCCCCAAGAACCAGAACCAAAAAGACACAACCCTGCAAAGCCACTAAAAAGTGCCTGTCTTTTGCTAAGGAGTAAGAATTAAATTTTTTTGCCTGTTAAAATCTAGTCTTATTTAGATGAGAGAATGGCTGCCTTTTTCTTGAAATTATTGAGATTGTTAAAAATCTGCAGTTACATGTTTAGGTGCTTTGCCCTATTGAAATAAGTTTACTATTCAGTTGAATCTGACTAGGTTTTTACTCCATGTCAGTGAAATTGATAAACTGCCTTGAAAGGTCATCCTGATTATCTGCTAGGTAAGTGAGACATATAATGGCCTTTTCATTTCACTTCTTTTGCACAGGAATTAGTTGTGAGGGATTATATGATAAATATGTAAGACAGACCTTTTCATAGGCTTAAGAGCTTTCCTCTCTCTGCAATTCTATCTCCCCAAAGAATTTAAAAAAACCCCAACCAACCCATATGTATACATTCACAGCATAGTAATTGTTTAAAATATTTGACTAGCTATTTTCAATGAAGGTTGATACTACTGAGATAGTTTTGTCTTCAAATATGCAAATAAGTAAAGTAATTCTAAGCGTATCTTGAATCTCATATTTTATGTGTCTAAGGGATTTATTACTGCAATGGATGTGTGACAAATCTCTATTTCATATGAACACATATGGCTACGTAAATTAAATGTGTGTATTTGTATTTGCTCACAGAATTAAGATGCTGATAAGGAGACATTCTCAAATGGTTGAATTTGCCTATTTGGAATTGATTAAAAAAAAAAAAAAAATCTGTTTTCGTCTGCCCTGAAATGGGCCTCCTATGTGCATAAATTGATTGTGCATCAAATGGTACATGCTGATATTCAGGAATTCCACTGAGGTTTTTAAGAACTTCTTTTTCCTGCTTTAGTACTGACAGCCACCAGGGGAAAAAGTAACCATTATTCAGAGCCTGTCTTCTGTTCTCTAATTTAATTGTTCCCTTTTATGAGAGTTCAGTTCCTGTCACTGCATGTCTGCCTCTGTTTTTCTTCATAGCTATGCCTTCATCTTCTGGAAAAGGATGCAGATTTATTATATGTCAATTGCTTTGGAAAAAGAAATTGCTCAACAGATTATGAAATGATACTTTTGATCAGGTGAAGCATCTGATGGCCTTTGCACTCTCTGGTTTCTGCTTAGTGTTTGCCGAGAAGGCTGTATGCATTGAAGATCAATTTGCTGCTGTATGAAAGATGGTGCCGAAATAGGTCTGGGAGCGTGTCCAGGGGAAGGGGCGAGTGCAGCAGAAAATCCATTGAGCAGGGGTAGTTAACGTTTGTCTGTGGAAGGTGAATGGAGTCAGCTGTGCTAATTTCTATGCAATAAATGGGCTTTGGGAGTCAAAGGTGTTAATGTGACCCTGTCATTACACGGCGCTTGGTGGTGAAGGGAGCTTTGAGGTTCCCACAGAGAGATCTTGGCCTGCATATTTCCATGGCAACTGCCATCACTTACACATTTATAACCTTTGATTAAAGATACAGAAAGGAGGGGAAAACCTTTTAAATGTTACAAATGTAAAACTTTAACTAGATCTTTCATTTTAACAATATCTCTTATTCGCATTCCTTGCAGTGTAGAGATTTTATAAGGAACGCAGCTGTCCTTTCCCAATTTGGTAGACTTTGAGATGGCATTTCAGGGCAAATGTGATGTTCTGGAGATAGCTATCTGACTTTGATCATAGCTGCACTGACATCACTCCACCAATTTAGTTGCTATTTATTTACACTGGTGTGTTTTGTACCAAAATTATACTTCAAGTCTATTATGCAAGGAGATTTGTGTCTCTGATAAAAGGGTTTGAGGAAAAAAAAGAATTCTCTGTTGAATAAAACTTATTTTTGAAGAGGAGGAACATGAGATATATCCTAAATTATAGTCTCTTAAGCAGTATAATGGCTGATACACAAAAGCCTTCTGCTAGTGGGGAGAGCAAGCTGTTCCTGCAGAAGCTGAGGCTTGCAGTTGGCTTGCAAACCGTGTGGAAGGGCGTGTTTATGCTTGGTGCATCTTCCCATCTCTCCCTCCTCTACTCCACCTACGTGTTCTTGAAAGTATTTTACTTCATGCTATGGTGGTCAGGTAGCAGTGCTGTGAAAGGAATGCTCTCCGTTCAGGTCAGGTATTCTCATGTGTGATGCTCAGGTGCAGCATGTTGCGCTTTCTGGGAATTTCTCACTGCTGGAAAGCAGTAGAATTTTGGAAACAACTTGACTAATTTTCCTTTATATTTTCCTGGGGTTTTAGAATCCTACTTTTTTTTCCCACCTGCCACTATTTTTGAATCATCCTTGGGGAGATGGAGGAAATACTGAATTTGCTAGTGGATTTTGTGGTTATGCTATCAAAAGTTGAGCTGTAATGTCAGGACTAGTGCAGCGGGAGCTCTGAAGAGGGATGAAATAAAGCTGTATTTCTTCTGTGCCTTTACTTTGGGCAGCTGAAATTTGGTTTTGCTTTGGACTCATCAGTACTGACTGTAGGTGAGGGTAGAAGTGGCTGGCCATGACTGGCTCAGTGAGAGAACACGAGTGATGTAAAGGGCTGTTTTGCTAGGACTGCATGCTGAATTTCTCTGGCATTTCACCATCACTTCTTTTCTTTCAGAAGGAAGAGATGTATAGATACTGCTAAGCCTAATGGCTGGTGATTGGTAGTTTAAATGGACAGGGCTGGCTACGGTTGCCAAAACAGGGAGTTTTACTGCTACAGATGTATTGTTCCATCTGAATTTCTTAGGCTGAGCACACTGTATGGTTGTTAGTAGCCTCATGTGCTGCTTCTGCTGGGACTGTGAAGGGCCCTTCCTGCTGCTCTTGTACAAACCCTTAACATTCCTTGAGAAAGTTTTTAGTACTGGAAGACCTGGTTGGTTACTGTGGAAAGTTCATAATGACTATGCAAACACGACTGGGAAGTTCATGATACTGGGATGTTTATAAGGATGTCCTCCATTATAAAAGAGAAAGAAAAGAAGAAGAAAACTTGGAGGAAAAAATTAAAAGGCATTGTGAAATACTTTTTTTCATCCAGGCTAGCTGTGGATATTGATGCTGTTATTAATCCATGCAATTTTGTGTTGGGAATGGTTTTCAGTAGCTGTTGTGATATGACTAAGTAATTCTGGCTACCCTGTGAAATAAGAGAAATATCTGTTGCTTGCTTGGGATCTAAATATACTTTTGAAAAGCAGCAGCATACAGAGGTCATCCTGGTGTCAGGACTGTATGTCAAATGGACTTCTTGGCGTAGTTACAGCATTTCCCACTGTTTTAATGAATCAGAAAGGTGGGGTTTGGGATTAGTCGGTGTCTTGTGGGTTTTTTGTTGGTTTTTTTTTTTAATAGTCAAGAGGATGAGTTGTTGTTTTGGCAACTTTTGTTTTTAACTGGAGTTAAACAACTGCATTTTAAGGCAGAAGCAACTATTGGATCAAGTTGCCTTACCTCCTGAATACACGACATCGTGCGAGTGTATCCAGATACACCCATGAAGAGGGTGGTCATTTGTCTTCTGATGGAGGAATGCTCTCAGTGAAATGCCAAAGTCACAAACCCCCTTTTCAAGGTGGTTTTGTTCTGGCGGTTACTTACCAGAGAAGGAAAGCTGTGAGGTTTTCATCAGCTCCTGCGATGGGGCAGGAGAGCACTCCCGTACCTGTCGTATGGTGCAGAGAGTGGATTGGGTCAGTGCTTGAGGAAGGATAACCTTATTTGTCAGCTTGCTTCTGTATAACTTACAACTAAGATTTGAACGGCTATTTTAGGGTCCTCAAAAGTTGTTTAGGAGCTTTGTGAGGGTTTATGTCCTGTTTCATCACTGAGAGAATAATGACAAGCAAGCTCCAGATAAATATTATTATTTGAAACTTCCTGAAAGGCAGATAGAGGTGTGTAGAGGTGGGGAACCCAGCTGTCAAAAATTAAGGATCTTGAAAGCGCATGTTGAAGTTTGAAGATGGGCGCATAAAATGCGGGACAGACTCTGATGATCTGAACATGTGCCTCCAGTTGGAAAGGTGCTGCAGCAGCTCTGAAGTTGCGCATTCAGACCATGACATTTGGGGAGTCTTGGTGATCAGTTCATCCAGATCCTGAAGTGTCTGTCTGGATAAAGTTCAGCTGGAATAGGTATGTACGTAGGAGATAATATTGTAGCCTTTGTTCAGAATTTGCATGTTTTTACGTTGGCTTCTGAAAAATGTTTTAATGGTTTCACTAAAAAAAGCAGTGTGGATTTTTAATGTAGTACTTTCATTACAGCCAGTAGCACTGTGAAAATGTTTGTTTAGATGTCCATGTAGGGTTGTGATTGCTGCAGTGACTTCAAAAGCTCTTCGGATGTGATCAAATGACTTCAGTAGGCTTTTTTGACATCCTTCCTGCGGTATTGAAAATCCTTTGTGATCACATGAGTTCAAGATGTTCAAGCCTTGAGTTTTAAGACTTTATACACTTCAAAATTGTAAATGTGGTATTAATACTGAGATGCTATATTTAGTTATCCAGGCAAGATGCTGTTACTTTTTTCTTTACACATTGCCACCTGTGAGTGTGACTTCCCTTTACACACAGAGGAACCTTTGGTTAGGGTTAAAATTCATCAAATATTGACAGTAAAGCCGTAAGTATTTTTTATAGGCCATACTATCTAATACTGGCATGCATTGAGATTCTTGTGGGAAGCAAGAAAAAATGAAGTTTTATTGCTGAGATACTGACAATAATGGTGCCTATTGATTTCAGCATGCAAAGAGGAAAAATACAGTTTTGAGCCACTGTGTTTGTTTCAGCAAATCGTTTTTTGAAAATGTACTGATGGAACTATTTGTACTGTTGTGAGCCAGAACAATGTCAGGTGGGTACTGCCTGTACTGGAACAAGCAACTTTATTGTTTCCTCAATCATCCTGAGTATAGGAATGTGAAGGCCAAAACTGTAATAAAACTGGATGACTATTTCTTTTCATTCAAAGAGAAAAGCTGTAGCTAAAATTCAATTTAGTTTTCATTCTTGATGTTTCATTTCCTTTACTTCAAATCAGTTGATAAAAACATAGTTGATATTTTGCTTTTTAGGGACAAGTATATTCCATGGGACTTAGAATTCAGGCTTCATTAAAATTAAAACCATGTTAGTCTAAATTTTAATATTAAACTGCTTAGAAATTGTTTTAATCTAAATTGTAATATCAAACTGCTTAGATATTTACATGGGTAGAGCAAAGTTGGTATTTTAGTTAATTTTTAGTGACTAGTATATGTAGGTTATGTAAATCAGGTTGTATGTGTAGCATTTCTAACACCTAGGACAAAGAAGAATTGTACATAAAGTTTGCTTTTTGGCTGCCTAAAATTCCTAATGCTGTCATGTACGACAAATGTACACATAGCTGTCTGTTCTCTTTGCAAATGATGTGCTGCAGCTAGTCACATTGGCACAGATTTTTCAGACTCATCACACTGAACCAAGTGGGACGCGTGCCAAAGGGTTAAGTGTGTAGAATAACAGGCATGGCATGCAATATCTAGCACAGCACCAGCAGTGTAATGATTGTCTTTTCTGCGGCTCTGTTGTGATCTGTAAAGTTTGTGCAACAATCCTGCAAAACCTTGTATTTGTATTACTACTGTCAGTGCTTGGGTTTGTGGCAGAGGCAGGGAGTGGGAGGGTGAAAGCTGTTAGCTTTTGTAAAATGCACAGCAAAATGCAGAATTCAGCATTCGAGGCTCTGTCTCTTCAGCCCAGCTGTCAGCCACTGGGCTACTCATAGGACTCAAGTACTCGCGCTTATTCTGGGATCGGGCTTTGTGGCAGGTGGAAACTGGAGTTCACTGAAACAGCCGAGTGTTTGCTGTAGCGGTTGTGGCATGCTTGTGGACTTTGGCTGTAACCCCGGGCTCAGCTCTTTGGCAGGAGGACAGAGCGATCTGGTCCAGAGCCTGAGGTCAGCTACTCAGGCTTTTACATCTCCGAGGGGTGTGTGGAACAGCCTAGCTCTACAATTGGTAAAGGGGAAGAAACTGTGGTAGCAGTGAAGATCAGTAATGAAGCTTTACGCTTCTTGTCGTGGCCATCTGCAGAGTCGAAAACGTGTTTGTGAGCTTTAATGCATGTTGTGTAACGGCTCTCCTCGTGCACGGGGGTCATGTAGACGCACATCATACAGGAATACCTTGATTGATCAAGGAAGTGTTCTAGTGTGAACAGGAAACTGTTAAAAACATGGGCTTTTCAGTGGCACTTCCCCGTCTCAGCTCTGTCTACTGAAATAATGCAGTTTATTTGCTTCTCGACTTGAATGTTTTAAGCACTCAGCAAAACTGACTTGTAGTCAAGCTTTCTGTATCTATGTACATTGCTGCCATGTTTTTTCCACTTCTTAAGTTTCTTAATGTGCCTCTGATCGTTTTAAGGATATAAAGCACTTCTTATTTCAGATCTTCCAAAGCAAGGATTGCTTTTTCCATTTTCAAAACTCCTTGCTTTGCTTTTAATATCTAATTATACTTGTTTGTCAAAGTTTTTGTGAAGAGGTTTAAAGGTTTCTCTGTGACTGTGATGTGGGATGGACCAAAGACAGTTTAATCTTCTATAGTTGATGAAAATGTGAGCTTTTAAAAATGTTTGGAAAGCAGAGAAGAAAGCAAGCTGAGATTTAACTGAATCTTTGAGAGGCTGTGGAGGAGATTATGAAAGCTCCTGAAACTTTCATCCCAACAATCAAACACTGTCTAATATAACCAAATTAGGTAATTCCTTTTGTGCGGAGAAGAGGGACTTGAGGGTTGGGAAAGAACAGTGTTTGTCACTTTCTCAATTACTGATTTCCATTTCCTGCAAAAATCTGAAGACGCTAGACTCAAGTGTAATTGATGGTTTTACAGTACTACCAGGGCTGTTGTATTCTGGTGGCATTCGAAGGCCCCAAGCAGAGCTTTGGTGTGTTAAGAGTTTATGGTGTATAAATGTCTTGGGAGACGCGGTCCCTTCCTTGAGAAGTTTACAGCATAGGTTGAAACAAGAAGAAAGTGAGCCTCATGGAAGGAGGAGAAGCAGAATTTGGAAGAGCAGGTTAAAGGTAACTCGTGTGGTCCTGCTGCATTCAGTCACTGAGCTGTGCCTTTGGCTGTTTTATCTGAAAATGATTTCCTGTAAGTCTTGCTGCAGATGTGGATCCCAAACACATGGGGGAGAGCAGGGGGGCAGTAGCTATTAGTTTATTGAATAAACTGCAAAATGAAATGGGTGTGGGGCAGGGAATACAAGCGTCAGCCACGGGTCTGAGCTGTGTGGCTTGGTGTCAAACTTCAAGAGCAGATAACTAGCAAGGGGGTAGAGTTGGGAAGGATGGAAAACTGGATAAAAAGAAACAGTTAGGGGATTGAAGTGTCCTCACAGAAAAGATGATTTTGGTGGCTCTTTGAGAGTGAGGATGGTGAGGATCATGTCTTTCAAGTCAATGTGTGATGTGGGGAAGAGAAGGTGACTTGTTTTGAAGAAACACAGCTGTGCAATTTCTAGATGCTGATGTTTTGTTCTGGAGTGAAACTATAGCATGCGTTACTGATCTGATGAAAGCTGAAATTTGTATTATTCTGATTCACACATTTCCTTCTTGGTATATCCAATGCAAGTGTATTACCAAAGCCCACGAGCATGTTTTTTCTCTCCATCTCTCCAATTTGAGAGATAGATATCTGGTTTTATTTTCTAAGGTACTTCTGCAGAGAGGTAAATTCATCCCATTTTCTAAATCTAGTGTAATTTTACTGGTATCCTTCCTCTGCCAGGGCACGAGAACTTGCAAATCTGCTGCTGCTTGTTCCCATGTTCACACTGTGATAAAAATTCAAAGATAACACAATTGATTATTGCTTGCGTTTATGTATCTAGGTATACCAAATGTGTTGTGAGTTCATTTCTACAAATGGATTTTCCCTGAGGTTTGTATGCAGGCTGCACTGATTGATCCTTGGCGATAGCTGTATCGATAAGCTAAGTCATAATAGGCAGCTGGTGTGATAGTGTGAAGTGGGTTTTTGGAGGGCGGCCTTACTGAAATATGGTTCTCATTAGGGGAGAGCACCACATTTAAAGTCATTTTAGTTCTTGATGTTGCAGTAGTGCCTTGTGGAGATGGTGCGATTACTCTGGGGAGAAGGTGGCAGAGCCGCACATCACTCAGCTGTCCTCCTGCTGATTAAGGAGTGACACTGTCCAAGATGCCTTTTGGAGGCAGGCAATTATTTTCAGCCGGAGAGATGTTAACCAAGAACTGAAGCCTTAGGGGAGGAAAGGGTGAGCAGGGCTGGAGAGGGAGGGGGGCACTCACAAAACATGTAGCATTTATTTTGCTGCTTCTGAGTATCGGTCTGTCTTGAGAAAGCTTTCACCATTTGCATGGTGAAGCAGTTTAGTGCTTGCGGCTGACTCTGCGCAGAGCTAGGTGTTCTCTGTTTCATATTCTTATTTTTACACTTGCTTAAATGTAAAACAACTTAGTGCTAATTTGCATCCTGCTGTATAGTTAGTGAGACCAGCACAGATGCTTTTTATTCTTGCTACTCTTTTCAGATAGTATTGGGTTTTTGTTTTGTTTTTGTTTTAATATTGATCCAAAATCTAGTTTTAAGCAGCAAAGGGATTTATATCCAGCAGGCTGCTGCCATGCGGTCATTATTTTTGTGGCAGACTCATTACTTGATGACAAAATTCAGGCCATTGCCAACTGCTCAAGGCAACCTTTTGCTGTGGTCTTTGTAAGAGAGCTGTGAGAACAGCCATGCAGCTTGGTTTGCAGGTAAGAAATTAATTTTTTAGATATTTTGTAAGGTAGCGTAAATTGAAAGCTCATTTAAAGATTCTTTATCAAGTAAATTAGTTGTCACAATAGGGAATAATTTAATAGCAGCAGAAAATACTTCTTAACTTGTAAAATGCTGTGATCTAGGATCCGAATGAGAGAGGTTTATATAGTGTTGTCACTGTTGACTGACCAATTTCATTACTTAAACTACATTACATTAAACAAACTAAATTACATTAACTAGCAATGAAGCTGTTTGAATTACTCAGCAGATTGAGATTTCTTAAACTGACTGTGAGTCATATTGCCTATGTGGATATTAACTAAATGATCTTATGTTTATATGTACGTTGGAGAGGGATCTGTTTCTCTGACTAGTCGTCTTAATTTCTGTAATAGCCTTGGTCCAGCTTGAGAGTACTCAGACACACACACGCGTAGGTGTAGTCCCCGCGAACAGCAGTGCCTGAACAAGTGCCTCAGTGTTGTTGTGATACGACCTATTGGGAAGCTGTCTTTTTTGTTGGTATGTTGTATGTAGATACTGTATGTTTTCTACTGCCATACAGCTGAAATATGAAGAATTAACGAAAAAACCCTTTGATGGGTGTATTGTGTAAATTGTAGCTGAACAGGCGGCTGCTTTGTTTACACTGTGAGTGTGCAAAAGTGTAGTTTGAATGTTGAGATCTGTTTTGAAGACATCAGACTTTGAAGTGATTTGTATTAGTGTATACAGAATAGTCTGTGTTTATATAAGTAACTGGCAGTTGAGTATTAGTATTTTTCTTCCAAAGAACAGCTATGCTGAAATTAGAAGAATAAATGAGGGGGGCGGGGGGTAGGGACAGACCTCAGTTGTGGTTGTGCTCTGGAAGGTATTACTAGGTTTTCTGGTTATTGCTATTAAATCATGCTGATGCTTTTGGGTTTTGTTAAAACTTAGGGTCTGTGTTGCATAATTAGTGTATACTTTTTCTGTTTTTGCTCTTTTTAAATTTAACTGTACCTTGATTTTCAGCATCACCAAAGCTCGCTTGAATAAATGCTCACTCCACACAAATCCAAAATCAGTAGGATGTTGTTTGCAAATATATGGAAACCAAAAGGCAAACCAAGAATAAAATCTGCCTTTTAGGAGACATCAGAATAATCTTTTATGCTTCTAAAAGTTCTATTTTCCTTAATAACAAGAATCTGTTAAATACTGAAAGGATGCTGTTAAGTTTTAATGACATGGATGCTTTATCCAATAAGAAACAGAAAACAAGAGGAGGGGAATTTGTGAGCATTTTGAGAAGCTAAGACTTTAAGTAGAAATTTGCCTTATGTTCAATTAACAGATTTTTTTTTTTTTTTAAATCTGTTGGAATGTTTCATTACTTTGGTCGAGGTCTAAGGGTACCTATTCTTGTTCAGGTTTTTTGTTGAATTTGGTCAGGAAAAGAAAGTCAGAACTGTCACACTAAGAAAAAAGAGGTGGATCAGGAGAAACGAACCTTTGTCACTTTAGGTTGCTTTGTGGTGGCTAGGCATGTAGGGCTGTCTGAGGCTTGGTGTGTTGAAATGACTTTTCCCCTCCTACTATTAAAAAAACGCTTGTATATATATTTATATTCAGGGAGATGAGCAGATAGCAGACAAGGTAAGAGCTGAGGATACAGAGTGCAGAATGGGGAAGGTTTTTACAGTAAGTGAGACCATGGCGCAGACAAAGAATCGGCTATTTCTCTCTCTCGAGGAAATCCAGTTTGTTGAGAATGGATTTTTTTCCTGAAAAATGTCATGACTGAGTAAACGGTGCTGCGGGTCATGGTGCAGCGAGCGCAGGACGGGTGCAGGGAGGAGAGGAGTGTTTGGCCTGGAGGTGGTGAGTCCTTCAGAAAGAGTTCGCCACAGCAGGCTTTTCTTGGTTTTGATTTGGCTTTTGGGGCTGCTGGGAGATGAGGTTTATTTTCGTGGGCGCAGGTGGCTTTTCTCTGCGTTCAGCCTGAGTGATGCGAGAGGGTGGTCCCATTTATCGGTGGGAGATGTGTATGGTACAGACCTGCTTTTCTCCTGAATGGCCGAAAACTGACACATGGTGTAATTTTGGGGAATGGTAAGCTGATACTTCTGGTCCAGAGTAGCTGTCTTTGGTGTCTCGCTCTGCGGTTGGTGCTGCTCTTCCCATCTTCTGTCTGGGTATGTAGCTGTGTATGCTTTTTCCTTTTTTCTTTCTTTCCTTTTTTTTTTTTTTTTTAAAGCTAATCAGATGCCATGTGACTGGTGTCTGGTGTAACTCACTCTTTCTAGGGCCTGGTTTATTAATGCACTTCAGTACAGACAATTCTGCCTTTGCTTTTGTACCTGTCCCTTAATGTTGTAATTAGTTTTCTGCTAAGCTTTGTAGGTGCTGGAAGCCAGGGGCAAAGGTGCCACTGCTGCAGGGTGGCTCAGCAGGTCCTCTGCTGACCTGGTGACAGTGGCTGCTGCTGTGGGAGCCTTGCCGGTGCTCCTGCCTGCCTGCTGCCTGTGGCCTCTTCTCCCAGCCTGCCTATGGACTACCCACCCGGTGAATACCAACACCCAAACGGGCTGTGACGGAGGCTTCACAAAGGGACCCGCTGGGGCCGCCCAGGGAGTCCAGGAGTACGCCCCAAGGAGTGGTAGCAAGGAGAAACGAGAGTGTTCCTCACGTTAAAGTTGTGTTCCCTTGCACTGCTTCTTTCTTTTTACAGAAAGCACGTTTTGCTGGGGCAATTTTTTTTTTAAGCCCACAAACCCTTGTATTTGCAAAGTATTTTTCATGATGCAGTTTTTATTTGTGTACTGAGAATTACTGCTTTTTAGTGGCAGATTTGTGCTGTAAGTGTAAGCTGAAGAAGTGTAGTTGCAGATTTGGAGTGGACATGTTCAGATTTCCTTTTTCATTATTCTGTCAAGAGCTAAATGGTTAAAACAATGAAGAGAGGTTTCCAGTTACCATATTTGTATCGGTTGACTGCCTGTTTTTCTTATTAATGAAATGTGGCTAACCAAGTAGTTGGCATCTGCTATGAGAGAGGGTGAATGGGAGAGGGAAATATCAGTTTTACAACTTTGCTTTGTAGACCAGCTATTTAACATAGTGCAGTAAAAGTTAGCAATTTCAGCAGTTCAGAATGATCCTGGCAGTTTCACATTGTTTTATTGCATGAACAAAGTAGCTATTGTTCTTCTGGTTGTTGCTGTTTGCCTTCATCAGTGTAAAATAACGTCCACAAGAACTGCTGTGAAACTAATGATCTCTTTTGAAAGAATCACAAACATTTGGGTTTAGCCCGGCATTGCTTCAGCAGCGTGAACAAGGACCAGATGGGAGTGTGTAGCACAGCATGCCAGAGCAGGAGCCAGTGGTGCATGCTGGCTTTCACAGTTAAAATGGCTTGTAAAAATAATGCTGACAAAGTCGCCCCATTGCATTAGCTTCCAGAGATGCAAACAATCAAGAGGCTTGGGGAGGGTTGGAGTGGCTGAAGTGCCACATTTTGTTCGGCCTCTGGGAAAGCCACGGCATAACCAAATATAAAATGAAGAAGTTTGTTTTTAAAAGTTTTGTGGGACTTTGGGTGATAACCTTGTGATCGTGAAATTAAGTTATGTGGACAACATAAATCTGCAGGTTGAATCTTAAAACTGGGAGGAAAATTTTCAAAAAGCTCAATAAAGTAAGGTGCTTAAATTTGCCTGAAAGACCAAAGTAAAATGAGTGCATAACCAACCTGACTTTCATGCTTGTTACATTTTCTCCTTTTATATTAAATATTGCTTTAAACTTTAAAGGCATTGGTCAATTAAAAAAGTCTGTACCTTTCTAAAATGTTTTTTATAGATATAAGTAATTATTACTTTATTAATATACATTATTGTACCTAACATAATAATATATTAGTATATATTACAAGTAATTATAGTAATTACACTATTAATCATGTAAATACAAATTTTCTTGTCTGGAAATCTAGTGGAGGACAGGATCCTGAAGGGCCCTATTTGCTTGAAGTTCAGATATTATTCTGAGGACGCATGAGGAACTTCAAGAAGAAATAACAAGTTATACCTGTTTCTTTGATTTGAGAAGCTACTAGTTACAAGCTCAGGAATCTTACAGCTCTTATTATAGGATCTGCCTTCTTGCTTTGGATTTGTGGGTGACAGAAGCAGACGAAATATTTCAGGAAGCAGTCAAGAATGGAGAAGGGAGGCTGCTTGAGCTCAGTGCCAACTGATCAGGTTTTGTCCATCTTTCTAGGTGATGGGGATTAACTATTTCCTGAAGGGACCACCTGTTCCTTCAGAGGCTTGAGGCTTGCAGGGCTCCTAGGGAGTATGTTTAACTGTACATTTAGAGTAGCACTTCCACACCAGGCACTAGATCAGTGGTCCTGCTCTGCTTGAGAATTTGCAGTCTTCTGGACGGAAAGACTGGCAGGGGAAGAAAGATCCATACGTGCTGGCACATGCTGTTGGCTTCAATCTGGCGGATGATTTCCAGAGCGATGGGTTCTGCTGGTGTATTTTCAGTAACGCTTCAGCCTGTGTGTCTTCATCAGGATAGTAACAGTGGGAGCACAAATGCTTTGGTCAAATGATAATTTGGGCAGAGATGTGTGGTACCAAGAGGGATTTTCTGCCAACCACATTGCTACCATAAGCAAAACACCACGTACTGCTGCTCTCCTTTTGCTCCAGACAGTCCCAGATGGCTTCAGGTCCTGTGTCAAGTTTTAAGAGAAAGTTTTCTGAGGTCTGGCATGCATGGAGAACACACAATGTCTTGAGGCTGAAATTTACCTTCCCATTAATTTGATTTTACAGTCTATCACTTCCCTGCCCTACAATGAGATTTTTCTCCGCATGGGATTTCTCATGAAGGCTCTTAATTATCGTGTGCAATTTGGGGAGTTCCCTTTGCATTACCTTCAGCTGATGTTCTGTCAGTGTACTTACATTGTAATTTATATTGTGGTGTTATTGCTGTTTATGAATTACACCTGCGCTATGCTAGAGTTTATCTAGAAATTGAGAAGTAAGTGGCGTAGCACAATGTAAGTGTAACATGAAATAAATGTGTATTGAGACATTTCCTTTGCATTAGCATGAAATGTCTCTGTTAAGTATGCAGAAATGTGCAGAGAGAACATTTGTAATTATGCCATGCAAGGTTGAAGGAGTTAATATGGAGAACTTGTGTTGAAATGATTCATAGCAAACAAGAGCAGACTTAGAGGAGTGTGGCTTTGTGAAGGAGGCTTTTCAAAACCTAGGCGGGATTTTTCAAAGCTGTGTATACAACCGAAGAGAAATTAAGAAGATTTTTTTCAAAATAATTTTCAGATAGATGACTGAGTAGAGCTTTGCTCTGTAATGACTAGACATTATGTTTCCAAAGCACATATGCACTGATGCTTGGGTTTAGTTTCCAACTTGGTAATGGGCTGGGCAGAGTCATAATGAGAATAATCTGTGCTGTAATGATGAATCTTTTTTTTTTGTGGAAAAATAGAGAAATGTATTCAAAACAGCCAGAAGACTGATGGCTGCCTTGATCTTTGTTGTCTCTGAGGTATATGCATGAAGTCTTTCTGAGCGGTGCATGGGATTGTGAGGTTTTCTCTTTCTAAGGGGTAGCACTTGGAGCAGTAGGCAGTTGAGTGGGTTGCTGGCCTGAAGAGGGGTTATGCTGCAGAGCCATGTGTGCTACAGCTGCAGCTGTGCCGCAGCTTTCATTGCTTCTGAAGCTAGTAGCTACAGCTGCATTGTAGAAATATTCAGCAAAAACGTGAAAGTTAGGAAGAATCTTGATAAAGCCAGGCAAACATATTGGGAAAACAGTTGTCTTGTATCACGCCAGAATTACAGCAGCTGGTATCCTGCCTGCCCCTTCAGTGCCCCCTCTCTTGCCCGAGACAGAGGGTGGTGAGGTGGGGTGGTGAGCTTCAGCTTGTCTGAGGTGAAAAGATAACCTGATGAAAAAACTAACCCAGTACTTCCCTGAAGAACAGCAAATTAAAGGTGTTACCTTAGCTCCTGAGTAACATGGACCTCTGGAATGACTGGGTGAAATTCTGTACCGAGCCCTGGAGTTTGTCCACTACTCTCATTTTCCTCACCCAGAAAATGGATCTCTCTGCATTTTGTTTCTAATGATTGCAAATCCCCCATGTCATCTTATTTCCAATGGTTAATTACTCTCTGCTTTGAGAGTCTGCACATGTTATTGTTGATCTTCAGTTTCTGGCTGCTGGATCTTTTCAGTACTTTATTAAATGAAAGACCGTGCTATTCAGTATCACCTTCTTCTATAAACATGATAAGCTGTAAGTTGGTTGCATGTTGCTTAGACTGTAATAAGTGGGTTTTTTTTTCTTAAGCAAATGGTTTACTGTTGAAAGCGTTGATCTCTCTGTTCAGAGAGGTGTATAGGTGTCTATCATTTGTAGTGTTAAAATTCCAGAATATAGTGTTGCAAAGCTGGAAGTCTTCAAATATTGTAAAATGAGATTATAGGAAAGAATAAATGACTGAGCAAAATCAGTAATAAATCTTGGGGTTTTTTTTTCTGTTGACTTATTAAATGTTTTAAATACAATGCTAAGTAGCTCACCACCTAAAAGCACAGTCCTAGAACAATCAACCTGATTATTTGGTTTTAAGTAAATAATTGATTTTGCTGCTTTTATCTTTCTATGAGAGGGTTGGAAGGAAGGATGGATGATCATGTTATTGAGTGGACTAGTTAAATAACCTAGGTTCTTTACACTGTAACTAATATTAATGCCAAATAACTCTGGGAATGAATTTGTTTTTACTTAGTGTGAACAGAGAGCTGTAGTAGTTGCATGCTGTATTAAACATAAAAACAGTGTTTAAATACAGGTGGAGTAGGAATTTCTGAACCAGCAAGTGCAGCAAAACTTGAATGAAGCTTCTTGTTCAATTAATTGTATGTTGGTAAGTGTATACTAACCTGTGAGCCGGAGCCGCGTAGTCTGCTGCTTCTCCTGCCCATAAAAATAAAAGCAATGTGTACCTTCAGCAAACTCTGCCCATGTCTGCTTTAAGTCCTACTTTTGCTAGCAAGGGGGAGGGGAGCGTTTTAAAGAAAAACCAAGCTCCGAGGGGAGCAGCAGTTGACCTGTGATGGGCAGCAGCGGCTTGAGGGAGCACGCTGCAGCTGACAGCATATGTGGTGGCTGGAGTCAGGATTTGGGTGCCCGAAGTCGTGAGCTGGGTCAAAAGCTCCTTGGTTCATTGCCTATAGGTATGCTTTGGCAGTGAAGTAGACTCAGCAGCCGAAGTCCTAAATCTGGAGCAATAACCTTTTATTCAGTTTTTCTGTAATATTTATTTTAGTATAGGGAACAGTTGCTCTGCTCCTGATTGCCTTCCCGCCCCCCCCCCCCCCCCCCCCCCCCCCCCCTTCAGTTGATCTTACCATGAAGTGTGTTTCTGAACCGGGGACCAACCTTGGTTAGATCTTAAAATGCTTTGCAGAGAAATACGTATAAAATCAACTTAGGAGGAGGAAACCATTGCTAGCAGTTGTGTGAAACTGTTCATGCAGATGATGCTGACTTGCAATGAAAACATGTACTACTGTATTTATACCCTTAACTTCATTATGCTGACATGCTTAAGTGGTGATTCTCACGAGATGTACGTATGCACTCTCAAGCATCCCCCTTCACAGTAGCTTTTTGTGACATACAGTCTTTTTCAGCGCAGTTTACCTTGGTGTTTATTCAAGCAGGGTTTTCTGCTGAAAAGGGTATTTTAGCTATCTTATCATAAGGTTTACAAAAGAATTGCGTTTAATTGCTCACACTGAAGTGCTAACCCCTTCCCACTTGCACACACTCTGCCCATGAAACGTGTTAATCCCCTCCCACCCTCCCCCCATTGAAGAAGCCTGATACATTTCCTTTTGCATTAGTTAGGCCTTCTGGGAAATACATGCAGAAATAAAAGGCTTTTCTATAGCCCTTTCTCCCTCAGGAATGCATAGAAACCAGCTCCTTGGATCTGGTCCACAAACCTGAAACTTGATTTTTTGGGGGGGAGAGGAGGGGAGGGAGGGAATCTATAATCCTGTGCACATGTTACTGAGAGAGTCCCAATTACAGATTGAGGCAGAGGTATAGGATCTCATAAGATCTCATGGTACTTTAAAAAAAAAAATCATGTTCCTTATTTGCAATCTGTATGTTGTGCTGAGGTTTGTCTCCAAAGCAGGTATTTAAAACTCTCTTAGCTTTGTGACCTTTGTTTGTCCTTCATCTTTGTTAGCAGTATGTACCCAGACAGTCTACATAGAAGAGGCTTATTTTGTTTACAAAGATTACTCAAGTAGGGTGATGGTTTCTCAACTACCAATAGTACTCAGAGATTTTACCTTAACTACAGCAAGAAGTGTGCCCTTTGCCTTGGAATAACTATCTGTGCATACTAGTTACACATGCATGAAAACCCATGAGAAAAGGTACTGCAGGTTTTTGCAGTGATATCTCTATATTGATAGCTGATGTCAGTACTGTACCACAGGCAGAAAGGCCAGGCTGAGCCTGGTGTAGTCTCCGCTCCTCTGTGCATTGGGATGTATAGGAATGCCTGCAGCTTGGGGTGGGCTGACCATTGTGTTACAAAGGACCCTGAGCTTTGAGCTACCTATGCGTCTCAGTGGCTCTTGGGGCACGTAGGTGCTGTGCCTTCCTAAGAAAGACCTTGTGAGGAGCTAACCTGTGGTTAGCCATGGTGGCATGGTGGGGCTGTCAGGGTAGGGAGAAAACACAGTGGTGCGATGGCTTGGGCACACGACCTGTCCATGTCGTCGGGCATGTGCCGGTGTCCATGCTCTCCTCCTCCTGCCTAAAACAGATGTCGGTGTGGCTTGAGGTATGTGAAGCGTGAACGCAATACCTTATTGGCAGGACAGTGTGGTTGTTCCCAATGTATGCTTGCCTGTGGGTTCATCTTTACCATGGGCAAAAACAGAGTTGCCTTTTTCTCCACCATGATTATATGTATTGTTTGAATGTAGCTTGAAAATTGCACAATGAAACTGTTTTATTGTGAATACACATGCAAATACCCAATGTCGCCACTTGCTTGTTAGACTAACTCGAGACCAGCAGTGGTGGTGTTTTACGTGGTTCAGGTGGTCGTCGCATTCATGGAGGCTTGTGCTTCTTAATGTTGGTGCACCGCTGCCATTGCATATGCCAGAAAAGCCAGCCTAAACTTCTTTTGCCAATTCCCACTCCCTCTCCTTGCTCCCATGCAGCCTCTTCAAAAGTGGTGGTGCAGCTTGCTTTGAGGCCTCATGCTGCGCCACATCAGTGCTGCTTGCTGATGGTACAGCCCCACCAGCGACGAAGCAGCGCTGCTGCGGGGGCAGGAGCTGCTTCAGCTGGTTTTGCCAGCAAGAGGAGTGTCAGTGAAACCGCAATGTGATCCGTGCTGTGGTGAGCTGGAGCAAGAAAATGGGCATCGACAAATTGGGGGTGAATCTGACTTGACTGAACTGACAGTTTCTTTCAGCCGATAAAAATATTTCATAAATACTGGCTTTCTTTCAGTTGTTATCTAGTGTGGAATTGTAGGTCATGTTCCTTGGCAGCCACCAAAGGAGAAAATTATTTTAATTCCATGCCTCTCCCTGAAGCGAGAGATTATGATCTCTGTGATGACAAGTTGTCAGGTTATCTCTTCTCTCACCCCAAGTTTTAGGATGGAATTGCAGAGGCCGGGGTGTAGGAGACCTCTTGCACAATGTCCTCCTCCTTTTGATGCAAAGGTCTTTGCCTCACAGCCCGATGATCTCTGCTCCTTGGCTTCTGTTACGGCTTGGTTTAATAACAGCATCTGGCACCCTAATGTCCCTGCTGACAGTTTCTTAGAGCGGGCTGCGTATTTTGTCTTCTCTCTGATTTTAATTTCAGGCTAGCAATTGATCTTGTTTGTTCAGGCACAGATTTTCGCCCTCTTGTTTGCTCTCAGTAGGTGGCATTTTGTTGTACACGCTGTCTTCGTTTAAAAAAGGACCTTCATCATAGAGGAGGGATCTCCATAAGGTGAGCAAAGGTGGTGTAAACTGGTCTGTAGGCTTTAGGTACGTTTTCCAATGCTGACCAGCTTGCTGCAATTAATGACTTTACTACCAATGAACTGGGAGGCGTTTTCTGTGTTTCTGTTATTGTCAGTGGGTGGTGCTTTTTCACAGCTCATGTTCTGCTGCTTAAGTAGTTTCCCCAAGATTTAATATGCTGCTTCCAGCCTATATTTTTTAATTATGTTTAGCAAGTTGCTGATTTTAATAGCAAACAGTCATTCAGTAATGACTTGGCAGGCAGTAGGCGGTGGTTTGCTACAAAACTATCTTGCTTTAACTCACCCTTATGTGACAGTTGCCATGAAGTTTGTTGGTCCAGTTGACTTAGCGCTGGACTACTTACTAGGTAAGAAGACTGAAGGCAGAAGTTTTCGTTTTGATTTGAAAACTGTTAACTTTCTGTGGATTGATATACTTTTCATAGAATCATGTAGTACATAAATATAGCATATGGTTAGTCTTATTTGGGAGCATTGTTTGCTTTTGAATGGTGGAAAAATTCTAAGAAAAATGTGTTAGAAACCACAGCTGTTTAATGATGAGGGTCTTAGTTTACTCCTTGATTTGAGGTTTTTATTTTTAGGTATACAGAAATCTTTCTGTATCAAAACTTGCACCATAGGGACAGAATGGTGTGCAGGTTTTTCTCTTTGGTCGTCTTCCTGAAGGAAGGGATGCTATAGGCATGATGAGTCTTGAATCTGTTTGAAGAGTGCCTGGAGAATAAAATGTACTTAATCAAGCTGAGTATGTTTATCTAGTACTTTAAACTCCTAATTTGCCGGGTTTGTATTCTTCAGACTGGTTTTATTTCAAAGAATATGTTTGTCTGTGGAATAGGGTTTGAGAATGGGGAATGTACCTCCTCCTTTTACAAGGGATACAGCGTTGTTTTGTGTTCGTGGGTCAGAAGAGTGTGTAGATCAGCTGGGTTTCTTCAAAGCTAGAACTGGGTAACAGTTTGGGGTTTTTTAGGTTTTGTTTTTTTTTTTTAATTCTAGTTAAAAGCAAAATTGTTTGTCAATCAGGTTCTAGCTGAAAAACTTAGGCAAGAGTTTGGAGGTATAAAATGTCAACTGGTGAAAGCTGTCTTTTTGTGCCTTAGGAAAAGAGGGTTGACCCTTAATGTGAAACAAACTGATCAGTTAGTGTATTCAGCATGGATAAGATGCCTTTTAAGGGTCTGATAAATCAGTTGCATGGCTAACATTGAACAAAGCTCTTTTTTGAAATAATAAAACTGTCTGACACTGTACCTCAAATTATTTATGGTAGATGACAGCTGTATACCTCCTTCCTTCTTCTGCAAGGTATTTTAATGTCTGTCACATAGGGACCCTGGCTGTTGCAGCGGTGTTGGCCAGCAGCTGGTGGCTCGGTGTGGCCAGAGTCCTCTTGGGCAGTCAGTGGCTGATCGGGGATGTGAGATGTGGTGAGGGTCCAGGGAGGCTTTAACCCAAACTCTTCACCGAACAGAAACACAGCAGTGCATCCATTAAGGAGGGAATAATTACTGCTGCAATGGCAGGCTCTTCAAGTTTGTATCATCTGAGGAGTTTTTGAAGAGCATGGATTTAATTTTCTTTCTAAATTAGGTGTGGAGTTATTTACCCTTCTTGTGTTTGACAGTGACTCTTCTTTTTAATATCTTGATGTTAATTTTTTGTGTGTGTCCCCCCCCCCCTTGTAAGTACGTGGAGTCTGATGTAGCAACGTCAGCCCAGTGGCAGTAGGGCTGGCCTCTGTGGCCCTTATGCCCTTCTTGCAGGCATCGAGGGACCAGGAGGAATGGCCACCGGCCCTTCCCTGCTTGCGAGTGGTGTGACAGGAGAGCTGTGCCCCTGCGACGCCATCTCCCTGAAACGCCAGCCTTTGTGAAGGGCCGCTGGAGCTGAACGGGGCCGGGACGAACCCGCTCTGACTGATGAGGGGGAAGGCAAGCATGTTGTTTTTCTTCCCCCTCGGTTAATGAGTGAGAGGTCCAATGCTGCCACGGCTCCTTTCGGCACCACTACAGAAGTGGCCTCCATTTCTAGTAATTTATGCCTCTTACCGAGTTTTTACATGTCGCGGTGTTTTCTGTCGTGAGCACTGGCTTGAGTTTCCTGCCCCGCCGTGTCCCCGCGCACCCGCCCGCTCCCTCCCAGGCTCCCGCCGCCTGCCGGAGGGAGCAGGCCCTGAGCATCTGGGAAGTGTGAACTCCGTCTTTTGCCCTCCCTGTGGCTTTGGGGGGAACGGTGTTGCGTGGTGTGATTTGGCTTGTGTGGCAAACAGCTGAAATGGCGGTGTTTGAGCATACGGATCCAGGCTGGCCTTCGATCCAGCGCAGGGGAGGGAGAGCAAACCAAACCCTGCGGCGCAGGGCTTGCTCCCACTGACGGGGCGGTGGGACAGTGTCCCTCACAACAGCTGCAGTGACCTGTGTCCCCTTCTCATGTCGGTGAAGAGCTGTGAATCGCCTCTTTGTGTCTGTAGAAGTTGGATTTATCAAAAAAGGCATCAAAAAGCAGATGAACAACTAAGATGCCTTCTTGGAGGATTCGTATTTGGTACCAGGTGACCACAGGGCCTCTTGTGGGAGTTGGGCTCTGTCGCTTTTGGGTAACAGTTCTGTTAATAAGGTTTCTTCTGTGTAATCTGGGAGCATTCTTTGTCCAAACTGACATGTTTGTTCCGAATGCTAACTCATGCCATCTTGGGCCATCAGGTTTCTGTGATTTGCTGGGCTCACTTACAACACAGTATTGTATTGGATTTTATTTCTACTTTTCCCATTTTGGTGTTGCTGAGCTCTTTCCTGAAATCCTTTGGGTTCTGTAGCCTATTTTTTAAGTAGGTATTTTTACGTGTATTATTGAGGAGCTTTCTAGAACAGACACGGTAGCCACTGTCTTAAATCTCCGTGGCCTCTGCGTTCCTTGATGGACCGGAGTACTGAACCAAGATGACATCAGTTACTTCTTAAATAAGTTAAATTCTAAACAAAAATGGTTTCCCAAACCAGAAAGCTGACTGGTGGAAAACACAGCCCTTTCTCTTCCTGTGTTGTCGCCGCTCTGTTTTTGTCCCCTCAGTGAACAAGGCGCTTGTGTCTGGGAGGACAGGGGCTGGACACAGTGGTGGCCGGGCTGGCTGCGGGACGGGGGGAGGCGAGGCTGTTTTGGGGGGCACATGCAGTGTCGGACAGCGTGGCGTGGGGGGACTCCAGCCCCTCTGGCACTGTGCCTGGGCAGCCCTCACCTCACCTTCCTGCCTGTTTGTACCCGCCCTGAAATTTTAATTTACTCTTGTCCATGTAACGTTTTGAAGCTCAGCTGAGAGGAAGGCGTTAGGATTCTGGCTGCCTGAAGAAGGTAAGTGCAGATGGTAATTAATCCAAGTGATTTCTGCTGAGTGATGAAGGCAAGAGGTTTGCTGGCTTATAATGGATGAAAGGGCAAGAAGGAAATGAGTCAGAAGGTTTTATTTTGTTTTTCATCATCCCATTTGCTTCCCTTCCTCTTGGAAACTTTTATGTATGTTTTAGCTGATGGGAATAAGAGGACGAAGGGGTTTTTGTTGGTCTTTTAGCAATATGAGAATTGGACTCAGGTTGAAGAGAAGTATGTGTATTCGTGGTATGGTCAAAGTTGCGAAACGAGAAAGATCTGTTTTAACTGTCTCAGTAACTTATCCCATGTCCTTACTTAGGCAGAAGAATTTCTGCTTCTTGACTGAGCTTCTTTACCCACATGAAGTGGTGTACCTAGAGTCAAAAAAAGAATGCAGAAGTGCTCTAAAGCTTTCTTTTTGCTTCCCCACCCTAGGAGTGCTCTTTCTGTGCTGATCTGGCTGAAGTTGCATCACTTAATGAAAGAACTTGGTGTACTGAAATAATAGCTGATTTAAAAAAAACAAACAAACAAAAAAAAACCAAAACAAAAGAGATGGCCTTACGTATGCTTCTTGTGTTGTAAACCAAGGGTATCTGTGTCTTATAGGTTCTGGAGAGTAAATGCTTGCTGGAGGCTTCTTCCTTTCGGTAACTCTAGAGCTACCTAAATTGACTTGACATCAGAGGAGCCCAGTGCTGACAGCCCCCAGAGGCTGCTGGTCTGAGTCACGACTTTTGGCTCTGAACCTGGTTCCTTTGGGAAGATAAGGTTTTGGACAGCCATTGTCTGAACGTCTTAAAAAACAGATTTAAAAGCCACTGCCAAGTATGCATTTAAAAGTTTGGGTTTTTTTGTAGTGTCTTAGCCATTGTGAACTGGCTCTATGTATCTTTTTAATCTGTGACGCTTGTAATGCATATCAATTTAGCTAAGCTCACAAAAAAGTTGGTTTAGTCTCCTTCCATTATCTTGTTTGCCTGTGGACAAGTACAGGATATTATCCGAGTCCTAGAGGGTTGGTGAGTGCTAGAACATATGCTTATAGCGGGACAAATTCAAGAAGCACTACCTGTCTAACTTACCAAAGAAAAGGTAATGGGCATAAATTGATAAATACAAATGATGGGGAGGAAAAAGTTAGTTGACTCCTCGGGGTGAGGTATGTAGGACCCCGATATTTGAAAGCTGAAGGCAGGCATTTCAGACCAGTAATAAAGCACACTCATGTAACAGAAAATTGGTGATGGATTCTACCTCTGCAAGAGGCTGTATGTTGGGGACTGTCTCCTTTTCTAAGAGCAGATTCTCACTTCAGCTGACTCGTGGAGGGGTTTAGCAGCCTCTGTTACCCAGGAGGGCAAACCGATTTTCAGTGACAGCTTTTGGCTTTGTAGCCGCATGTTTTTTCCGTCTGTATTTTCCCTCCTGTAAATGCTTAACATCTATTGTTCTTTGTGTTTTTGTTTCATTGCTTACAGGTTTCTCCCCCTCTAATTCATAGCTGTTGTGTTACCTGCCTCTGTGTTTCAGCTTCATACATTATTTCATCTGTACCCTAATTTAGAAGCAGAGACGTTTGAAAGTAAGAGAAATGCTGGTACTTGGGAGAACTACAGCTTACATCTACTCTTCTAATTTCTTTGGGTTTATTTTGAAGATAGGGTTAAGGCACGCCTTCCTAAACTTAGGGTCATAAAAAGTAATGAATTTTAAGCCATTGTTTAAAGTCTTTGTCTGTCATTTTCATGAGATTATCACTTACAGGCACTTGACATCAGCCAACCCAGATGCATATTGCTAATTGAAAAACAGTTTCTCCCTACATGAATTCCTAAATCATGTGGGCTCATTACATAACCTGACACTAACAGGCTGTGATAGAATAAATCACTACCATTAGAGGCCCTTTACTTGTCTTACCCTGTTATTGCTTTTTGTTCAGGGTTTTCTTTCTTTGCTCGTTTGTGAAGCTTTGGACATTTCATCTGTTGCTCTTCTCAGGAAAATTGGGATAAAAGTATTTATTTTGCTCTTTTGAGTTGGTCCTTATATTATGCCAGCTGTGATTGCTGTTTGTAGTTAGTGCGGTTGATAGGACATCACAGTTAGAAAGAACGTTGATATGAATATGAATCGATTTTTGTTTTTAAATGTGTTGCACAAATTCACGGAGCACCACCAGGAGTTCAATATCCTCCTTACGTTCCTTTACGCAAGGAACCTTCTCCTTACCTTCTTCTGGTAAGTGTTTTGCAACCTCTTGTTATGTCTTTTTTTAATTGAAGAATAACTCCGTCATACCACAAACGTTTTGGAAGAAGTGGATATCTCATTTTTTGAGACATTGTCTCATATTCAAATGTCAAAATGTCGTATTTTATTCATATGTTTGAAAACTTGCAAAAGAGCACTGAATGTGACAACTTGGGAGGAGGGAAGGGGAGTAAACTGTCCTTCCTTGGGAAGCATTTTGTGCTATCTTTTCTAGCTAATGATAGTGGCTAAGTGGTATGATGTTGAACTTAAAAAACTGACGGCGCTTATGAAAGTGTGCTGTTCAGTGAAAAATTGTAATAGAAAGCTTTTAGGGTTTTTTTTACTAAGAATTTTCACCTCTTCTTTCAGTGCAAGGTCTTTTTTGCTGTTGTGTTTGTTGTTGAGAAGCAGTGCTACCTGCAGAAGTTCAAGTCCTTGTTTACTGTACAACTGTCACCTTTTGTTCTGCAGTTGAATATGTAAAGAAAGACTAACAATGATTTCATTATGTGATGGCTCCCGAATGCGCTGTTGTCTGATGGGCAAAGAAGCGTCAGCTTTAATTAATGGACGGTCTGTTAGTACAGTTTGTTCGTTTGAACTGTGCTAGCAGGCCCATTGCTCAGTGATACACTAACCTACAGGAATATTTAGTCCTCTGCCTTGGAAACCTTTCAGACTGGTGTATGAATTGCAACATCAGAAATCCACTGATAGGCAGAAAAGTTAGGCTTGCACCAGTAGCTGTGAATTACGATTTATCTGCTCTGAAGCTCCACTTTTGAGTGACAGGCTTAGCACCCAGCTCTTCTGACAGGGAAGTAAATGGGTACTATCCACCCTTAGGGAGGATTTTAATCACAGGCCTCCTGGTTCTACTTCTCAAGATGCTAGTACCCACCTAAATCAATTTAGTAACTGTAATGTTTTCTCTTTGGGACCCTGATGGTGTACCTTTATAGTGAGGTAGACATACCTTTTAAAACAAAGCATCACATATCCATTACTCAGGGGTGCATAGCACGTAAAGCAAAGGTTAATGAAATGCCCGTGTGTGAAGGTCTTAGTTGTATGTTAACTTTTTCTTTGGCAGCTCTAAGCTGTCCTGACTATAGAAAGAAGAAGAAATTATTACTATTGGAAGAAATTAGCATTTTCTGTCTGCTGCAGCCATCGTGGCTGTACCGTGTGTCTTGGTCAGTCTGTCACTGTTCCTTGATCTGGAGAGGGCCGCCATTAATTACTCACTTCACTACCTGTTTCTTTAGCAGTTTTGCATTTGGGATCTTCTGATGAGAATACCAGTCTAACTTTGATAGAATGAGATGGAAATATTTGATTAAACATTAGTTTATTTCAAATTAATTTATTTCAAATTGTTTCTTCAAAGAACTGTGTCTTTCAGATTGATTTTTTTTTTTTTTTTTTTATTCTTGCACTCTTTGCTTGCTGCGTGAAGTTGCGTGAAACTGAGAGCTCTGAGGCTTGTGTAACTAATTCAGATAGTTTGCGTGTTTACCATACGAATTGCTTTGGTTTTGTAAATGATCCTTTATGGTACATTCTCAGTCTTCAACATGTGGCAAGTAAAGTGTAAACATGCAGACAGTGCTTGTTCATACTTTTTTGTGATAACCAAGTAGTGACACCAACTTCTGGTAGAAATTGTACTTGCTAAACTTATGGTTCAGGGGTTTATCTGCTCTATCTCACAGCACTCAAATGGCTTTTGGCATTCTAAAGTCAGTGAAGATGGGAGACAAAAGTAAGCAAACAGGCTTCAGCACAGGTGACGTGTCCGTCTCTCTTCCTCCTCAGTAGTCCCTTTTGGGTCCTGCTGTTGTCCATTTTGAAGCATTATGCCCCTGCCACAGGCTGCTAGCTTTTGTCAGCATGGGAACTGAAGAGGGCTGTGGAAGAGCTGCCGTTCAGTGATTTGTAATCCTCTGTGAGCAGCTCATGTCGAGGCTGGGGGTGAGAATAGAGTAACAGAGGCTGGGCATCCCCCGCGTGCTGCCACAGAGACAGGATTTGGAGGCAGCTGAAGCCCATGCTGTCTGTCTACTGAAGGGACTGAAACAAGGTCTGAGATAGGAAGAGAGCAAAGGTGGCATGATCTGCATTAAGTCCTGGGTTCTGAACTCCGGATCTTCCACTTTTTACTAAAATCTGTTACAGGCTTTGACATGTTGATACTGTTGTAGATCAGAAGCCTTTAGCTGTGTGTGGCGAATGTTTTTCAGTGGTGCTCAGGTTGGTGTTTTTGAAGTGCTCTCCTACCCATGTATCATAGAAGCACAGCTCGTTCATTTGTACTTGTGTTTATTCAGTCCTCTGGCATCAACACGGGGCTTTCAGAGCCTGCGTGGTCCAGCCTTTCTGTATGCTTCTCACCTTCACTGGAGCTCAAACACAAGTTTACACAGAGTTCAAATAAAATAGGTTGGTGTTTGGCAGCGCTTTCTCACTTGGTTAGTAAGAGCGCCCTAGGAGCTGATTAACCCTGTGTGTGCTGTGAGCCGAAGAGGCGTGTTTCAGCGTTCATGTCAAGTCTCTGGTGCACGTGCCAGAAGGAAAATTATATACAAGAGACTCAAAAGGTACCCTCATGCAAGTACCAGTTAAGGAGACAGGTGTATCAGTGGAAACCCCAACCTGTGAGGAATGCATTAAAGATGCTTTGTTCCATGGCAGCAACTGGTCTGGTAGCTTCCAATCTATTTTCTCCGGTTGGCAGAATTTCAGTCAAAACCTTAATGCTTTCCAAAACTGCAGTTCTGCACACTGAAAGAGACAGAGCATATTTTTCTTGAAAATCTGCAGTTAAATGAGCTCTTACTTGTTTCCCTGCACTAGTGTTAAAACTTGTCTGGCTGTACAGTGAGCTACGTTCAGAAACTGATCCGACTGAAAAGCAACATGTCGCAACCTCCATTTCTCTCCATAAAAGCAAATGGCTTAGTTTTTCAGCTGGATAAGTTTCTTGAACCAACATAAACTTTAAATGTAGCATTCACGTTTATCTCTAAGAACAAGGGAAAAAAAACCTGTGCACACGTAGCTTTCTGCATTTCTTGTACTAGCATGTAAGTTATGTGTTTTCTGCTGTTGAAGTGTCATTCCAGGTGCTGTTAGCCTGGTGGTTGTATAAAGTCTGCTGTGAATTTTTTTGCTTGTGTGCCTTGTCCTGTTCTTCTGGTCGCTTGGGTGATGACATTCTGTCCCTGGTTGTAGGGGTGGAGAGGAGATCGTGTCTGCTGCTGGCAAGTCTCTGCACCTCTGTTAATGCTCTGCTAATATTTGTTCAAATTCTCTTCCCTCTCCTGCCTGACACACTTCAAACAAGTGAGCTTTGGGGCTTTTCTGACTGAGCAAACTTCAAGCAGCTGGTAGTTTACAACCTTTTTAATCCTTGACAAATAACACTGATCAGACACCAGACAACAACGGGGGGAAAAAATTTGCATTTGCAGATGTGATTCTAGCACCAGCCTGGAAGATAAGTTTTTGCTTAACTTGTTTTTATATATCCCAGAAGGATATTCTCCAGAACATGTCAGGTCTGAGAAGTGCTAAAACAAGTAGTATGGGTTCCTGCCTTAATCCTTTTAGCTAAGAACCCTGGTTTAAAAAGGAGGTGTGTTTGGGGGAGCACTGTTTCTCTTTTTGCTGTGTTGGTAGAGAAAGACAGCTTCTCCCCATGTAGCCTAGGTGGTACAGTATGCGGCGGGGAACGATGCTGGGAATTTCTCTTGTGTGTGAGAAGAGGAAAAGGAGTTGGATGAAGGTGCTGTTTGAGCCGTAATTTGCTAAGTAGCCACTGACTACCAAGCACAGATTGCCGTGCCACCTTTGATGCGAAGGTCTTTTGCTTCCCTTTTTGCACAGTGAGAGAGGTGGTTTTGGCTGCCTGTTTTCTGGCCTGAAACCAGGAGTGTTTAGGAACCGTTTCATGGAAATGGAGGGCACAGCATGCTGGATGCATTTGCAGTGCTGGTTTCCAGATGATTTGCAGCAAGGCCCGTCCTGCCATTGGTCTGCCAGGTGTGCCTTGCAACACAGAGAGTGAGGCTGAAGTGGATCAGTTAGTAAAGCTTTTGTCGTCAGGGCACAGCTTCTCAGGCCAGTGCAGAGGAGCGGTGTGTGTTTGTGTGTTTTAAATCGGCGAGTGTAGCAAACATCCTACTTAGACCATTTCCCTCTGAATTACGGGGTGGTTTTGCTGCTTAGAACAGGAGATGCTGTGTGTCTTCAACACTCGTGGCACCCTGTTGGTGCTTTCTGCTTTGATTTTCATGAGCCCCATGTATCAGTCACTTAACACGTGCAGAATGAGGAAATGGCACTGTCTGCAATGGGAGAACTGGCTTCTCATAGAAGCTGAGTTTTGGGCTCCCTTTGGTAGCTTTGACCTAGTTTGGGAGCTGTGTCTGTCAGCCACGTATTATTTCAGATGAGTTAGCTATGCCTGTCATAGTAGCAGCACGGTTGCTTTTGGAGAACCCCAGCACTGGAAAAAAAAATTAAGTCTTAGTCACTGCAGTACCATTTCTACTTCTGCTTCTCCCTGCCATGAAATCCAAAAAATGACAGCCTTGCTTTCATTGCTCTATGAATGTGAAAAGGCCAAATTTGGAAGGCACACTTTTTTAATTAATAGAAGTCAAGGACTGGTTTTTATTACAGAGAAATCTGGGAGAAAAACTGTAAATTGAGGTAGTTTTTTGGTTTTCTTCATGCTACAAGAGTCTTGGCGCTCTGAAGCAGCTATTTGGCAAATGTTCTGAAGTGTGAGCACAGAACTGGGATTTTGTCACTCAGTGCTGCAAGAGCAGAGCAACTGTTCACACTCAAGTTTTGGTCTGGAATTTTGCTGAATTTTTTTATATGAGCTTTACTCTGATTTTTGCCTGTCCTGTGCTACTGCCGTAACTCTCCTGGGCACCAGATGATTACTGAAATTTTGAATATGCAGTCTTAGTATGTTAGATGTGACTCCCACTGACGAAACTATGCCTTTTGAAAACTGCCATAAAAAAATGTTTGGAAGAGGGATTCTTCTCCCTTTCTTGTCCCCTGCCTCCCAGAAGGTCTTGCTGTGGAAACAAAGAAACCCAAAACGTGCATGTTGTATATTGAGGCTCTTGCTCTTGGTTGGTGTCCCCTACAAATAAAGTTCTGTGTTTTTTATTATGCCACTCATAGTTTTTTGCTGTCTTTTTGGTGATGATGTTTTGTTTGTAACTGAAGACAATGATTGATTGTTTTGAAAAGTGATCTAGAAGCGCCAGGCGAAATTGAAGGCTCCATTGTGCTTGGTAGTGTGATGAATGTATTTTCTGTTCCTAGATGGCTTGCAGCACTATTAATTTCAGAGTCGCCTTGGAAACACAATGAAACAGGTTTTTACCTTTTTGAACTTGCATTGTGAGTAAAGGGTGTATTTTTCCGTTGGAAAAGCACACTTACGCTTATTTATGCTGCCAGGTGCAGCAGAAGTTAATCCTGTGCTGTGATATATCTCCTTGAAAAATCATGTTTTAAGTCTGCTGCCAGAGGGGTGCTAACAGACGGGAAATTGGAGAAATGTACCTCTGAGTACGGAAGTGTTAAAAGTCAATATGTGTTACGTATCTCTACTCTGTGCAAAAGCACTAACTTCATGTAGGAGACCTACCTGTGCTCAGGGTTCGTTGTCGCCTGGTTTTGCCTCTTCCGGTACTCCTATCCCATACATCCCTGAAGGACAGGCAACGTCCTGACAGCTGAAACCAGCAGCTGCAGGTGTGTGGCAGTTAAGTTGTTCAATAGCCCTTTCCTATAGTCTGTTTTAAATCCGTATCTCCTGTTCGGTATTTTACAGATGGGTTGGATAGAGCTTTCGGAAACTAAGTGAACATAAGTTTTTTCATTTCTTGGTTATGCTTATATGAGGCTGTAGCACTGAGGTATTTTAAAATTGTGGATCAGTTAGATAGCTTCCTTGCTTTGACATTTGTTTACTTTACCAAATAACATACTCAAATACTTAAAAACAAGCGTTGCAAGATTTAATTTTACATGCGCATTGCAATTTACTATTCTATCAGCTTTCTTTAAAATACAAATATTGCCAAAAATGTTGTCAATAATATGATATCTGCATATGATGTATGCAGATACTGAAGTATTTTAACATACATATGAGCAAAATGTTTTCAGTAATGTTTCTTTCTGCTTCTTGCTTTGCTTTTTGCAAAGGTTGTAGCCTTGGGCTGCTAGCCAGGCTTTGAACTGTAAAAGGGAGCATAAAGAATGCAGGATGTTTTTAGAATAGTCTCAACTGTGAGCAGATGGCTTCATTAAATTATCTTTAGGAGCAAGGAGAGCAGTTGCTGCTTTTGGAAGAAAATTGGCTAGAGCAACTGCTTTTACATTGCCATCCCAAGTGTGTGGCAGGTACCGAGAATATTTGTACAACGATTTTATGTGAAGCAAGTGGTCCATGTACCTTCAAAAAACAGGTGCAGGAGAGTGGTGCCTCTGTTCTGTAAACTGGTAGGTATAGATTAGAACAAAAGACTGAATATGTCATCATTAAACTTCCTGCACATGTTTTAAATCTTGGGCAGGGGAAGCTCTGCTAGTTGCTTTGCTTTTTGCTCCTCAACCCTGAACATTTCATACAGTTCTGTTCTTTGCCGCAAAATCTTCTGGTTTGTTTTGCTTTTTTGCCGCCTTTTCTGAAGAACACTGAGGAAAACTACAATGTACAGTGTCATTTATAACTAAATGTAGTTATAAATGACTTGTGAAGGAGAGTGGTATACAAAAGCTAGTTTTCTTCCTGTAGAATACAAAGACTTCTGGCAGAAGCGTATCAAGAATCTGGTTGCTCAGGATTTCAGTGTTCTTGTGTGGATCAAAGTTAAGCATGGACGGTGTGAGCAACTTTTTGCTTTGCTTGGACCTAAGCTGTAATTAGGTACTTTATGCTCGATTTCCTCCCTATCCTTCCACCCCCGAAATTAAAAACCAAACTTCTGAGGTTTGGGTAAAGGCAAATACCCTCAAGTTACGGTATCTTTTTTTGAGGCTGAATAGCCTACTAAAAGCAGAAAAATGTCTGTTGGGCTTTAAAGATGGGGATAGATTTAAGGAGGAGAATTTGAAGGTGACTTTTGTACTTGTAGATGAGAAGTCAGAAATGTGGAAAAATGTTGTACCTGTTAAGCCCTTTCAGAGTTGTGTGTCTCCTTTAGTTTGTTGTTTTTAAAAGTAAATTTGGAGGCAGTAGACCTCGTAGCAGGGAAGACAATGTCCTGCTGTAATGGTAGATTTTATCAATATTGATTATTGCATATTCATTCTTTTGCCTGTGAAATGCCTCTTTATTACAAATTAGATGTTAGCCTGTCTTAGTAGCAGAAGAGGACTGGTGGGTCTGCTGCTGGTAGGTCTGAACTCCTGTTTTGGGGCTTGTCTGTTGGTGTAAGGTATATTCTGGGAAGACTTGGGCTCTAACCAAGCTGCTTGGCTGGTTTCAGCTCTATAGTCTGTTAAGATGCCTTCAGTAGGTAATCTGGGACAGCGACGCTGAGATGCATTTGTTGTTTGAGATCGCCGAGTGAGGGGAATGCCTTTATTTATGCAAGTGATTGTGGATCAGTTTGTTTCACCATATTGAACTAAATGCTTCTGTGTAATAGGTGTGCAGAAATTCATACATGCATGTTTACATACATTTGCATGATAAAGCAAGTCCATGTTTTTTCCCCAAGTTGCTTTTTAAGGGTAAATTTGTAATGTACACATGCGTTGCAGAAACTGGCTGAACGAGACATCATATTAACCACTATTGCTGCAGGAAAATTAGTGCTTAATTAGAATCAATACATTCCACAATGAGAGAAGACAACGACCTTGTATTTGGAAGGGTGAATTACTGGCATGTTATTGGCCTTGTTGCAAGGTTTTCCCTGCGTTATTCTCAACCCGAATTCTTCTGTTAAGTTTTGTACTTACTTGCTTTTAAAATAATATATTTTGTGTGTGTTCTCCAGAACCGCGTAGTACTAAGAGGAGCTGGACGGTACTATTATTTTGATAGAATTATGTGAGTAGATGCACCGTAAATACAATTCTGGCCCTAGTTATCATACCTGCCACTATCTGTAAGACAAACTTTTCGGACTTATCCTGGGACACCTTTATCAAACCTAAGGGTCTGTATCAAGGCTGTAAGTGGAACAGTTCCCCCCACCCTGTGGTGTAACAGGTAGTTTCCAGGATGCTCAGGATTGGCAGCATTTTTCATATCTCGTTTCTCTGCTTCATCTCCTTGTTGCTGATAGGTGCAGCAGTGCTGCATAGGGGCCGGGGACCCTAATGGGCAGGTCTTTTACAGCCCAGATTGTACCCCATTTTCACCTTTCCTTTGAACAAGAGCTGAACGTTGTATAACTGCAGTTGTGGTACATCAATGAGTTTTAGCAATATGTGCTACCAAAAATAGTCTTGTTAAACTCCAGGCCTTGCACGTCCTCTGGACAGGAACTCGGTCATGTATTTGTGTCTGTCATTCTTTTTTGATGTTTTGCAAATGTCTCACAACAAAGACTGCTAAGCCATTTGGACATCTGGGCTGAATCACATTGAACCAGCTTATGTGAGCAAACGTTTCTACCCCTTCACATAGTGAAATGTTAGCTGCAAAGCCTGGGACGTTCTGCCTCAGAGATGAACGGCTTAATGTGGTTATGATTAACTAAATTCACTCAGCTTATTCTGACTCTGGCTTTTTCCCATGAAGGCAGAAATGATTGCCACTTTGCAGTCCACGTTTTTTTGATTTTTTGGACCTGTGGAAATACTCTACTTTTCTGCTTGCTCTGTTTAGCTTTTGCCAGCCATAGAACACAAAAGACTGTCTGCAGACTTATCACAGATCAGGCGCCTCTTGTGTCCAGTCAGCCTTGGTTTGGACCAAATAATACACAACATCTGAAAACATCTTTTGTTGGTGATGATGATGTTTTTCAGTGCTGGTGGAGTAAATTATCAGCTTCCTTGAAACTGGAGCTGTAATAGGGGCCTGTATGTTAAAAAGATAGAATGTCCACTAAGACCGGAGTATAAATAATCCTCAGTTGGAGTTACAGTCCGCCTTGTTTCCACAGCTTTCCTAATGTGCAGCAAAGGAAAATGGACTGATGTTCTCATATTCACTCGTGCAGCTTGGAGCCGGTTGTCAGCGCTGGAGCTCGTAGGTGGGAACAGCTTCACGCTGCTCCAAGACGCTGCAGGAAGTGGCGCAGGAGCGGGGCAAGAGGAAGGCCAGTCCTTCAAGGATGCAGCCCTAAGTCATGGTTTCAGGTTATGCTTAATTCAGTAACTGCAATTGCCTGTTCCTTGTCCTGTTCTTCCCTTCCCTGACCTCCTGTGCTGCTGCTGCTGCTTCCCTTGAATGAGATCTTAATGATGATGGGACTGTAGGGTGTCCTGGTTAAAAATGTATTCTTTGTCTTGTTCCCCTGAAGTAGCTTTCCACTGAACTAGCTTGCTGTTTTGTTTTTTTTAAATTTTTATTTTTACTTTCTATCCCCACCGTACCCTGCGGCCATTGCTGTGTGGTGCATTACTTGCCCAAGCAAGCTGTGCTTATTCTGTTCTTGTATTGCAGTGTCCTCTGTAGTGCTGAATGCAAATCTGCTAATCAGCAAGGCGTTATTTTCTGTCCAGGTTAAAAAACTGAGGCAGTTTTACATTAGCTTCCTCAAGTCGTGGTTGATGGGCAGCATCCACTGTGTAGGCTGAGAGTCTGAACTGAGGCCTGTGCTTCCTGTCCTGGATGCTGTCTAAACCCTGTCCTGACTATAATCTTGTCTGCAAGAGTTGACTAATACTTGACTTTCTGGCCTGTAGACTTGCCTTATCCTCCCTCTGCTGGTGATCAGCCATCTGCAGTCTCCTGGATATAACTGTCACAGCCAGACTTTTAGAAAAGTGATGTGTCATCCTTACTGATTCCATAGAGTTTAATCTTTTGGACTACAAACAATTGACATTATTGAAATGGGATTTGACAATAATATACTTTGTCTAAGCATTTTTATTTGCTATTTTCCATTTAAATTCAGCAAACCAACAGCAAAAACAACCCCATGCTCTTCTGTGGTACTCTGCAGCTCTGAAGACTTCTTCATTCGAAACAGGATTTGTGTTTTGGTCATGTCTTCCAGCTTGCTGCAGTAACACATTGAAGTGTTTTCTCCATCTGCTTTAATAGATCACTTTAAGATATTGTAATCTTATTTGTCTCAGTTGCACAGCTATTGAGGGCAAGGAGCAGACGACTACAGGATTTTTATTTTATGAGCCTTTCACCTGAGAAATGTCATCCAGCTCTAGATTTTGTAGTGCCTTTGTCCTGCCCAGGCAGTGAGGTGATCCAAATGATCATGTGTTTATTTTGTGTGTCTTTGCCTGTTGATGACAACAGGTGTCCCAGAATAGGCCATGCACTTTGCTGTCTGAGGGACAGTGCATCTTGTTGCTTGTTGGTCTTAAAATATATCACCCATCCAGGAGTCAAAATGATGGAACAGGACCCTGCGTAGCACTGGGAGAGAGTTGCCCACCTGGCCCTTGGCTCTTCTGGCAGCATGGGAAGCAGTGTAGGGGCTCGTGTGGGGCACTTGCTTGCACCTGTGTCTCTCACTTATCAGAAGTGTGTGGAGATGTTTTTTTTTAGGGCACAGGGGAAGTCTGAGGATGCCATTTTAGCTGCAGCTCCTTGGGAAGCAGATAGCCTGCCACTTTAGCTGCTCCTCTTAATGTGTGTTACACTGATGGGTTGAGAAGAAGGTAGATGATACCTGCTCTTGTAAGGTGGTGGCAGAATTTGATTGCTGCATCTGCTGTGATATTTTTGTATGCGGTGCAGTGTTAGTCTGCTTGATTTCCGTGTGCAAGCTGCTAAAGACCAGATAGGGTGATAGTGTGAGAACAGGCACTTTTTCAAACCTGCCTGTGTTCATATGCATAAGACTAAGACTGTAATGTCTCTGCTGATGGTGTTTTCTAACCTTGCTTGTAAATACTGAAAGTACAGTGACACAGCGCCATGGCAGGCGTGGGTCATTGGATGCAGTTGGGAGAGCCCTGTGGTGGCGAAGGAGTGGCTGCTAGCATGAGATGGCTCTCGGAGGTGTGGATGAGGATGGCAAGCAGATGGAGATCCTCGTAGGCTGTGCTGCCGACTTCTCAGCCCATTAAAGAGCCAGAAAAATAATGTCTATTAAACTTGTATTCCCCCCTGAAAACTTGTGAAGTGGCTTAGATGTAGGAGAAAACTATTTGGTGAGTGACATAAGCATTAAGATGTTTAAGCTGAAAGTGGTTGAAACTGTGTGTGGTGCAGACTTTCACTGGAAGGTGCAAACTGTAATTTTTACAAGTGACACGAAAATCCTTATTAGAGTGCTGTGGATATCAGTAGGCAGTCCGCTCACCTTCTTTCTACTGGAGTTGCTGAAGACCTTTCAAGTATTCCTGGTAAGTAAAATTTTTTGTATTTGAACTGTTGCTCCTGTGCTCTACCAAGAAGAGCCTTTCCTTGAGTCCCTCGTGACACTCCTCTTGGCTTCCTGAGCCTGGCTTTCACCAGGAGCCTTTGCGCACCAGAGGAGCTGGTAGGGCTCTCTGCTGAGCAGCCGTTTTCCCAGACATGGTCACCTTCTCTGGGTTTTGTGGGTACCGTGTCCTTTGAAAGTGAAGCAGTTGATCCCAGGCTTTTGCACTCTTTCTCAGGCGTGGAACTGACAACTGGACTGGCACGTGTCAGGGAAGGTTAAACCTGACATATGTCTGTGGGAGCTGGAAATGTACCAAAGCATTGGACAGGAGATAAATGCCATTGAGAAGTTTTGGGCCTTGGATGGAAAGACCCATCACCCACGGAGTGGTCTGAGAGATTCTTAGTCAGCAGCTCGTCTTGGCTAGGATCTGACCAGATTGTCTTTTGGAAATGCTTTCTCAGGAAGTACGCTGTGAAACGTCACTCATGTCAGGTAGGAAGGACTCCTGTAGGAAATCCTGCAAAAAATCCTGTAGTAGCGAGAATGAAGCAACCCTGTTTCATACCCCGAGAAGCAGCAGGAGATAGGAGATCTATGGTTCCCTGTGCATCAGGAGTGGTGTGGTGAGCATAGGTGAACATCAACAAGATGAAGCATCTCACGTACGTTACAGCAGTGATGTAAATAAACCTAATTTTTTAGCTTTCCACTAGTTTGTCATTGTCTTGCAGAAGGTTAATTTTGAGCAGGACTTTCAAATGTTAATGTTTGAATTCCTTGTTTCATGCTAACAAAAAGATAAGTAAGCAAGGGCTTTTTTCCTGCTGAAGAGTGCTGTCAGTTCATATCATCCGAGATGACTCGCAGTGTGACAGTGTTTTGCTAGAAGTCTTGAGGGAGGGGTCAGCTGTAGTGAAATTGCATAACCATTGGCTGTCACTTAAATGTTGGATGTGCCACCAGTCTTTCAAAGCGTGTTAGAATTTAAAAAAACTTTAACTTATTCAGATATTTTTAAAGTGCCATGGCTCAAAAGAGCTAATGGTAAAATGCATGATACCCACTGTGTTAGAAAGATAGAGAAGCTGTTTAAGCATAGATAGTCGAGTACCTATATTTTTTTCTGCAAAATGACTATTAGTTTTGGGCTTTCTCAGAGGGGAGTCATGGAAGTTTTGTTGTGCCTTGAGGTGTTCAGTCGGCTGACCTTGCTGGTGGACTTCTCAGACTATTGCACGCAAACTGTAGCGCAGTTTCTTGTGTGTCACTGAACAATGAATCGGTTGTTATGGACGATAAGTGTTTTTGCCAAGCAGAAATATGTCTGCAGCCTTTAAGAACAAGGAAGCTTAAATGAAGGTTGCTATTTAAAATCTGCCGTAGTAAGTGAGGACCATCAGCAAACAGTCTGACAGGAGACAGGTTTCTTAGCAACAAAAACAATGAAAACTGTCATTCAGTCTTTAATTGTAGAAAAGCAGTAGCAAAACAGCTAATAAATGGTTGTTAATCTGGAGTACTGATACTCAGCTTGTAGTCTATATACACCTTGGTACCATGGATGACTTCTAAGAGATCTGCAAAAGCTACTTAACAAAAGCAAGCTGATTGTTAGTACACTTAAATTCTCAATGCAAGTCTGCACGTCCTGTGGGAAGCTTGAAGATCAGTGTTTTTCAATTTCTAAGAAAAAATTTTCTAGACTTAAAAAGAAGTCTAAATAATAGTTTGCTGGAAAGAAGACTGTATGTAAGAAGTTCCTCTGTTCATAAATAAATAATGTTACCTAGCTAAGGTCACGTTTTAATGCTGGGGCATTGTTTTACTTTGCTGTTGGATACTCCTGCAGTAGTTTAAAGCTAATATTCCAATTAGAGAAAATTGAGGGAAGCATCAAGGGAGAGTGAGAAGGAAACTAATGCTTAGTAAGAATCATTGTTTTGTTTACTGTATTAAATCTGCCCTTATTAAAAAAGAAAAAAACCAAAGCAAACCAGCAAACTTTTAGCAAATGAGCTGCATAACAATTGAAATTTAAATTTAGGAAATTAATATATCCGCAGAGAACTTTGGACTTAAAAGTTGAATTGATTTGCATTAATATAAAAAAATAATCATTCTGTAGAAATGGCCCATTTATTTTACAGGCTGTATGGGGACTTTGGTTTGTTTCTTGCTCTATTAAGTGCGCTTTGGAAGAGAAGAGTATTTTGCAATGCAGAATGACACTCAGTATAAACAATGACGATACCTTCTTGACTCCTGTCTATGCCTGTTCTAGGTCATGCAGCAGGAAAGAGGATACAGCTGTCTCAAGGATGTTCTCCTTTTTCTTTGTATATCTTTTGATGATGTGATACCTGTAGCTGCCAGCCTCAGAAGGTTATAAAGGGGTACAGGGAAGCAGCTAACAGCTTGAGCACCTCTACAGAATCTGGTTCACGAGTAATATTAATTGCCATTGAATTCTCTGACATATCTCTCTAGGCTGGGATTAATTTTTGCATATGGCTGAGCTTAACCTGATTTTTCCACCATGACATTTGAAATGTGAAAGCTGTGAGTGGTCTGGGGTGGGGATCTCTAGTTTGAGGTAAGATGTGGATGGCTGCTGCTGCTGCATTTGGAGGTCAGCTTCGCCAAGGAAGGCTTTGTGTTTCACTGAGCCCTAAACCTTGAAGGAAGCACATAAATCTTGTCTTGACCCTAATGCTTTAATATAATTTTACAGTTCTGCTTTTCTGTAGTACTAAAAACCTCAAATTTAGCGTTCAAAGGCTGGAAACTTACAGTAATTATCTGTTTTGTCAAGAAACTCTGAGGCAGAACCTCTGTAGTGTGCAGCTCTCACATCTCTTTTTCTTTCATAATGTCCTTAATGATCATGCAAACAAGATTCTTAAAAGTTAATCATCAAGTGTAATAATGACTGCTACATTTCGTTTGGCATAAGAAAAAGCTCATTTTAGGCTTGGCAGGAGTTAAAATCCCAGTAATGCTCATGAGAATGTTCTGCAAGCAGAGCTTCTGTTAATCCTGTTCCTGACATGCTCACACATAATTTGGTGTGAAATCTGAAGCACTTATACTGAAAGATCTGCACCTGTGTTTTTGAAGGTACTGAAAGCGGTAATATGGGCACAAACCAATACTCAGTTACTAGCTAAAGGTCAAAATGACCTTTGCGCTCTTAATATTAACACAAGGGTTGTATTGAGGCAGGAGCAGGTATGATTGATGCTCTACAATCTCATAGAGTGGCTGGAGCAACACATGATAAATGACTACATTTGTGTAAGTTCTCCCAAAGTCAGAGTTGTTTTTTCAAACTCCAGAGTTAGTCATCGCTAACTGAGTTGTTGCTAACCAAATTCTGCAACGAAACACCTATGTTTAACAAGTTCTGTTCTGCACAAACTTTTTTATAGTTGCTGGTATGTGTAATTTCTTTGTGTATCTTACAGAAGTGTGCAGACTCCCTGGCTGCACACAGTCAGTTTAAAAAACAGGGAAGGTTAGCGAGTGACAGTATAATAATCTAATGATGATTAGTAAAATCCGTGTCTGTGCTATCTGTGAAAAGCACTAGCAGCTTTTTTCAGAAGTATGGTTGTGTTACTTTTCAGCATAAAAAATGCCAGGGTTGCTGTAGAGGTTTTAACATGGAAAAAAAGGGTAACTCTTGTCTGAGCTAGCATAACCTTAAACACAGCAAAACCCCAAACTTTTTAAAATGCTTCCCACTGAAGCTGTTTGCATTAGGTGTTTTTTGTTATGGTGAAATCATGATGTCTTAAAATTTAAGGCTATTTTACTGCATTTCCATGGTGCTTGCCAAGAAAACATGAGTTGCAGTCTGCTATTGGAGATTAATCTCCTGTCGAGATCTTGGGTATTTAAAATGACCTTTGCAGTGTGGTGTGAATTCTGGATTTTAACCCTAAACCTGGTATATCCTGTTTTGCGTGGGGTTGACTGGGACATGCAGTTGTCCCACGGTACATGCTCTTTGCCACTTCTTCAGAGGGAGCTGAGTGTCCTGAATATGCAAGTGAATGTAAGGGTAACACCCTTGTGGCCAGGGTTTAGCTGATGAGAAGGAACTGTAGTTTTTTACTCACCACTGGCAGAATAAAGTAAATTGTTTTCATAATGATGCTGCAGCAGGAAAAGAGCAACGTTTACAGTCGGACATAGCCCTACCCTCGGGTAGTTCTGACTTTAGTCTTTTCAAGATCTCTTCCAGCAAGCAGTCCTGCAGAAAGCTCAGTCCCCCAGCGGGTGCTGTGCAGCATCAGAGGGGAGAGCTGCATCGTGTCCATCACAGGCCTAATCCCAGACAGCCCTCAGTCCTTCAGAGTTTTCTTTTTCAGGCCAGGATCCCTCAACTCTTCCTTGCTTTTTCATTTTTTGACCCTCAGGTGAGGCTGGGAGGACTCAGAGTTGAGTTTAGTACTTACTGGGCTTCCCCCCCCCCCCCCCCCAAGGCAGGCTCAGACTTAATGTCTCCAATGGTGTTACACATATATTTCATCCAACACAAGCTAGCGCTGCTACTGAAAGAGGCATTGTGGATGGATTTAAACTACCCTGACCCTTCCCCTCCCTGAAGTATGTTTTAACCTGTGGAAGGTGATCAGTTGACTTCCCTGACTGGTTACACAGCGGCACAAATTTGGGCTGGGAGGTGGGGATGGATGGAGACCAGGGGACACAGAAGTGGCCAGAGGTAGCAGGTAGGCAGGACAACTGAAGTAAGCAGGCTGGAGTCCTTGTGACTGTAAGAGGGAAGAGCAGTTATCTAGGTTGTTTCCTCAAGCCCTGGTTTGGGGATCGAGGGGATGATTTTTTTAAGCCATTCACCCTGGCACATTGTTAAATTTCTGATGTGTGTCTTAAAACTAAGATGTTCACATAATTTCTTACCAGTGCACAGTTGCTGTCTAGGACCTATAAAGCCTAAATGTGCTGTAATTAAATAAGACTATGGATAGAAGAGTGGGTTACCAGATACTACAAGTGGAATACTGCAGGGGAAAGAGGAAAACAGCAGTGACCTGGTGACAGGCCGGGTGTGAGAGCCAAGCATGTCAAACTCTGCTTCATGTCAGTGCAGGGAAAACTGCATTGCTGCTTGGTGCTATTGATGCTGTACCTGAAAATAAAACTTGACATTTGTTGCCCAAGGGTCAGATATCAAAGAATGGGAGGTAAAAATAAGATGTTTTTACATTTTTTCCATTAATATGGGGATGAGCGGACCTGAGGGAAATTATCAGTTTTAGTGGGGGTTTTTTGGTAGTTAATCTTTAACCTGTAGCAGGTTCTCAGTGGAAATAAATGTGGAAACTTGACTGGTGTTAGTTTGAGAAGGTTCCCTGTGCATCTTCCATCCAACAACTGGTTGTCAGGGAAGACAGAATTGATGTTCTGTGTAACTCAAAACACCCCTGTATCTGTCTTGTACGGAAACATGAGTGTTGAAACTTGCAGCAGAAAAAGCAGCTTACAGAAACAACAGCACCTGCATGGAGGCACTGGCTTCAGCTTGGTACTTATGAAAGAGAATTGATGGTGACTCTTCAAGTAACTGCCATACAAATACAATACGTATTTTTCTTAATTGAGAAAAAAACCCTGACATTTTGAAAGAAGGCTTTATTGCACCACCTTCAACATGCGTACATGCCTGATGTAGGAAAAATTGCACAGCTTTTACTGTTTAGCCAGCATGATTCACGTCAAGTGCAAAGCTGGTTGTGTGTAGTGGGCAGCAGAAGCAGCTCCATGGAGTGACAGGTGAAGTGCTGGGAGCAGCGACGCTGCCATCTCCTCGCTGCATCCGAAACTGAAAACTCAAAATTATTATCGCAGATCCATTTGCCAGTTGGATGTTATAGTTCTTTGTCCCAAATGAAACTGGGAATGTGATACAGGAGGATTCAGGAATGTATGAATTTCCTGCGGTCTGTCTGGTTGTTTTGCTATTGAGTGGGCATGTTTTTAACACGATAATGAAGTATCACCCTAACTAGTCTAATGACATTCTCATGATGTTACGACTTTGTGCAATTGGACATGAGAGAGAGGAAGATAGCTTTAAAGGTGTGTGTGTGATAAGGGGGTTGTAATGCATGATCAGTAAGATAAGGATATTCAGAAGCAGAACAGATTTTACCTGTGTTTGTAAGTCAGAGATGTCCTTACATAACTTGTAAAGCTTGAGGAAATCCCTTTTTATAGCTTTCTGGGGTTTTTTTGGACATGAACAGTTTTGTTTTGTTTTTACAAAAAAAAAAAGGGTAAATTCCAGTAGTGAATTTTAATTGTTTTTTAATAGTAAATACCGCTGCAAGGTTCAGCTACTGAATTTCATATAGCTAAACACGTGAAGTTTTGTTTTTGTTATTTCTCCACTGTTTTCAATAACTTGGTTCAAATCCCCTACTTCAGCGACCTTGCGCAGCTCCCTTGGGGAGGCTGTGCTGTGACTTACACAACCCAGGGAGCTCACTCTCTGGCTCCTTGAACTGAAGTCGCCTGTTTTCTCAGCACAGAAGCCTTTACTCAGAAAGGACAGGTAACCTCTGCCAAGGCTTCTCTTTAGTAAGTTGCAAAATGTTTTGCTCTGCAGGTTGGAGAAGTGCTGTTTTTTAATCTTGTGTGCTGAGATGAAGATTGCTCTTCCTTTTCCTCTTCCTCCTCCACCTAATGCTAATTCATTTTGGGGTGGTGGGGGGGGTGGTGAGGGGGAGAAAAAGGAAGGCAGTGATTTGGATGTGCTTTTAAGGTTTCTTTAAAAGCTATCTTTGCATTTTGCCTTCTTGCTGTAGGTGCCCCTGAGCAGTGCATCCTGTTCACAGTGTGTAGGGATATGTACAGCATGGTAAGTTGGGTGTTTTCAGTGGGCAGACTGGCTGAGGATGTTTTGGTACTGAAAACCTCTGCTGTGTGGACAAGGTGGCTTTTGTATTTGCCTCCTTTGAGAGTCAAGAAACTTCAGGGTCTGGCACCTGGCAGTAGCTGGCGTAATTTGTTAAGCTGTCTTGAAAGCCTGAAAAGCCTGCATCTGTTACTGAATAACAGGGTTTTTCTACACTATCATGATGGTAAAATATTCTGTTCTTTATACATTAAAGCCTCACTCCCATGTCTTCTCATTGCTTGCGTTTTTTTGGAAGAGGCCGTGCATTGCTCAAGGCAAGAGAGAAAGAAAAATGTCAAGACAGCATTGAAAAATGCTCAGTATGGAACTTCCTGGGTGTTGGTGGTTTGTTTGTTTGTTTGTTTTTGTGTGGGTTTTTTTTATTATTTGTTTGGTTTTGGTGTTCTTTTTTTTTAAACCTCTTGATTTGCTTGTAGTGTGCTTTGTTCATTCTCTTAAAGAACATTAACCAAAAATACAGGCAGAATTTAAACTTTATTTTCTGTTATTTTTCATTGAATACTTAAAGTAAGATTTGGAGGCTCATCTGCTGTTTCTTCTTGTTCAGGTTTTAGCACCAGCAAACCATTTTCTGGATTGCTCCTTTTCTGATAGGAGGAGAAGGAGACCTTGTAGGATAGTAAGGGATGATGGTTGTATGGTGAGAGGAGAGGTAATTGTCTGCTTTGTACAGACCTTGTTGAAGTAAAAATGCTTTGAATATGGGGATGTTCCCAGTGACCTCTGCTCTTCAAAGACTGTGTTGTTTGTTGACCACATAAAATATTCTAATGCTGCCTCTGAAAGAACATTTGCTTCCCTAAGCAAATGCACCCTGTTGCGAGTACATATAAATTTTATATGTCCCTAAAGTGGTGGTTTAAAAAGTTCAATCTTGAAGCTGAAGTGCTGGTATTTGCTATTTTCTTTCTGCAGTTGTGCATCCTCCTTTCCTTTCTCTAGTGCTCTGTGGCTCTTGGTCTCACACAGTTGTAGTGCTGGTGCCCTCTGTCTTTATTGGAATTTGATTCAGAACCACTACCATGGTTTTGATTAAAACTTTATTAAAATAATACTGTGTTGATATTTGTATAATATTGTAACTGTAGGAAAGTTAGAATTGTGAAATACATTCAGAGCCTTTCCTGAAGAAGGGTAGGGATGCATAGATAATACCATGAATGCTCCCATCTGGTTTTGTGGAAGTTAGGTTGCTTAATTACAGTTTCTCTTAATGTCCTTAAAAACAGAGGAACTCTGCTCTCAGCAGTAGCTCGCCCAACCTTGATATTCTTATTTTGTCATTGGGATGCAGAAGGGATTCGTAGCTGTCCTTGGGCTCTCTGCCTCCACGATAGTCTATATGTTGTTCTTGGCTTTTTTGAGGGTGCTTGTGAGATCTGAGGAGTGTCAGGGTGACAGGGGAATTGAAAGCTGAAGATCCCAGTCCAATTTGGGCTAAACTAAAATGACTGTTTAAGACATAACAGGGCTTTTCTGCTTTGTTCCAAAACCTGATTTAGCACGGGGCTCTGCTGCAGGTTAAAGCTCATGCACGTGAAGTCAAGCTCAAGGCAAACCTATCTTTCCTTCAATATAATGTTTAGAAAAAGTTGGGGGATGCTGATAGGCCAGTAAATGTTTCTGTGAAATAAAGATGTTTTCATGAAAAACGAAGCTTCACAAGTGGGAAAGGGGGAAAATATTTGAGGCTTTGCTCTGTAAATCCTGTAGTGTGTGTGTTACTTGACACTCCACCCACCCCACCCCCCCCCCCCCCCCCCCCCCGATGTCTTGCACGGATGATTAGCAGGTATCATGGCCAGTCCCATCAAGAGAGGGTGGGAGCTATGGAAATTGCTGCAGTCAGCAACAGTTATTTTGATATGTCAAATACCCAATTATTAAAATAAAGTGTCGATAATATGCCCAATTCTTGACTTTTGTAGTGTAGCCTACCTTTTCGTGTGATTACTTTTTGTTTTAAAACTCTCAAACCACACATAGCATTCACAGGAATGTTTTTAGCGTGCTGTCTGTGGGCAGCGTGCGCAGCCTTAGTTGTTCATAGCTATATGTTGGCTTTACCTGTGGTTTCTGTATGAGCATTTAAAACAGTTTTTCTAAGAAAACTAGCACATAAAGGTTGTGGCTGACTTGAGATATGGGTAGCAAATATACCTCTAGTTGTAATCATCAAGGTATTGATCTGGAAATTGTATTTCAGTAAGGTCAGTGAATAGTGCTGTAATCCTACAAACATTCCCAAACTTAAAATTTGCCTCTATGGTCTCCCACAGAGTTCTCTGAGTAATTAAAATTCGCTTATAAGCTAGCCTTCTTCTGTATTTCCTTTCTCCTTCTCATTTAGAATTCCTAGGACCTGCTTACAGCAGGCATATGCTTGAATAGAGGATTGAAGAAATGCTTCTGATCTTGATGGTAATTGATATGCAGAAGGAAGTAGTACAAGTTATGTGTTTGGGTTGTTCGGGTTTTTTTTGTTTTTGTTGTGTCTTTTTTTTGTTTGTTTTTTTTGTTTGTTTGGTTTTTTTTAATACAAGTAGGCTGTGACAGCCAGAAGTACCTTGTAATAGATTAATGTGCTTTGGAATTTGACAGATTAGAAGAAAGCCATCAAATAAATAAATAAATAAAAATATGCAAACACCCATATATGAAGGATTGTGGCTCTTTTATGAGAAATTTCCTTAAGGTGACTATCATGTTATTCTATATTATGTATTCCAGGCTGTCTTTCATTTATAATCCAGTAGGTGTTTTCTTTAATCTTTGAGGACTTAGTCACAGTTCTCAAAATAATGAGCTTTTTGTGGTGTAATTTTTTGTTGTTCCTGTGCCCTCCCCCAAGCGTAAGTAATAGTTACCAGAAGAAATGTTTTTTTTTCCCTTAAGTTGACACTGAAATATGGTTTTTACTCTTAAAACCCGACAGCGTATGAGGTTTGTTAGGGAGCTCCTGCAGTGTCCGCCTTAAAGGATCACCTGCGAGGCTTGGGTCAAACAGGAGGACCTGAAGGGTGCTTGCAAACCTGCAGTGCTTACATGGATGTTAATTTTGTACTCAAGTCCTGGTTGGATTAAAGGGTTTAATTATGTCATAGCTTTTGGCAAGCTGTGAGTAGTTACTCATGTGCATAGCGTGACTACAGGTGTTGTCCAGACAGGCAGCCAGTGGTGGCATGATCAAAGGAGAAGAATCAGCCCCTACTTGCAAACCACCCTTCACCTGAGCCCAGCCGCCCTCGCACCTGGCCCCGCATCCATGGGCTTCTCTGCCAGAAACACCAATGGTTAGTGGCCCCTTCCCAAGGGGCAGGCTGAGGAGGAACGCACTGCTCTTGGGACCTGAGTTCTTGAGCGGAGGTGCTGCAACTTTGAAGTCCTTGTGGCTCTTCCGCCTCTCCCGACCTCCACGAAGATCCAGGGGCTGGCTGAGAGCTGGCCTGGGCTCCAGCCGCCTGCCCACCTGGCTTTCACGTCCCCAGTGACCTCAGACCCTAGCTCAGAAACCTGGAGCCACTTGTGGAGACGTGGAAATCTCCATGACAGGCCGTTTCGAGAGCCAGTGAAGTCTGCAGGTCAGCTAATTTGCTGCAAGGGTTTTCATGAGCAGTTTGACACCTACTGTAGCTATTTATTTAGATGCAAGTGCTTCGTTATAGTGAAAGTGCTTGTACAAGCCACAAGCTGCTAGAAGTCCTCTCTCAGCAGAGGCAAAAGAGAATTTTCTTTTCCCCTTAACGTACCTACAGCTAAAATGGGTGATTTTACCTTTGTTTGCTCTGCAAGCAGTAAGCCATAAGGAAGCACGCTGGGATCTGAAAACTCCAGTTAGTGAGAGTGACTGTGGAGATCGATGGCCTTTCATGGCAAGCAGCGATTTTTGTAAATTCTAACTCCACTTAAATATTGAGTAGCTACAGCCATAGAGATGTTGTAAGCTGGTTCATGGAGAGCTTCATAATTCGTCGGATGATTCACAGTTTGCCTGCTCTGTTTCTCCAGCAGAATGAAAGGTAGACAGTTGTTTTTATAGCAAAAATAAGTCAGTTATATCCTGCTAGTGCTTGTGAAAAATATCCAGTGGGTAATAGCATAGATGGGCAACAGATTTCCATGGGGTATCTTGTTGAAAAAACATCGTGGGGAGAGTCAGACTAGATTCCCCTCTCTATAATGCAGAAGATCCAAAAGATTTTGAAAAGATTTTTTTGTAAGCAAAAGTAGGTTTGATATACCAGTTTGATACCTGCTACCATACTGGCAGCCATAAAATATGCACTGTTGAAGGACAGGGCAGACATTGTGCATTTGAAAAGACCCTGTATAGGCTCTCCCTTTCCTTAGAGACCTGCAATATTGAGCTGTTGCTTGTAATTTTGTCTGGCCTGTTTCTTGTCTTGTGAGCTTTTCATTATAATCTTCTGGATCAAGAATGAAGCCTTCAGCTGTGCAATGGAGATTTTTTTTTTTTAGGTGCACCCTCTTACTATTTGGATCTGTGGGAACCATCTTACTGTTGACTTAAGTGAAATCCATATCAGACCCGCGGTGACTTGCATTTAAAAAACACTATCCCTTCAGGTAACCCACACCCTTCTAAAAGCAGTTGGGTGAACAGTAGGAAGTATATAGGCTAAATACAAGCTGATGCAACAGTACTATAAGTCTGCATATTTAGAAGTATGTTACCTAGCATAGTGTTGGGTTAAATGCATTGTGTGCCCTGTTGTGATTGCTTTGGAGTGGCCCACTGTTCTCCTTTGATTACACCAAAATAAATACAAACGCACGAGGTTTCGTCATAAATATCCAGATATTCTTGTTGTAAGCTTGTGCATAATGCAGTTGTTCAGTAATGCAGGAGTGCTGGAACTGCTTTATATGGATTTAGTGAAGGTAATTGTTTGTGGGGCTGGCTGGTGTCTTAATCTTTCTGAACTTCCTTTGTACATCCTGTACCAGCGTAAAAGGGGTCCTAGGTTCTTACCAGGATCAATAATTGCTACTGCAATGCAAATGCTGAATAATTTTGTACTGAGTAGTTACCTGCCAGTTTGGGATAGAGGAAACAAATTGAGTTTGAAAAGGGCTGGTGTGTATGCTTTTTATCAGGACTGCTTAATAGTTTTTTGTGTTAAGTGCAGCATCAGAATCTTGGCTCGTTGGATGCAAATGTATCATTTCTGGTTTCTGTCAGAAACAGTCTGCCCTGCTAATCTGGGAAATAAAAGCCAACTTTTGCGGGAGGATTTATTATAATTCCTGTATCAAAACTTGCCCTTCGGTTTATGTGGTAATGATGTCAAACCCTGTTTCTTATCTCTGCAGAAAGGACGTGTTTCTGACGGCTCCCCGGCTCCAGGGGTGTGCAGGAGGCTCCAAGGGGCAGCAGGTGTGTACAGTGAAACTAGGGGTACCTCCTCGCAGCAAGGGGGCTGTGGTGGATTCATGGTAGCTGTGTTACAGGTGTCTTTGTTAGTAAAACAAATAAATACTCTGCAAGAACATGAGGGACTTAATTCATACAGAAAAACATAAATAAGGATTTAATGATAAGCTTGACTTATTGCTTTGTTTTGCTTCAAGACCAGAATACTTCTCAAGAAACATCAGAAAAGGGACTTTTTTCACTCGGGAACATACTGTATGTTTACCTGTGCTTTAGTTACCACTGAAAGGTCCTGTTCAGGATTGCCGCTCTCCAGCGTTACGCAATTTGTGTGTGTGAGGGGGTACTGGGCTTGCTTTCAGAGATGTTTGAATCTTTGAAAGTGTTGCTGGACACCTAGGATAGTTTTTTTTAAAAGCACGCGTGCCTGTTAATTTAGACACACAGGTACTTTCACAAGTGCCATTGGTTGCCAGTAGGCATCTTCAGATAACTTTGAATGACTGACTTAGTCCTATGAGCCTGAGAAGAAATGAGGAAGAAGCTGAGCAATATTTTTTATTATGAAAGTATGTGGTAGAGGAAGATGGACTTGGAATTTCAGGGACTTTTATTTCTTCGTCATTTGAACAGTTTTCACTGCAGCACTGACATGGTCACAACCCAAGTTCAGTATGTGGGAGAACATAGTGAGGCAGAAAAGGATCTTAAAACACATCTCTCCCCTGGGCAGCTCTTGAATTCTGGATGTGGGGTAGCTCAACATCCAAGTTAGCAGAAAGTGCTGGCACTGCAGCTGTGGTTGGGTCCCACTGATCATCCACGTAGTTTTACATTAATAATTTCTGTTTAGTTTGCTTCTATGCAGCCAGGCGTAGAAGTAGGCGCAGCAGTGCCTACAACCTCTGATAGCTCAGAGGTCAAGTTGTCCAAGGCCAGAGTTAGCTTTCTTTTTCTTAAAGAAAGACAAAGCAAGCAGAAGCAAACCCATTTGTTCTTTCCTGTTGCTCTTTGGAGTTGAAGGTTAACATGATATTTCTAACAATCCACCCATAATAATCTGAAAAATAAGAATTTTAATCTCCTATTTGTCTTCTTGTAATCTTTGCTTTTGTTTTTGGCATAATACTTTGTCATCTTGTAATCTTTGCCCAAAAAAAGAACGCATAGTAGTAAAGAACAGAACAGGAATGTGAGTTCTAAAAAAAAAACCAAAAAACAACTCTTCACGTATTCTACTGAAGATTATAAATATTCTCTGCTTTAAGCTCAAGCATTAGTTTCCTGAGTACTGCTTGATGGCATATTTATCATGCAGAATCAGGAAAATATTAAATTTCTGTCTTCACAGGTTTCAGCCTAAAACTGGGAATTTCAGTTTCCTCAGAATTTTTATCCTCTTTTAGCACTAGTGCACCTCCTCCAGCAAGCTTTGTGGTGGAGGTAAAGACCACATCAAATTATCTTAAAAAGCTTCATCTAATTTGTAGGCACCTGGCAATTACAAAGTATTTTGGTTACAGTTTGAAATGTGAATAATCCCATGCTCTACATGTATGTTAGTCATAAAGGGCTACTGGTCTGCTAGTTTGAGGTTTTAACTTCCTCTGCAGAAAATGAGTCCACACGTATTGTATAAGAAAAAAGATTGTAAAAATGATGTTTTTCACGAGACAGTCTAAAAACGGCGCTATGCTTGAGGTTTTGAAAGGGTGAGAGAGAACTAAAGCAAAGGATATCTCCAGCCTGTCCTTACTGGTCTGAAACAAACAAACTATGTAAATAAAACTCAACTGTCAAAGGTAAATTGTACACTTCTTACTGTGTAATTTTGATTACTTAAAATACGAGCATTGCTAACTTCTATTTTTGGAAACAAAACTTTGGGCAAATTGAAACATCAGGGCTAAGCAAAATCTCACAGTGGGAGTTCTGTGGTTTGTTTTTTCATGTATGAAGCCTTAAAATCTTTGTTATCAAATAGGCATCAATAAACATTGAAGCAGGTCTGTATTCTGTTAAAGCTTTTAAAAGCCTTTGAAGAAAGTTATTTTGGAGAACTTGCAATTTATGCCCTCTGACACATGAATCCTTTAACACATCCCCCCCCCCCCCCCCGTTTTCTGCGGGAGGAAGCAATTCGCTCGTAAATTTGCCTGTTTCCACATACTGAGCTTCATAACCCTCATCACAGTAACTTACAAGTTTTACAAATGTGTAATTTTTTTCTTTTTTTTTAAATTTTAATCTAAAAGTAGAAAGGTAGGCTGCCTGGGAAAGCTGCCGTGGTTTTTTGCTCCTGGTGGCGGGAAAGGAGGGTGCTTTGCAGTCACTTGTTGCTTACTGTGAGGCCCTTGTTTGCTGTGCCTGGACAGTGGGTGGTGTGAAAGTGATTTCATGGAGAGGCAGGGAAGTATATATGTTAGGTCTTCCTTCTAGCCCAAAGGAAGGTGGTCTGTTGTCTGGCAGTCTCACCAGGGCTTGCATCACCTGTGGTCATGTAGTTGTGCACTGCTTGTGTTGGGGAGGAGGAGGCGGTGGCAGCACCGATGGGAGCGTAAGCACAGAGTGGGTGGGGGATTGCAAGAAAAGATAACCCTGAGGAGGAGGATAAAGTGTAATACAAAATGGGAGGAAAACGATGTGGACACTTGGCATGCCTGGGGAGTCATGAAAAGAGTGACAGGATTAGGCCAGGAGGGCCAGTGCCCATTTGGTTTTCTGCAGGGAGAGGCTCGATACTCTGTGGTGCTAACAATCATTTCTTGGGAATCGCAAGGGTCTGAGCTATAATGCTGACTGCTTTGGGTGCGTCAGTAAATTCTCATATGGTTTTAACCTTCATAGAGAAGATAAAGATAGATCCGTTCAGGTATTTGTGTAATACTGAGCAGAATTCAGAAGTTGCACAATGCAACTAAGTATTTATTAGAAGAAAAAAAGATTTCAAAACCAAGGTTGCAAAATTGGGCATTTCCTAATTTGAAATTCCAGAATTTAGATAGCTTGTGCAACTATAGTGTGTACAAGATGCACCCTTGAATCCGGCTTTACCATGCTGACTGGGGAAGAAGACACTGACCTCTGGGGTTTTGATGTTGTGTTTTATTACTTATCAAAAAATTAATTTGGTACTGATAAGGGTTGCTGAATTGACATCTGTGAAAGATGAAATTTTATGTTCACAAATACCTCTTTGTACTTACTTTGCCTCTGTGTCATGGAGGATGGGAGAGATGGCAGTCGTCTTCCCATTGTTGTTTTTTCAGCTTCTCCCATTGCAGGGCTAGCGTTTTGCATTTTTCTAGAAGGTGGACCAGAGCACTGTTTCTTTTCCCACTGACACAGGCAATCTGAGAGCCAGATGTTTTTCGATCTTGGTAACAGTGAAAGTATGCCATCACAACTCCCTGCTTTCATAATTTGTGCTAATATTCCCTATTAGCACTTGGGCAGCCTGAAATTTTTCTTTTCTAACAGTGTTGATTTTCTGTCCTTTGAAAGAGCAGAAACTTACTTCTTCCTGTTTTTCTGCCTGTGCACGAAAATTATGCATGTCAATGGGAATGTTCACAGCTCTGAACTTCCAGCTGTGCTCTGCCAAACTGGCAGGAGCTCTGTTGATTGTTTGTTCTTCTATAGTTGCCCTGTTTTTAGTCACCATAAATACAAGCATTATGGAAACCTCATGCAAGTAGTGTACATACTATTTTACTCCAGTGCGTCATTATAGATTGATTTTAAATCATCATCAGCAGAATGCCTAAATTGAAATTACTGGTTTAAATTGGCCTCAGAAAATTTTCAGCAGTTTTGCAGAAAACAGAAAAGTAGACCTGTGATGACTTTAATTAGAGTTTAATTGTGTAACTAGGCATTTCAAGTTTTTCTTCTTTAATTCTTAAATGTTCTTGTTTTCAAGAAAGTTGTGGCTCATTATTAGGAGTAAAACCTAAAGCATTAGGAGACCTAACTTTTCAGAAATGTAAAGCACTCTAATCAAAGCCAGTGAACACTGATGGAACTGAGCTAATTTGGAAATAAGGCCATTGTCTGAGCCTTTTTCCCCCTTCCGCCCCCCCTGCCCCCTTCTACCCCTTGTGTTATGTAAAACCAGGTTCATATTAGATTATGGATGACTTCCCAGTGGATGTCAGTGAAGGAGTTATTCCAGATAATTTTCAGCACAGGGAAGGGAGGCGGGGGGGAGAGAGTAATTAAATTGAAGGCTAAATTAAAGGACAAGGTCCTGAGTGCATTTTCATCTCTATTTAAACTAATACGAGTGAGAACAAAGTGGATCCTGCACGATTGGGCACGTAATGTTCACTGTAGTCTGTCTCACTCCCTTTTCTAACATGCGAAATTTTACCTTAGATCGACAGATAATGTCCCACAAGTCAAACTTACTACTGTGAAAAAGGGGGCCTGTCTTGCAAACCTATATGGTGGGAATGAAATGACAGATTTCTGCTTTGTGTAGCCAGAGCAATTCTCCAGCCACACAGCAAAGCAGGCACTAACTAACCCAACCAGACCTGTTGTCGTCTTCAGAAGGTAATGTAATTTGTTTCAGATTTTGTTGTAATTTTACATTTTCTGAGGTAGGTGAGCTAGGCTAGGAGTGTAACCGTGGCTGTAGGGAGACTCAGGATTTTCCTTTATGAGGGCATAGATTTGATAATCCTATTTTAAAGTCCAGAAAACTTACAGGACTTCAGAAGTCTTCTCTGGAGACATCTCTACCGTATGGTATTGTACATAAATGATTGCTTATCGTTGGGACTAGTGCTGAATAATGATGTTCTGGATGTCTCTTTAAAAAAAAAAAATCAAGAGTTAATGGGGAATTGATTATTACGTGGAGTCTTTTCAGTAACAAAAGATGGCATGAAAAAAAGAATTAGCAGTGTCTAGAAGTAATGGCTCAAAGATCTTTCTTCAAACTGCTGTTTTCCCCCTTACATTTCCATTAAAATAAAATTGCTGAACTGCCTTGAACTTAATCATTGAACTACTGTTCACTCTCTAAGTACTTACCTGTAAAGCTGTTTGCCTCAGAATACCTTTGTGTCATACCTTGCAACTCTGATGAGTGGGCACTTTTTAATGTTTAGGAGAGCAAGACGTGGAATTGCTTATATATGATGATAAACAGGAAGGGTGCAAGAGAGACAAACAAGCCTACTAAGCTTAACTGAAAATATGATGCCTTAAAAACCAAAATGATTTATATGATCCATTACAAACAGTTGGATCTGATCCAAAGTGCTTACCAAAACTAAAAAAAAAAAAAAAACCCACAAAAAAACTAAATTGAAAAAAACACTTAAGTCACAGGTTCAGCTTGAGCAAGCTGGATTTGTGTGGGTTTTTTCTCAGTAGACAAAAGATTTGTAGGGATAAAAGAGTTTTTCATTTTTTTTTTTTTTTCTTTTGACCTTGCCTATGATCATTTAGTAAGGCAGGTGTAAAAGCTTCTAATGTGTTTGTCCATCTTCTGCTCAGGCACGTTACTTCTGTGTTCGTAGCAGATCCGCTGGCTGCACTTCCCAGAGGTTCTTTGCCTTTGCCTGCTTAAACCTGGGGCCTCTCCCTCCCAGAGAGGCTATCAGCATCATGCTTGTCCTTAGAGACGTTCTTGCTGCAGCTTCGCCTTAGTTTTTTACCTCTGTCCTCCTCAAGAGCTACCCCTTTCCTCCGAAGGCTACTAAGGATTTTGTAACCCTCCCTTGCCCTCCTGCTGGATAACGTCTAGGTATTACAGTTATCTTGGATTGTGGCGTGGCTCTTACTGCTGTCACACTGGTGTCTCACGCTATGGCATGGTAGCACCTTCTGTGCCCTGCTGCAAAGGATAATGTGCTTTTCTCACACCCCGCGCGTGCCGCCCCCCCCCCCCCCCCCCCCCCCCCCCCCCCCCCCCCCCCCCCCCCCCCCCCCCCCGTGTACAGCCCTCAATTTATCCATATGCAGTAATCTGGTCATTGATGAATGCACTTGCTTCTTGTGGTAAATACTTAGACAAGTCTTGACCTAGGGCTGGTTGTAGGAAGATGGGAGCAGTGGAGACTCGTGGAAGATGGTGTAGAAAGCAGTGAATGGTTTTGTTGATTGCTGAGGACAGGGCTCTTTCTGGGCCTGAGAGTAACCGGTGGCTCAGAGACAGAATGACTTTCATAGGACTACCTAGCAGTTTTAGTATTTAGGCATTTTTTCCCTTTATTTTTGTATGTGGTGCATTAGGTCTTTGTTTCCATAGCTGTATTTCTTTCTACCCCTGCACACCTTGAGTGCATTAGTACCATGAAAAGTCTTCGCTAAAAATGACACTTCTGTTCGTAAGGGGGTGCGGCAGGTTTGTGTAACTGATGCTTAAGATGAATGCTGCACTTCTCATGTCCTTTGCTCTCTGAACTTAGTCATAGTGATTTTTGTTATCTTTGTTTATCATTTATCAGAGAGGTGGGATTTTCTTTGACTCAATATTGAAAGTAAGAAAATATATAAACTAGAGTCAAATTTAGTGCATTAAACATAAGTGGCAGTTCAAAATATTTATACTTGGCATTCTAGATTGAAATGATTGCTTTTAATTATTGCCTATTTGCCATGTAATGTGTGGCTTGTTTTTAAGAATCGTATTTTCACCAATTAATGTACTCTTTATCTAAACTAAGCTATGCTGTAGAAGTATTGCAAGCTGTCTACAGACACTGTAGAAGTATTGCAAGATCAGTGCATACAGTGTGCTATTTTTGGCAGTACTTGGTTTGCTTTCTGTTCTACTTCTTGCTCCCCTCCTCTCTCCACAGCATCATTTATTTCTGCAACGAAACAGAAGAATGCACTCAGTTGCGCGTCTCGGCAGCTCTGCAGCCTGTGGAGAGTGTGGGCAGTCTCTGTATGCAGCATCCTGGAAAATGTGCATTCCCTTGAAGTGATCTGCTGAAAAGCACGTACTTGGACGGTTTCTTCCAGCCTGCCTTGTTGCACTGCTCTCAAGGTCTGCAATGCCTGGTCTCTAATACTCCCTGGGACTTGCATTTCTTCTGCTGAAGAAACACTACCTGCTGCAGTTATCTAAGGAGCCCTGAAGAGCAAGGACACTGGAGATGGCTCTGTGTGCTTTTTATGCAGTTTGGGGTTTGTTACTGGAAGTGGCAGTAGCATTTGGCCCAGTACCGAGGATCACTTGGGAACACAGAGGTAAGAAGAGAAACTTAAGTAGTATAATATGGAACATTGCCACAATGTCAGGGTTTCTGTGGGATCTGAAACTCGTTGAGGTTGTATGTTCTTCTAGCCTCCTTGCTGCGAGTTTGGTCAGGTGTTGCTGGCTTTGCTCAGTTTATGAAGTGCTTAGGACCAGAATATTCGAAAGTGACTCAGGCACTAGGTTAACTGATTTCAGATCCTTCAAGTAGTTCTGAAAACATAGCTTTTTAAACGAGGAATTTCGAATTGGGCTTTCTCAGCTGAAGGATCTTGCAGTTGAAGCTTGCTTCAAGAGAAAAACCCAATAGATGTATTTTGTTTTAATCAAATTATTTTTACTTTGAGTCTGAACATATTAGCAAAATGCACCTCTCCAGCTAATGATCTTTTTTATGCTTTTTCAGACTGAGATGTATTTTGACACTAAGCCATCCTGTGCGCTAAATAAATCACCAGGTGAAGGAAAGATAAGCATTTGGCCCTCTTCTAACAGCGTTATAAGGTGCCTAGAGTTGCAACGATCTTTCACAGAACACCACTTTCCCTTTATTTGTAGTTGCAACAAATAGTCACAACCTCCCAAAACAATTAGCAGGAGTGAGCAAATGTGGCGCAAAGAGAAGTACTAGGGATTAAGAATCATTTAGCTTTTGGTTTAATAATGTAGCCTGGGTCTGAAGAGAACTCTAGAGCAAGGACTATAAAGTAGTTATTTGCCGTTGTTTGTGAATATCTTTTTTTTTTTTTTTTTTCCCCCCCCTCCCTTTCCCTTTTCTCTCTTCCCCCCATGTGGCATGAATGCTTTAGGTTTTACATGGTTTTGTGTTTGGGTCCTCCTTTACTACTAGTTAGTTAGCAACAATTACTTACCCAAGTGTGCTGCAACTGAAAAAACCCAAGAGTATATGGGCACTATGAAGAAGCAGCCTTAAATAAAGATGTTAAATACTAAGCAGGAAAAGATACTGTGTAGGAAAAGATAGATGGAGATTAAGAAAGTAGTAACAATAAGCTGATTTATGAGATGACTGTAGGAAGTGTTTTTCCTGTTTATTGGTATAGCAGTTAGTGAGTTGCTGATGTAGCTTTTCGGAAAGAATAGTCTAGACAAGGCTTGTAGTTCCTGCTTAGACTCCTTGATGCTCGTGTCTTGTATAATAGTTAAAAATTTGGCAGGTGGCTGTTTAATGGTACTATGGTAATGCACTGCAGACCCACACCCAAATTACTCAAAATAAACGGAATGTATTTTAATTCCTGCTATTTCTCCCCATCTCTGAAGATTGTTGCATTTAAATATGGGAAGCCTGCTTTGAATAGGAGAGGGAATTTAGTTCAGTGGAGGAATGAACATGGGGAGTTGTTGGGGAAAATTTTCCTACCAGCTAAAAGATTTTAAGATGACATGCTTGAGAATCTAGTTTAAAATGAATGTTTCTGGCTTATTATGGTTGAAAATGTGTAACTTCTAATGTTAGAATTGGGACCAATAATACATTGTTTTCTGCCTGTACCTTAAAAAACCACACTTAATTAATCTTGTGGTAGTCTCTTGCACAAAATACAGTCTTCCAAGCTTTCAGTCATTTTTCCATTATGGTTGTACATGCAGAAAAAATATTTTTGTATATTAATCATTTTGTGTCATCTTTCTCCAAGCTATTCTGTTCCAGTCTGCATGCTTCCTCATTCCACTGCCTTTCCCCCCCAGTCTCCCTCTTTCTCTCATCTTCTTCCTTTTCATCTTAATTTTCGCTCATTGTTATTTCTTTCTATCACATGTGTTTCATCTCTGGTCTCCACTTCAAAATCAGCTTATTGACCCTCTGTAAATGGTTCCTTTTTAGCTTCTGTGTCTTCTTTCTGCTATGATAATATGCTGAAGTGTCGTCTTAAAGGTACAGGATTTTTTGTGAGATTTGTTTGGGGCAGTTGCAAGGGATGTGGTGACTGACCTCATTTTCCACAGTAGGTGGGTACGTGGAAGGGAAAACGTGAGGAAGGACCTGACAGCGGATGTGTAAAATGGAAGGTTAGAAAAAAGGGAATTAACAGTTAGAAAAAAAAAATTAAGGAAGGTGTGAGTTATAGGGATCACTGCAAGAGGAAATATTTAGGCATTTGAAATTGAATGAGAAAGCAGGGACCAGTGACTTTGATGTTGATGATGGGAACTGCTGTTTCTGCTGAACCAAGCTTCTGAGGGATCTCTCATCTGTTAAATGGGTTGTCCGAACTAACCTTTCTTGTTTACAAGATATCCACCAGCTGTTAAGACAACTTAGAAAAATCACCCATAAACTTGACCCTAAGTGATCGTGTTTCTTCATGTGATGGTATTTTTCTTTTATTTCAACAGAGGTCCAATTAATACATTTTCATGAATCAGAAGTGTCGAACTATTCAACTTTGCTGTTAAGTGAAGACAAAGATGTTCTATATGTAGGAGCCAGAGAAGTGATATTTGCATTAAATGCAATGAATATTGCTGAAAAGCAGCACGAGGTACGCATTTTAATACATTACCATCCATGTAAAAATCATACTCCAAATTTGACTTCATTTCCTGATAATCAGTAGCACTGCACTTTAGGTGGTAGGTACCTAAAAGAGGAAATACTCTGTGTGGGCTACTCCTGTGTTAGTTCTGGAAGACACTATAGAGCAAAACATGCCAGCAGATGAGAGGAAGGAGAGGTTGGATATAAACAAATAGAGGTCTCCTTACGTATTTTCTTCTTGAGGACAGGATGCTGGACTGGAGGGGCCTTAGGTATCATCTGTAATGGTGGTTCTTACACATATTTTTATTATCAGGAGTGGGCCATCTCCTGTTAATCTGAATCAAAAGGTAATCTAATCTGAAACAGAAGCAAAGTTGGAGCTTGCTGAGGAGTGGCAGGCTGCAGATGTGCTTCAAATGAAATGAAGGCCCTGTCTTTTCGGTTTCAGCTTCTGTTTTGTGTCTCTAGGTGTGTCTGCACAGCAAGCAGTGGTGCAGACAGGTCTGATCCAGCCTGCTCAGAGAAGTACTCTGGATGTGCTGATGCTGGCTTCTCAGAGTAGATTAGCCCATGCAGAAGTCTGCTAACATTGTATTGCTTCCAGTCCGTCCCAGGCTCCTGCTTCTCATCCCATCAGCAGCACAGGCTGACACTTAGAGGCGTGGCATGGAGTCCCACCAGGATGCTTTGGAAGATGGTCATATGATTTTTAATCTGAACAAAATGTTCACGGGTGGTGGTGGGGAAATTTCACCAGCATATAAAGCTTGTTTTATGAGTGCATGTAACTGTCAAAGTTGTACTTCTTCGTACAGTGTAAATTGGTCCAGTAAGTTTTCTTTGATTTCCTCCTACCTCCCCTGGTGCCCGCGGCGCCCGCCCCCCCCCCCCCCCCCCCCCCCCCCGTGTTTTTCATTCAAGTGTGAATGAAATTGAGAAGTACTTAAAATTGGGACGTACTTAAAACAGTTACAGTTGCATTTCCCTAATGCATATGGTAACTAATGGCAACTTCATTAGCAATTTGAGGGGAAACATCATGATGAACCCAAAAGATAATAGCAGTGGTTTAGCCCCACTTAAGGCACATGCATTGGGAAGTGTCACCTCCCCAGCAAAGAATGGCTTTGAAGCTTTGAAAGCTACTTGCAAAATGGCTTGCATTTGCTGCAGATAGTCATAGGATTGCCTTTTTTTGTGCGTTTTTGCAAGGTGTTCAGACCTTGCATTGAATTGAAGTGCTTTGAATGTGCCTTTTTGTTGCTTGTTTTTTCACTTAGTTACACTGGAAGGTCACAGAAGATAAAAGGACTAAATGTGCAGTCAAGGGCAAATCAGAACAGGTATGTACTTTTATTGAACTTTGAGAAAGATGTTATACATTTCACTTCAAGAAGAGTGATGTTAAGAAAGGCTCCAACTGTTTGAAATAAAAATTTTCAAATAATCACCTAAATTCTGTAATTAACTTGAGCTTTAGAAGGTGCTGCATGCTTAGTCCTTTTTTTAATTCTTAGTTCATTATTTCTTGCTGGTGAATATTATTTGAATGTTTGAAAATCTGAACACACCCTGATGTGTGCTTAATGTTGTAAGTTTTTCCACTAAAATGATAAATCAGTATTACTTTCACTGAGGTAATTGATAGCAACTGTTGTGTGTTGTTATTGCAGTAATTCCTTCGCAGCATTTGATTTTACAAAATGACTGATAATTTTGTTTGCTGTGCTTTAGGGCATAGGGTTTATTTATTAGGCCACTGCTGTTCCACCAGTGTATTTTTCACTAACTACATGTGTCCTTACTGTGGTGCTCTGCGGGCGTGCCCCTTGCGGCAGCACCTTGCTGATGTGACTGCTCAGACAGCTCCCCAGCACCTGAGCAGCCTGATCTCCTGCCAGCTCGGCTGTGCAGGCAACTCAGCCCCTGGGATCCCTCAGTGTTTCTGGAAACCACGGACTCCTCACGACTGCCAGTGCGCGGGCTGCCTTGCTCATTTTGCCTTTCTTTGGAGATGGTTTACTTGAGGTGGTTGACTATATGTGGATGTACCTTTCCCCTTGTGTAGCGCCACTGCGTTCAGTGATACGGTAAAGCGAGGGTTTGCTGGGCAAGGCTGATGGTCAGGCTTTTAGCACAGGTTTGAAAGTGGAAGTCTGCAAGACCTGCGAATACAAAAAGCAGTCCTACTCTACACTTGCAGGGATTTGGCATCGGCACCCCCAAACCTGCAGCCTCTTTGGTTCACCCTGTTATAAAACCCGAGGTGTTACATCCAGGGCTGATAGACATCCTGCATTCATGGGGCTCCTCGAGGTGGGAGTGGGCGCTCTCTCCCTTGGCTCAGCTTACTGCCTTTCCTTCGACTGACAATCATCAATGTATTATCCTAATAAGAGGTGTGGCGGGTATGTAAGGGCCATTTCCTCCTTTGTCTGCCTCTTCAGGATGCACTCAGAGAATGCTATTTGTGTTCTCCAGGTTCAGTTGGGGCTACTAGCAATAATACTCACATACAGCCACGATGAATGTGAGAGAGGTGAATTTCTCTCATGTGTATGTGCATACAGTTTAACAGATGGTGTGTGCATTTCCCCCAGTCCTCTGGAGAGATTACTGGTGTTAGTTACAAGGGATGTTAGACCCCATAAATAGGTACTTTGCCAGAGCTCCAAACTTCTCTTCCTTTTTTTTCCCTGCCCCCAGTTTAGCAAGTCACACTTACAGCCAGCCATGCTTTTTCCTCACTGTGCTTGTAACCTTTTACTAGTCACATTTATGTTGTAGCCGTGATGTTTTGCATAGTGCAATAGTTTCAAAAGGGTCAAGGTATTAAGCCACTACTGCTATTTCTTACACTAACATGGGCAGTCCTGTCCCCCACCCATCACCGCTATGCTGTTTAGTGCCAGCAAAAAGCATTTATGCAGCTGTTCACAGGCCTTATCTGGCAGAAAACTGGTTTTGCTCTTTTTTCCCCCAGTTTTCTGCCATACCGAACCCACCATACAGTCACAAAAATACCTGGTTTGGCTCATAAGAGGGAAGAGTAAGGACAGTACTTACACTTGCTTAAGTAGTTTATGGAACTACAGTACAGTGGTGGTATCTGGCTGTGTACCAGCAAGAATTATGGGGAGGTGTTGATACTGGGTTTTTTCCCTCTCTCTGAGTGGGTATTTAGAGTTGTTTTTCTTGGTTATTATTCTGAAACTCTATGGTATCCTTTATTCAAGGCTTTGCTCAAACTCCTTGTTCTATTTCAGAGCCAAAGGAATTAAGAAGCTTCCTTGGATTAAAAAGCAATTGATATCAAGGACTGAAAAAAAAGGACAGATATAAGTGACAAAGCTTTGTAGCTAATTTAATTAGAGGTATTAGAGGTTTCTCTCTTAAGAAACAACCTTGACTATCACTTACTGTTTCACCTAGGCTTACAGGGGATGACAAAGTCTAAAACTTACTCCATGTTTAACTGATTGTTCCCATGGATCGGATGCGTCTTTGGAGCTTCTGCTTTCATGAAGAGCTTGTGGTTTCATGAAATAACTTGAGATGCACCCTGCTGAGCGTATGGCTCTTGGTCATGCTACCCTGATAGGTGTACTGAGGCAGCTCCTCACTACTGGCTGTAGGAAACAGATGCTGCAGGACTAGAGCTCCAGGAGATTGTAGGGAGATGGTGTCCCAGTGGTGATTGTATCACTTAGCCTTACTGGTGCGTTGTGGCATAAGTAGCGGCAACAGGCGAGCTGACAGCACAACTTTAATTGTTTATTTATGTTGGAATGTGGAAGCTGTGGTTTATCAGACTGGTCCTTTTCTCATCCTCTATTACAGACAGAGTGTCGTAATTACGTGCGTGTCTTGCAACAGCTGAATGATACTTTTCTCTACGTCTGTGGAACTAACGCGTTTCAGCCAACATGTGATTACCTGGTAAGAATGTACATACGATTTGACCCAATAACAACTGTAACTTAAAAGCAGCTCGTTGAAACAGTGACTTAATCTCCATTCCCAAAGACTGTTGCAATTTCAGTGCTGTTCATAACATTTGGAGCATTTATTACACTGTCCCACAGCAATGATAAAGTATGGAAATAAACTGTACTGTTTGTTTTTCAAAGCGCTTAATTATTGATTCATCTTGTTTAACTGCAGATTTACTTTTTCTTAGCTTTCATAATTCTTTGTGTATTGCGTGTTAGCATAAAAACAATTTCTAAAACTGAAATGACATTCTTTGTGACTTCCATCCATTAGTAAATCTCCCTGAAATTTCTCAGATTCCTGTCTCTGCTTGTCTTGTCTCTGCTCCTGGGTATGCCACAGCTTCATAGTGCTGAATGCTTTGGAGTGAAGTCTTGGCATAAAATCAAAACTGCCTTTTCTCGCTGCTGACTCTTGTATCGTTCTCCTTACTGCAGCTCTTAACAACTCTGAAACTGAGAAATCTTGTAATTGTTTGTTCTTTTTTGTCTGCCCTGCCTGCAAGTCTGCCTGCCATCACCTCTGGAACATTGCCAGAAGTCATTGGTCTTAGCCTCCAATGTCTTCATTACACAGTATAACTGATCACTTCCCCGGTACTGTGGCTGCAGTTCTCCATCATCTTCCTGATCCTCATTCCCTTGGTTTTTAAGGGATTGGTAAAGTAGCAGCCAAAGTACTCTGTTGCTTTTTAAAATTTAGTTGGATTATACCGCATCTAACAAATTTAACGTAATCTTGAAAATTGCTAAATCCACTTCAGAAAGCCTTCTTGATTTCTAAAACTCTCCATTTCTGTGCAGGCTAATTCAATAATTGCCAGCTCTTTCCACATATCAACTTCTCTGCCTTTCCTGCTGTCTGGCTTTTTTGGGTGCTCTTCCTTGAGGTCTGTCTGGATTTAGCTTTTTGTCTTCTGTTCTTTTCTGCTCCTGCCCTCACAAATCATAGGATCACATTTCCTCTCTGTCTGCTGGACTCGATAAGATATTCTGAAAACACATGTGCCTTTTATAATCTTACAAAAAAATGCCCTTGATGCTGGAAGTTGATGATATAGTCCATTATTTAGTGTTAAATTTTCAGTTACCTTGGCACAAGTCAAGTGCCTGAAAGAAAAAACTGCTAACAGTTGTTTTGTGGTTTTCAACTTAATTTTTTGCAGAATTTAATTTCATTTGAACTTGGAGGTAAAAATGAAGACGGTAAGGGCAGATGTCCATTTGATCCTGCTCAAAGCTACACATCTGTTATGGTTGGTAAGTGCAGACTTTGCATACCTCATTATTATGTATAAAAATGTTCCATCTTTTCCGCTGTCATTCTCCAGTGTCTCAATATCAAAATGGTAGATTGTGTCCATATTTTTACATCTTTACTGTCTATCTAGATAGACATTAAAATACTTTCATAGTCAACCTTAGCATGTTTTTTTAAAAGGAGAACTTAAAACTCTAGGTTGTTTTGGAAGCAGCTTGTAAAATACTAATTTTTAAACTATATTTTCAAGTGTTTAAAATATTTAGTCCAGGCAGTCTAAATGTACTTTGACTGCCTTTGTAGTATCAATTACTGTCATTTCAGTAAATTTAACAAGTAGAATTTTTTAGCTGTCCTGAAGACATATCCATGAGACAGAATAGGGAAGTGAGATATTTATTGGAAGTATATTACTGCATGGTTAGACACCACTGAATCTTGATTTGGTGAAACCAGAGTTCATGGCTGTACCCTGGTGTCACAAAATCATAAAAGAGAAGCTCAAAGGAACACGAAACAGGAAACGAGAAAGAAAAGAACACACTCCCTGCATTGTTGCCCAAATTCTAAAAAGTTGAGTTTGAATAATGATGGCATAGAAAGAGAATAAAATAATTACTTCCAAAACTTCTGTGGCATTTCTTAAGTAAATTTGCATGTTTGTACATAAACTGTAGGTTTACATGTTAAGTGTTAAAGTACCACAAAAACAATGCTGACTTTTGCCAGTTACTTGTGTTAGAGCAATAATAAACCCAAGTGTGGAAGTGTTAGCCTTGAGAATGGTCAGCAGAAATGTAAACATAGAAGACATGTCTGGGGCAATTAAGAGGAAATCCTTGTTTGTCTTTTCTTGTGGGAAGTTTAAGCTTACATAGTCTCCTGAAATATTTATGTACCCTTTTTGGTATCCAGTGCATAAGAAAGTCTAAAATATTTGTTTTTGTGTTAAAGATGAAGAGCTTTATTCCGGGACTTCTTACAATTTCTTGGGAAGTGAACCAATCGTTTCACGACACTCTCATCAGAGCCCTCTGAGAACAGAGTATGCAATACCTTGGCTTAATGGTAAGTGGGCATGAGAACTGGCCCAACCAAATTGTTTTTCCTTCTTCAATGTCACATTTACAGACAAAAAGTTGAAGTGTTTTACCCCGGGTAAGGGGCAATTGTCGACTATCGCAAAGAGAATGTATTTTGTTATACTGGCATACACTGACATGTGAGTATGTGCCCTCACGTGGGCCATCAAGAGATGTTATTTTGAAGCTTCAGGATTTTTATCAGCATTGACAATGAAAACAGCTTCAAGAGATACAGACTTCAACTTGACGTTAGAGGGCTACAGTTTTTGTATCTACTTGTTCATCCTTGCAATAATTCAGCATAGTTATGATATAGTAAGGAAGAGAATGGTTTTGGTCTCTAACAGGTTTTCAATTTGAGCTGGTCGTGGTTCCTGATGATTTCAGTTCCTGAATTTCAAAATTCACCAAGTTTTGTGAATGCTCAGAGGTTTGTGGCTTTCTGCCAGAAAGGACCAAAATCATGAAGCTAGCATATTCCAAAGGATGCATTATGTCCAACAAGTACAGGATACTGAGTTTTGTGATACATGTTGTAAGGATACTGTCATTTTTAGTGTTTCAACTAATAGCTGAAATAGAGGAGAGGCCGGCAAGGGAGGGTACCTCTCCAGGCCCATTAGAAAACCACGCTTGAGTGTGGACTGAAGAACGTTGAAGTAATGAGATGTCAGACCATAGAGATCTCTCAGGTATCTTAGTTCTTTCACATAGGGTTTGTGGTTTTGTTTTTTTCTCTATTTTTTTAGAAATGCTATTCATACTATGAACAGCAAACTGTGTAGGCAGGTCAGTGACTGGAGAGCAGGTAAATGTAGTGTGAGGTTTGGGTGAAAGAGGACTCCTAGAGGGTGTTTGAGGGAATCAAGTTAGTCTCATATATAATATAAAATTCTTATCTTTGTATCTTTAGAGCCCAATTTTGTTTTTGCTGATGTGATAAGAGCAGATCAAAACAGCACAGATGGAGAAGATGACAAGATATACTTCTTTTTCACCGAGGTGTCTGTGGAGTACGAATTTGTTGGAAAACTGATGATTCCAAGAATAGCTAGAGTGTGCAAGGTGGGACATAGTTCAATTTACTTTTACCAGTTCAACTAGAATTTTGTGTGTGTGTGTGTGTTAAAAAGCATTTATTATTGTGGACTTATTGCCAGTTAAATGGAAGTGGTCAAACTTAGTGAATGGGCAATTTCAATCAGTTCTTCAGAACTGAGAAAGCCTGATTGTTGCTTTGGGAACAAATACCTGATTTGATTTTGCATAATGGTGGAATTTCAGTACATCTGAGGGTTCTGCCCACCCCAGGGGAAAAAACTCAACCACCACAAACCCCAGCAACAGAAAAAGTGTCTCCCGTGGGTTTCCTTTTTATTTTTTTTAAACAGCTCTAAGTTTAAGTATAGCTCCCTGGGAAGAACTGACTTTGGTTGGAGCTGAGTGGATAGGATGTTTGTCAAGTTACTTTCAAGTAGCGGTATACAAACAAAACTGTAGCTGTGTCCACAGCAGAATAGCTCTTGACTGTGGTGTAGCAGATGGGACTTCCATGAAGCTGTTAAAGCTACTAGAGCCTCAAGGAAAATGGACACCAGCAGCCTGATTCTGTCACACTCGCTGTGTTTAAACCTCAGTGTGTTAGGCTGATTCAAGTACGTACTCAGGGAGTGTTAGTTAAAAATCTTGCTGATGAAAGAGGTTTTTTCCACTAAAAAATGTTGATTTAACAAAAACTTTTTCAGTGGAATGTATGAATTTCCTCAGGATTTTTTTTTCCAACAGGAAATTTATCTAGCCGTTTCATTTTGATGAGGTTGAACGGTTTTATTTTGACTTCACTGTTTTATATTTAAACATGGAAGTCAAAACATCAGTAACAAGTTAGTGCCCTTGAGATCTCCATTAAACAAGCAGCTGGAGGCAGGTTTACATGGGACTTATTACTATGGCCCTCTGCCCACTGACAGCTTGTGTATGCTTTGAAAGGGGAGTATCGTGGAATATGAGAGCTTTATTGCTGCTGTTTGATTGAAATAGGAATCATCGTAGGTTGCAAATCTATAAGCGTTTATACTTAATTGTTTTCATAATTTTTGGAGATTTCCTTTAATACTTTGCATAACAGCATTGGATAATGAATGGGAAATATTAATAATGTTCAAATATGCCCTGCTTTTTGAAGAGAAGTAACAGAGCTACAGCTTGAGTATCAAGTATTTTGAAACATTTCTAGTCAATGTATATTTACTTCTTTAAGCCTTGGTACTGCCAGTCCTTAATAAAGATGGTAACTGCTTGCAGAGTTAAGCCATTGCTGCATTTCTTCTAATGAAATTATTAATGTCAGGCAAGTTTAAGTGCATATTGCCACATTAGAATTTAAATCACAGTTTAGATGTCACAGAACAAATGCAATGTTACTTATTAAAGGGACAGTATGGTACTTCCATGCTTATTTTACTTGTTCTAATAATCAGGCTTTTTGTGACGGTACATTGCTCATCTCAGTTTTTGAAGTGTTGCTGAAGTATGGTTCTTCTATAAGTTTCATGTCTCATCTTACCTCTATGTGTTGATAGAAACCATTCTGCATTATTTTTGTTGAATCAACTAATTTTCCTGTGGTTTCCTTACTTTTCTGTTTGTGTTAACATTTATTGATGTTGCTGTAGATGAAATGTTAGAAAATAACAGGGCTCAGTAACTTCATGTAGTATAGCAGTGGTTCTTAAATGCAAAAATGCTGCTAATTCTCCTCACAAACACCTTTTTATTTTTTTAATATCAAAAGAGGGACCAAGGAGGATTAAGGACCTTGCAGAAAAAATGGACTTCCTTTCTCAAGGCCAGATTGATTTGTACCATCCCTGATAAGAATTTAATTTTCAATATTATCAATGATGTTTTTATTCTCAAGTCTCCAACTTTGAAGGAACCGGTGATATATGGAGTCTTCACCCCGCAACTGTAAGTGTGGTATAGCCTTTCCTGGATAAGTACTTTCAATCTCAGTTGGTTACTACAAAAAGCAATAATTACTCCTATGATTTTTTTTCTTTCTTCCTGAACTGTTAGGAATAATGTGGGACTGTCAGCAGTGTGTGCATACAATCTGTCTACTGTAGAAGAGGTTTTCTCGAAAGGAAAGTATATGCAGAGTGCTACAGTAGAACAGTCTCATACAAAGTGGGTACGATACAATGGGGAAATTCCTAATCCTCGACCTGGTGCTGTAAGTTTCTGTAATCTTGGATCTGATGACTAGTCTTTTTTTAATGCTCAGGAGTAAATAAACTAGAAAATATTGGGTAACCTACTAAAGCTTAATTTTAGTTTGCCCTATCTGGATACTTTTTGTTGTAAAGACTTTGTAGAAAAACGCTCAGGTGATTTATTCTGAACTTTGTATCTGGGAATCAAAGTGGGGTTTTTTAATTCATAATTGAGTTATTTGCTGGTTTTGTATTTTCATTGTTTTGTTACTAATTGTCTAGTGGTGAAATAGATGTCAGTATACACTAGGCAACATCAAAATAGTTTTTAGTTCAGATGAGCAAAAGTATAGCAATTATTGCATTGTCTCAGTAGGTTCAGCAGGCTTATCCAATGCAGTGCATTGCTCTGCAAGCTGAAATGTTCATAGTGCTGGGTCTCTTTCACACTTTTCTTACTTTCTCATGTTCCCTGCAGTCATCTTGTTGCTACTGCTGAATGAGGTGACATTCAGCAGGTGACTTAAAAGTAGTTAAGAAGCATGAGAGTCCAGAAAGAATATTTTCCTAAAACATATTTTGGGCCCAAAGAGGAATGTTGCCCGAAGCTCAGGGATTAGTACATCACGGAAGCCAAGGTGCTACGAGACCTGAGGACCTTCCTCGGTAGAATGAGTATAATGTAGAGGTGTGCTTACTGGCCAAAATAATGCAGAGAAGAAAATGCATGTAGCTGCTGTTAATTGTCTCTATTTTATACGAGTAAATGGTATAACTTGGTTGTATCTTTTTTTTTTTTGGTTTGTTCCCCCCCACTGGTTCCCACTAGTGTATAAACAATGAAGCTAGAGCATCAAACTACATGAGTTCTCTGAATTTACCGGACAAAACATTGCAGTTTGTTAAAGATCATCCTCTAATGGATGATTCAGTGACTCCAATGGGAGACAGACCTCGACTAGTAAAACGAGACGTGAAGTATACCCAGATTGTAGTAGACAGAGTCAGAGCACTCAATGGCACCATATATGATGTTATGTTCATCAGTACAGGTGAGTTCTGCAAAACGCTTTTTTTAATGATGCACTGATTCTTTATGCTGAAGTATGTTCGAAGAGGAACTCTTGAGATTTCCGTATTTACAGTGCTTTTACACCAGCTGGTGTTTTCATTAAGAAGTAAGGGGCCATGGTGAGTTAAGTGGAGAATCTTACATGCTTTGAAAAAGTATTGCGGGAAAAGTACTGCAGAACTGCAATGAGTGCAGCAAAAACACACATAAGATAATCCCTGAGTGGTCATTCTTTATCCCAAAATATTTCTTGCTCAGAGCTCCTTATGATGGCAAGTTTAATGGTTGCCATTGACACAGAGTTGTGTGAAGTCTTCAGCTGAACAGCAAGCAGATTGTTGAGACAACTTACAGCAATTGTGCAATTTTTTTCCTACCTTTTTATTTTAAGGATCTTACTTAAATATATTGCTTTGTTGTTTCAGATCGAGGAGCCCTGCACAAAGCTATCAGCTATGAAAATGGAATGCATATTATTGAAGAAACACAGCTTTTTCCAAACTTTGAGCCAGTCCAAACTCTCCTGCTTTCATCCAAAAAAGTAAGTGCTATAAGCATCACAGCATTCATCTCATTTTACTCTTCCACAAAACTTTTTACTACCACCTTGTAGTGTTGTCCTGACAAAAGACCGTCACTGTGCACAGAGCCAAAGGCTGCATCTGTACCTCCTCGCACTACAGCAATATCATGTATTGCCTGCTGCATTTCAATGTGTTTGGTAGGTGGCAAGCTTCTGAAGGTCTGTAGGTACACGGAAGGGGGGCGGGGGGCACAGGTGTGCAGGTGTTCACTTGGATTCCATGTGCAGAAGCTGAAAGCTGTAACGTGTTTTAAGGTACTGGTTTTCAGGTTAGGAGTAATGTAAAAATTCTGACCCCTTGTGGCCATTGCAAATCCATGAGAGAAAATCCTCGGCGGTTTAGCAGAGGAGTAGTATATTAGGGGAAATATTCACTGAGGAAGTAGACCTAAGATAGGTCTATAGAATAATAGACCCTATTCACTGAGGAAATAGACCTAAGAAGAGAGAACAGTCTTGTCGAGCAGAGAGACTCATAATTGTGTAACTAATTGGTTTCTCCTGTCCCAAATCTCGCAGGCTTCTGCATGCTAGATGTATCATGAGAGCAGTCACGTTGGTGTGGCTGGGGGTGAGGACCTTTGGTGATGTCCTGTCTGCCCAGCAGGGCACCAGCTGCAGCACCAGCTGGGGGACACAAGCCTTGCCGCAGGCTCCAAACCCAGCAGTCATTCTGTGCTATTCATCAGTTGCTCAGTTTAATCCTGGAGTGATTTTGTGACAGTGGGAGGATAATCACTGTGTGTACTTTGTACACGAGTTAGGCTTCTGACCCTAGTTACTCAGACCTGCAGATCTGTGAATGTCTGTGAAATTATTACCCTAAGCAGTGGCTTGTATCAAGACACCTCAACTGGTGAAATTTTGGGGTTTCTTAAGGAAAGAATGACTCTCTTGAAGTGTCTGGTAGTAATACTGGCATTCAGTAGCTACCTAGTGATCGATAAATGCTCTGCAGCTAGGGATTTAGGAATACTGCCAAGATATCTTAGAAACAGCTTTTATTTTTGTGTGATATTTAATAAAATTTTGCATGCCAACATGATCAACTCAGTAGAAGAGAGCTTTATGCCATAATTCTTTCAAGCTCATCTTGCATGCTTATTTGTCCTTTCATGCTTATAATAGAAAGAAGTCTTGAGGACAGAGTATATTTTTGATAGACAAATGAAAATCAGTGATTAAAAACTTTCGTGCTAGTAGATTTCAGTAGATGTTTGTATTATTGTATGATGCATCACACTGGCAACTTACTATATATATGTGTTCGTGTATATATATGTGTGTATATATAGTGTGTGTATGTATATAAAAAATGTTTGCTGATTTCTTCTGCTTTAACTGCAAAGAAAGCTTCAAATGCTTCACTTTGACAGGAGGTTTCAGCATTTGCCCTGTGATAGAAGATAATGACAGATAGCTCTTCTAATATGCTAATGCCCATTCTTCTCATTGTGGGTAAATGGTGGGATCATTCATACACTGGCTTAATTAAGATTCCCCCATTTCTGGGGAGTGGAAGGGAAGGGATAGGCATTACAACCTGATACCAAAGACATGTGATCTAGCAGTTTCAGCATGCACTTGGTAGACAAGGCTAGTGTAGAAATGATGACACTGAATTTATTTGCTCTGAATCCAGGTGCCGCATTCTCAGTTCCTCAAGAATATCCTGGAAGGGGGCTGTGTGAGACATGGCGTAGGGGCTGCATAGGGAACATGCTGTCTTTTCACAGAGTAACTTCTCTCAAAGCGTAGTATTGAAACAAAACACTGCTTCCTGCATGGCACTGTGGAGAATAATGGCTTTTATCTTCTGCAAGGGAAAATTTCAGTGTTGCTAGAATAACTTTTGACACTTAAAACTAACACCCAAAACTGAAGCAGTGCTGCCCAGTACATTCCCATAAAAGCAGCAGTCCTTTTCAGTGATGAGGAGTTGGAGGTTGGGTCAGGCGCCAGAGTCATGAAAGCTGTATAGTTGCGGTACCACCCAAGCAGGGATTACTTCTGCTCCCCAGCGTGAAAACACAAGTTTCTGCCTCCTTGGACATCACAGTAGCAATCACAGTCAGTTGCTACTGAAGTCCTTCATAGACCTGGTATTGTGATATGTGTAGTGGCATCCCATAGTAATGGATTAACCACAAGAGGGTAATACTTGTTGTCCTGATGGTGGGCTTCAGGTCTCTCTGGAGTCAGAGTCCTTTCTGAACACATTATTGCAGTAGTCTCCAGGCCCTTCCCATATACCTTCACCTTGTTTGGAGGGTGGTGGGCAGAGTCAGATGAGCCCACAGTAGATCCTCATAACTCCTGCTTGACTGAAAGATGTGTCTAGATTTTTTAAAATGGTCTGTTCAGCTTGCTGGATGTTCTCTGAACTCATGGATGTACCAGCTGAGAACGATGCCGAGACACTACAACCCATGCGCAGTGTTGCACTGTTGGCTTGGATGTTGGCTAGCGGAGCACTAGAGAGATGAGCAGCACTCGGTGCATTGGGGGAGCTTTCCGGCAGAGTGGGAAGCTTTTCCTAGAAAGTCGTATGTCTCCAACACTGCAGACTTCCTTCTGTGGGCACTGCAGCATAGTCCGACACTAACCTAAGTTCAAGTTCAGGATGAAAGACTGCATTTGAATGTATATATCTGACGTTTGATTCTCTTTCAAAGTCCATCTTCCAGCAGTGCCAGCAGATTCTTTTGATCCAGTTTTGTCTTTCATCTTCCAGTGTCAAGAGTTTGTCTTGTGTGCTGTCTGCACACTTCATATATGAGATGGATCCAAACTGATTTGTGCTTGGTCTTGTAGCTTCCTCTAGATATTGCTGTTAGTCAGAATGCATCGTTCATTAGCTTAATTTTAAGACAGACTTCCTCATGATCATTGCATTAAAGAGACTAACCTGTTCCGAGTTCTCATGGCAAAGCCTCCTTACATCCTTAGTGAAAGAGTGACAGTGAGCCCCAAAACCTAAATTCAGCCCTAAGATGCCCTGTTCGTTGTTTTTTTTGAGGCTGTTTCTGATGTCAAGGCCAAAAGTCTGCACCACAAACGAGGTTTTTGAAGAATGTTTCTCTACTAGAAATCTTTCTGGGCTGTCTGCCCATCACTTTGTGACCATATTCCTCCTGCCAGAGTCAAGCAGTCTCACTGCAGACACAACCTCTGAGTACATTTCTACATACAGAGATCCATACAGCTGCAGTACAGGAAAAGCCACTCTGTGCTTGGATCTGGCTCGTTTGCCATGACAACTGTGGTAGGGTGCTGATAAATCCACTCGGTATTCTGCTCAGGATGAAGCCAACCCCCACTGCCAAGGTGGTGTGTGGTGTTTGGCTTTATATGCACAGCCTCTCAAAAGGACTAGAGGGTCGGTCACTGGTGGTTTTGGGTTGCAGCGCAGGCCCCTTTCTTGAGGCTTTGCATAATGATATGTAAACTCACAGTGTACCTTTAGCCATCAGTTTCCCTGAGCTTTGAAACAGATGAGTGAAGTAAGGCAGCTGCCTGCCTTTTATGAGAAGGGTGTTCGGGATGAGTACGGTCTTTTCCTGTCGTGCTCAGAGTGAGACTTGTTTGGGATCCCCAGCAACAGTGTGTCAAATAGCCGTTCTGTTTATATCCCCCTTTTCCGAGGTGTCATGCCAGTGCTGTTTCCTTTGAATACTATCCAGTGTTCCTCCTTGATTAGCAAGTAGGCAGCTGCATTTGACTCTTGTAAGGCTGATGTTGATGTGGCTGCAGAGACCTGACTGGCAGAAGAGCTGAAGGCAGGAGGGCTGCTTTGGGTTAACAGGAGCAGGAGCAGGTCCTGCATCAGCAAGCCTTGCCTGTTCAGGCTTGCGTGTGCCTGCTGCAGCCTTGTCATCAGCACAGGCTTGCCTTGCCTCATACGAGGATTGTCGGTGCATTCGTATTTGTGGAAAAACTGTGTGATAAAGCCATGGTTAGACATAGTTACTTTCCGTTCTCATAACTGTATCTATTTCAGGTTTTTGTTCTTTAGCCTTTTGAACTTCCAGCATTGCTGAATATTTTCAAGAGAAGTTTCCTTTCCTTTCTAGAAATAAAAGCTAATCAAAATGCTTATTCCCCTCATGCTCCAGTTTTTACAAACAAGTCTGTGTGTATGCAACTCTTTAATAATTTTCAAATCGTTTTATGAATTGGATTGTTCACTTTGAGAAAGTGATTGGCTGTGGTTTTTTTGTTGTGCTTTGTTTGTTGTTTTAGGGCAGAAGATACCTCTATGCTGGTTCAAATTCTGGTGTGGTTCAGTCTCCGGTGGCATTCTGTGACAAGTACAGCACTTGTGTTGACTGTGTTTTAGCAAGGGATCCTTACTGTGCTTGGAAACCCCTTGAAGCTTCCTGCATTGATATTTTTAAAGAAAGCGAAATTGAAAGGTAATGGTAGCCTTTGATAACCTTACAGTTACAATCAATATTGCATCAGTCTTGTCCCTTACCGATAACTGGCATTTTTTTTAACTCAATGTTTTCAAATACAGACTTTTTCCTATCCATCCATGTCTGCTTGTGCTATTTCAATAAGATGAATCTAACTTAGTATGAGAGGATGGGCAGGCTGTAGGAAACAAGATTTGAAGTTGTAATACTTGGACTTCCTTTTACAGGAACTGGATTCAGAACATAGGTGGAGATGCATCGTCTTGTTCTGGTGAGTTAGTCTTTAAAGAGCTCTTTCACATGTCTAGTGGAGTAGTGAAAGAGTATGTTTAGTTCGGCTTGGTTTTTGTGATTATCTGGATATTCATTTATATTTTAATAGGTATGAGATTCTGCTTTTAAATATTTGAGCATCAGTACAGCCAGCATGTTGTCTTAAAATGTCTTATGTTTGTATACATTTCAGTGTGCAGTGCACAAACCCCTGAAATGAACGGGGGCACCTCAACAGCGACTTCTGAATGAAAGCAATATTTACCATAAGTACTTCTAGTGCAGAGGCCTCTGTCTCTGTGATACAGCATTTGACATTCTACTGTGAGCCTTGATAAGTGCTTGGTTATTGCTGCTGGATCAGATGAAATGATCCTGAAAAAAGCTGGTTTTATGGTGAGAGGGGAGGGGAACTCAGAACATGATAAAGAGCAGCTGAAGTACTCTCCATAGTACTTTAAGGCAAGTAACCACAGGTCCTTTCTTTATAGTGTGTGCTGCTGCCACCAGATCAAGGAGATCTTAAAAAGAGTAGTGTTACAGGAGATTTGTACTGCAGTAAACAAAGCTATTGAAGAGTTTGATTTACTCCATTTTTATTTCTAATCCAAGCAAAGCATGGACCGCCATGAGAGTTTTGCTTGTTAGTTTTTTCGTTAATTTATGGTGTTGCATTGTGGGTGTGCCACAAGTGCTGATATTTTTTTAGAAGAGAGTTTAAACTGAGTAACAGCACTTTGTTCAATTTCTTCTTGGATATTTTGTAGTTGCTGATTTACTTAAAATGCACTAATTGCATATAAAGTGATACCAAGTTCAGCATCTTGTCTCAAACAATGACTCGTCTCAGATGCACGCTCAGTTGCGGATCAACAAGGTCTCATCTTTGTCTAGAAGTGGAGGCTGTCTTAGAGTTTGAGGTGTCCTGTCTCTTAGTCTGTCTTGATGTCTCGCTTGCAACTGTAGCTTGGTATGTCACTGAGATTCTTGCATGCTGTCATCTCGGTCTTGTGAGGTAATCTGAATGCCGTAATCCTTACGTTTCTGTTAAGACTATCGCACAGTCTTGTGAAACTGTACGGATTAGAGCAAATGGGGATCGTTGCTGATACTCTGCACATTTATTTTGATGTTCCAGATAAAGTAAGAGAGAATTCCCTACAGCATACATTCAAGCATGGGAGCACAGCAGAACTCAAGTGTTCTCAAAAGTCCAATCTGGCACAGGTAGTTTGGAAGTTCAAAGACGATGTGCTGAGAGTGGAGAGTCCCAAGTACCGTCTGCTGGAAAAGGCGCTGCTCATCTTCAATTTATCAGAAGGAGACAGCGGTGTTTACCAGTGTCTGTCAGAAGAAAAAGTGAAGAATAAGAAATTTTCTCAAGTGCTGGCTAAGCATGTTCTGGAACTGAAAAAGATCCAGCATACCACAGTGGGCCCCACCACGGCAGCTGCACCAACAGAAGGTAATAGCGATGTGCCAAAAGTGTCAGCTGTACCAGCCGAGGGGTCTACAGCTCACGCCTCGACCACTCATATGGTACCGGTAACGACAGCAAGGATAGTAACAAAGCCCATTGGCCCTGTCCTAACAAGTGCAGCCTCCAACACAGAGCCCTTCAATTCAGTTCCTGACGCCGTCCCAGAAAAAACGATGTTCCTCAAGTCAAACGATAACTTCCTGTTGATGTTCCTCTTCCTCTTCTTTTTTATTCTCTTCTTGTGCCTGCTCTCCTACAACTGTTACAAAGGGTACTTGCCAGGGCAGTGCCTGAAATTTCGCTCTGTCATGCTGCTTGGTAAGAAGAAAACGAAGTCAGATTTTTCTGATTGCGAGCAAAGTGTGAAGGAGACACTGGTGGAGCAAGGCAGCGTCAGCCACCAGAGCGGGGAGCAGCCGAAGCCGGCGCACGACACCGGCTACGAGACTGAGCCCGACTGTGGGAATGGCCAGCTGCAGCCTGGGGATTCGCAGGCATCCCGAGAGGCCAAGGACAAGCCCTTCGATGTCAAGTGTGAGCTCAAGTACGCCGACTCAGATGCAGAGGGGGACTGAAGGACCCAGTCGTCCATTTCAGTGGTGGAAATCAGCTGTGGTCCTGCGGCTAGCTATTTGAGCACAGAGAGTGTGGGGGTGACAGCTGAGCCATAGCGGGGTTTACATGCTTAAGCTGTACAGCAAGCCAATTTGCGTTCAGATCTCGCCAGATTAGAGAAGCGGTGTTCTTGTCTGCAGACCATAGCATCTTGTGTTGTACTGTTGTTTTGGTTTTGTGTTTTGTTTTGTTTTTTTTTTTTAAATGGCCAGTTTCAGATCACCATTTGTTTGTTCCCAGTTTTCCCCCCACTGAGCGCTTCGCTCTAGTGAACAGTTACTTGCTTGTTCTGCAGCCCTGTTCTTCCATAGGATAAAAGTAACTTTCTAATTCAGTTGGCTTTAAAAAAGTACTTCAGTCTACACATTTTTAGCTGCCATTAAAAAAAGACCTAGTTTCATTTTAATTCCAAATTGGAAATTAAGTTTAGTTTATCAGATTGGTAAATTATAGACTTTTGTCCAGATTGGGACATTTTTTTTCTTTGCTTCTAGTGATTATTTTTAGTTTTATGCTTTGTGTTTTGGCACACTAGGTCTCTTTAGTTGGTTAATTTTTTTAACTGCTTTTTAAGTATCTTAGATTTTAAGGTATAATGGGGATAGCATTGGCTTGATTTGTGTAAGACTCTCAGGGATAATCTTGTTTAAAGGCTTTTTTCTTTGCTGCTTTCTAGAAATTTAGGTACAACAATATCAGTACAAAACATGGAGTAAGTGGCGGGGGAGGGAGGAAATAATAGATTTAGGAATGCTTCCCCCCCCCCCCCCCCCCCCCGCAAGCTGGACATAGCCACATTCTATTTTCTATACAAAACTGGATTTTTTGGAGTTTTTCTTTTTATGAAACAGTACAGGCAAGCAGCTGTCAGTTAACAGTGACATGGAGAGAGGTTTTTTGCACTGTGGAAGCGAAACAGGAATTGAGAAGAATTAACTACAATAATTCAGCTAGTGACTCGCTGGAATGGACTGTTAGGCTACAGCCTGATGAGAAAGCATTGCCGATTCTTTTTCTTTTTTTCAGATTCAGAAATAACTCAGCTTCTTTTTGTGACAAATCTTTGCAGCGTCACCCTTTCTGGATGACACCTTCCAATCTCCTACGCAACTGGAGACTGAAACGGGAGCTGCTCAAACAATCAGTCATTTGAACTGTTTATGTGAATCATGCCTGCAGACGTGAAAGTGTGCATTTGTTCTCAGCCTGGTTCACAGCAGCACTGTTTGTCTGTAAAAGCATTTTGTGTGGTACAGTCCTGAAGAATTGTTCCTCTCACTGCATCTTTCTGTAAATATTGCTAGAAGTAGAATACATTTTAACAGTAAATAGCAGTATGCCTGGGCTGCTTTTCTATGTTGAACTTTCATGCGAACATAATTTAGACCATCTTAGTGTAAACAGTTTATATTTTATAAGATTCAGTTTGGTTTTATTTTTCTATTTTTAATTATGTACATATAACAGAATAAATATTAAAATAAATTGTATTATATCTTGACTTTTATGAAACTTGACACAATGACACTGCTTTCCATATTGCAAGCACTAATGTTCCCTGTGGTTTCCTTTAAGGGGGAAAAGTGAAAACTTTTGTAATTAATTTGAAGCAGATTCTCTTCTCAGCTTTAGTTGAATGGGTTATAACCCGTGGGGGATTGGAAGGATGGAAAAAGAAACGTGGGTGAAGGAGGAAAGCGCTCTTCTCAGGGGGCCTAGGGACACTTCCTCTTATTACCCTTCTAAAATTCATTTGTCGTCTTGCATTATTTCTTCAGTGTGTGATGTATTTCTTACAACCTTTTTCCTTAGTACCCTCTTTTTTTTTTTTTTTTTCTTTTCTGTCCTCTTCTGTCACACAGCCTCATCTCCTATACCTTTCCCTCCTACTGGTACCTCCTTTTTGTCCTGTGTGGGAAGTGATTCACCTCCTTCACCCACCAGTACCCAGCCTGATGTTTGGTCTAGCACAGACCCTGTAAAGGTCATGTTGTTGCCACCTTCCCTAAGTGACCAGGCACAGCATGTTAGTGTCCGGGAACCCTTTCGCCTCTTCTGCCATGCCACAGGTAAGTTGGAGGACCCCTGTATAAACCAGCATTTTCTGCGTTAAAGGTTTAGACATGTCACCATGTACTGTATATGTTTTACTTTTTTTCATGTTTTAAAAAAAAAAAAAAAAAACCATTTCAGGATGTATTGTCAACGTGCTGTTACCAAGAATTTGGCACTGCGAATACTGTAATGTAAAATGCAGGCTCTGATTTAGCAGCCTACTTCAGTATATTAATAGTTGATTTTAATAGGCTCACTTGCATACTGAAGGAGTTCACTGAATCATGATTGCATATGGATGTTTAGCAGGTAAATATTGTCACTGGCAGTATGTATGCCGTTTAAAAAACACACTTCTGTTGGATTTGAATTTAGCGTATTTTTCTCGACTGGGTCAGTTAGTCCTTTTTAGTCTTTAACTTCAAATGGTAAAGTGCTTACAGTAATGACAACTTCCATTTTATGAAGATATCTGAGGTGTACATTATCTGAGGTGTACAGGAGAAGGAGAAAGATATTTTTTCTATAGAAATTCAACATTTGTCTTTCAAATTTTGTTTGGATAGTATTTGCCTGTTTAAGCTGGGTGAGATTTAATGGATCTAAACAGGTCTTAAAATGTAACCTTATTCCTTAAAAGAAGAGATTATAGATATAATTTTTAAAAGTAGCATTGTTTCATATTGGTCTGTCTGTTAGTGTGTGTTTAGTGTTACATGGAATCAGATCAAAATGCATAAACATTAGAGTAGGTCTTAACAAAGGCATTATTTGTATTTCCATGGCTAAAAAGAGCAACAGCAGGATCAGGGTTCTTTCACAGAATAGAATCATAGAATTATTTAGGTTGGAAAAGATCCTTCAGCAATAATTTGTTCACTGTTGCTATAGACAATTCAGAAACTTTCTGTTGTCCACCATGAAAAAAATTGTAATAATAGCATACATACCACAAAGGATTTAAACAGTTTGATAATCATGCTACAGATCTGGAATTTATTTTAAAATTACTTTTTTTTTTTCATCCAGCAATGTCTGTTTTAACATGATACTCATGTGCTGCTTTTTAAAAATTGTCAGTAATTGTAATTGCCTTGGCAGTGAACTTAAGAAAGAAGGAGCAGTGTCCTAAAGTCAGCCTGTGGAATTCACTCCTGAGGAGGGAGGGACGAATAGTGGAAGAAACGGTAACGAGAATCAGACATCCAAGGGATGCAGTGATGGCACAGGCAGGGGCGAGATGAGCCAGCTGTGGGTGCGTTTCTGGCTTCTCTCAGAAAGCAGTGAAGGACTGGACTTTGTGTTATGGATGGGGGTTTTACTCCCTTTGGGAAACAAGACGTTTGGCTGATACATCACACCCTTCTCTTACCCAGAATTACAACTTTATTCCGTTGATTTAAAAAAACCCAAAAACCAACAAATGCAAATCAGCATACCAAACCAAACCATGTAGATCTTTTGCATCTTTCTGGGACCTGCATGAGACTGGTAGAGAGTTAAATGCTGTACCTCGTCTTCTGCATAAAGGATATGGTATCAGCAAATGTATGATGCAAATACAGAGATTGCCACATCATCCAGTCAAAAACCTGAAGCTTATTTTTAATTAAGTTTCTAACGTTATTCTTATGAGAATTACTGAATCTCTTCCTTTTTTTTAATTGTAAATGTCTGTTTCAAGCTGTCTGGAAACTCAGCAGGAGTTGGTGAGTTCTCATCTCTTAATCATCCCACATGTTTTAACCTGAAAGCTTGCCTAAGGATAATACTTTACAACGTTGTAACTGGCTCATTTCAACAATGTTAAGTTAAAGTGGATACAGCACAAACAGCCACTCGTCACATATGGTTATTTTTTTCTGGAAAATGAGTTTTTCAAGAATGGAGTACTGCCCTTCCTGAAAAGGAAGGAATACATCTCCCTTCATGAATTGCCTCCCAGTCTTTGTCTCTACTCCCCTGAAGAGTCTCACATCTTCACATTTCTCCAAAGACCTATCTGCTAGATACACACTGGCAAATGTTAGGTTTCCTATATACTTTCTCTAGTAGAACTTTTCTCTCCCATTACAGAATTTTTAAACCCTTTAGAGGCATCTGAGGCAGGCTTCAAAGAAATTGAAGAAAATACTACACCATCTGGTGCAGAGAGAGGCAGTGAGTTGATGATGTATGCACCTGCTTTATAATTTCTCTGGTCTGCTCTGTTGAATTTAGGTATAGTAGAAACAGGATTTTTCTAGCAGTTTTGGTTCTGCTTAAAGATTTTACTGACACCTCCTCCCCCAGCTGTAGAGTAAGTAGTATGTCCTTGACCTTAACTTCACAGACAAATGACATACTAGAATATCCTGAGTATGCTGAGCAACAATTTAAATGCATTTATAATCAGAAACAGTGCAAAACACTATGCTTTGTTTGTATTTCTGGCCTGCGGATTCAGGCTCGCTCAGTGTCCATGGTGTCAAGAAGTCTTACCTCCTCCCTTAGTTCACCTGAAGCTGGAGTTTTTCCATAACGGTTTCTTAACTTTTCAGTCTCATTAATATAACCCCGGGAGTGTGAACATAGAAGTTCTGCCAACTCAGCAGTATACTTTAAAGGAGTTATTATTTCATGGAGATACTGAGATGGGTATCTGATAACACCCACGTACGATGCCTGTTCCCTGTGGTTATGCTATTTTAAAGGGAGTGCAAGAAAGCTTCCCACATCCATGCGGGAAAAGATCCATAACTCGCAAGAATCGGAATCGCAAGTGGTTCGCTACAGTCTTTCTCTCTTTGGTGAAGCTTGAAGTTGCACTGAAAGGCACGCAGAAGGGTGGGGAAAATACGGTGCACTGCATGTGACTTCACCAAGCACTGCTGCAGAGCGAGTAAAACTCTAGACAAAGTGCCTGCAGAGTGAGTCTGAAACAGACCTTGCCCAAGGCAGGTCCCGATGTCTGAGGGATGGCTGTACTGGTGTCACCAAGTGCTCCTGCAACACGGGTCTCTGCAGTAGGGCTGAAAAGTCCCTACGCCCCACGGTGTGCCCGATATGCCCCCCCGGAGGAGGAGCTCAGCTGTCAGAGATTGACTTACCCACAGAAATGAGTAAGCTTTCCCTCTGGAAGTGGCTTCGTAAGTCATTCTTGGGTGAGGTTTTTTTAGATTAATTGCATCACCCGTGATGCCCTGGGGTGGTCTGGTTGGTTGACCTGGTGCACTGCATTAAGAGCTCAGTGAGGAGAGGCGTGGAGGTGTGCAGCACCCAGAGCAGAATGAGCCCGTGTAGGAAAGTGCTTTGTGCTAGACGTCAAAATGTTTGTCTAGGACTACAAATTACAGCATGTCAGTATCTTAAGATAGACTTCGCTTCTGTTGTTACTTTGTTCTACTCTTACACGAACACAAATATCAAATAGCAATTTTCCATGGACATATGCTTGTGTTTTATAACCAATTGCAGTTTTCCAGCTTTTCTTTTTGTGAACTGTTGTATAAAATAATCCCCAGAACATCTCCTCTTCCTGCCTTCGTTAGTGAGTGTTTCTTAGTAATATGCCTGTGGACAGATACACTGTTAGTTTTTGAAACCTGAAAATGGTTTAACTGGTAGCCTAGAAGGGAAAAGCTCTGCATCTCCCAGGACAATTCAATCCACTGGACAAATATTTTAAAGCTTTCTAAAATTTTTAATTTTTATATGGTATATGTTGAGATCTACATGGTGATGCTTTGTTGAAGCAATACGCTTGACTTTAATCTGTATGGTCGCTTAGTAATCTGTGGTTGGTTTATCTTTATGGGAATGCTAAGTTTATACCTTGTTAAACAGTTCCATATCCAGCTTTATGAATTAGCTTCTCCACAGACCTGTGGTGTTTTATCTCATGCTGTCTGCCTACGGCTCAGTTTCAGCATCTTTGGCTACAGTAATCTGATAGTAGCTGTTAATTTGTAATTTTGTAGTTTTGTATCACTTCTTTCAGTGATTTCTGCACTGACTGAACATTCATCGCTTAAAGGTGTCTTGGTACGATAAAACCATTCCTTTACGTGGATCTCTGATGTGCCACCTGTTTTTTATTATTTGAGATGCATCTAGAAGACAAGTTGAAAAATGAAGATTGTTCCTTTAATATATTAACAGAAAAGGACTTACACGTCTTAAGGTTGTAAAATGAAGTAAATACTGCAGACCCATTTTGCCTAAAAATCACAGATATTAAAAGTATCCTTCTTCTTACTTTAGATTGCAATATCTTAGGGCTGCAGTTATCTTACTAGAATGTTCGCACTTCTTTTTTCACACATCAGGGCCTGTTGTGGCCCTCTTACATCTAACTGTGCATGCAAAACCAACAGCATTAAACACCTTTGTAAATGTTGGTGTTATCCTGGCTCTGATGGCTTCCTCCATAGCGACTTCAGTAAGACAATTGAAAATTAATTTCTGTAAGGACTATGACATGGATGATGCATTCTTAAATTCTGGCATCAACAGCAGACTTCAAAAAATTTCTGTAGAAATGTCTTTTGCTGTGCACTTTTATATGTAAAGGCTATGATCAAACTAAGAAATGGTGTGGAAAGGCATGCAGGAAGAACACCTTTTTCCCTTTTGTTTTTAAGATAAATTATTTTCTTGTAAGGACTAGAATAAGCTCAGTGTAAACATAATTTAAGCATAAGGCACATCAAGTTAAAAAAGGGGAGAGTAAGGACGAGAAGTAGAACCAAGACTGTCGTCTTAATTCTTCCTCAAAAGATTTCCTTCGTTTTTTTTCCTGCTGAATAGAATCTTGTCTTGCACAGCGTGCAGCTGACTGCATTCATACAGATTCTTCCTGTGCAATTAATAATAAGGTGCAGTTGGGAAACCTCTTCTTGTGTGACTTCTGATAATTTATAAATGCATAAAACATAAGAAGAGACACTGAAACATCTTTCTCCCCATGAGGACATCAGTCCAGTAGGACTAGTAGTTGGAGCCTGCAAATAATTATTACTGTTGTAGTGTGCTTGAAACATTTCAAATTGCATGCATGTTGAAGCGTATCCCATATATAGCAGGAGGTAAGTGTTCTTGTACACTCATTGGTAAACTTTATCAGCTGCATCATATGTCAGCAGAAGGCTTAGGTAAATTAAGCCCATTGCATGGTTTTAAAAGTTTTGGATTGGTATCTACAGAGTTTGAATAAGCCATCCTTTTGAGAAAATAATTTCTCAAAAAGTCTCTTGAGACTAAGGAAAACGGCCGGTGCATCTATGAAGGAGTACCTCTGTGAAGCAGCATCTTTGCTGCTTAGTTGTTTAGTTCAGCTCTTCACCTTACTTCTGGAATCGGGTGCTGCGTGGGCCGTTTGCAGATACAAACTGATTTGGTCACAAAATAGGCAGTATTCACCATTGGAATTAATATACATGTGATTATGGGGCGACTACAAGGGTGCAAGAAAAAGAAGTATTGCCGAATCCATGGCAGCTTTTATAGTACGACTAGGTATGCATGCAAGGAGAAGTTGGGTTCACATCAGGGTCTTTGAGATCCAAATGTAATTTCTAAATGACTTTCGGCATGTGTCTTCTTTCAGGAGAGAGATTCACTTTGGTGTATATTTGCTTCTATGTACCATTTGCTTACAAGGTTTTACTGGACCTCCCAGCTTAGCCTTTCTTCTTTTGCAATTCAGCATAAATATTTAAACTGTTTTCCTCCTTGCTAATATGCAGCTCTGATTCAGTAATGTCTCAGCTTGGAGCGGTACACTGGTACTAACTCCTAAACCCTGGCCGTGATTGAGAAGCTGGATTTCCCAGTCCTGCCTAGTGAGATGTGATGGGTTTGGACTGGTGTCAGAGTCTCTGGAGCATAACCACAACTTTTACTCTTTTCCTCAGAACTTCTTGTTATCCCCACCAGCCCAGTTTGCAAACTGACTACCTGTACACTTACTGTGTACACTTTTCTTGTCTTCCGCACGAGAGCTACAACCTGTAGACTTGCAATAATTAATCCCTCAGTGTGATGGCTGATTAACTGGGTACTGATTTGGAACATAGCTGTCACCTTTTTTTAACTATTTCAGCAGAAATTGCTTAGCAGAGCTGCTTCAACATGTTGTGTGCATTGTCCCTGTGGTGCAGATGAAAACCTCATTAAACCTCATTTCTATCTCTTCCAGTCATCTTCCTGCTAGATCTGTCTAGCAAACAAAGGAGCAAAAGCAGTAGCTTGCGCTCTCTGGAGAGCAGGAGTGATTTCTGGAGAGCTCGTTGCTCCCTAAAATATGTTCTCCAGTTTTCTTCACTTTATTTTAAAACTTAATGTAGTAGCCATGTTAGCTGATAGGAGGGCCAAAAATAAGTAAGCAAACTCAAACTGGAAACTTTTTTTTTTTCCTGGCAGTCCCTAGTTCTAGCTTCCTAGTGCTTCATTTAATTATTCTTCACAGGCAATTATCTGGGTGCCAATTGCAAAACCTTTTTTTGGACCCACTCAGAGGATATCTAAATAAATGCTGTTCATGCTGGGAAGCGTAGACAGTTATGAATTGCATTTTCATCTCATAGGCGAGTCAGCCATTTTCCCAGTCTGCTCTTAAATTGCATTCTGAGAAGGCAGATGCCGTGTCCTACTTTCATCTGCATGCGCGGTGCATCGCTGCCTCTGGTGACTGGCTACTTCTTCTAGCTTTTGTGTGGTTTGCATTTCAGAGGAAGCACTTCCTGCTTTTAATCTACCTTGATAAGGCTGCATCAGCTTGTGGTGTTGATGTTGCACAAATGGACTAGTAATTTAACAAAGGCACCAGGTTTTTGAAGGAGTATGTATGTCACGCGTTCTTCAGTATGAATTATTTGGTGTTTGAAGTAATATCTTTGTTGGCATTTCAGGGAGGTCCGTTTTCCTTGGCTTTTTAAGGGATTTTTTTTTCATTGCTGTCCAGCTATTTCCAGTTTGTTTGCTAGAATGTACTGCCCCTACTTTAAAAAAAACAAAACCAAAAACCAAAACACCAAAACCCAAAACTACAAAAAACCTCCAGTTATCTTGAGATATAGGATACCTACTGTGTACACTATTTTTAGAAAACTGCAAAGATGCTTGTCTCAATTTAAAGATTCTTTTTTTCCCCACTTTTCCAATCTGTTACCCTCCTGATTGCTTCATTTACTATTTATTTAATATTTTGCTAGGTTGTCAGCAACAGTGACTCAGACTCCTACAACTCAAGAAACTGTGACCAGCCTTAAATCTAACTTTCATTCACATACTGGGTAGTGCTTGTGGTTGTTTTCCATATTAATGATTGACTAACCTTTTTCCTGTGCTAACTTTGATCTCTGATTTAAAATACTCTTTCTGCACCTAGATTAAAGCGTCTTTTTAAGACTTAATCCCTGCTCTGGATGAGAGCTTCCTATATGATCTTGGTTTTCTGAAATCTGGGATGTTTAGTTCACTAGCATTCAGTACAAGCCAAAGCTGCAAGCTAGACAGCAAGCATTAAATCCAGATGCCACTCTTTTTTTTTTTTTTTTTTTTTTTTAAAGATTAACTTTTTTTTTTTTAAATCTGCTGCATGTTATGAGCTTTGGAAGGGGTTTTGGTGTGTATAGGGGAATACAGGGGTTTTTTCGCAAACCTAAGCTTCCTGTCACTGCAGACAGCCTCTGGCAGCAGTTGTGTCTAGATTATAGGAATTTGTGAAGACGACTTTTTGTTGCCCTGCTAGAATTTCTCTGTGGGATACCTGTCAGTTACCTTCACTGGATTTCAATTTGCTGTCTTTAGTTTAGCTGGGGAAAGCTTTAAGAGGTTTAGGCTTGCTGATGGCTCCTGCTTTGTTTTACCCAACTCACCTCCCTCTATCTTGAAGTGTTTCCCTGAATAATTTATAGGGAAGCCTTGTTTTAATGTTACCCTTCAAGAACCATGTTAAAAATGAGTGTGCTAAACCAACAGCACTGGGGTAGCACTTCTGAGTGTTTCACTGTACAGCTTCATTGGATAGCTTTTGAAATGTCTACGCAGCTCTGCAAGTTGCAGCATTTGGCAAAAGGAGCTAGCTTGGCCAGTACTGCCTCTTGCTCCCCCACCTCAGCCTTATGTCAGTGAGCTCTACTTAATCCATAATCTCTTGCTTTTAAATTAGTGTTTCCAAGCTTTCTTGAAAGCCATATGTCTATTAGGATTTGATGCGTATATGGCAAATGCTTAATTTGGTGCATGTTTAGCAAGGCGCATGAGCATGCTGCTCTGACTCTGTAGCTGTATACTTCAGTTCTTTAAATCTGTATTGATGTATTTAGTGATTTATTTTAACCTAAGATCGAATTTACACCAATAATTCAGTGAATGCAGTTAGACTGTGGGTAGAAGTTTACAAGCAGCTGAAGTGGTTTAAGTTTTTAATGCTATCTACGGCTGCTGAAATTTTTCCTTGTGGAAAATCTGGAGGCAGCATCATCTGGCTATTAAATACATGGTTTGTGCAAATGTACCCGACTTGATGTAGGTCAGAGAACCCATTTTGCCAGCGGAAACTACCTGGACAGTACCTGGGCTGTTACTACCTGGACAGTACCACTTCACTCAAAGTGCTGAAAGCAGAGGTATAGAAAACCTATATGGAAAAGTAGCAAACACTTCCACAGACCCTGGAAATTATGAAGGGCTTATGCAGAGAAAAGGCGTAGTTCAAGCAGTGCAGCAAAGCTTTCTTATTTTGTTTGATAATTGTTAACCTTTCCCCTTCTAAAATCGTTAAAGTGGTGAAGTTGATTATTAATAATACACTTGCTGAGACTGAAGCAATGTTTTCAAAGTGTGAAATCTTTCATTGTTGCTTAAACGTAGCTACTTATGTATCTAGACTGATGTGCTGTTTAATTCTCTGCCTGAATATTATGTTTTAATAAGATGACTTTTTTAAATCTTTCAAGCATTCTTAAAATGGATGGCAAAGTAAGTAATCAAATGTATTGTTAGAAATTTGTAGTTTGCACTAGACATGTAATTAATTTGTATTATAGCAACAGTAGCAAATGCAGAGTATATGTTCATATTGATTTCCTTTATCTTCAAAAAATAATTCTCTAATCATTACATCTGAGTCTGAATTTTTCTCACTCTAGAGTTGTAGAAAATTTGCATTTAACAAATGTGATTCAAAGTTTTTGCAGATGAAACTGCTTCACAGTGTATTTTTTCTATTGCTCAATCCTGAAAAGGAAATCAAAGTAGAGAAAATAGTAGCACAGTGCCTGAAAATCAGGAATAAACTGGAGTGAAACATGATGATCAGTAATAACCCTGACTAGTGCTTGAACCTAGATTTTGCTGTTGACTAACTTGTATGAGTGGGGATGAGTGTATCTCTGCGGGGATTTCCAGTGCTTCTGACTGCACAGAAAACAAAGGTAGGGTAAAATTGCCCAGTTACAACTTCTGAAGGGGCTGACCTGGAACAACACAGCTTGCAAAATTTCCCATATAATGAAATTGCTGGATTTTAGTCTTTTGGTGAAATGTGTGTCTAAACTGAGCTTTTGGCAGATTTCTGGAACAATTGTGATCTTTAGCACCAGAAAATACAGCAGGTTCTCTGGTGTGAACAGTAACATCTGAAGTAAGTTTAGGGAAGTGTCCTGCAATGAACATGCCACTTCCTCGTATGGCCCTAAAATGGCATTTTTTCAAGCTCATGGTTTTAGGTAATGGCCCTATTCCCATGTGTTAGGGCTTGAACTACTGCAAATAAAACTTACGAGCTTGTGGCTTTACTTGAGCAGATGGCTTTTAGCTTTACAGTGCTAGAGTAATAACTCTTCTACGCTTGGAAAAGTTCATCCTGAGGCTTGTGCCACAGCATTCCCTCTGCTTATTGATCTTTACTGTGGTCAAGTTGGTCTTAACTTCTCCAAGTCAGTTTGACCTCTGCAAACACTATCGCTTAATTTCATTTCTGTATTAATGCCATGTCAGATGTATTGTGGCATCTATTAGAAATTACAATCCAGAGTGGTTTTGAAGGTAGTTTCTACTCTTCAAAGACTATTTTTTTTTTTTTTTTTTTTTTTTACTTAAAGATTTCTATCTTTCTGCTGTGCTTGTATTTACTAACTATTCCTCCCATTTGTCCAAATTCCAACTTCAGCATTACTGAAATAATTTGTCCCTGGTTCCACACTTCCCATGATTTTAGCAACATGTAACCTCTCTACTGTTAACTGTAGAATGAATACAATCATCCATAAAACACTATTCTTTTTTTTTGAAATGTGTGTGCTACACTAGCCGTTTTCAGTTCAGTGTATGCTTGCCCTCTCCACTTTCAGAGCTGTTGTCCTTCTTGAGACTGTGCCACATCTTTCCCTCCCTCTTTCCTCAGAGATAAACTCTACCAGGCTTTAACTAGATCATATTCTCCATCACTCACCATTACTCCTACTACTAATTTGTGTCTCCATATTTGTAGTACATTAGTTTTATTTCCACACGAGTTAAGAATTTAACACAATATGCTGAGGAAGTGCACAGATGTAAAGACTACCTTTTTTTTTTTTTTTGTCTGCCTGTGTGATTATCTAAAATTTAATTAGCTTTCAGAACGCTAACCTAGAATCAAATCTTTTTTAGAGAAAAATGCCACATTGATTTGCAATCTGAAATGCTCATAGTAAAAGCTGACTTCTGTAGTACGTTACCTGTTCTCTCAAGACATACTTGCAAAAATAGTCTCTTTTTACCCTGAATTTCTCTTTACGTCTTCTCTTGCTAAGGCTAGTCTGGATCCTAGGCCCTGAGGGAGAAATAGGCATGTTTTAAACATCAGAATTACTGCAAAGTTCTTAGATTGGCCCAGATGCCTTTCTTTTAAATGAAAAGGCTCTGACACTGCCAAGTACACTTCAGCCAACCTTGCTAATTTTCTGGGAACAGCTGTTCTGCCCTCTGGGCTACTGTCAATCTCCGATTTACCCAAATTCTGTCCTCGCAGGTTAAGACGAATAATAGCAACAAGGCTAAAAGATTAGATAGTTCTTTGTTGTTGATCCAGGCTTCTTCCAAGTTCTGTCTTGCCTAATTGCCTGCTGTGACTAATGGTTCTGTGTTTTTTCCAATTCTGCTTCTTTCATTACTAGTTCCAGCATCTTTGACACACTGAGTTCTTGAACTTTTTCCCCTCCTGGCCTTTATTTCAGATTTTGCAAGGCATGTCTCAGATGGTTTCAGCTTCGTACCAGAAGCTGGCTTTATCAGCAGTAGGTAACGTGGCCTAGCTCTACAGGAAATCATATAGGCAGATGGTGCTGATGCTCATTATCTGCTCTGTCATGTTTGTGGGGTAAGTTCCCCCTTGTGAGAATCCAGACAGAATTCCTTTATACACATGAACTCATTTACAACTTTGGCTTGAATCTAAATTACCAGTGCTAGCTTCATTTTATTCCAGGTTTTTGGTACCCAGAATTTCAGCTGAAGAAACCTAAGAAACATTACAATCAACCATTTATGCTTTTGAGCCTAATCTTGAGGTCTTAGGCTTTTGTTTTCTTTTCAAAGACTGATCTTGTATTTTCTTACAAAATAAGCTGCCTGACGTTTTTACAGGTCCGGATGACTCCTATTTTGTCTGGAAGAAGAACGGACAGAAGATGAAGGCATGCATCACTGAGCAATCCCATATGCTGTTTGATGGCAGAATGCATGTTCTGAGTTGGGTGAAAGATGCAGTATCAAAAAATACAGAATATAAATGTTCATTCATCTCAAAAGTTGGGAACACAACGTCAGAAGTGCTCATCACAGTGGAAGACAAAGGTAGGGTGGTTTTGAATGTATGCCATGTTTGGCCTGACCCCAATATGAGTAAAGCCCTGTAATTTTCACCCATAAAATGTGCATATCTGAAGATGGTAACTCTTGCTTACTGTATTAGTATCCACTTCAATTGTTTATGAAAAGGTTTTAGAGCCATAAAAATTCCTTCTTCCACCCCCTCCCACAAAGGACTAGCCTGCAAATTAGCAGTTATGATCTAGAAATGAAACCACAACTGCTAAACTAATGGACACAAATTGGAAGCAAGATGAGTACTACAGAGTTAAAAATAGGCACTCTGCCAGAACTCCATAGGGCAATGTAGAAAAATTCTTTAATGCCAACAAAGTCAGATGGTAAAGAGAAACCCCCACCTACCTGGACTTTCAAAAATCACATCATTTGTAAACCACCTGTAGTTGGGTGAGGTCAGTTCCTACCTCTTCATTTGGGCACTAACTGGGCAGGAGGTCAGTCAGCTAACTTCAGCAGCTGTGCAAGATCTTCAGGTACCCATAACTGACCGATGCAACTTGACCATCATTTGCAACTAGCTTTTGAGAACTTACTTTTCCAGGCCTGGAGAAGGTCTGAACAGTCTTTAATTAGCTGGTTAATAACAAACATGAATTTGTCAAGAACAGCTCAACCCTTCTTTTTTCAGTAAAAAAAGAAAAGTAGTAGGAGTTACACAAGTCATCTTGCCATCACTCCAGTAACTTTGAAGTCTGTCTTGGAAGCAGAATGAAAAGCATCTCAATGAAACTACTGTAAATGTGAAACAGACGGAGGCTTTCACTGTGCTCCAAAAGCATTATATACTGTTGCTAGTGTCCCAAAGGATAAATAGAAAATATTACATCTGTGTATGTCACCACCAGTGTTACATTCTGCAACAAAAACTGGCAGACAGAATTAGAACTAAACTTCATCACGATGCAGTAAAATACCCCTTCTTCTCAATGGAATGAAGAATAACTAACTACGTAACATTACTGAAAAATGCGAAATTACAAACTGGATGTAGTCAGCTGTATCATATCATTCTTCTCCCCAGGCTTGGTATGATGTAACTGGAGCATTCCTGCGCTGCTTAGATGGGTTTGAACTCTTAACTTGTAGGTCGTATTTTCTAGACCTTGAATCACAGATAAAGGCACTGAATCTGTTTACTCTGGAGGCCATAAAGTTTGCTGCAGAGGGGAAAAGACATGACCATTTGAACAGAACTTGTTTCCAAATAACATGAGCAGAGGTAGAGCAAAATGGAGGCCAAGATGGTGGCTTTTGTTCCTTCTAGCCCAATCCTCCAGAAGAAGTACTGCAACTGAACAGGTATCAACTTACTTCATCACTATATAGTTATGTAATCATCCCATGTACAATTCTCAGATAGTGCTGGTCAGGATGGATGGACCAAAGAATTTGATACCTGGAGAAGTGCCGTCAGTGAACATGACAAGATGATGCAAAACTGGAGGAAAACGTGGGTAAGAATTTTTGGAAAAGATATCTCCTACAGTGCTTTCTACGTGACGCACTACAGTCCCAATTTTATAAATAGCCTATGATGCTTCTGCAACCAAATGTATTTATGTAACAAAGTGATTAGTATTCCTGTACACGTTGTCATTTTTTACCCCCTCAGCAGTAAAATCTGCTTGATCTATGACATATATTAGTTATGTCAGCTTGCTCCTTCAGTCCACTAATCGAGTGCTAATCAGTCGGTAGTTCTCATCTTGCCTAAACCAGTATGTTTGTGTATACTGAATATAGTAGATTAATTTCATCACATTTGTAGACTAATTGGATTGCAGAGACTACTGGACTTCGTAAATGGTACTGTCCATCAAAGCTGGCCTTCCTTTAAAAAAAATAGTCTATACTTAGCTTTTAATGTTGTTCTCCAACAGTTAGAACAAAGATTACTTTTGATAACTTTTGGGTACAACACATGCTTGCTGCATGTGGAATAGTAAGTACAGGCAACCTTTACACCATTTTAATTTTTAAAGCAATATTAACACATCATTCTGAACTTTTGCTTCTTCAGGAGAGCTGCAACAAGAAAAACAGACTTTAATGGACAAAGGAACGAACAGGCTAGAAGGAGAAATGTATGCACGTTAAGAGTACCCAGTACTCTTAATATCACAGCATTCAAAGAAGTGTTTGTGAGTGCTAGTGTTGGCATTAAAATTGATATTCAGGAGAATCACCTGAAGCCTGAGGTGGAAGAGGATATCCTTACCGCACCAAAGAATAAATAAGTTATGTGCTACAAAAGAGGCCACCCATCCCATGCTGGAACTCTCTCTGGTTTTCTGATGCCAGTTATTTCAGCTTAATGAAGAACAAAAGTGGTCTCACTAAGATGTGTGCTGCTCAAACAATATAATATGATGTATGGCTTCTGTTTTGAGTTCATTAAGCAAACCAGTTAATTTTGGGCTTGAGGATCTTGGCATATGATGTAGAGATTATTAATAAGATGTGGATCACATTTATTTAAAGGCACTTCAACTCACCCATTTATTTTCTTTTAATGTGTTTACCCTTATACTCTGTTCCCAGTGTTTTGAAGAGCATTTCTTTCTGTTGTCAGCAAGTTCATTTGTTCAAACACATTTCCTTTGGTAATAAAGTTTCTGTACCGAATAAGGAACTTCTGACTAATGCTCAAAATACAGATAGATTACAAAGCACCCAAGTTAAAGCAGACTCTTTAGTTTTTGCAAATTATTCTTCTATATTTGAGATAACTATGGTAGCTTTAAAAAACTCTATGCTGAATGAATTCTAAGACTATTCCTAGTGAAGAACCACAGATTGAAAATATGAGGATCTACTTAATCCACAGTGAAACTGTTTTACTGGATTGGTGTTCAGAGTTTTGTCATTCTGCATCTAATAAACAAAAGTCTGAGGCATAATTCAAGTTTTCTGTCTTGTCTTCTCAATGGTTTTCAACAATCTGGAAGCAAGCAAGATGCCACCTAAGAATCCCTATAGCTTGAGTCCATGGGGACAGCAGCTCCTAGCCATAGCAGAAAGCTTCATACTTATCCCTCTGTTATCCTCTACTGGTAAATTAGATTGTTTCCCACATTGAAGAAAGCATTCTCCTCACTCTAAGACTTTCCTGAATGACCCTTTTTTTTATCTTTTTTTTTTTCCCCAGTACCAGACCACCTTGTGGTCACACATGCAGGGTGAAAATTCTTACACACAAACCATTTTCCATACTTTTCACATTGGCATTCATAAATTAATGCTGATGCACACTTCTGACACCAATGTTCAGAGGGAATTTTTTTCCCCATTGTGCTTCTCTTATGACATCTTTTATGGCTAAGGGACAACTATAAAAAGACTTTTCTTGAATTATCCCTCCTCTATTTGTTCAGTAGATTTGGAGCAGACTTAAGTTTAGTTCCATAGTGCTGAGCGGGAAGGTAAGGCTTTGTAAGACTGAGGTCAGAGTTTTAGATGAGCATAGCTGAGCTTTGCCTTGTCTCTGCAGCAAAGTACTGCAAGTAGTAAAAAAAGAATGGCAGGTTTTTTGTTTAACTCAACTTTGTGAAAAAACATCTGTGTAACAGAATTAGTGAACACAGCTGTGATCCCTTATAGTGATTTTTTTTTTGCTACATTTAAGAACAGGAAATAACTCCCTAAGATTTTGAACAACCTATAATGTTTCCAAAGTAACTGCAGAAGAACATGAAAAGTAAGACAAAATAGAAAATATGGTCAAAAAAAAAAAATAAAGCTGTTAATGTGATCTTCACCAACTGGTCCCCATTCCATGCAGTGACTAGGTTTAGCAGTTTCAGAGTTTTAGAGGTGTATCAAAGCAGCACAAGTACAAATAAATCACAACTTACCTCCACGTCAAGGATATCTGCTGGCCAAAACCATCTTTCACCACTGGGATCTTTCACCCTCAATTTCCATTTAAGATTAGAAAAAACTAATACAAAAAGATCATCATCATAACTAGTGACCAACTGTGCATTTCAGCTTGAGGCTGGCTTCCGTTATCAACGTTCTTCCTCAAAACTGACATTTCAAGTATCATTAAATGCCCACAAGAAGTGTTTACTTAAGTCACAACCATAGTTTATAGAATCAATATATTGTAACAGATTTTATACAATTTACATTCTACAAAATTGTTTGGATTTCAAAATTATTTAAAATTTTTATATCACTTCTAACTTCACAAGGCAGCTACTTTCCAAAGTATTGCACTACAAATGTTCAATGTGGTGAAGCACTTACTTACAGACATACTTCAGAGATGCTAGCAGCAGCACATGGCATCTATATCTTTCAGAACAGCTGACAGAATTTACATGTGCATCCTCCAATTACTTTCTTTAGACTTGTCCTCATGTCTGCAACTTGTAAACAACAGTATTTATATAGGACATTCCCACTAAGGTGGTCCACCACTATTATGGGCACAGTTTGTTTTTAAAATTTTATTTCCTATATCAGTTTTATTTCCTATAAGATAAAAATTTTATTTCCTATAAGATAAAAATTTTCCCTACCTTAGATACAAACTGAGATTGATCAAAAACTCTTACATATATGTACCGACACAACCCCAAACTGAAGGAATGAGGAGTCTGTCGGCATGGAGAAGGTACAGATAGGACAGCAGGCTGGCACATTTGCTGTCCTTCAATATCCTCTAACTTCAAAGCAGGACCTATGGTTAACTAGTATCAGTAGCAGCAGAAGCATCATCATTGTACACTTAATCAACTTTATAAAATTTCTAAACAGCGCATTTTCACTTCAGGAATTGCAGACCTTTGTAGTCCATGCTCTCTCCTTTACACCTGCTGTACGATCCCAGAAGAACAAAATATCACACAGAAGAGGTAACTGGGAACTTTGTCATCATGGCCTTCCTTAATTAGTTTCAATCAAGCAGCCTGCCCAAAATTAATTTCTTGCTGACTGGAAGAAAGTGACATTGATGCCAGCCTGCCCACCTGAGCAGGTTTATTTAAAAGTAAAAACCAAAAACAAACCCACAATCAAAAAACAGTTGAAGTTCTTTAAACAAGAGTTAAAAATAAAACGCAACTCCCCACAAGCCCCAACCTTCTGGCTCGTGGAATCTCTTCCCAAATAAAATTATCTTCCTAGCAAGCTCTTTTGGTATATTGTATCACTAACAAATCAATGCTAGTCCATAAAACCATTGAAGTATGCCACGCCATTTCAAGTGGTTTGGGGCTTAGACCATTTGCTGTTGTCAGCTGCTATAGTAATCAGCCAAATACAGAGAACGTAAAAGCATTAGCCAGTGCCTCCTGTGCTCCAGTGTGTATTTTGCTTAAAGGGATTCAGAACAGTTTATTTAGCTGACTTCAGATATTTCTTAAATTATTTTAATTTTGCTACCCTGTTCCTAGGGGTCTAAAAAAAAGTAAAATTAAAAGCCCAATGGAATTGGATCTGGATTTACTCATGCTCTTCCGAATTCACTATCACCATGTCAGCAGCTGCACTCTTTTCCAGTTCCAGTGCATATGGGTTATACTCTTCTTCAAGTTTTCTCTTCCAGATTTTAACTAGGGAATATTAGAATAAAAATAAAAAACAACAACAACAAACAGGTTACTGTATAATACTTGATGAAAATCTTAAATTGAAAAGTCACACTGATTCTCTACTTCCTCCTCAAAAGTAAGTGCTGAGATAAGTTGGCACATGGGTATGTTGGCGTGTACACCACGCCAGGTTTATAAAATTAGGAGGGTGGGGGGAAAATTACAGAAAAGCAGAATTTCCCCCCTTACTAACCACTAAAGTGCCAGATGTCATTTGTTTCAGTGAAAATGGTAGAACTGAAGAGCACTTTGAATGAAAACTGAATCAAAACCAAGTCAGTAAATACTCACTATAATTTGGTACATCCTCATCAGAGTCCTTGGAAGATGTTTTACCAGTTTCTGATAAGCCTTTTTTTTCATATTCAGTGGTTAAGATGCTGGGTTGGGTTTCTCTTAGTCCTCCTTCAGATTCTTCCTCTAAAGCTGCTATCATATCTTTGTAGGCCTTCCTGGCCTCTGTTGTCAGTTGTACCATTCTATGAAAATGGTCCTATGGAAATACAAAATATCAGTAGAGCTTAAATCATATAGTAAGTTTTAACACCTCCATGAAAATAGGTAATGAATATTCCTTATTCAGAACATATATGTTCATATATAAAAGTTGAGCAGCTAAGTATGTATAAAGACATGAAAACCAAACCATTTACAAGCATTTATAAAAACACCAATTCTCTTGGAAAAAAAATTTTGGAAAGAGATCTAGATGGAGAGGATGTCAGGAAGAGATGGCCAAGCTACTTTTTTGAACAGTGCTGAGTGGCTGTACTTCTAAAATCAGTTTTTCGTATAAGCCACTGACCTGGGATAAAGAGTGTAAGTGTGCAAAAGCAAAACAAACAAACGAAACCTTAAAGTCAGAGTATTTTTTTTTTCCCCTTTACAGGTAAAAAGTAAAGCTAAACAAAACCATGGACCTACATATTTCAGCTTACCTGAGCCCCATCATAGCTAAAAACTCCCACCACACTCACAGGCACTGCTTTGTTCACACAGCGGCCTAGGGCCTTGCGATTAAGGGCAAAAACAAATGGGATATTCTGTTCACAGGCACAGTCGATAATGTTGTGTAAAGTCTCATCCAATCCACCTGGAGCAGACAATAGAATTAGCAAAGAATGACACTATTCAAGCTGATTATAACTAAAGGACAGTACTGTTAAAAGATGGCAAAAAATACCCCAAGATTATGGGTGCATTTTGAAATTACAAGAGTTTATAGGAAAAAATACATGGATCTCAACAATAGCATTGGATCTCCATTTTTAAAGGAGAATTTGACATTTTTTTCTTAATTCTTAATTAGCAGTATCCTTAGACTGCTACTATTCCGTATTTTGTTATATGTGTAGCATAGTCTAATCTAGTATCAAAAAAACGACCCAGCTGCTAAGAAATTATTTAGAAGTTAATAGAAAGTAATGACAATAATTACAAATTTTAAACAAACTATCACTGACAACTTATTGTCAATCTGTGGCCTAAAACAGACTGATAGAGCAGGACTTCTTGTGGTGGCACAGCTGGCATCTGTAACCTTTGTCTCTTCTCAGCTGTGCCAGTGCAATCTTTTGTGCAGCTGCACTGCAAATCGATGACTAAACAGATAGTTGTTTCAGATAACTTCCCCCACCCCAGATAGTCGTGACTCAGCTCACGCTTCAGCTGCACAGCAGTAAACAATCTGAAGAAGGAAGGCATCTGTATATGACTGGATTTCAAACGCTACTCAAGTAAGTTCCTCCAATAATAATACTACTGCCAGTATACTGAGTCTGCTTTTTTACATTTATTAAACAAACATATTTTCTTTTAAACTTATTTACCCTTTGACTGAATCTTTTCACAGTTAGGAGAGATGATGACACACTTCAGTTTTTTCAGCTTCAGATGTTTCAAAACTTCTCTAAGACCCATAACAAGCCTGCGTTTTATCTTGGCCTTCACTGGGTCTTTCTGATACAAGCGATCTTGGAAACGAACCAGTTCTTTTAAGAGATCTGTCACACAACTGTCAACTTCTTTACTAAGTACCTGGCTGCAATAACTGGAAGAAAGAATCAATTAAATGTTAAAAACTCTAAAATTACAAATATGTAACACAAATATGTAATATGTAAAATATGTAAAATATAAACAGTTTACCTTCTATTCTATGTCTTTGTGTTTGTCTTTTTTTCTATTTCCACTCTAAACACAGTTGTTATATACATGAAAACAAAAATTTACTTAAGATTTTCTTCAGTGGCTGAGAACTTACAGAGTAAGTTTTGTTACTTGTGGTATCTGGCTCCCCTATGAAACTATACTAAAAACACACACACACACACACACACAATAAACCTCTCTATATATTTTATAACAATAAATATATATGTACGTATGTTTTTCTATTGAAGCATTTTTCTGAAGGCATTTATTTTGACCTATATAAATCAAAGTACAGCAACCAAAGTATAAAATTCTAATTTATTTCTATAAATACAAGGCTACTTATAACAAAGATGGAAATCTGGATCAAATTCCTCCTCCCCAGTTTCTTATTTTTTGTCTGTCATCCTATTTCACTTATCAGACTACAGCCTTGTGGTGTTCATAAGGAAAGGATAAAAATGGATGTGCTTCATCCTTCTAGTATTCCCTGGGAAAGAACAGGGTTCCAAATAATTTCCCCCCCCCCCCCATCTTTTACACAAAGAATCATTCAGTAAAGAAGGGTCTCAAAGAGAAAAACTAAAGATATCTCAACTGCACAAACAGAAAGATGCCAAGTGGCAAATTCACATAAGATTATGAGAAGAGATCACAAGATCTATATTAAGTTTTTATTTACTATTTCCAGTTGATTTCACTAAGTCTCAAAGACAAGTCTACTAAAACACTGAAAATCTAATCTAAAGACACAAAATATTCCAAGCTTTGCTGAATGCTCTACATCCTATAATAGGTAGGACTGAGTTGCCCAGTACATATTCAACCCAAACTGTGCTTTCAGTAAAACAGTGTTGCATAGACACAAATTAAGTAATTTTTAATGCAATTAAAAGTTAAACTAGAGCTAACACATGGCATGAGGAAGATAAAGAATGGGTGTATCAATATTAACTGTTACTATAACATTAACTGCAAAAAGGTCAGTGGTGCCTTTATGGGAGGAAAACTAAAAGTTAAAACACTGCTTACCTAAAGTAACTGTTTTAAACTGTCATGACTGGATCTCTGACTTCTTCACACAGAGTAATGACTATTTCTTCTTTTATAAGGAAACATGTATACACATCTACACATTTAAACAAAACTAAAAGTGTTTGCACATAATAACCCATAAATCTTCCCTTTATTTCTCTGCCTAGCCACAACATGAAAATATCACCTGGCTAGTCACATTCTTTAAATTTTTGCCATTTGGCTTGGCAGCAGAAAACCAAAGAACACACTAAAAATAAGTAATTTTTAGTAAAATACTAAGTACTACTCTTTGTCTTAAATATTGAGCTGGTACTCTATTTATTTAAAATAAGGTACTTTAACAGCAGCTCCTTTTCCTTCCTTAGTCTCTAATGAATTTCTGATCTTTTTCTTCCTTCAAGGAACATGCATTTTGAAGTGAGAATTACAACAATGCACAGACTACTTCTTCTCTGGATATAATTTCTTTGTTTGTGTGTCACCTTACAGAAAAACTGAAAAAAAAAAAAATTAGAACCTTCAGTCTAAACTCTAATTAGTGTAGCACAGAATGCAATTGAAGTATGTTGTTTGAAAAATGCCATATCGGTGGTACTGTGGAAAAACAGATATACAATCAATACTTACTCTCTAAAATTCCTACTATGGATTTTTGGAAGATTGGAGGTTAGCTGCTTTGAAGTCATAGAACCTTCTGTAGATTCCTTGATCCCTGTGTTCGCCAGAAACCCATCAGCAACTTGCATTACAGGAACAGCTATCATGTAAATAAAGATATTTCAATGAAAAGACAGTCCAAAAAGCATTGTGAAGAGACTAACTTGTCAAGTATCTCTTGAAGAGTCATTACTTCAGTATTACAACAGTCTGTGGTAGTAGGGCAACAGGTCATAAATTTTTTTATCTCTTAGTTTTTATTATTATACCTCTTCTTAAACAAATTGCCAGAGAGATGCAGGGACTCTCATTACAACATATAATAAATCCAACAGGCATAAAAGTGTGGAACAGTAATCAGAATCCCAATTACTCACCTACATCGACTATCAGCTTTGGCACACTTTAAACTCTAGATAAGTCCAAGCTGAATCTTAGAAAATTCTGAAGTTAGTTTTCATTTGGCAGTATTTGGTACACATTTTTGAAAGCACTAAGTTTGCTCACTCTCAAATCTCCATCTACATACTGTATTATAGGCCTCTCTTGAAAGATACCTGCTTGACTCTGCTGTAGAAGCGTTTCATCTTCAGTAATATTTTCTGCAGACTGACAAATATTATCTTCATCTTTTGGTACTGCTGTCTGTTCTAACAGGTGTTGCTGTTTTCGTTGTTCTCTTTCCTTCAGAATAATCTAAAATATATATAAAACCCAAATCAATTCAATGCCACATAGATAACAAAGCAGTTTCTCTTACTGTTTACATACTGACCATTCATAAAGAAGTTTGGCACTATCATTCAAAGTTTACAACATTTGGGGTTTTTTTAATTTGCACATAAAAAGAAGAAAAGATATTCCCTAAATCTACACAGAAAAGGACTTTTTCCTTGATTACCAGTGTCTGGGTGGAGAAAATAATTACTAGGACTCAACTATAAGGGCAGAACTGAAGTTAAACGGACCAATTGCCTCAATGCAGAGAAGCAGGTGAAAAAATCTCCCTCTACTTTTCTTCTTCAGACTGTCAATTTGTACCAATTCAGCCAAACACTTAAATACATATATATATATGCACAGTTACTCTTCCCCCTTATCCCCCTGTTAAAAAAATCTTGATTCAGTCTCTGAATTTGCTAGTTGAAGAAAAAGAGAAGAAATTACCATGGATAGCTAAGCCGTATGGTACATGGAAGGAAGGAAAGTAGGACACATGCTGGATCCGAACATGCTACCGTAGGTGAAAGCAATAGTCAAGTTTCCTGAAACTCATCTTCCTTCTCTGCTTTCATAGCTGCTAAGAAGCACTAATTGTATATATGACCAGTAGCTCAGCTAATCCACCCAAAATTTGTAATTAATTATACCACAGAATCTAATTGCAAAAGCAAATTTCTCCATTTGCATTTGTCAAAGATGAACAAAGAACAAAAGTAAGCTCCCTACCATACTCAGAACACAGATATTACACAGACAAAGCAATCTTTGTCTTCTCAAACTTACTTTGGAAAATAGATGGCATGAAGATAGAACAGCCAGAAGACACAGTAATTAGTATCACCCCGCAGAGTGTGTTATAGGTTATATGTTGTTTATATTGTACAGTTCTCAAATTAAATTAAGCAGCACAGAACGACCATTAAACTACCTTCACTAACTCTGTAAGAATTGTTCTAGACCAAAAAGTGACCTAGCGATGGAGTGGTATCTCAAAATCCTCTCTATAGAAGACATGACAGGAAGCAACATGAATGGGCAAAGAGGGAAGATACAAAAGAAACTGCCAGGTGGATCTAACACTAGTTGCTGCAGAATCAGCTAAAGTTCTGGCTTGCAAGAGCACAGAAATATTAAATGCTACCTTTGTTCGATCCATTCTCCCCAGTCCTGCAAACAAGCATATCTTGTCCAAACCAAATAAGATTTCTTTGCATGTCCCCTGTGCCAATGATGTGTGGACACTTTTGTAGTAGCACTTCTTCAGCTATCAAGTGATTTCAGTGAGAAAATACATTTTTGGGGAATTTGTATATGCTATTTAGCAAGACTCCCCTCTTCTCCCCACCCCCTTTTTTAAACCAAGGAAAGCTAAAATTCAATTTAGACAAGTGGACGCTGAGATGCAGGTCTCCATACCAGAAGGTTTAACAGACTCACAGAGTAATACTGAAATTACATTAGCCTATATTGTACTATTTAAGGTAAAAATATGAGCACCTTTTTAAGAGGTGTTGGTCTCTTTGCTTTAGGGACTTCTCTCTGTTTCCCTTTCTTTACCAAAGGAGCGCTGGAATCCAAAGGGTTATGAGGCATCTTTCCTTGGTTTAACCGGTGACTTTTTGTGGCTGTAGCAGGTTCTTTAGAAAGCAATGGTATGGCACCACCAACTGAGATAAAAAACAAGTCTGCATCAGACAACTATAACAAATACCTAAACTAGAATCCAATGCAAGTTTAATGACTGGATTAGGACTAGTATGCACATATTAAATTTGTGTTGTGTTGCTATTAAGAAAATTTACAGGCAGTCCTGTGTTATTAAACAATGTTATTTAATAAAGATACTCCTCCCAACAGACTGACACGTCCTCTACTTTTATTACACACCTAGAATCACAAGCTCTGTCCCTGAACTCTCAAAAGCAGAATTTGGCAAAACACTGCACTCCAAGCTACCTTCAACACCACACCACGCTGGCTTAGTAAACCTTCAGGAATCTCCATGTTTCACGGTAACGGCATTTCCTCCTCCACAGATTCTGTACTGTGTTAAGATAAATACTGAGTTGCAGTATTACAGATTTTAGATTTAATTGCTGTAAATAATCTGGAGCACTTACTCCTACCATTTGTTACACCTTAATGAAGTTAGATGAAGTTCATTTGCAGATGGGTAATGAGTAATGCAAAGCTACAGCTAAGTCTCTTTTGCTTAACCAGCACAGCTCTCAGGAGATGCCTACTTTACTTGCACTTTTCAGAGGGTTTAGGGCACAGAAGCTTTAAATGACTGGCCAGGTCACTGAACCTGGACCTTCCAAACCATGACCTCACACCCTAAAAACTACTCTCCCTTTTCAACTCACTATCAGTAGGAATTGCTGTATCCTGTGAGAGCACTTTGTCAAACTTCAGCTACCTGAGATACAAACCAGGTTACATTATCAAGTCAATGAAGAGGATGATGTAAGTATCAGTGGAACCAGCTTGACACCTTTGTGCCTCAGGCAACCTCTCTCCCCTAAAAAACAGGCAAAGCTTCTGGCAGCTTGTCTTAAGCCATCTTCATTTACTGCTTCCAAAGTATTTATGTGCTGATCCTCCAACGCTACATACAGTACTATTAGCATAAACAGTTTACTTCATAAAACTGCTAACCACAACTTTTCTCTTTTGGCTCTGTGTAACAAAGGCAAATTGAGAACACTGCCAAGAATGTTGTGCAGTATGTTAGCATAGGTGGCTACACGAATTGAAGCTGGATTTGAAACAATTCATAAGTATACATCCTGCAGACACATGACATTCCCTTCACTGTGTACATCACGTCTTCATTTCAAATTCACAGAGTTCTGAGGTTCCAGAACTTGATGGCTTTAACAGTCTGTGTCATTTTGCACGACTGATGCATTTCCAAAACATTATTTAAATTCAAATAATTAGTGCTTTACTATGCTGTTCCATCCATCCATTATTTACCAAATGAAGTAGTAAGTGGAATAAAGTAACTTTATTTACCAAATGAAGTAGTAAGTGGAATAAAGTAACTTTGTCTACAGTCACACTCCTTGCCATTCTTGTTCACTGTGCTTCTCTTCTGGTTACAGAGGTCAGCACAATGCCACTTCACAAACTAAAGTTACATTTTGGTATTTGCACACCAATTTAATGGGTACGCTGAATGTTAAAAAAAAGTATAAAGCTCAGGTAACATCTGCCTTATACTTCCAGGATACAAACATGATACATCAACTTCTCTTCTGCAGCAGATGCAGACACAGGCAATTTCATGTTAGAAAACAGGTACTGTGACCCATACCTTTGTGCTCCACTATCTACTTGCCAATCCATGCGCTGTATGTTTCATAGAAACAAAACTGGTTATTAGCACCTCTGCAGCAGTGAGTTTGACTGACTCAAATGAAAAAGAGATCAACTGCAGAAAAAGAATTTAAAAAAGCATCTTAAAAGTTCTCTCAGTTAGTGAAGGAAAATCCCATTGATGCTCGGTATTTTGAGCTTTTTATTTAAAAGCTCAGCTATTATATTAAACAACATGAGATGAATTCTCTTGTGATTAGCTCTCTTTCTGAAATAATTTTTTAAAAAATTCTTTACTGAAATAAGGAGAGAAATTTTACCATCATTAAATTCTAGGAAACATCATGTTTCCTTTTGCAAAATATACTGCACTAACATAGCCAAGACTAAATTTTGACCTACAATGAAAAAGACACTGAGCTACTTGTTTCTGCTTCCTGGTTATGCATCCACAAGGTTTGAAAGATTCTCTCCATCACCAAAACCTAGCATTTTGTTAACAGCAATTATTTCACAACTATCAGGCATGGCAGAACTCATCCTTTGGCTTGGGCTGATTGACTCTCATATAATGCCTGTGTTTGCAAAGGAGCTTTTTCACTCAAGTTACAGCCCTAGGATTTCTAGCATCAGAGGAGCTTAAGAAAGCCTTGTTACTGTGTAGCCCCTTCCTGCAGGTTCACGTCACAACAGTAACACACATGTTTAAGACAAAGCAAAAACCTCCAGAAACATTAGCATTTTCGTCAAAGCTAAATTTCAATCACCTCTCATTTATAGAAGGTATTCTTTTACAAATCATTGTCCTGCAGATTTTTCTTTCCCCAAGTCTTCCTCCAAACAATTCAGATTGCCATGCTGTTTAAAATTTTTTTTAAAAGAACCTTCATTTTTCTCTTGTATCTTGTGAACTGTGCTCCTGCCTGCACATTCAGAGATCATTACAGATCAGAAATCAGGCTACATTTAACATTTGAACACTTAAAAACAACTCAAGTTGAAAGAAAGGAAATTTCATCATAACCAATACCTGAAAACACCACAGGTTTAGAAGACTGTTTTGACTTCTCTGTTTGCTGCTTCTGCTCCAAGACTGCCAGCATGCCACCCAAATCCAACTGCACGGGAATTTGACTCTTCTTACCACTGCCCCTGGATGTTTCCTGAACAAGTTCAGTACCAATTAATAATGCTCTACATTTCAGAATGCAAAGACTGTTATTTTGTATGGTGTGTAATATACTCTTGACATCTTCACACGTGATACTTTCAATTTTTAACTTGATTCAATGAAATGATTTTGGTCTTTAATTACACATCAAATTTAATGTGAAAAATAAAAAAATCAGAAACAGTCCAAATAGCTTTTGCATAGCTACTGGGATAAAGCATAAAAGTATAAAGTCTTTAATAAAGGAGGTGCTTTATGTCAGGCTCCCACTTTGGTCAGACTGCCACCTATCTTTCAAAAAGAAAAAAGGCTTACCAGAATTGAAAGTTCTGTTCAAAATACAGAAAAACTACTCTGTGAATCTTCCAGGGTATGTGATTGCAATACACATATATCATTATCTTCAATGTCTTATTAAAAAGAGAGGTCATAATCTTTAAGCACCACCTCCTCATAAGCAGTAATCTTTCTGTCTGCTTTGAAGAGAAGGCAAAAGCACTGTCCCACACTTGGCACCACATTTAATGATTCAGAATATAAAAAGATTACAAATAAACAGTCTAGCAAAGACTACGAAAGGGCAAATTACAATGGCAGAACATGCTAAGGAAGTTACTCACAAATTTTGTACTTTTAGAAGTCTTATCCTGGAGGATCAATTCATTATAGCTTCTGTTACAACAGGGTTAAGGAATGTGACCTCCTCCTTCTGAGCCTAGGATCTCATCTTGCATCTGAGCTATGCCAGAACCTACTCACCAACATGGAACTACTTACTGACCCCACTGTTGCTCTGTATTTCTCCTTCTTGCCTCAAGCTAAGTGGATCTCCTTGCCTCCTTGTCTTAATCTGGCAGAACCGCTTTTAAGAGGTTCCCAGCTCCTTAAGACAATCAGTTTGGACTGGATTTATGCCATGATCAAATAAGACAAGTAAAAGAAAAATTCTTGATATCTGAAACTCACAGACATTAATGAAAAGCTAGTATTTTTCCCTAACAGGGTATCACAAACTGGGGGCTAGCAATTACTACCACTGAGTCCTTCTAATCAAGACAATCTTGTCACTCTTCTCAAAGTATGAATGACAAAGTATGAATACAATTGCAGATGAGCTTGGACTTAGTCTTTTATTTAAATACGCTAATCTCCTTTGTCATTTTGAGTTGTAAACTTCTTTTCAAACATGAATTCATTTACCTGCATTTTCTTTCTTTCTAATATAGAAGATGAAGCTTGCTTCCCTGACAGTCCCTCCACCACCTTGGCAGTTCCATCCAGTGCGGGAGACCGACTATCCCAAGGCTCTTCAGGGAGATGGATCTTTGAAATTCAGAGACAAAAGGTGACAAGGAGGAAGAGAAAATATTTAAAGACACATGGAAAAAATTCAAATGGAACATAGACAGTGGGATTGAGTGCACCCTCAGGAAGTTTGTGAATGACACCAAACTGAGCAGTACAGTTGATATGCTTCAGGGAAGGGATGCCATCCAGAGTGACCTTGACAGGCTTGAGGAGTGGGCCTGTGTGAACCTCATGACGTTCAAAAAGGTGAAATGCAAGGTCCTGCACCTGGGTTGAGGCAATCTCTGGTATCAATACAGACTGGAGGATGATGGGATTGAGAGCAGCCCTGCAGAGAAGGACTTGGGGATGCTGGTAGATGAAAAACTGGACATGAGCCGACAATGTGCACTTGCAGCCCAGAAAGGCAATTCTATCCTGGGCTGCGTAAAAAGAAGTGTGGCCAGCAGAACGACGGAGGTGATTCTCCCCCTCTACTCCCCTCGTGTGTCCCCACCTGGAGTCCTGTGGCAGTTCTGGGGTCCCCAGCACAAGAAAGACATGGACCTGTTAGAGCAGGTCCAGAGGAGGCCCACAAAAATGGTCAGAGGTCTGGAACACCTCTCCTATGATAAAAGGCGGAAAGAGCTGCGGTTGTTCAGCCTGGAGAAGAGAAGGCTCTGGGAAGACCTTATTGTGGCCTTCTAAAAGTGCGATCATTTAGTGGCTGCCATACTACTTAATCAGACTCATGATTTCCTTTTTTTTTTTTCAGATTTGGAAGAAAAAAACAGCAAGGCAGCTTCATCTTCAAATATTTGTCACAGAGGAGTATGAGTGGCTTAATGATCACATGTCTCTACAACTTACATAAGCTTTAAGAGGTTATATCCCACTTACGCCTACAAAGCTAAAAGGCTTCTCTCATTTGACGTGCAAGTCTGTATAGCACTTTTGTTATAACAAATCTGGTTTGAGCAATTACAGTGCCTTTTGCTGCTCATTCCTCATGCCTCAAACAAAGCAAACAAGGGTTTTGGTTTTTTGTGTTTTGTTTTTTTTTTTTTTTTTAAAACCACTAACATCCACAGTGAAACAAAACAAAGGACAAAAATTTCTAGCAGCAAAACTAGTTTCAAAGAAACAGAAACTGGGATTTTCACCTTTATTATTTATGTTATTTGCTTTGCAAGAGCAATCACATTTCCAATCCTTCTGATTTATGTTTGGGATTCATTCCCATATTGAATGAATTTCCAAATTAATCCTCGGGATTTATTTCACTCACGTAAAAAAAAAAAAAAAAAGCTTGGATTTATAACTGATATTAGACTCAAATTCCTACCCTTGCTCAGCTTGAGAACGAAGTGTTACACTGTTCAGATACCCTTAAAATTTGATTGTATGAACAAACAGCAAAGGCAGAAATTGAAAGAGTCTTAGTATTATTTTTACGAAATGCAAAATTAAACTAGAACACTACCTGTAGGAAAATAAACCACATAAACACAATTCATCTCAACTAACTTTGAGTGTCTGCAACACAGGTATCTATATCGGAATTAGTAGCCCAGAGTTGAGGCAGCAGTTCAGAGACCAAAAGGTATCTCCTTTGGAATGATATGAATCTACTAAATACAGTGAGTATCTCTTCACTGACCACAGAGTACCTAAGGGGATTGCCATGGGCAGAGTCCCACATCATAAGCATCTACATTTAGTCAAAAGAATCCACCTTTAGTCTCATTTAAAACTTGCAGTCTTTTCGTATTTATTTTCTTAACATTCACATTATGTCATAAGATTACTTACTTCAGACTGCTTTCTGACAGCAGGAGTAAACGATGATTTCTGAGATCCTAGCCTGTTTCTCCTATCAGAAGCAGCTGCCAGATCAGGAAACTCCTCAGCATCCTAAACAAACAAATCAGAAAGTTACTTTGTAAGAACTATCAAGTCCATATTCTCAAAACTGATTTTCCTACATTCAAATTATTTTCTCCCTGCTTATCAAACATTCATCATAATTTGTTTCACTGCACAAAAATTCAGAAGCCAAGTGCAGTGCCACCAACTAGAATCAGCGCTACAATGGTTAAGTCATCTATGTGGCAGCTAATTCAGGGCTGAAAGAGTTTACAAGATAAATGCTTCCAACAGCAGCTTGTTATTGCTGTCAGCTGATACAAATAATTAGAGGTAAATGGCTCCTAAAGGAGTGTTTCTCAGATCATTTAACAGCCTTGCAAACAACCTCCCTCTTCTTCCAGTAGAGTCTCCAGCTGTGCAATTCTGCCTTAAACATGTGAGTAGTGAAGAACAAAAAGGGCAGGCAAAAGGGTAATAACTCTTGACTACAGTATGGAAATAAACAGATAAATCACTCAAGTGATTATGTAGCCTTAGACACAAGAGTAAATTTTATTAGCAGAGGATATAGTATCCAGACTCCGGATCAACTAAGTGCAGACAGGCTGGAGCTTGCTCCACACTTATATCCACTATCTCAATCATAATGATCCTGATCCACCAGCTTGGTTTTCATTCAATTGCTTCTCCTCCCACTTTCTGAGAGGCCTTTTTAGCTGTGATACAATACTACTGAACACACCAACACTTCTTCTGCAGCGCAAAAGACTTCATTTAAACAGCCCAAGCTAGGAAGCTCTAGCATAAGGACAGACACACCTCAGTCAATGAATTATTTTTAAAGAAGCTTGGAAGTACGCCAAAAGACAACTGCAAGAAAGGGAAAAATGTTTCACAAACACGCTCTTCCAGCTCAGGGACAGCTTGAACCAGAATTAGTACTTTCGCATTTAAATAGCCCTCACTAGAATAAATTATTTCAGTCTGTCCAATCGCTTCTTGAATTCAAATAAATTTCTGGCATTTGCAACATCCTGTAGCAAAATGAAAAATTAAAATCTAGCACTCAAGTGTGACGTTACATCTCCTTATATTTGCTTTTAACTCATCACCTATAAGAACCAGAGGACATCAAACAAAATTAGGAGAAAGATCAAATAATTTCCTTTTCATCTCCTTGTCACTTCTGATTCCCACTTAGCCATCTATTTTACAGACTGAGAAGTCCTAGTTTATTCAGTCTTGCCTCCAACAGAAATTGCTCCACATCTTTGATCATTTTTGGAGCCTTTTGTCTATCTTCTTTAGTTCAAGTACGTATATTTTTTTAAAGAGTGGGGGAAACACAAGAAAACAAAATCCACACTATATTTAGATCGGACATGTCTTGGATTTATGTATTATTATAATCCATTTTCTTTTCTATTTTCCTAATAATTCCCACCACTGTTTGCATGTTTGACCAGTACTACCAGCACTGACCTGATTACCAATAGCAGCTTCAATTTTTTTTCCCCTCAGGGAATATACCTAGCTCAGGACCTATCAATGCGTATGGAAAAACAGGATCACTTTTCCCCAAATGCATCCATTTATGCTCATTAACAGTGTCTATAAATGAGTGACTGTCATAAAACTAGTAAGCAATCCAATATATTGTTCCAGTGAGCTGCTGCACATAGCAGAACCTTCTTAGATCTCCTAGGTGCCCAGAAGTTCCCTGTGTATGATCCTTTCATGCTCTTCTATTTCAAGAGCATCATACAAGCGTCTCACCCATTTTTCAAACTCATGAGCACACAAGCATTCCCAGCAAACCAGGAGGGTCTGAAAGCTGTCCCCCACTGCCACAACAGATGCAGCATCCATATCATGGATTTCAGTGCAATGCGTATGTCCTGTTCCATGATTCTATGCCTTTTTTTTTTCATTTTTGTCTTCAATAGTCCCGTTACCTTCCTACTATTTTCCGTGACTCCTGCCATTCTCCTTCTGTTTAGACAATAAGTCATTCACAGGTCAGACATTGTATGGTAGCATATAGTAAAAATTGGGACGGTCTCATGAGGGAAAGAACCTGCAGATCTTTGATTCTACTCTAACAAAGAGGTCTGTAAACAGTCATCTCTTGTGTCATTCCAGGACAACGAACCACAAAATGAAAATAACGTGTAGCCAAGTTCTGCTCCATGTTCTGTGTTAAAACGTACAGAACAGAAGCCAGATAGGAAGGCTTCTTTATGCTGTCATTTCACAGACTGAACATTACGTACACTAGATCGAACATATAAATCAACACATGTACATAGTAGAGTATTGGGCTTTCAATGAAGCACTGTTAAACCATGGACCATACAACAATTCTCTAACGTGGGAGAGTCTAAAGCCCTCACGATACTGATACACAAAAGTATCAAAATACTTATATGCATATTACAGCTATATGAATTTGTAAAAAAACCTGGAATTAGCAATCATGAATGTAAGCATTGACAACTGTGTTACACAGAAATTGCTTCCAGATGTGAAGATGGGTAGAACTGTAATACCAGTACCACACTCTTTGAAATTGCGGCACACTACGGTACCCAGAATATTCCCCGTCCCTTATGCACTTTGCTTTCTGCAACAGTTACTACTGACTATTTTTAATTTAGGAAATTTGACTTTTATTGTTACCTGTTAATATCCAGACATTCAGATGCGTCATTCCAAATTTGCTCCTAAGTCTCCTCTGCACTCCTCTGTGCTCACTGAATACATGATAAATCAAAAGGCACAACTGTTCCCTACCAGTAACTTCTGACAAACTTCTCAACTGAAATGGACCTGAACCAATATCCTCTACAAATGGGATCTGAACTTAAATTTGTACAAAGTTGTGTTAACATCTGGTCTTCCAATACACTCGTAACATTTAAAAGAACAACAACAAAAACCTCTTCACTGTACCTCAATCCTTGGTGGTTCCTGTATTGTAGTAGATTCATTTTGAGGTTTCTCTACATCAGTGGGTGACTTTGTTTTTTTCTTCTTTTTCTTCTTTTTTTTCTTCTTTTCTGACCCTTCTTCAGGCTCAGTTTCACTAGCGTCATTTTTTGTTTCTGACTGCTGAAAAAAATCACGAGGCGTGACCATTAGAAATTGATTTATTTCAATACCACCTACCAAAATAAATGCAAGTGACCACACTTATACAACCAGAGGGTATCTTAATCCAGGCTAGGACTTTAAGTGGACAAGGAAAATTCAAGATCTCTTAGAAATTCAGAGCTACTGCAAAAACTCTTCACTTGAAGCACACTACACGGTTATGAGAATGTATCGGGACTACTGAGATTTCAGTAGGAAACATCCACCCAAATAAGGCAAGAGTTCCACGTTTCATGTCTCATTCTGAGGGTCAGGAATTTGAAAAAAGTCCAGCCTAAAAGTTGGAAGTTCGTGTTGTTGGAGTAGCACTTTTTTTTGACATCTTGTTATTCTTTTCCACTACAAGAGAAGAAAAATTCTAATAAGGGCAAGGTAACTTTGTATTACTTCTTAAAAGCCACATTAGAAGTGGACACTGTACCGAGCCTAGGCAAAAAATGGCAATGTCTCACATCAAGAGACACAATCACACAGTGACAGAAATTACTGTAGAGCAGACAATTCTCAAGTACCTTTGCTTCACTATCCTGCTTCCCTTTGCCTCCAGAAAGACCTTCAGATGCTGGTGATGACACAATTTTCTTTGGGGGCTGTGAAAGTACCATGGCCCAAGACACATGTGGCTGAGCAGAGCCATCTGCAGGTGTTTCAGGAAGTACCGATGGGGAAAAAAGTGATATACAAAGATGTCTCAAAAATATTTCTCAAATATTCAAAAGGATCAGTAATGAATTAATCAAGGACTAGCAAATACAGCAGAAAGCCATATTACTTCTGAGGAAGGACTGAAATAAGACACTCACTTACACATTTCATTTCTCCAGAAAGCTTTCTAGAATTCTAACTGCTCCATATATTGTCCAGCACTATATACATACGTTTAGCCCAATTAAATTATAATTGGAAATCTATACTGTGTCATACTAACTACATACAAATAATTCTATGCTCATTTTCTAAGCTATTTTTCTTTAAAATAATGAACTTCTGCTACATTTATATACAAAGTTCCTTTAATACCTATCCCACTCAGTCATACAGCTTTCACGTACAAGGCTACATCAGTATTTTCTACTTTCTAAAAACTTCCCACTTTTACAGACATATGTACCAGCTGAAAGACTTCCTAATGTGCCTCAGTGTGTAAGAATTTCACCCACTACCACTCAGAGGTATCAATGTTTTGAAAGAACTCACACTTAATTAATTTTGTAAATACTCCTAACACCCAGCAAATACAGAACAAAATCTAGATTTTTCTTTAAGAATGAGGAAAACTTTCATTGAACAATTAAACAGCATAATGGGTTTACATGGCAAGGTTTGGGGGGGGGGGGGGGGGCCTGTCGGGGAGGGGGGGGCTCCAGGGGTGGCCTCTGTGAGAAGATGGACACTGCCAGCCCCAGCCAGCTCCAAAACAGACCCACTGCCAGACACGGCTGAGCCCATCAGCGATGCTGGTGGCACCTATGTGATACATATTTAAGAAAGGGTAAAAAACACTGTGCAAGAGTTGTGAGAGGGAAGGGTAAGAAAAAAAGTGAGAGAAACCACCCTGCAGACACCAAGGTCAGTGAAGAAGGAGGGCAAGGAGGTGCTCCGGGTGCTGGAGCAGAGATTCCCCTGCAGCCCCTGGAGAAGACCATGGTGGAGCAGGCTGTCACCCTGCAGCCCTGCAGAGGAAGGAGCGGCAGAGAGGAACTGTTATGAACTGACCACAACCCCCATCCCCCTGTGCTGCTCAGGGCAGGGAGGAGGTAGAAGAGTCGGGGATGAAGGAGTGAAGACGAGCCTGGGAAGAAGAGAGGGTGGGGGAAAGTGGTTTTAGTTTTCTTTTTATTTCTCACCACCCTACCCTATTTCTAATTGGCAACAAATTAATGTTCACCTAGTTGAGTCTGCTTTGCCCTTGATGGGCGACTGGTGAGCAATTTCCCCGTCCTTATCTTGACCCACAAGCTTTTTTACCTTATTTTCTCCTCCTGTCCTGCTGAGGAGGGAGAGAGAGAGAGCAGCCGGGTGGGAGTCCGGCTGCCAGCCAAGGTCAACCCTCCACAAACTGCTACTTTATTCTGGGGGATAGGAACTGAGGATAGCGTTTGAGGAAAAAAACATTACCAGATGACTTCAAAGTTTCTGGAATAACTTTATCTTTAGAGCGCCCTTCACAGCACTTCAGCAGATTAACCTGTCCTTTCTGAATCCTTACTGAAGTCAGTGGGAAGATAAGGACTGAACTGTCCAGACTGGTGCATGTCTGTGTATACACAGAAATCCAGTGAGAGGCACTTCGACAATTCAATGCATAATGCATGACGCTGCCAAGACAGAGTTCTGCTGAACAGAATCTTTTCTCACACAATTCTGGATTTAAGTATTTGAATTAAATTTAAATACTTACTTGAAACTAGCCACTTGACAGTTTGTGGCAATTTAAAAAAAAAAAAATAAATCTGCATCCTCACAGCCAGACAACAGGTAAACAAAACAAAAAAAGGGGATATTTCAGCATCACAGTTCTCCATAGCTATCCTTCTTTGTTTAACAGACTTGACAGAAATAACACATGCCACAGAGTAATTTTTAGGTACACACTAGACTCTAGACTGCCAGCTATTTAAAACAAATCTGCTTATCAAGACTGATCAAATATTTACCTCTCATTTATTCTCGAAAAAAATCTGAAAATGACTTAACAGACTTCCAATAATCAATGTGCATTACTTTCTCTCCTCTTCAACAACATGGGAGGCAACTACAGGAACATTTGCCCTTGAGAACCAATGAAACAACAGAAAAAGAAGATAATCCTAGTTTTGATCTGCTGATGAAATCTATAAGCAAGAATGAGCTATAAGTGGTCATCTCATTTGAAAGAAACTGATACAGCTTTGTTTGTTTGTTTCTTTTTCTTTTGTAATGAGCTTGCTGTTTAATTCCTTTTTTACTTTACACATCAACAGCTCCTCAGAACACTTTAGTTTTCCAAATTGATAAGATGCAAGCAGTTAAAATACAGGCAAATAATTTGTGTCTGGAGCACTTACCTCTACCATCAAATGAACACGGAATTAAGCTGGCTACTGTTTCATCTAAAGTTTTTGATGAAGCTTTGCTTTCCGCAGAAGTATCTTCCTGTAAAACAGACAGTCAGGTATCATAAAAGTAGGATTAAAATCACTGACCTAAACAGAGGTAAACGTAAAAAACCCCATAAATTAAAAAATCCTCAACTCGCACACAGATAAAGGTGTAGGGAATTTTGTAGCTTGACTTTTTTTTGTTGCTTTTCTTAGTGGAACCATCATTTTGACCCTATAGCATTACAAAATATATGCAGATGCCTCTCCACTCTTGTATAAGCAAGATGATGCCTTCTTACGTTTTACAAAAGCATCCAAACAATGATTCTAAAAACGAACAAGAAAAAGTTTTAATGTTCCAAGTACATTAAAAACAAAGTCCATCATCAAATTCAAAGTAGCAATGAAAAAGGAAACTCAAGTGACAGCAGAAAGGTCTTTTTTCCATCACAGGCAGTTTTCCACTCAGAGGCACTGGAAATATACTGTTTGGATCCTTCAAAATTATTCATCTTTAATCATTGTTGAAAACTCTGATTCAATATAGGTGACATACTGCTGAATGTGTCAGTATTGTACTTACTAACAAACAGGGAACCAAGGAAATCAAGAAAAAGAATAAAGTTAAATGCTTACGTCTCAACAGTATTTTTCCTCCTTCTGGAATTCAGTTTCTTATTTTTGTCCTTTAGCACAAAGCAATTAAGCACAATATTCCAGACTTTCTTTTTTTTAAATCTGTCAAAACTATTGGATAAGTGACTGCTTACCTATTATTTCCAGGCAAGAGAGAAAACAAGAAGCTGTTAAGAAACCTCAGGAACCTATGTGCTCTGTATAGGCAAGCTAGCAGTCTAGACCATAGCAGTACCAATCTAAATTCTAACAGGACTAGGCTTTCCCCTATCTACTGGCAGCACAGACAAGAATAGTGAGAAAGGTAAAAGAGGAGACAGCCAGCACTGAAACCACCATCTACAGAAAGAACCATAAAACCTCTAGCTCTGAAACTCCTTGCTTGCAAGGTACTTAACAGGTCTTAAACTACCACACTGAATGCAAAATACTTGCATTCAGAAATGCCTGAACTTTAGACAAGTTTTATTTTTATGAGTTCTGTAACATGAAAGCATCAGCTAACCTCTGTGTTCAACAAGAGAGACATCTGTGGTTGACTAGGGCACGTAATGTTACTTTCTGCTGAATATATTGGTCCACTTTTGTGCTGTACATTCAGTATCTCACTGCTTCCCAAACTCTGTGACTTCTGGCAATCCAGAATGGTAGCTTCAAGAGCAGGTACAGGAAGACACTCTGTTTTTGCAGTTTGAGTTGACTTCTTGTTTGTAGTTTTATTGAACCTGTCTGAATAAAGCATGTAAAGTCTAAATAATTAAACTTGCTTGTGATCATTTCTAGGTATGTTTTACAGTACATTAGTTGACATAACTACAGTAATCGTCACAAAAACTATCGTTACACATAGCTCATATTAAAAAAACAACCTAGCAATTATAACCAACGTATCTACACAACACTGACTCAATAAGCAACTGTAAATTCAGATGCTTGCTTAGGAAGTTTTTCATATCAGTTTACATGAATCTGTTCAATCAGCAAAAAGATGTAAGTCACCACCCCTTATCAAAAAGTTACACAGAAAAGAAATCCTGTTCCTTAATTATTCTAGATTTAGAAACATGATCACAAGCTGGAGGCTATACCACAGTTAACCATTTTATGTCTATTCGATGTATTTCTAACCAAACAGCGCATTTGTACCTGGCTTCACAGAATCTCTGCTGTATGCGGAGGTCTGGAACGAAGTCCTGCTCACAATTCTGACAGAAGAGTCATCTCCATCATGCCTTTTCTTGTCTAATTTTCTCTCACCCTCTTTTGATCTCCTCTGCTGCAAGTATTTGTGACATATTTAGTTGATTTTACTTGAACTTTGTAAAGTCATCAAGTTTGCCTTGAGTTGCAGTTAACTACCTCTGCATCTGGAGCCTGACCATCAAGTTAATACAACATAAATAGTTAGTATACCATAACCACAAATAATCAATAAAAACAGGAACAGCCAGTTAGGGATTTGTTATTTAATTTTATCTACCTTGTTAACTGTGTCATTTTTAGCCCATATTACAGCCCAAGCAAGAGGGATTATTCAATGTGTTTCTAGACAACTGTACTTTTAACATCTCATTAATCAGAGCATTTCCAATAGTTTAAAGTTGTTTGGTCTTAAATCATCCAGTCTGGTTTTCTAAAACTGAGTTTCTTCTAGAACAGGGCTAAAATCTTAAAAGCATTGCAATATTTTGTCTAAACTACGCATTATGGGCAAAACTAGGCAAGACTGATGTCACAACATCCAAAAAACTTGGAGCAGACAGAAAGTAACTAGAAAAGATACACCTGTATGATCCCAGTAAAGGAAACACATTCACCTATACTGTAAAGTCCTGAAAGCCTTGTGATTCTCGCAAGAAACACAGCGTGGCAGAGCTGGTCTCAGGAATCAGTATGGCAGGCAAGGAACAAGCACTAGGCCTGCATCTATGCAAAGTACCCTGTATCAACCTAGACAAGTGGTTTAACTCTTTCTGATTACAGGATGCTGGACTAAATTCAAAGTACATCTGGCAGCAACATTACTTTCTTGGGTGGGAGGACAACGCATTTCCTGACCTCCAAAGCTAAATTGTTAAAGCTTTAGGCGATGTGATCAAATTAATGCAAAGCTGCAAAGACCAATCATTTCTCTTCAAGCTCACAAAAAAATAAATGACAGGGAACAATGACAAAAAGACTGTCAAACAGTACACAGCTCAGCCCAAGCCGCTACAAAGATCACAGAACTACTCCCGGAAGCTAAACTAAGTTTCTTCATATTATATCACCTGTGCTAACGCTGAGCTAATCATCTCCCCAGGCAGCTTCAGTGTTTAATTTTTCTCTCAGCAAGAAAACTACTAATTTTAGGTCTCTAGCCTTTGTATCTTATGTCTAGTAATGCATGCTTAGGACCTAATCTTAAAACTTCCTCTACACAGGCTTGACCACAGTGAAGTTACCAGGTCTCTGCCTAGGGAGTAAGGTCCACCAGAAGGATGTGACTGGAAAACAGATTACTTCAACCTGTTGGAAACAACAACAGCCTTACAAATCCAAGGGACACAATATCTGACCACAGAGGGAAATGGGTTAATAATACATTTGATTTTTTTCCTGATTTTTATATTTTGAGGAGTTTGTCTGTTTTTTGTCTGAAAATATTATCCAAGTTTCAGGAAATTTATCCCCAAACAGGTACACACAAAAAATGACAGAAGATGTTTACTGAATATCTGTTTTACTTTTGATTGAAAGAGAACATTTCTAACATGAACCTTTCTTCCCTCTCCGCACCAACACAAGTTCCTACTTTCTTCTGGATTGTTTTCTACCTGTAGCATGTCTTAGAAATCCTTCAATGACAGATGTGGTCTCATCACTTATCAGCCACATAGCTGATCACAGCCACCAGATCTCTCTTAACTCAGGTTCATGGAAGCTGCCGCTGGGCTCAAAAAAAGCCCTTCCTCCCTCCCCCCCCCAAGCCCAAACAGTGAACAAAGGAAAGTATAATTCACAGATGGAATGGTCACCTTTTTTTTTTCCCCCAGATGCTGCCTTCTGAGGAAAAAGAATTAAACTCCCCTCATCTTCCAAAAATACTGCCTGAAAAACTGTATTAATTTGAACTGTAGAATTCCATGAACTTTTCTGAAATCTGAAGTTGGGCACATTACTACCATCCTCTTTAAATGCCATTCATTATCACTACAAGAACACAGAGTGATTATTCACTTTAAAAAATGAACCAAACATTTAGAAAGATTGATTTAAAATAAGAGTTTCATTTTTAAAAAACATGTATTTGCTCACCTTTGAAAGATTCTTACTTTCTTGTCTGATTGGATACGTTTGCCCAGCAGATTCACTGACTATTCCTGAACCATTATAGTGTGTTGAGTTGTTAGAATGATATTGTGAGCCAGCTACTGGATATACATTTGAAACAACATCAGGTGAGTAAGAGCAGCTGGAGTATTCACGGAAGGCAGGATCTCCCAGAACACTATGTGACGGACATTGAGAAAGAGATGAAAAGTCATCCCGGGGCAAATTTTCAGCATATACTTGTTGCCTAGATAAACATATCACTCCTTGGCTAGAAGAATTTGTTTAACAAGAAAGCTACATTTCAAAAGAAAACTATTCCATGTTATTTCAATTAAGTATTTACTCACTGCTTTAAAAATAATTTTGTTTGGGGAAAACATGCAGTTTGGCAAATATTTGAAAACACAGTTGTTATCTGTTTCCAAGTTTCAAAACTAGTCTGCTTTGCAATTACAATCCTCATTTCTGTTTAAGGTTATCAAGATTCTCCGTACTTATTTTCGGTAGGCTTTTTCTTGTGAAACAAACCAAAAGCACAGTGTAACTACATGACATACATTACATACTTGACTGCAAAAATACAAACATTAAAGAGTAAAACCTGTCTTAAAATGCCATAACAAAGCAGGAGTATACCATCTTATGTGGTATAAGAGATGTATGAAATACATTACAGAATTCTACAATAATAATTAACTGACCTGCATTTAACCATCACAGTTCATGAAAACACAACATGCCTGGGGCATGCCTTTTTCCTTCAAATGTATACTCAAAGTTCCCTTCCAATTTCCTCCTACACTTTGTACAGAAACTATATGCTGAGATCCAAATTTGATTAGGGAGAAAGGAAATTTCTCAACTTAAGAAAGTTGCATTTAGTTTTTAAAGCTGTTCACGATGAAGTGGCCAACCTCTGAATCTTGGGTATATAATGACAAACAGAGAAACTTTCCCATCAGAACAAGAGCCTTCAGATAACACATTTCTTACTGTCTGTTGCAATTCTGACAGACTGTAATCAAAAAAACTCTTAAAATCATAGTTTACACACAGAGCAGAAAAGAAACAAATGAGAGTCAAAAATGTAACTATGGCTTAGTCCCAACAAGGCAAAACATTCATCAGAATATTGCTGCTGTCTGCTGGTTGTTTTTTTTTTTAAATGCTAATTGATTTAATGCTAATGCTGTGTTTTTTCTAATGCATAGATCAGGCCATACTCACCTCACTGTTAAATTTCCGTTACAAATCAAAATGGGTTGAAAATACTGAGATTTCCTGTAGGACAGAATGAAGGCCTACAATGAATGTGTTCACTAAGGCTCTAACTGAACTTGTTTGGACGCACCAATAACTTTGCAGTAATTGCAAAGTTAATCCAATGCTTAGAGAAGCTGAGAAGCAACTGGAGAACTATGTAACATCACAAGATTCTTACAAGACTCGATTATTTCCTATCCTGCTATGTAGGCTTTTTTCTAGCTTGCTCTGGGGTTAACAATACTTTTATAAGTTTACCACGAATGCCTTTTTTCCAAGCCTTATTAGAAAAAAACTTTTAGAAACCTGTAGTATTCTTACTAAAACTGCCTTTCTGGGGATGCACAGGTTGTGGAGAGGAGATCCAGGAGGAGCCCCACACATTATTTAAATGTTTTACAGCATGAGAAACCTTCTTGGAGGATCTTCCTCCTCCTTTTACATGACTATATTTACCCCAGCCTTGTCATAACACAACCGTTCTTTCACCCAAGGACTGGATTCAGCTCCTTCCAAAGCACAAACAAGCAATCGTTACAGATGAACAAATCCTTCTTAATGCTCTGTCACAATACAGGCCCTTGGGAGCAAGAGACAAGGTACCAGATATATGCTTAAAGAACATAAATGCAAAAAACTAAATCATGAAGACAACGCACAAGCGTTTCTACAGTTAGAATATTAACGCATCAGAGCTTTCACTTCATAAGAGTATTCAATGTCTGAAACTGGAAGGTTAAAATCCCCCAAGAAATAAGATTCAGAAAATATACATACTTATCCAAAGATGGTTCCTGAACAAATGGGTAGCATGTAGTTAAGTACCTAGGAAAGACACATGCTTCTGAGGGTTCTGACCATGCCACAGTTACCGCTGCATGTTTTGGAACAAACGGTTTGACCTCTGCTGACAACTTGATGCCCTGAGAAACAAAACGTTTTTTGGCTACATACATTTGGAGATTAATGTTTTAAGTGAAAAATACTCATCCTTGTGAGCTTAGCTGTCACAGGAAAGTGTTAGTTTGCTCTCTTCTAACAAAACATGCAAAACAACAAAGGTCACCAACAGGAAATGGAGGAAGAGGGTGAAACAAAACCAGGGAATGCTAGGAGAAACGTGACTGTTCTGGAAGGTTATTTCCTTTAATACCTACATTTATCATGAAATACTCACAAAGGTCAGTTATGGAAAGGACAGAGGCTTGCTTAACACAAGATGCAGTAAACACTAATATACAAATTCTTACTGTAGATTTGAACAATGTAAGCTAAAACTCGTAACGTATACTAGCACTATTGTAAAATCAAACTCTGGAAGTAACAATAATGGCTTTGTGTATGTCTGTATTTTAACGCAGTCTGTCTGAAATGAATACTTAATTATATAGCCTTTCCATTTCTGGCACAACACAAATCTATTAAGACGAATTTTCCATTTGTTCTGAATTACCATCGGCTGAAACTGGATAGGTATATATGGAAGGACATTGAAATGAGACTCAAAGTATTTACTGCCGTTACAGCGTCACACAGCTTTACTCACCCTATTACATGCCACAAGTCATTCCTACAGCTGATCATGTATTTTGGGGTAACAGACACACTACATGAAAACTGGGATTTTTTTCACTTGTCAAAGCCAATTTCAATAACTGAGTAACACACAAGGCTTTTAAAAATATCTGAATGGTAATTTCAATGCTTGAGCATATAAACTGGACTCCCTGCATAGTCTAGTTGCTCAGCAGTCACTTGTATCATAAACACTTAAAGAGCTGTGACAGCCTAACGTAAATTACACATTACTGCAAACTCTTCCGTTTCTGAATTTACCTGGCAGATCCAAATATACAACGAATATCCATTGTAACAGTGACAAATAAAACGTGAAATTGGCACAGTTAAGTACACTAACGTATATGGAAAGCATAAGCTTGGGAGGTAATTAAAGCAAAGCATTATTGAACAATTACTGAGAATACCTTACTCACTAAACACATAGTGTATCACAGGAAGCAACTGTGATTGCAGGCTAATCACTAACTTCACGGACCCCCGAGCCTGACCAGGAAATACGTCCACGTGCAACGCAACGCCGCTGTTAGCAGTCAGAATTCGTGCGCCCATCTTTAAAGCGCCTGGGATGTCTACCTGTCCTTGCAGCAGAGTCTCCACTCCCTGAATAAGAAGCGGTTTTCCTACTTGAGCTCAGTGGAAGTCACGTCTGGGGTTCCCCCTCCCAAGCGGTGGGAAGTGACCCGCTGTGCACCAACCTGAGCCGACCCTCCCCCCCGGTTCTGCCCTTCCAGAAGGACTCTTCGCCCCTGCCCTGAACCAAAGGCCGATTCAAGGCGCGGCGCCACTCACCCGCCCCGCCCCGGCAGAGGCCCGCGGACAGGCGGAGCGCTCGGCCCGGCGGGGCCGCATGCAGCCGCCCCTGCGCGGGCAGACCCCGGCTTCCGCCAGCCCGGCTGCCCGGTGAGAGAAAGGCAGCTCGCCGCGGGCCGCGGCAGGCCGCCCGCGGTCCCACGCCCGGCGGAGGCGGCGGCTCGCTGAAGGCGGCTCCGCACCCCCGTTACGCAACTGGGCCGGAAGGACTTGGGGAGGGAGCGGGGGACTGCGAGGAGCTGCCGCCGCCGCCCTTACCTCGCCGCCTCGGCCCGAGCCCGGCCGCCGCTCCGCAGACATGGCGTGGGCGGGCCGCGACCCCCGCCCCCAGCGCAGCCCCCTTCCCTGCCGCCCCTGCCTCGGCGCAGCGGCGCGCCGCGATGACGTCGCCGCCGAGGGAGAGGGGCAGCGGCGGGTCGGCCCCGCCCCCGCGGCGCAGGCGACGAGGCGAGGCGGCGGCACGCGCCGCCGGAGCGCGGGGCAGCGGACGGCAAACGTTTGCGGCAGTCACGTCCCCTGCGGTCGCCAGCTGGAGAAACCGGCGAGCTGTGCCGCCGCATGCGCGGGGAGCGGCCCCGGCCCCGGCGTTGAGGGAGCAGCTACAGCCAGCATCCGGGGCTTGATCCTGTCTGAGCCCTCCCGCCGTCACGTGCAGCTCAGCCCCGTCCCGCAGGAGAAGGGACGGCAGAGCCCAAAGGCACGCGCTTAGAGGCGACAGCTCAGCAGGAGGCCTTTGAAGGGCCACCAGTGGCAGTGGGACATCAAAAGGCAACACCCAGGGCTCCGGTGGTAAAGCCGTGGGGACAAGAGTGGCTTAAGCACAGCTCAACGAGATTCTTACTGATGGTTCTAGTTAAGGTGTCTGCTTGGCACTTGGAGAGCCCCACTGTAAGGGGTAAGAGCATAAAGTCTTACACTTCAGCGCTGAGAGCCTGTTACAGACCACTTGACCACCACCAAGGTAGACATCTCCAGCAACTGTAGAGGAAAGACCAGGAGGTTATTTTCCTCACCAGATTTGGCAGGTTACTTACCACTGCCCATCATCGTGACCACCTTAATTGCAAGCACACATTACACAGGGAGAGCATGTACTTTACCAGGTAAGCCACATGCAGACACTCCTGTTTTTGTTGGCCTTCCAAGTCCTATACAGCTGTAATGCTAGCTTGCATTTGAAATGAACCAGACACAACCACTGGTACTGCACAGAGTTATTCAAACACCAACTATACTGAAGCACCTTTTTAAAAAAATCTGATTGTATGGCTACTGGTACAGGGTCCCAAGATGCCACAGTGACCATTCTGATGCAATTTATTACTTGTCAGATCGAGTCCATCCAGCAGCTCACTTTTGCTGGCACACAGCTTCCTAAAAAAGGACTGATCAGAGTCCCACTATATTAGCCCTGACCTTTTATATGGCGAGAAAACTGAGTTCATACTGTCCTACAACCAGCGGCTGCTTTTGTCAGATGAAAAGCACTCAGTTTACTTTGACAACACTTCTAAACCTGTACTGCCTACAGAGTACAAGCTAGCTTCCCAGAAAAAACAGGATGCAAGACAGGAAGTGCAGGCTAAAACCCCAGACTAAAAAGTTTGCAGCAGAAAGATGAACTGGTACTACCAAAGTAAAGCAAACAAGCATAAAAATATCTCTATGAAGTATTAAGTACTACCTAACATCTTAAGACAAGTTTATACCAAGTCATCATTGAATATCCTGCATTGGAAGGGACCCACAAGGATCAAGTCCAGCTCCTGACTCCACACAGAGCAACCTCAAAGTTAAACCATATCTTTAAGAGTGTTGTCCAAACACTTCCTGAACACCAACAGGCCTGGGGCCATGACCACTTCCCCAGGGAGCTTTTTCCAGTGCCTGACCGCCCTCTCCATGAATAACTTTTTCCTATTATCCAATCTGAACTTCCCCTGACACAGCATTAAGCCATTCCCTTGCGTGCTATCGCTGAACACCTCATGAGAAGTAGGATGACAAGTAGTCATTACAGAATAATTAATCTCATTATAACCTGCATCAACTACAGAGTCCCACAATTTGAGCATGTCAGAAGCTAGTCTGGGTATTACCTATCACTGCCAGCTTTCTTTTCAGATTGCCTGCAGTTCCCAATTAAATCAAGGTTAGGAAATTTGGCCTAAGGGGCAAAAGAACTATTGCCAAGAAACAAAACGGGTTCACAGGGTTAGTTTTTTTCTATAGTAGGTACTCTTAACATGTTAGACAATGAATATTTGTTTTATCTGGTGAATTAGAACTCTAGGCACTTAGGTTTTATAGAGCATTTAAAATAGAGTTTATTTCTTTATGCCTGCTACTGAACAGGTGAGCCACTGGATTCGAACATGCTACACTTCAGCAGAAAAGCTGAGTGCAAAAGTTGCTGAATACAGGTAACAAGTGATCATCTAGTCAGAACATGCAATACGTAAACTTTAATAAAATTCACTGAAGAGTCAGACAGGCACTTACATTAACAGTAAAGAAGATAAGTTCATCACTCTTTGAACACCATAGCAGCCTACTTGGAATTGCATTTGACTGAGCTTTGTTGCTGTGAATAATACAGCTCATGCACAGGTATGGATGTATGTTTTGTACATTTTAAAGTATTCACTGAATACTACCAACATATATACACTCATATACATAGTTCCAGAAGATTTAGGAGAAGATTTATAGGCAATGGTTCACTTCTGCTCATCCTTTGGAAGAGGTCTTCTGAAGAGAAGAATATGCGGTTCTGCAGAAATAAAATTGAACAAAGTGTCAGTCTGTCCCCTAAGTCTTGATTACAGGGGTTTCTTCCATTTAAGAAGTCTTGAACAATAGTTGAAGCTTGCTGTCAAATAATAAACAGATTAAGAAGTCAAGTCGACATATATAGCCCCATGCATAGTATTAACAGACCAACTTTGCAGTAACCTTACAACAGTCAAACAGGTGCTTTTGAAAGTTTTATACCAAATGTTGGCAGTATCATAAACTTAAGATACTTACAGGAAGGAAGCACTGGGAAAAAAATACAGAGTATTTTTAGTTAGTATTGGTACTAACTCTGTCTCTCTACATTAGGCTATTTGATGAGCTTTGTTACTGTAACTTAGACTAACAAACTGCTGATGCTGTCCTTGTTAGGTACATAGTGTCAGGCATCAACAAAAGCCACTTTAGTTAATACAGCCAGCTTATGTTATTATTCATCTGACAATTGTAAAGTCCTCCAAAAAAGCCTAAAGTATCAAAGGTGCCCCAGTAAGGGAAACAGTGGAAGGTTACACTAGTTTCTTCACTTGGTTCTTCAGAAACTTGGAACTCCATGCTGCTGCAATTCATCTATCACCAGTTACTTTTTAGTCAGGCTTGTCAATGGTAAGTTATCTTGAATGGCTGTTTTCAGTACATCCTAGTTGGTAGAGTTTTAGGGCTTCACACGCCATTAGCTGAAAGACTGGTTTTAAGTGCTGCTTTTAGTAGGCTGTATAACTAGAGTTCGAACTATACCATAGACTTTGCAGAGCATTAATACAGAACCTTGTCTACATGAGCATCTATTAATTTTCTGTACAAAAAGTAGGTGTGTCAGCTTTATGGTTTAAAGATATGCTGCTACGTAAAGTTTGGTTCAGTCACTGAGATACTAACATTATTCAAGAACTCACAAGAAGCCTGCTTCTACAGGCGGAGGTAGAAACAGTTTCCAGGCTGGCATGTTTTGTCTACTGATAGACCACACATACGTAGGACAAGGCTAGCATTTTGCAGTTCTGGGAACAAGATGTGAAGGTTTAAAATAAAGGCTGTTATGTTGCCTTTATTGACAAATGGCTGAAATAGCAAGGAGATAAAGAGGAGTCTAAACATTCAGTAGTGAATTCCAGCTGGATTCCACAGCAGGAGCAATTAGGCACTACACACTTCAGCTGAGCACCAGGCAGTTGATGTTTTAGATTCTTTTGTTCATCTAATTCTGTTCAGATGTGCTTACCTGGCTCATGGATCATATAGTGAACCCAGCCAAGACTTTGCTGAACACCAAGTCGTCTCCACTCCTCTTCAGACATTAGATGGGATTTTGGCACTTGTTTTGAAAGTTCTCTTGGCAGCATCACATGTCTGTAGATGTTTAATTATTAAACACACACTACATACACTAATGCTTGTGTACACTAGAAAACTTGCACAGATCTACACTGAAAGACAGTGAACAAGTTCAGTTATGAATACCAGCATTCCCTATAAAGAAGCCTAGGGCACTGACTGATACCACTAATTTCATTATGAAGCATCTGTCCCAGAATCCAGTTTAAAATCACTTTGTCTGCTATACAGTGCTGGTTTAGAAAGACAGAACACTAACACCACTTATGAGCCTGATCTGTCAGCTGAGGAGAAACCTACAGCCTGCTCCCCACGTTTCCAAGTTCCTGTATCACTTAATAGAAAGCAAAGCATTCAATCTTGTTTTTGAGATCGTAAGAGTCAGCTGGTAAGAGGGACACTTAGATCTCTACACAGAAGAGAAAAAAAGCTGATTTGTAGTAGTGCTTTCAGGTAAGCCTAGAGAACTGTACTTCAACAGTATTAGTTATAATCCAGAACTGACTGGTGCTATAACATAGCTTTGAAAACTAGCAGATAAAGCACTGTCTCGAACGCTTTACAAACTACATTGATTGGTGCTATGTTTTGACGTGGCCTTACAAACTGCCTTCAGAGCTGATGCGTTAATCAAAACGTATGCTTCATCCACATTCAGAGCTCGAATTGAGACAGTACGCGACGTTACTCTTAGCAGCGTAGAGCATTCTGAACACAAGGGTTCGAGTTCCCTGCTTCAGCTCCTTACGGCATCTAAGCGAGTGAGGCGGCAGGGCCCGAGGCAGCCCGGACGGCCCAAGCCCTCCCTCCTCCCCCAGGAGAGGCGCCGCCGCTGCCCAGCGCAGTTAGCGCTACCGCCACCAGCGGGGCGGATGGGGCTGGCGCTCCGCGGCGGTTGCCCCCCCCCCCCCCCAGACTCTCGTCAGCAGGGGCCGAGCGCTCCCCGCCGGCAGCGCCGCCCAAGCCCAGCTCTGCCCCAGCCGCTTCGCCCCGCCGCGCCGCCACTGGTTCCTTCAGCGCCCTCTGGCTGGGGCTTGCGCTGCCCGCTCACCGAACGATCGCCCTGGACGGGCCCGCCGAGACCAGCACTCCAATCACCTACCCCCCTCCCCCCCGAGCTGGTCAAAAGCTGCGCAAAATCCCACCACGAAGAGGCAAGGCACGGCCCCTCCCCGCAGGCTTCTAGCCCCACGGAGGCCAGAGCCACGCTCACTGCCGCCACCGGCGGAGCTTACTCCCCGAGGGCATCGCACAAGCCCCGGGAGAGGCGCCCGCCCAAGCCGCCCCCCTCCGAAAGGGCCGGCAGGAGCCCCGTCCTCATCCCTTCAGCCGGCCCTCCCACAGCCTCCTACCGGTACTCGTACTGCTCGTCAAAGTACTTGTCAGAGTAGTAGATTTGCTTGTGGGCCATAGCGAGAGGCGGCGGCAGCAGCAGCAACGACCCAACCGGCTCTCTTCACGCACAAGCCCGCAGACTAACCGCCCGCTTCCGCGCCCCGCTCGGTTTGAATCCAACAGCTCAGCTCTCATTGGCGGTGCCGGGCCAGCCAATAGCGTGCCGCGCCGCCACGCACGCCGAGCCGCCGCGTGACTCGAACGCTCGCCCTCCCACCAATCCCCGGAAGCTGCAGGGGATCATTTACGTAAGGGGATGACGGTTGGGAGAGGGGCGGGGCGGGGCGGGGCGGGGCGGGGCGGGGGCGCGTTGCCGAGGGCGGGCGTGAGGTGGAGGGGCGCGGTGATTGGCCAGCCGCGGCCGGCCGCGGGCGGTTCCAGCAGTTTCTAGACTGTAAGGGGGGGGGTGCGGGTGAGGCGGTTGTGGCGGTTAGTGACAGGTGCCCTGCCGGTGTCGCGATCTGCTTGGCGCGGCCCTCGCGGCGCAGGTGGCTGCCGTCACGGGTGCCCAGGGGATTGCTCATGGCAGGCAGCGGGAGGGCGCCTCCTCCGGCCTCTTAGTAAAGCTTCAGGTTGAAATTAAATGTGTGCCGTGCCCTGGTGCGCCCTGTGTACTGCACGCGCCGGGGACGAGCGGGTTTTGTGAGCTCGTGGTATGCTGGACTATGGTTGTTGCGCAAACACGGCTGCTCCCCTGAGTTGAAAGGCCGTCGCGTCTGTAGTGCTTGACGTGCTGCTTGCTCAGAGTGCAAACAGAAAATAAACATGGTGTGCAGGTGTGTTCAGAGCTGTGTGGGGTATGTGGACAGGATTTCAGCTTACCGACGTTCTTACCCAGCAAAATAGCACAGTACATACTTGCGTGGTAAAACCTAAGTAGCAGCTTGCCTAGGATATGAATGTTGGTTTTGGCATCAGGCTTTTTCAGTAGGTAAATACTGAATTCTGCACTTTCCTAAACTCCAGTGGCTTATCGTGGGTGTAGTTGCCCTGTGAGATGAGATAAACTTAGTGGGAGTGTTGCCAGAAAGGGCGATCTCACCGTTGCTTGCTTCTTCATCTTCTGTGCCCCCTGCCTACAGTATGCTGTTGTCTCCTCTCCTTGTTGGTCCTCTGTAGTAAAAGATGACTAGTTTCATTTTCTGCTTTCATGGTGCTACCAGAAACGTGGATATTGCCTGTGATTGTGTAATGCGTCTGTCTGAAAACTGTTCTGACGGGGGAAAAAAAATTGAAGTCATGTGAGGCGCAAGTGCTGACACACATGCGTGGGTAGGGATCATTGTTTTTAGCAGCATTGTTTTTACTGGTACTGCAGCCTGATGTCTTAAATGCTAAAGTTTAAACCAGTGTCACACCTTACAGCCATTACAAGGAGTGCTTATCATAATCTAGCGGTAATATTTTTCTCTTAACTGGACTGCATCTTAGGGCATGTTGACATAGGTCATTTACAGGCAAAATGAAGTCAGTATTTTTGTACTGGTGTAATTAAATGTGTGAAATTCCTTTCATTAACAAAGATCCTCAGCAGGAATATCAGTTCCAGTATGATCATACAAGTACAAACCACCTGCAAGTTTTCTAAGGTATTGGTTGGATTATTCAAAGCACAGTGTGATTTTTTTAGCTTAGTTTCAGGCAGCACAACTGTTATTTTTGAATACTTAGGCAGAGAATGGCGTTGTGTAGTAATGGAAAAAAAGATCAAACTGCCATGACAAAGGGGTTCTGCTGGATGGAAGACATTTCATGCATGTGCCACCTTTGTAACCTTTCAGGTTATCTCGTGCATATTGAACATGAGAGAAAATTGACCTTTATGGAAGCTTATGTATAAGCCTCCTTTGAGTTCACTTGGAAGTGAAAGCCTAGAGTCCCTTTAAAGCAACTATTGCAAATACTCGTAATTATACCAAATCATAATTTTGAAGAGGATTAAAAGGATTCTTAGGCAGATATGCATCCAATTTTCTTTGAGATCCCTCAAATTATTTTGAAAATCCTTGTTCCTCAGGATTGAAGAACTGTATTTGTCAGGCAACTGGCAGAGCTAACAAACCCAACATACTGGTTTTAGTAATCCAGGGTTAGAGGATCTTACTTAGTACCAGAGTGCCATTTCAGCTTCTTCTTTCATCAGTTCTTTTCAGTGACAAGACTTAAAAACATTGGTGAATGATAAATAATGCAACAGTACCAGGAATTTGTGAATTTCCACTATTAATTTGATATCTTTTTCCTAAAAGGAAAACCTTAACGTTAGGGATATCATTTGTAAAATTACTGAAATAAAGTACTAAGCTTGCTGAATGGTTAAGCTTGATAATCATTTCCAGGCACATGAACAACAAGAAAAGCATCAGGGGTAGTCAGCATGGATTCACCAGGGGGAAGTCACGGTGACCAACTTGCTAAACTTCTGTGACGAAATGGCCTGGCAGAGCCAGGGAGAGAGTGGTGGTCATCGTCTGCCTAGACTTCAGTGAGGCTTTTGACACCATCTCCCATAACATCTGTCACATCCCACCTGTGGGAAGGGGAGAGTGACTCAGATTCGCAAATCCCCTCGGTTTGGACTAAGGTGAGACAACGCTCAAGGTCTGTACAAAAACATCAACTTTAATGAGGAACATGAGAAACTTCCATAAAATGAGTATTTTGTAAGCGTTGGCCCGTGCACGAAATATATGTGTACCTAAGCTATGCTGTTTTGCATGAAATCGAGGTAAGCCTTATGTTAGCAACTTCAAGAGAAGGGAGAGAGAGAAAAGGGAAAGAGAGAAAAAAGAGAAAGAGACAAAGAGATCACCGATCCTGGACCCAGCGTTGGACCAGCCAACGGGGGCCCTTCGGGGTGGAGAGTCCCCACGTGGGGCGCCGACCTGCCCCTATTTATTGGCCCCAGGCCCTGGACTTCTGGAGCCTTCTCTCACTCCAGCTCAGGAGTAGTTGAGACACCCATCAGTCAGATCAAGAGAAGTGACGCTAAGGCCCCTCTCCATGACTTAATCATTTTTTGGGGTGTTTCCCGGGCTTAACAGTATAGTCACTTTGGGCCTGTCCCTTACAACATCTTCACAGAGAAGCTGTTGATGTATGGGCTGGATGTGCAGACAGTGAGGTGAATGGCCAGCACCAGAGGGTGGTGATCAGTGGCGCAAAGTCTGCTTGGATGCCCGTACTAGTGGTGTATCCCAGGGGTCAATACTGGGTCTGATCCTGTTCAACGTCTTCATTAATGATGTGCAAAATGGGGCAGAGTGTACATTCGGCAAGTTTGCAGGTGACACGAAACTGGGAGGAGTGGCTGATATACCAGAGGGTTGTGCTGCCAGGTCAATGGGCTGCAGAAATGGGCTGAGAGGAACCTCATGAAGTTGAGCAAGGGGAAGTGCAAAGTCCTGCACCTTGGGAGGCACAACCACAGGAACCAGTACATGGTGGGAACCACCCAGCGGGAGATCAGTTTTGCAGAAAAGGACCTGGGAGTCCTGGTGGACACCAAGTTGAACAGGAGCCAGCAATGTGCCCTTGCAGCAAAGAAGGCTAATGATATCCTGGGCTGCATTAGGAAGAGTGTTGCCAGCAGGTTCAGGGAGGTGATCCTTCCCCTCCATTCAGCACAGGTGAGGCCAGTGTGGGAGTACTGTCCCCAGTTGTGGGCTCCCCAGTACAAGAGAGAGATGGAGCTACTGGAGAGAGTCCAATGAAGGGCCACAAAGATGATGAAGGGACTGGAGCATGTCTCTTATGAGGAAAGACTTGAGAGAGCTGGGACTGTTCAGCCTAGAGAAGAGGAGGCTCAAGGGGGACCTTGTCAATTTATATAAAAACCTGAAGGCAGGGTGCAAAGAAGGCGGAGCCAGGCTCTGTCCAGTGGTGCCCAGTGACAGGACCAGAGGCAACGGGCACAAACTGAAATATGGGATGTTCCTCCTGAACATCAGGAAATGCTTTTTTACTGTGAGGATGAGGAGGCACTGGCAGAGGTTGCCCAGAGAGCTGCCGGAGCCTCCATCCGTGGAGGTCTTCCAAAGCCGTCTAGACATGGTCCTGGGCAACGGGCCCTGGGTGGCCCTCTGAGCAGGGACGTCAGAGCAGATGACCTCCAGAGGTCCTTTCGAGCCTCAGCCACGCTGTGTGATACTGCGTGAGACAGGGCTCCTCAGCGTTTTCCTCAGAATGTTGTACACAAAGGCACTGACAGTGACGCTGCAAAGAAGGGAATAAACTGTTCTGTATCCAGTGTGGAGAGAACAAAAATGCTTAAACTTTGTCAAGGCAGCTTTGGGCTAGACCTTAGGAAACATTTCCTACCAGTGCCTAATTTAATTATCTAGAGCATTTCAGAAAAAAATACATCCTGCAGGAATGTTTTAGGCCCAACTGATCCTGTCTCTGATCAGTGATTTCTTTGAGGCCTGCTTTCTGTGGTTGTGTCAGTTATGCCTTCCCATCGTAACTTTTGCCAGTATTAAGCTGTAGAACAACAGTAATTTTTTCTCTCCAGTGCTCTAGAATGATCTCTTAATTTGAATTTTAATACATTTTCATATTCAACGAAGTTAGTTTCTGGAATTAGGGTTATTAGGTGGTGGATCCAGATCCTGACTCAAGCTTCTGAACCAGGTCAGAAATGAATGAAACCACAAATATCTACATTTATTAAAGAGAAAACCTGCTGACTAGCTCTTACCATACACTCGTGCCTCAGCGTGTTGAAGGCATGTATCGAAGCGTGTATCAAAGAAGTTTGCCATAGTACAGACTGAAAAGGGTTCCGCATAGCCTCAGGGGCATAGGTCTGTTAGGAGAAACAGGTGAGCTGTTCAGCTGCAAAGCATGCTTCTGCTCAAAGCCCCGTCTGATTAGCTCTTGCTGCTGAAACACAAGATAAAATGGCAAAAGCATAAAGAGTATATTCTTGAGCTTGCTTCTCCCTCTGTCTTCTGTAGTTGTTATGGAGGCGCGTATAATTTTGAGCAGTGGTAATCTGCGTTCTGTGTGAGAACAGCATGACTGTAGTCAGCATAGGGCCTCTTCAGCACTGAAGATGGACTATGAAGGTGGTTTTTTTAATTGATTTCATATATCTAGACAGGAGCAGATTCAAATCCTCTGTGTAACCTGTTGCTTGTGACCAAGGCCATCCACAGAGTTATGTGGGCTATGATAAATAAAAATCTGTTATAATGAAGGGCCCATGTGCACCTTACTATTGCATATACAGAATTCAGGATGTAAGTTATGGTGGATAAAAATATTTTCTGTGCTTTTTGACAGAAGGGGAAGTTGCAAAGTTTCCCATATGTTGTGTGCATAGCAATTTCTGATTATAATTCTCTACAGCTTTTTCTGCTCAGTTCTATGAGATACTTGAAAAATTCAAGTTACATGTACTTTTACTGCAATTCTGTTTTCAAACATGTCCTTATAAAACACTAATGTCGGATAGTTGAATGTATTTTCCTGAATAGAACAGCAAGATCACAGTCAAGGAATCTTTTGTACTGTCTTCATGAGTCATAATGATATACACAGTTAATAATTTGTGAATAATTTGAGTGTGAATCACATTTATAACATGTATTGATGAACCGTTATCTACGCTTTTATATTTTTAGTGTTTCCTATGGAAGCAAGGCTTTAACAATTGTACTCCCCATCGGTTTTGATCCTCAGTTAGCTTTTGAACCTATAGGCTGGTTTGGTAAAACTTAACAGAAATGTTGATAAATAAATTACTGCAGGTTTCATGATAACAGGTGGCCGTATAGAGCAGAAGCACTCTGATGGGGGATGACGTTATAGTTAAACTCATACCTTACTAGACACCAAAGAATCTACATGGGAAAAAAGACTTTGTATGAATGTCTTAGTGGTAAATATCCTTCAGCCTTTGGTGTGCCTGCCTTCTGAGATGGTAAAGCCAGTCATTCACAACCCATGAGTCAGTAGAAAATCAGTCGTACTTAGTTCTGATATTCAGTGAACTAAATTTTTATTTGACTGTGATTTTATTTTCTGGCTTTATATGGTATTTGCCTGGTATTTCACAACCCCAGTAATCCTCAAAGCACTGATCCTACAGACCTAATCAGGCTACTCATATGTGTAATATTAACAATATTTGTCTTTGCAGACTTGATCTTCAAAATCAGCTTATCTCAATTTAGATACTTAAATTTGGATTTATTGCCTTACTCAATTTGAAAAACATTTTCATAAGCACAGAGTTGTTTGTGTGCTAATTAACCTCCCTGCAGTTAATGAAGAAAATGGTTTATTTTTGTTGTGTTTTTCAGTTCACACAAAAATGTGAACCAGGTCTTGGAGAGATTAAAGAATGATGCTGTGTTTTGATGGTTTAGCTGTCTGTAAATAAGCTAGTGTAAGTGTTGAAAATAACCTAGATGAATTACTGAGGATTTCCATCTGAGAGAGGATAAACTGACTTGAGAAACAGAGCCATTTATGATGCATGCTCCTTCCAGTACCTGCGCTGGTTCAAGAACTGCATTTTGAAGGCGTTCTTGAATAAATTACTCCCAAGTCATAGAAGAGCCCAGCTTGCAGGGTGGGTGTAGAGATACAGAATGTCTGTGATCCATTCAGATCCTTGCAGAGCTTGGAGGCTAGTGTTGATCTGTGTCTTTTCATTGAGATTTAATTCTCTCTAACTCTCTTTCTATGGATTTTCGTGTGAGAGGAGTGATCAGAACCTTGTCTAAAGACTCCAGCTCAGATCTGAAAAGGCGCCACACTGAAGTATTCCCATATTAAACAAAATCAATAATGCTGAATTTAGCAGATGATGATTTCCATAGCAACCAATGCTCATATAACAAATTCAGGATGGTACTGTATAATGACTGGAGAATCAAGCACAAGAAGATGCTGTCAAATGAGGCACAATCCTGCTCAGATTTTTCCTGTAGGCTGTGCAACGTGGCAGTATCTCAAAGTGGACCAATGGCAAAAAATGTGTAGTGGAATCTCAGAGTTCTTCAGTTACTGGATATTTTTGACACCGTGGCTAAATAGTTTGAGTAAAGGTTTTATTTAAACTTAAAAACGTCAGTGCTAGACCTGAGAAAAAGTCATTTTAGCCAAACATATCTCTGCAACTTCCTATAATGGATGCCTTCCATAATGGAAGAGTGTAAGAGTCGGAGAAGTATGTGATGATGCATTCCCAGATTACTCTAGACTCTAGGGATTACTGATGAGGGATTTCTTTGCAAATGACAGGCCCAGGTGGATTTTTTTTCATGAATGTTCTGGTCATCTTTGGACCAAACATCCTGTCTCCACAGTATCTTGTGGCAAGGAGTTCCGTGGCTGAACAAGTTCCTTTATGAGAACAAGCGTCTTTTGTTTATGTTACATCTGCCACGTCCTGGGTTTTGTATTGGAAGAGCCTGTGAATGATTTCTTCATTGTCCCAGATGTTTGTGGTTTCCAGAGGTAGGATTTATATACTACAGGATTATAGGCTAGGGTTTTGAATTTGAGCCCAGTGCGTAGACTTTTTTTCCTCCGCTCTCCTTAGGTAAATATTCCTCATTGATTTCTGTGAAGTTACTCAAATGTTTAAAATGAATCAGTTGTAAATTTTGTACATACACAGGAGGGAAAGCAAATGTATGTGAGCTGAAAATACATCTATTTGCAAGTATTATAAAGCCTTTTAATAGGTTGCTACAAAGTGTTGTTTAATTAAAAAGGTAGAAGATGGCTGAATTCAAATGAAATTGAATGGAATCTGAATAAACCACACATACACAAATAGTTTTTCTTGTGGTTATTGTAACAATGTAAGGTTTAACATAGCCACTGGAGGGCTCACTGATTTCATGTTAAATGACAAACAAGCTGGTCTTTGAAAGCCAGTACTTGCAGTTTTTGGCTAAGACGGTATTAATTGGTGCACTAACGGTTTGAAGAAGAGTGGATGATAACAGAATTTTTGCAGATAATGGGCAGAGAGCACGTATGTTTTCATCTCAAAGAATAACACTCTTGTGATTAATACCTGTGTCACGGTGTGGGAACATTTACAAAGGTTTGGAAGGTAGGAGGGTCTAAATGTCGTAGAATAAACATGGAGGACCAGAATTCCCACCCCCTTACCATAAAAATCTAAAAAGTTGTCCTGTCAGGCAGCAGGGTTTCCCCATTTTGGGGAGCCACCCACACATCTGCCAGATTTTCGCCTCGCTCCTCTGTTCTGCAGGTGACACTGAAGCCTCAGTGATGAGTCAGGCCCAGGGCTGTGGCCTTTTTGGACTACTTGCTAGAGCTGGGATCAAATGCAATGCATTTAATTGGTGTCAATTTCTTCTGGCATTTTGAATCAAATCTTTCTTTCATTGCAGTTAAACAGAACTTAGTTTTCAAAAACTTTGGGAACAATGAATTCTACTTACATATTCTAATATTTTTGTATTTTCCTCAGCCTGAACTTTTCCTTTGTCCTTGATTTTTTTTATAATCTTTCTTGGATATGTAGATTACCGTCCTTTCCCTGATAGAATAAGTGCAGCTGAACGTTTTATATTCAGTATTGCCATCTTGCTTCAGTTCACAGCACTATTTACTGCTCTTCTGTGGGATAAACACGTGCTGAACAAAATACACTGTTCCTGGACTGATTTTGCCAGTCATATGTGGGCTTATATCATTCTTTCTGTTCTGTGAGTATGTATTATCCCAGGACTTCACTAAGTCTGTTACCTTACTTCATGGAAACTCATCTGATTTGTTGTTCTCCAGTGGTCATTTTCAGTTCTGCTTATTTCCAAATATTTCCCTTGCACTGAATAGGTATTTGAATTCTTTCCCATGGTTTTGAATCCTGCATTTTGCAAGCTAATTCTGTCTTTTTTTTTATCCCTGCTTATATGTCTCAATTTTCAGTGTTCCTGGTGACTCCCTTCTTTCTTTGTTTTAGGTAGTAGAACAGTCATCTGTTGCAAGGGATACACAGAACTTTGAATTTGTCTTGGCAGGTAAACCTCTTTTATTGTTCACAATTAAGTATATATATTTTTCGTTTCTTAGTGCTTAACCGACATCTTCCTAACTTTTTAGTCATTCATCTAAAGAAAAATATCCACCCGTTAAACTCTCCCATTATACATTACCATGCAGTATCTATGCAGAAAATACTTTAACAGTTGTAACATAGATGGGAAGAAGATTCTACCTGGAAATAAATTTTGTCAGAGTCCATCCTTCCTACTGCTCAGACTAAAAACATTCATCAAACTCACCTCTGCATTACATTGCCCCACTGTTCATGGGGCCATGTTGCAAATGTGATACAAAAAAGAACTTCTTCAGGTGACTTCACTTCTGAAACTGTTTATGTTGGAAATATGCTCAGTTTGAAACCTTATTCTTTTTTTCCAGCTGTATCCATTTATCTAATGAAAAGGATTGCCTCTGCCCTAAACTATTGCAGTTAGAAGAACATAGGAGAACATGCCTTTTTTCAGTTATCCTTGAATATCCTTGACTGAAGTCTTGCTTGGCCATACTTGAATCTTACATCATTACCTGCGTGTATATACAGACTTACCTTTTTAAAAAAATAAAAAGTTCAGCAAATTCATAGAAGAGAAACACAGGCAAACTGATTCAGCTGGCTTTACGAGTATTAAAACTTAATGCGTTTTCTTGGTTTTAGCAGCACATCAGCAGTGTTGTCATGGATACTGAGCCAGGTCCTGTTTTGCCAGCCTGCAGATGTGCTAAAAATGGGATTTTCCCTTCCAACCTGTTAACCATTCTTATGGACTTGATTGAGGGTCCACTGAAATCAGTGAGAAGTCTTTGGTCATGTCAGCAGATTTTGGACTAGGATGTAAATGAACAGTAGAATGCCAGCAAATGTTCTGTTTCATAACAGTTGTCAGATATTTTTTATGTCTTATTCCACTGTTGAAAATTAGATACATGTTATGAGCTTTTTCTCATGCTGGAACACACCAAACTTAAAGCTTCTGCTGGCTTAGTGTGGTAGTGCAGCTCCTGCATCTTGTTATTCCTCCCACGGTAACGTCTCATCACTGCAAGAGAGGCATGCAGGCTCAAGCTATTAGGTCTTGAGGCTACCTTTTTGACAAATCATTTTTTTAAACTTTTATTTTGGGGCATGATCTTTGCATCAGAGGTTCAAAATGTGGACTGACAGCAGATTCGGAAATCATTCTCTTACATTGTTTTATCTTCTGGTACTTTCAGCTCAGTGTAAGTGCCCTGGGAGCATGCTCTCCCTCTGGGTGGAGCTGGCTGTGGGGACCAGGGCCACCACTGAGCCAGTGCAGCCGAGGGCGGCCCCTTCCCACTGGTGACAGTGGTGGGAAGAGGATCCCAGGCAGTGCTACGGGGAGGCCGTGCCTGGGTCGATGCCAGCCTGCAGGAGCTGCTTTCAGCTGTGTCCAGCCCAGCTGTGTCACAGGCATGCCTGTGCCTGGCCAGGGACCCTGGACCTGCTGGCTGTGCTGTCACACTGAACTCCCAGCGCCCCTTCCCTTAAGGAGCTGTTAGTCCTTGCTTTTCCCCAACACTAAAATTTTTCAGCTGTATCTTAAAACTGTCATGTCTATAATACCTCTTTTTTTGTCTTTTGCTGTAAATTCAAACCCCACCAATACTATGTGCCGGCTTACAGAGGGAGCTAGCAAGATTTCAGTTTCCCCCCTCCCCTAAAACTTTTTTCCATCTCGCCCTCCCCTCTGTGATTCTGGAATCACCTGCCTTTGCAGCACAGCACTGCTGCTCCTAACTCACTGGTCTCGCTCATCCTACCTGCCGTAGAGCACAGAGCTGGAGTCTGTGTGACTCTCCCCGTCCTCAGCCTCAGGCCAGAGGTTGTATGATGCACTGTATCTCAAAATACTGCTGGTAGCTGAGACTTTATGAATTGTGTCTTAATTGTTTTTTTGTGAAATTCCCTAAACTTACTGCTGGCCATGCTGATTTTAATCTTAGATGAAACAGTAAAGGCTATGGAAGACAGTAGCTTGATTCTTTGTGAAGACAGAAAAATATTGTTAGTTCGTCTCTTTATGTGTGTTCTGGAATGGGGTGTTTGATAATGTAACCACTGCAGTGCAAGCGTTTGGCAGGGGGAGGAGTGGGGATGTGTAAGCTTCATTCACGTTTTTAACTGAATCTGCACTGTGGCACTGTACATACATCTATGCCTGTGGGACATGCCTGCCAGAGTGCATCCTGGGCTCTCCATCCCTGTACTGCACAGACCAAGGACTGGCCAAAATGTGCCACAACTTTATTTCCTGTGGAAACTATGGTGGGTGGTGGAAAAGGCTTGCAGCCACGTCTTCACTGAACTGTAATCTGCAAGACAAAGTTGCCATATTCATCTAAACCTGGTCAGAGCTTCCGCTTTCAGCCTCCTCAGCTTAGATAACTTGCCTTACAAATTTGTGTGTTAAGACCATTGCTAGGTCTTTGGTATATGTAGCTTTCCAATAGAGTCTAACTTTAGTATCAAATCCTACAGCTGTCTTTAGAAAGAACTGGGATAAATATTGTCACTGCTCTTGGTTTGCAACTGCAGTATGGTAAGGATATAAATCTGGGACAGTAGTGTTTAAAAAAGCCATAAAATGCATAAAACTTTGAGAATGTACTTGGGTTTTAGACTTACAAATCTGTTTTGGGAAGGTACTAGAAACAAAACTGGGAGTAAGGAGGGTGTGTTTCAGGATACCAGGTAAATTAATTGTTGCCTGACATTGAGTTACAGTTTTTTTCGTTCAACGTTATAAAAACTACTTACGAAAATTATTATGCTTTGGGTAGACGGTGTTGTACTTGGAGTTTGGGTCTTGACAGATAGAAACCATTTAATTTCATGTTGGAAGAAATGGATTTCAAAGACCTTGTGTTGTCAGGTCTACCATTTTGTATGTATGCATAATGGCAAAACAAATCTGAAACGAGTCCCCATTCTTTGGAAAAATTCAGATGGCACTGGTCTGTAATTACTATTATACATTGTTATCATATGTGGGGTGGGTTTGCAACAGAAAGAAGATTAAATAGTAAAGGCTAAACTCAGACTCGTTATCCAGCCTGAAAGCAGGAGATGGAGTTCTTTCTCCATGGGCTCCAGTTGGCAGAAGTACGAAAGCACAGTATGGATCTAGATGTGTGTTTTTTCTTGTAGGATGAAAGGCTGCATATGGGACGAATGCTCTGGCTTGATCATGCTCTGTTTTCTCCTGCTTGATATCAGCTACTAATCTGTGCTGCTGCAAGGGACCCCTCAGTGAAGATAGGGCTAGTTTGATTTTTAAGGGCACAAGAGCAGTCTAAACTTAGTATAGCTGGTCAGCTAGGTCTCGGGTGATAGAGATGGACTTTCCTAAAGACAAAATTAGTATGTGCTCTGAATTTTCCTGTAAAAGAATCTTCTGCTGACTGGAGAGAAAGCCTAGGCAGATTAACCTGTTGTCCCTCAAGTTAATCCTTATGCATATCACTTGTCTTTTAATGACATTGATCATTGACATCAGTAGTTGGATGCTGAGCAGTGAAGTTTAGACTTCAAAATTGCCAGTTCACACTTTGAGAGCACTTGTAGTGTATTTTAAACAGCAAAATGTGTTGCATCTGTGAAATACCAAATTGCCTTTCATTAGGGACAGACACTTTTTCCACTGTCTGTGTATTAAAATTTTTTAATGTAATATATATATAAATAACAAATCTATGGAATCTCCTAAAATAGTATCTCCGGAGTGTTTCTCTGACGTTATTGTGCATTTTTGTATGTCTTAGTTATGCCTGAGGAGTCTGAAAACTTTCTTCAATATGTCCTATAGCATAGCAAGCGTTACCATGGTACCTTTTAACATTTTTCCAATCAGCAGATGGAGCCACAAGGGGAAAAAAAGATTAGAGTGAAGAATTTTGGAATGGAATAATGCTAAAATAAACTTGTTATAAAAATGCTCCATATGATTGATGATAAATTAAAGGAAACAGTCCTGTAATGTATCATCTGTTAGTTAAACAAGTACTCTCATTTATCTGCTCTGTACATAACTAAAGTAAATTATTGTAAATTAGTAACAACTAATGACAGCCTTACTTAACTTGAAGCTGTATCCCTTATTTAAGCCCTCACCCTAATATTTGAAAGAGTGGAAAAAATTAACCTTCAGGATGTTTAGTATTGTACTTTCTCAAAAGGTAAAATTAGAATAGAGCCATCAGACTGAATGTGGCAATCGGGAATGTGGTGATTTAAGATTTTCATAGAGTTGGTTTGCCAATGAAGTTAGCTCCTTTCTGGAGATGGGGTGGGGTGCGAGAGGGGAGAGATCTTCCCAAAGGATATTAAGTGGTAGCAAGGCTCCTCACCAATCCATTGAAGACTGATAGAGATGCTTAAATGAATCCATAGTTTACCCAGATTTTCAGAAGCACATATTCCTCACCACTGCCAAAATACATCACTTTGCCCTGTTTCAGAGCGCCTCACCCAGTGTGGGTTTTGTGATGTTTCCAGGAGATGAGCTACGTATTGAGGCTTTAAATCTGTTTAAATGTGTTGCTTTTTTAATATAGTCAGTCTTATGATTGAGCTTTTTTAACTACAACATGCTTGTTGAAGACATACTGCTTTATCAGTATGGAATGCTTTGTATGCTCCAGTTTCAGCTTGTCACAGGATAAGGATGTGTTTTGCTCCAACTGTTGTTCAAGATGAAATTTTTTTTAGATAAAGAGTATATAAATTGCAATATGGATTGTACAGTCCAGTAACCAGGTGCTGAACTTACTCTACTCTGGCACTTCAAAGAACAAGAGAAGTTAGACAGTAAGAGGATCAAATTATTTTTGTCCTTTTGTTTGCTTCACTTTTACGGTGACCAAAATAAAGACATGGGGGAAGAGTCTGAAGCTCCATCTAAAATCAGCAATTCCTCAACATGTATTTTGGCTCCATCAGAATTCTTCCTGCTGCATGAAGCTCATTGAAAGGAAGAAGCTGGGTATTTTACAACACTACAAGTGTAACTGCATAAGTGTATCTCAGATTTTAACTTGGAAAAATGATAGCTTGAACCTTACTTGGTGATTTGTGTTACATTAAGGTGCTGTTGCATTGGCTATTAATACTGTATCTCTTCTGTGAATGAACAGAGAATTTCAGTATTCAGGGTGACTATCTTTGGAAACATTAAATGCATATACAAGCACTTTGAAATGGCAGAATGTAATTAGAGCCGTGAGTTTGACAGTAATTCCTACAGAATTACAATATTTTTCACTGTGCAGAAGGCAAAACTAAACGAAATGGATGTTGTTAGCATCTGGTAAGCATGATCACAGTTTTTTTGAGATGGTTGGATGTCATATTTATAGCATTCTGAGTGAGATCTATAGCTGTGACTGATTGTGCCTTACCAATCAATTGTTGCATCTCAGTCTGCCTGATTTGTAATTGGGCGTTATGGAGGATGCCTCTTTCTGCAGCTCCAAAATATGAGGGGGGAGGAGGTCAAGTTACCTTTAGTCATTCAACCAGGAGTGCTCCAGTGCAATCATACATGCAACCACATGCTGAAGACCTATTATTTGGGAAAGCAACTGTCTAGTATTTTCCCAGTGCAGACAATTGCCAGGGACAGAATAGGTTCCTTGAATTCAGTTGTCCTCCTCCATTTAAGATTAGGAAAAATGCCGCTTTAGTTCTGTTCCTGCAGATTCTCTGGTCACCTTCTTGCTCCTGTTATACCCTGTACTAACTGCTGGCTTTGCTGCATGCATGACGTATTAGCACACATGTTTGCCTAGTGTTAAAAGAAGATTCATGATTTGAGGCAGCATAGGTGTGGGTTATTTGCGTAAATTCCTTGCATTCTTCTAGTTCTGCATGAATTTCTATAAGTGGTTCACTAAGGAGTATGTACGCATCATAAGTGTGAATAAGAATATGTTCATTTCTCAGTCTATAGGCCAAAATGTGTATTTACTCACTTACTACTTTCCATACATCACAGGTATCCTTTCAGGATGGTTTAGCTCTATGTGAAGCCCCCTGCTCTATGGGATTTTCCTGGACTGCAAAATTTCTATTGTTTTTTTTCCTGTTTTCATGCAGTGTCTTCTATAATGGTGTTATGGTCCATGACGTATGTCACTGAAGTATGAATAGTGAAGATGATGATCATTAGAAGGAAGATAATGGTAGCAGGGTCCCAGTTGGGTTTTAAATGAATCTAGAGATTCTGATTTGCTGAGTTTAAAACAAGCCTTCTGGAGCAAATGAGAAAGATTCCTGTAATCTTGCACTATTTGTGCATCATTGTTAATTAAAGGGCTTCGTTAGACTTAACTGGATCCTCAAAAATATTATAAATGAGAGAAGTGTGTATTTGCTTGCTTCTGATCTTTCTCTTAGATATTCTACGAAGAAAATTCTATCCTAGTGAATAGTGAGCAGTAAAAGATTTGATGGGAGAACTGAAATATCATTCCATTTTATACTTGCATGAAATGTGGTTTTATTCATTAATTTATTCATTTATATATTACTTCACCTCCAAAAGGTTTGTTATCTTCTCACAATGCAAGTAAGAAAATGTAGTACCTCTTCTGAAATGTTTATAATGTAGTATCTGTACACGTCTGCAGTACATTCCAATAAATGTTGTGGGGCCCTGCGCAGGTAAAAAGGTCTCCTGCAAGACTTATTGTGGAGTTACCTCTCAGATTCTCATAGGATATAATAAAGAAGAAGTTGCATGACTTTCCCCGCCCCCCCCCCCCCCCAAATAAAAGCTAGTATATAGCATCTATGACAAATTATTTAGTATACAAAGTAATTACCTGGTGTCTCTGATGTCTGATGTTCCTAGAATGCAGAAATTGGTAATGAGGAAGGCTCTCTAGGTAGATTTTCTGAGCAGCTATGATGGCATGTAGACCAGAAGCTGTAGGAATATGGTTTTTGTCCCAGGAGATAAGCTTTTTTTTCTGAAACAATTTTTTTTAATAAGTACGTATTGTAACGTAGCAATCAGAAGATAATTATATCTAAAGATGTTTAAAATTCAACTAGGTTTGGATTTGTTGGTTTTTTTTTTTTTCACATTTGCTTGGTTCTATTTTTGCAGTTGCACTCCATGTTTTTGCCTTTATTTAGTCAACTATATTTGGCTCAGAAAATGTGTCATTACATTATATACACTGACTAGATAGCTTCCTGTATTCATATTTTTAAATTGTAGATGGTTGAAATGGAAAAGGCAATAAATGCACGTATTTGTCCTATTACCGTTTTCCAAGGTTTGCTGTGTCATCCTGTAAAATTTTTTAACTGTAACTATCAACAAGTTCTTTGTCAGAGATTTGGCTTTCTGGAGTAAAATTGGTAAATGATGATACCTTTCCAGGCTTCCTCTTACTAAGTAGCATGTGGGACAGAGCAGAGGTTTCAACTGAGAACAGAAAATCCTTGAACACCATTCAGAGTATTTGGGATTTACGAGTATTTTTAAAGTATGCTAAGCCATTAGGTGGACAAGCTGCTCACCAACCTGTAGTTATCAAAAACCCCAACTCTGTTATGCTAGTCTCCGAGAGAATAGATTGTTACTTATTTGCCACCTGAGGAAATAGGAGGAGAGATGAGGAAGAATTATCTCTTTAAAAAGATACTAAATACGGAAAGAATGATGATTAAAAGGCCATCGAGTTGCTTTTCACAGAAACAGCTAATGAGAAGATTGAATTAGGGGAGAGAAGTATACAGCTCATTTAATGATTAAGTGGAATTTGTTTGTTCCAAATGCTATTCAAACATTTGAACTGCTAATATGCAGATAGCTTCAGTCTGAATTACTGAGTAGGCATTCACTAAATGTAATTCATCTGTGGTAAAATCTTATCAGCCCTCAACCGTTGACTGTCTCTTTCCATAGCCTGTAGAGAGAGTTTAGGATGACTAGGTTTCTAACTTAAGCCCTTCCACTAAGTTCCTAAAATTAAGTGTGTTGAAAATTGACTTAAGGGACATGCCACTCAATGACAAAACTAGCTTTGAACCTGGAAACTCCCACCTGCAATCTGTATATTAACTTGTCAGAAACGTGTGCTATATATGGGTGGGATAAAAACAGTTGTGCTGTTTATGGTCACTTTGCATTTCTGTTGAGAGGCAATAATTATACTTGAGATGGCTTTTTGTGGCTATTTTAAACACATTGAATTCTCATTGACATCTGAACTTTCCAAGCAAACATTCATAGATCTCATTCATCGCCTTTATTTGTTGCTCTGAAAAAACTTGTTTGTGTTGGTCAGCCTCTTACTATCTAGGAATTAATTTTTCACAAATACCACAAATGGCAATAATGAATTATAAAAGCCACCTGATCTTAGCCAGCTTTTTAAAATTGAAATTCTGTATCTTCCTTTTTTCATCTATGCCACTAACATTGAGAGAATATCCTCTTTTCTGTAAAATACGTGGTCAAAAATCTGGCTTCCAGCAGTGTCAGCAGTGCCCTTTTCCCAAGTCAGTAACCTCTTTTGGGCTAAGCTCTGAAATGAACCTATCATGGATATGTCTAGCATTTTATGACCTGGCCATGATCAATGGAGAATTAGTCTTGTGTTACTTTTCCATTCCAGTTAATCATTTTGCAATTTTGAAACAGTGGAGGGAGTTTAGTGTTATAAAGAATGTAATATTAACATTAGGAAAACTACTTTCTCCTGAGTAATGTCACATAGTTGTTGATACCACACAAATGTGACCTTACATAGGAGCTTGGTAATCTTGGATCCCAACATTAATAATGTTTAATTATATGAAATGATTTATCATTATGTTGATTAATTTCCTTCAAAATGTAAGGCAAATGTTTTACAACACTGGTAACCATTAGTACTACATCATTGGGACATAGGACAATTTTATGTTCTTTTGATTAATTGTATCTCATGTTGTCTTATTATAGCAATGTATTTTTTTACTAGGGATTCAGTGAAGAGGGTGACCAATGAAGAGCACAAAGGACAAACTTTGCCGTTTTCAATTTGCTATTTCAAATTCTCTGTAGCGCTCTCCTTAGCTTTAATGCAGGTGGAGGAGGAGTGACCTGTTATCCAGACTTTCATGCTGATTCCTAATTCTGTATCTGATAGCAGTGGTTTTGAAAAGACAATTCTCATCTATGAGAGCTTTTTCACACTCTCTGAGTATAGCAGTAGGATATTTACTTTGTTGTGTTTTGTGAATTTTTCCAATAAATTATTTAATGCTTTGTTGCAGTTTGCAAGCAGGGAACTATTCCTTTTTAAGCAACAAATATTAACTAGGAATATACTGGTTTTTTCTTTTTTCCTGGCAAACAGTCTTTGAGAATATTTTCGAGTCTATGTTAAGAAACCTAGTTGCCCTGTCCAGGGCAAAAAACCTGCTTTTCTTTGAGGACTTTGGTATTTTTAAGTTTACCAACTATTTCTAAATTAAACTTGTCCTATTAGAACCATTAATGTGTTTCCAAATTTCTGCAGAGTCTCTTGCTAAATTATTCTTCAGATATGTTTCTGGTCTGATTTTTTTTTTTTTTCTTCCTTTTGCTTTCATCTTCTTCTTCTTGACTGCCCGTATATGATTTTTCTCTTTTCCTACTCTTAATATGTAAGTGAGGACCTTCATTCTTTTTCTCATGTGCATCCCTTTTTTCTGTAGATACAGCATTTCATTACCCTTCCAAGGAAGGATATTTAAATAACAAGGTTTGTAGTTTTTAAATCTCCTTTGGTTCTTTTTTAGTTTCTTTTTTGGTTGGTGATAAGAAACTAATTAATTTCACTCATTCCTGTATGCTTTAAATCTGTGGACAGTGTTTTTGGATGACTTCTGTCTTTCAAGTCAAAATAAAATGAGTTTTTATTCTGATAACATTTCAAACACTCAAATTTGTCATTAGGGAATTCTTCAGCTTTCAAGCGTTTCTACAGGATCATTATTTTTCGTGAAAAATGAGAGTTAAAATCTTCATCAGTTGTGCCTATGCTTGTATGTAAGATATGAAGCTGTAGCATCTGCTGCTAAGAATGATGTAACTGATCTGGTATTTAAAAATGCCAGAGTGAGTAGGTAGTTGTGGGAGATGATATGAACACTTTTAGCAGGTGCCTTGGTTTCCAGTAACCATGGACCTTAGTATGGGATTATAGATACCTGACTTTTTAGTGTTTACTGGTTGATTTTTTCACTAGAGTCTTGTTTGAGTTTCACCTTTTGTATGTGGTGTACAAATATTCAAACAAGTAAACAATTACACTTTACAGAGTAGTTAACAGGCATATAGGTATGAAGCCAAAGATAGAATTTGCAGTGAGTAAACATGGGACAGAAATAGGAATGTGAAGGCGAAGGAATCTATTTTGGAGCAGGGAGTTGTTCTTGTGCTTTAAAAACTCTCAGGAACACACAACAGGTTTTTTTGAGCTTCACAGCTAAGATTGCTTTGCTGTAGACTTTACACCTTTCAGTGCTCACTTTATTGAAAGATTTTGTTTGAAAAGTTGTGCACCACAGACACTACAATGCATTGCATTTGTTTTGCTTTGCCAATTAATGAATACTTTTGTTTGTTGTTTGTTATGGGTTTGGTTTTTTCATCTGGAAGTGATCATTAGCAACATGTGGGAGATCTAAGCTGAAGAGAAAGTGAAAAAGTCATTTCACTTTAAGGCTAATATTTGCTATTTTTATTGCACCCAAAGAAAAAAATTCTACGAGAAACAGTATTTTTGTGTCATTCCAGTATTAGTCAAAGGAGCTATAGCATTAACCAAAGGCTGCATATACACCTACAGTGTAGCATTTTGCTCTTGTGTGCTGATACTGTTAGAGTCCTCTCCTCATTGCCTCGAATGCGGTTCAATTCAGCACTGGATGCTGCAGTCTTCTATTGTGGTGCAGGTCACGTAGCAGTGAATGAACAAGGTTGCATGAATAATGTGCTTTTTATTCAGCGATTGGATAAAAATGAATGCCCTCAACACCTACGTACATCCAATCTCCACCACTTCCTGTGTGCTTATTCTTCCCGAAGCTTTAATTATTTATCCTTGGAGAGAATTTGACAGTTACAAGTAGTCACGACTCAGCAGGTTAACCCTAGAAACACCAGAACCGATCTCCATATCAGGTACACTCAAATGTCTCATGGAATCAAATATTGATTTTGAAGTGATGTGACTCCCAATTAACAGAAAAAAATTGGCATCCCTAAATCTACGTATATATATAAATCTAACACTGTTTTTAATGAAATTAAAATTGGTCTAATATTCTTGCTAATTTCAAGAAGTGGTCTTAAAGACTGAAGATTGCAATATGCTCTAAATACTGACATTGGCATTCTGCAATGGTAATGCATTTTCAGGAGAGAACGGTCAAGTAATGGGGAAAGCAACATTAGTTAACAAGCCAAAATATGTGCACAGTTGCCCATCATACGGTATTGCATAGTGATGAGAAAAAAAAATAGAATTACGTAAGATGTCTGCTGATTTTGCTACTTGTCTTTCTAAAATATGTTCAAATTACAGCAAAACTGTATGCATAATAGGAGTCAGTATATCAATATACATGAAGAGAAAAAGAGCCTTAGAAATAAACTGCTTCTTTATATTGGTTATAGAGAGAGAAAGGGAGGGAGACCGTGTGTGTGTGTGTGTGTATGTATATAAAGATATATACATTTTGTCTACTTGATCTGAGTGCAAGAAGATCACCAAAGAAACAGTAAAATTATTTTTCATGTGAACATTTTGTTTCCTAAAAATATTTGTTACGTGGCTGCATTTTAGAAGCCAATGCTAGAAAAGCCAATATTACACTACATTGCCGCAGCTTGTTTTTGCTGAATATTTTGTCTCCCCTGCCCTCCACGCTCCCTAGCAATAGTGCCCTGCACGACCCAAAATTTTTTTCATTCTTTTCTTAGGGAGGGCTTCCACACTTTTATATCAAAATTAGAAGTAACAGCAGAATATCGTTACTCCTGGGGTCCATAATCAGGATCCAGAATAGCACAGAGAAATTTGTATATGTTTTTACCTGTAGATTGTACCCTTGCTCTGTTGAATAATGTTACTGTATGTGCTGGTTTTGGGTGGGATAGAGTTAATTTTCTTCACAGTAGCTAGTATGGGGCTATGTTTTGCATTTGTGCTGAAAACAGTGTTGATAATACAGGGATGTTTTAGTTATTGCTGAGCAGTGCTTACACAGAGTCAAGGCCTTTTCTGCCTGTCACACCACCCCACCAGCGAGTAGGCTGGGGGTGCACAAGAAGTTGGGAGGGGACACAGCTGGGACAGCTGACCCCAACTGACCAAAGGGATATTCCAGACCATATGATGTCATACTCAGCATATAAAGCTGGGGATAGAAGAAGGAAGGGGGGGACATTCGGAGTGATGGCGTTTGTCTTCCCAAGTAACCGTTACGCGTGATGGAGCCCTGCTTTCCTGGAGATGGCTGAACATCAGCCTGCTGATGGGAAGTAGTGAATGAATTCCTTGTTTTGCTTTGCTTGCGTGTGCGGCTTTTGCTTTATTTATTAAACTGTCTTTATCTCAACCCATGAGTTTTCTCACTTTTACTCTTCCGATTCTCTACCCCATCCCACTGGAGGGGAGTGAGCGAGCGGCTGCGTGGTGCTTAGTTGCTGGCCGGGGTTAAACTATGACACTGTATTGTCTGACTGGACTGGGTGAATCACGGCAGGTGGGGGCAAATCTGTCTGTATCATTAGGCTGCATAATGTAGGAGTATGCCCAGTACTGGTAGCTACTAATGGATTGATTTAAGCCTTAACAGTTACCTAGAAAATCTACGCCTGATACAGACCTTACTTATCTCCCCATGCTAAGAATAGACTCGAAAGTGTAATGTGAGGTGGTTTTGTTTTGTGCTTTTACTTACAAACAGTAAACAATTGGGTGACTGATTACAGTAGCAATTTACCCAGAGTTGTGACAGCCTCTCTGAATTTTTAAAAAACACTAGGTGTTTTCCTTGAAAGTAACACAGTGGCCCAGTGAATAATTAATTCACAGAAGACGTTCCCTGTGTTACCTGAAAGATCGGAGTAGCTATTAACAGCATGTCCTTTTTGCCTTTTGTTCTAGGAATTATTAACTGTAAATATTAGGGTTAAGCTTGTTTCAAACCTGTTGGTAAACTGCAAATTGCATAGTGTCATATTTAGTGCTATTGAAATGAGTGTGCAACGGAGCAGCTGGACCAGTGGTTTGAGATTTGCCAAAACACCGAGGAACCTTGAGTTTTGTATTCTAATAAGTTATAGTGATCATGATCATGGTGAGATGGATCTTTGACAGATGAACTGAACTGGTTCTAATTGCTTTAGTATATGGAACTTGGCAAACTCAGATTTTAAATTTTTGAGTGTTAACATGAGGGATAATAACTGAAATAACCATAATAAAACAAGTGTACTGAAGTACAATGACGTGCCGAGGTACTGTCAAGCGATTCTTTTATGCATTTATGACAGGTTTATCCCAGTCTGAACGAAGATACGGGTGAAAGGTAGGTTGGCATGTATCCTGAGATAGATTAAGGGCATATGAACAGTCTCAGGATTTTGGAGAAAGGAGAAAGTGGTCTGAAGCTCCAAACTTACATTAGTAAATCATTCTTACCCATAAATGTAAACACTGCTCTATGGCATAATACAGAGTCTTTTTGCTCCAATACGATGACAGCAAAACAAGTCCTGCTAACCATGTTGATTATATTCCTGATGTCTTTGACATTATCTGTGAAGTTTTGCAGTGCTGGTAATATCTCTCATAATACATAAATTATGTTTATTAAAAACATTAGATTTTAAGAAATGTAGGCTAACACTATGGTGCCTTCCTCTCTGGAGGCGTGGGTAGAATTTCATGTTTTTCCCTGCCTGCTTACTCCATGAATGTTTTGTTACTTAATATCTTTGAGACCTCCCCTAGTTTCATTAACTGTTGATTGACCGATGATACACAGATAGAGTTACAGAGTTACTGAGCAGTTACAGAGGTAACCAAGGAATGGAAACCAGGCTAAAGGGTCATGAATTTGATAGTCACTCTGTATATGTAAAGGACACTTTTTTGGTAGTTTCCTAGCAACTAATTTTAATTTACTTTGGCCAAAGTTCTATTTAAAACAAACAAATTAATGATGGTTTAGAAAATAAATAGCTTTCTCAAAAAGGCGCTTTACAGCCCTTAAAGAATATTTTCTTATTGGGAAAGTTCAGTAAAATCTCTGGTGGTGCCAAATGAATATTCTGCTGGTTCAACCGACTGTTTATTTATTAATAAGATTCTGGGTATCTGCTGTACTGAGAATTTTCAAACTTTATTATCTTGAAGTAAAAATTAATTGATAAAAGGGAAGATTTGTTGTGGGGAACAGAAAAATGCATCTTTATTTTTGAGTGTTACTATCTATGTTATGATGAATTTACCTCCTTTTTTTGGTCAGCCTTTTGATCTGTTTCCTCATTCATAGCTACAAGATAATTTTGTGGACATAATTAAAAATTATAGAAAGATGAACCATATGATCCTTCCTACACTGCTTATGTGTCATGCTTCTGTTCGCTGTGCATCACCTCTCCTGGCAGTACATATCCATCCTTAAGTGATGGAAACATCATTTCTGCTGCAAAGGACCCCCTCAAGGCTGAGGAAGATGGTTTATCTCTTGATGACATTTTATAGACTGCTTTCTTTCAAAAGCACGAAAAGCTGAAGCATCAATTGAAATAGCGTTGCTGGTCAGTGCAGTATGCTTCTGAACAGATGAGAAAGGCAGGCAGGATATTGCTGCCCTCTTAAACAGGATTAAATTGTGGTCTTACTTTCTGATGGCCAACATTCACTTCTTGCTGCCGTGACATGGCCTTAGAGGGACTTAGATACAAGTTTTTCATTCTCCTTATTCCCTCTTTTAGGTGTGATTTGCAGGCTGGTGATATAGCTGCCCATAGATGCTAATGCTCCAGAGAGAGTTAATGTGCTCTGTAGAAAGGAAAAGCTCCTTCCAGCTTCTTTTGCATCTTGGACGGCAGAGGGCAGGTGTTAGTTTTGTGTGACTGAAAGTTTATTGTGTGGAATGGCTGTGTGTGTACACATGAGGAAAGGGTCTGCGTCCTAGAAAGAGTTACAAAGATGTAGTATAGAGCAGTTAAATATAATTTATGCTTTTTTGTGCATATAGGAAGTTTTTTTGTAGCAGAATATTCTTTTGCTTTTTCTTAAAGAACTTTTGTTTTGGCCAAAGATGTTAAAACAAAATTAAAATGATACTGGCAAGGTAAGAAAGAGTGTCAGTCCAGGAACATTACCATCTACCCACACATCACTGTGCTGAAACCTCTAATATCTTCCTTTTCTCTCATTTAACTGTCATCACGGTGGTCTGTGAACATTCATATTGATATTTGAGTCACTGCACAGGAGGCAGACGTGTATATTTATTCTGATACAAAATTTTGTGCAGTAGATTTATTTTGGCATTAACTGTTGAGTTTAATTGTACTTAAAGATTTTGTAGCCACATGGCAATCCTAATGCTTGTATCTAAACAACAGATTTCTGCCTGTTTAGATATGCTGGTCAGGCATATGTTGGTCAGGTGCTGTGCAAAATCAGGCTTTTAGTAGTTACACAATGTTATGTGCAAAATCATGTTTTTATTGGTATAGTTTCTTGCACTTGGGTAGACTAGTGGCTTTAGTAGGACAAAGCACTGCTGTGGCATTGTTTTGGTAGTCCTAGAGAGATAAAGTGCTGCTAGTCATATTAAAATAAAATATTAGTTTAAAGGTAATTGCAGTTCATGGTGGTCAGTAATAACTGTTAGAGAAGAGGCTTAACATGTTGCTTCAGTGGTACATAATAATTTCAGAACAGTATAGATCCTTACTCTTTCCTATCCCAGTCAAAGTGAATAATAATAGCAGACAATCAACATTTATACAATGCTAACATGTTGACTGTAATGATAGTGTTCAGGTAGTCTCACAGATATGCTGTCGCTTAGACTTGTTGAACTACGTGGAGATAACAGCACTACTGTTGCCAGCAGGTAGTAAGGCTGATTGTTTTCAGTGCCACTTAGTAGGATTTTTCCTTCTACTTTACTTATTGCCTTAACAGGCCTTCTCAGGCCGCGTGGTGGTTTCAACATCCCTTTTCCCTTTCTCCCTTCTGGAACTGGGAGCTAGCGTCAGTGTCTCTGCCGGTGGCATTTCTCCTCCACCTCTTTGTCTTGGCACCAGTGCTTCGTTGAAGCCCAGTTCTCAGTGTGCACTGTGCAGCTCTGAAGGTGGGCTATGGATGCACGCATTTCTCAACTGACCCTCATAGCTGACCATTTTCTCCTATTCTGGGATAGCTCCTCTGACCTGGGTACCCATCAAATAGCTGTGCTTGGCCAGTGGGCTTCAATTTCTGCTTGTCTGTTCAAGCTCTGGCCCCAGCCTCTCAGCTGTACGTCCTTGCTACATGTCTTTGTTGTTACTGAAATCTGTTCCTAGCTTATGTGCCCAAAGTCCTTCGGAGAACTGCTGACCTTCAGGATACCAGTAGCTTCCATCCTTTCTCAACCTTAATTGTACTGAAGCTTCTCAGGAGCTTGTCCTGCTTGGGCAAACAAAACAGATTTTCTGAGGGTACCTAGAGAAAGTCACTATATACTTTTGTTATAGCAAAGAAATACACAAGTTGCTGTGGACGACAGTAAAGCAGTACACACATCTTTGTCTCCATTCGTCTGCCACTCTAAACGTTTTTAATCTTGGAGTCCTTTTTAGAGTGAAGGATGCTTGCCTCCCTTCTGGTCTGCTTCAGTGCATGGAACTTAAGACAGAGTTTCTCAGTTGTCTCATCTGCAGCTGTTTTACCTCTTGCCTTTCCTCACATAACTAGCAATGGAATTTGTAAACTTCAGTTAAGCAATCATTTAAACAGCTATTTAAATCCTGCCACCCACCCCTGCTTCATTACTGGGTCTTTTGCAGGTTGTCCACCTGTTTGCCATGCCTATTGTCATATCTAGGTAGTCCAACTCAAATGTAAGGAAGACAAGCAACCTAGCTGAGAAAAGAATACATCCTTAATACGTGCATGCACGTGTGCATGCCTGTGCACACGCACATATACACGTGTCTGCGGATGCCTCTTCCACCTGACTGTACCCAGAAAGAAGTTAACCATCACTTCAGGTCAGATAACAAGCAGCATTAGCGTAAACAGGTACAGTGACTCACACCAGCAATTTGTACAAATAATGCAAAGTACCCCACATTCTGAATTCACCGGGATGAGTGCTGCTGCGAATAACCCTCCACTGGCGCTATTATCCACTGCTGCAAAATTGCCAGAATTCTTTCAGCACAAGCGCTGATCGGTAATGGCTTTGCTATAAATACAGCACAACGTGTAACTCTTTGTTTGCCAAGAAAATCTGTGTGGTTTGGTGGCACGCGTTAGTGGGTTGTGTTTCAGGGTGAAGTTGATGTGAGTGGGTATTAGGCATTTGTCCTGGCCTATGCAATTCATACATTTCCTCTCCCTCTTCACAGTCCATGACTGCTTATCCCTACCCTTGCTCTGCCTTCAGTTCAATATGTTTAGTGAATCAGCATTTAGAACTGATCTGGCTGAAAAAACCAGCAATTTTTTCTGTGTTATTCTTCAGCCAGATGCCACAGCATGCGTTTTATGGCAGCACAGCAAAGGTGATGCAGTGACAGGAGAGTGAGAGCAGGCTGAACAGCTCTGTTACTGCCACCAAATCTCTGCACATACTGCCAGAATTTTGGTCTGATGTGCAACATAAGAAAAAGATGGCCATTTATACTCTCCGTTGTTTTTTGATTCTTATAATTTCGATTATACTCTTTTAATTAGGGGAGGGGGAACATACGGATTTGGGAAAGTTTGGTATTTTTAATGGACTGCTGTCTGCTCAGATAATGTACAATTAGCCCTGCCTGATGCCTAAAGCTACAAAAAAGAGCATTGTGCATTTCTCCACATCATCCTTTCCATTGCTGCTCTTCTTGCCAATATTTAGCTATCTTAATAAAGAGTAGGTACTGGATTATAAATCTTCTCGTGGTGGTAAAACACATATTTGTATGTATACTGTATATGTAATAAATTATTTTGTCATGTATTTAAAAAGGAAAATAGCAATAAAACAATTTACATTTTCATAAAAATAAACATACTTTTTGAATAACAACCAATGAAGTATCATTATTTTAATAACCTATACCTCATAGGTATTTTTCTACATTTTAATCAGTTTACCTAAGAAATTTTGTACAAAAATTCAGAAACAGTTAAAATTCCCAGACTTGCATTTGGATTGGGAAACCTGTGATAAAGTTCCACTCCTATTGAAATCAGTAGGAAACTCGTGAAGTCAGAACTTCATATACGATTTTTCTAAAGCAACTTTGCAAACCATTCCCAGGAAAATTAGATATAAACAGAGTAAAAAGAAAGTTCACCCAAAAAACCCTACCAAAACCCACCAGAACAAAAATAGACACCTTATTACAAAGTAGAAAAGAGAACAACTGAATTATTAAGTGCATCTCATGAATGAGAAGCAAAAAGACACTGGGTTGACAAATAAGTAAGTGACTGGCTCCCCATCAAAGGAAGACAGGAGAAAGAGTTCTTGCATAATTTGTCAGTGAACTAGGTTGCTATTTACTTTCTCCTACGAATGTCCAATTTTTCTATATTGTTTAAAATAAAAACACTTGGAGACACTTGGACGTTAATGCATATATGCCCAGAAGAACTGTCATTTCCATCAGTATGAGTGCATCATAGGACCAGAGAGAAGGTTATGGGCCTCTTATTACATTATTCACAATACAGTGCTGTTTGTTGACCATGTGATAGTTTGTGGCCACAGAAGAAAACATGACTGGGGGGTATTTCTTTGGGAAGCAGAGTGCCTGTCTAGGGTGATGCTCCAGCTGGAGTGTGGCTCCTGGTGCAGAGGGCTGGCGGTAGCTTGGGACAGGGAGAAAGAGCAAGAGTGCCTACAAAGGGCTGTGGCAGGTGCAGGCAGCCACACAGACATGGCTGAGCTTCAGATTGTACTTGGAAAATACAGCCCCATTACACTGCTGCTACTGCTCTTTCTCACCTCGGGGGCTGGCTTAGAGAAAGGAAGAATTTACTGTAAAAATTTGAGTTTTCCTAAGAGCAGGTCCCATGTTACAAAATTGATTTAGTGCTGGTTTGCAGATTTTAATACACTCCCCTGTCTGATCCTGGCTTGCAAAAGCATAATGTCGTGTTCGGGTTCGGGTATTATCTCAGATCCATCTTTACTCTGAACTTTTATAGTACGTTGACTTTTAACAATAGGCCCCCAGGAACCACTAATGGAGCAGAAGGAGTTACAAGTTTCATTTTCTTCCAAATATTTCATGTCATATTTCACAGGGTGAAAGTGTCTTAAGACAAAATTGTTTCAGTATTTTCAACTAACAGAAAAAACATCCTCCTTGTTTAGGGTCAGCTTCTGGCTCAAAACCTAAGCATCCACACAGAAATTTGTAGGCATATTTCAGACCTTAATTTTACATTCCACTAATGTAAATTAAGTCGGAACTTGATCGTTAATGATTAGTGATCGCTGATTTTGAACAGTAATACTTCCAACAGTGTGGTGTTCCAGAGAAATAACTTGCAAAGCCGCAGATAATGCTCCCATTTACTGGCGCAGCCCACCCTTAGCAATGAGGTTGCCACGGAAACAGCAAAACTCTGATCGGGTGAGAGAGACGGGGCGAGAATGAAAGGGAGATGGGGGCAATTTACAGCAGTTTTTTGTTGAAATATATCAACTAGAATTTGTTAAAATTGTTTTAGGGTTTTTTTTGCTAGGGGAGAACCATAGCTTTTGCCTACAGGCCTTGGGGGTTTTTTTTGTTGGTGGTTGGGTTTTTTTTGCATAGGACAATAAGCTGAGGTCTGACTCAAACACCCAGTATGGAAAAAAATCTAAGTGTTGTGAGCCCAGTCTATGTTTTTTTCCTGAAAAATGTTTTGAAGTAGAAATACATAGTCATGGCTCCTTTTAATGACACTGACGGAAACTTCAGTGCTTTTCAATAGAATTTCTATCAGCTATGTGATGAGTCTCCCTTGAAATCACAGGAGCATGTAACTGAGCTCTGGGTGCAGGTATATCAGAGACACAGAGGAAGACAGAATATGATGTATTAAGTATGCACAAACAGAATAGATAAAATTATTTAGAAATATTTTTTTATTAAAATAGCTACCTACCTTCTTAAGAAGGTTAGATCATAATGCTTTTTAGCTTGTCTTGATGTTATCTTGCTTGTCTGTAACTACGTCATCAGAGTTTGTCTCACATAAATAAAGCTGGATTAGGCTGATTAATACATGGATAAGAGATTTCTAGTATATATCTAGCTCGTGCAAAGAAAGCTGGTATTTTCCTTTCTCAGTTAACTAATCAAGAGAAGAAATGCCCCCACAGGATATTAGAAACCTTTGTACTATTGAAACACTATCTTTTTATGTGAGGAATTGGCCATTTGTGATACTAAAGATTCTGCAAGACAATTTACTAAAGCAGAGCATTAACGCTTGTGTCCATCATGTGAGGAACAGCATTGTGTTTGCTGATGACTTAATGCTGCATCATAGTAACATTAATTGTTTAGGGCTTGTTGTAAAGAGGAATGTCAACTACGATGGCCCTGTGGCTACTTTTTGTGTGCTGCAATTAAAACTCGTAGCAACATCTACATTTAAGTTAGTCTGACATATTCACTGTTTCTTATAACTTAGCTAACCCAAATTCAGTTTGGATTTTTTTTCCAAAGTCATTGTCTTTCTCATGGTCATTTTTTAAAAATTCAGTTTAGTCCAACAGCAATTTTACTGCCACTGGCCAGAAGCTGTTGAAATGCAAATAGTCTTTCAGCAGAATTTTAACAGTTTCTAGCACTTGTTTGTATAGAGTACATATTTAACCACAGTGTGTTACTGGAACTAGATATTTTTGCTGGTTCTGATTATATGATTAATACTTCTGTAAATATGGGTCACTGAAAGTCACCTTTTTTGCATTCAGGAGAGTTTCTTACTACAGGTCGTGGAACGTAGCAGTTGTACTGCCTGCATTTCTTCTTTATGGTAATCACACCATCTTACCTGGTTTAGCTTGTGTATTGACAATGTCTCCTACCTTTTCATCTGCAGCAATTTAAATGCTTTTAAACCTCATCCTAACAATGGAAACCAAAATGTATTTTCTCCCCTTTCCTCCCTCTAATCTTACCCCCCAGTATCTTTTTTTTCCCTAATCTTTGCTGTTAATAAAACTTACTTGCTTCTGAAGTACAGGCTGCAGAGGTAGTTAAGATACAGAAGGAGAAAAGGTGGCAGCTAAGGATGAGCCCCTGAGAGCCACTTGGAGGGAGAAAAAGAGGAACAGTCACATGAGACATGTACTGCATCAGGGTGAGAGGAGGATCCATGAGAAAACAGAACTGAAAAAACAACGGAGAAAAAAATCCAAAAAAGAGGGAATGGTCAGAGATGCCAAAATAACCAGTAGTTCATAAGGAATGCTGTACTTCGTCAGAGGCAGTGTACACCCCCTCACTGTGTATGTGTTGCTAGGATTATGTATTTTGCATTTATCAACATTGAATATCCACCTGCCATTTTATTACTGAGTCAACAATGAACTTATTGTTCCACAGCCATTTGTTAGTCATGGTGGCAGTGTCTGGCTCGTATCCCTGCAAAAAGAAAAGAAAAAGGCTCATTTTCAACTTGGATCCACTTTACTAGCTGACCTAGCATAGGTGCAGATAGAGAGATTAGAGAGAAATGGCAGTTTGAATGTCTTGCTGTCAGTAGTGTTATGATAATAGTAGTAACAAGCTTGTTTAAGGCTAGCATGGTATAGTCAGTGTGCGAGCTACAGGCATATTGTTGGAAATGCCAAAGACATTATAATGCTCTGGCAATTGCTAGAATTAACTAGATCCTAATTTTAATTGCAGTTTGTGCCTATTACAAAGTCTCCTAATTGCACTCCTTATTTCCTGGAGTTGGATTTGAACCTGCTGCCTGTAGGGCAAAATTATCTACCTTTTCTAGTCCCAAGAACTATAAAGGGCAAGGTTTTAAAATGTTCAGTTCTCCCAATTTAGGGCCAGATTTTTAAAGGAGACCAGTTCCCAATCAGACACCGAAATGAGCACCAGATTTCAAGCACCAGGTAATTCAGTGGCTACTACGCCCCTGCACCGTCTAATATCAGATTTCCAGGAGAGCTCAACATCCATCGGATGTCTTGGTGGCGTTTCTGTGTCCAGTGAAGCAGTATCAGAAACTAGTCCTTTTGCTGGTGCTCCGGGAGGCTTTTTTCCTCTAGCTTTCCCTCTGCCTCTCTTTCAGTGGACTGATGATCATACTGTTTGTAAATATCTACTCTGCTAATAGGGTAAATAAGTATATGCATTTTTTTTTCAGGCAGTTTTTTGTTGGGTTTTATTTGCATCAGGGTCTCTGAAGGCAAACCTGTAAAATCTGTGAATCTGCTGGTGCACATAGAGAGCAATCGAACATCAAACGAAATGTGCACATTCATGTTCCCATCCTGGATGTAAATGAACCGGCTGAATGAACACGTCGGGGAGAAACCCAGATCTGACTCCCCAGTTTTCCTCACCTGCCACCCCTGTGGACACCCCGTGCATTTCTCCGGCAACACCCTCTATTCCATGGGGGCTTTGTGACCCACCCTCGTCTGCTCAGACACTGGCTTCATTTTCTGGTGTTTCTGCAAAAAAGGTGCCGCCTGTGCTCGAAATGGGATCTTCCACTATTTAGCAAGGCTTTGCTGAATGAGTCATCAAAGCCGGCTGGTATTGGCTGGGCTGGTGAGCACCCAAGGGATTGCCTGGCAGAGGCTGCGAGGCCTCGCTTCATTCACAGAAATGTGGGGATGCTAGCCAGCCCTTTTTCATTCACACGCACAGAATCTCATTCACATTTTGCAGTTTCGCTAGCCGCTTCTAATGAAGAGAGCCATTTGGGAGCAGTAGGGTTTTGTGGGCAGTAGAGACACGTAAAAATAGACTATGGTGTGTATATTTGCTGTTGCTATGCTAGGAGGATGAAGAGAGGAGTGAATGCTGTGTGGATGCTGTAGCAGGTTCGCAGTGTGGTGATGAAAGGCTATTCCGCAGATCACTAGAAACCTGCTTTTACACTGACTAGGACATTGCCATTACTCATCACTGCTGGGATAAGAGGTGCTGGCTTAACTTAATGTGTCATGAATATACTAATTAAATACCTGTATTTGAGCTGGCTGTTTCACTGTATTTGCGCTTAGTATACTGCAGCTTTTAGTCATGGGAGAGGGAAGGAACTCCACAGGATTTTTCCTTTAAATAGTGCTGCAGTTAGTCGTTTGGTTAAAAAATAACTTTGCACTATGCAACTTCTCTGGTCTGAATTTGTTTATAATGCAGTGTATTGTCCTACATCCAAAAGATGTTTTACAAAGAAGATCAATTTATAGAAAAGAGCCATATGACTTGTGATGGGCATTGTGTATCACAATGCTGTACACATTTTGTATTTGTCAAAAAAATATGGGAGAAATGAAATATATGTTTTCTGCATGTTTTGCTACTTCTCAGATCAAGTGTTTGTGGCTGATATTTATGCTTAATAAGACCTGGTGCATTTTTTTATTTTTCACTGCAGGATGTCCGTTTGCTGCTACCTGGACTTTTGAATATTCTTTTAGTTTTTTTCAGTTTTTCAGAATTAAACCAAACATTCCAGTGAATTGAAGATCCTCTTCATGTTTTTCTTCAGAGTGAATATCAGTGGTGAAAGAAAAAAACATCTGTTAAGCCTGTTGTTGGACATCAGAAAAATACTTTTCTTCACACATAGGTACTTATGTAATTCCTGCATTAAAATAGAAGGTTGTTGTGGAGTAACAGGGGAGAAGGATTTCTTTCTCTATCAAAAATTGGGTGTAACAGTTTCCGTGAGAAACAGCATTGACACAAAGGCACTTGTAAAGTCTGTTAGGCTGCTTTTGTGGAAGAAAATGTGTATATTCTTTAGTTCTGTCGTCTGTTCGGAAAACCTTTAAGGTGTCTGTGTTTTGCTGGGGGGGTGGGGGTGTATATATTTGTAAATATTGTCCAGATATTTGCTATCTAATTGTGACTTCTTTATAGATTCACAAATATGTGAAGTGGAAGAACATTTAAGCAGAAGAATAAAGTGTGGTGTTTCATAAAGGCTGTTAATTCAGTTTTAAAGGTAATTGCCTTTGGTACCAAAAGGGTGGTGGTGGGGGGGAGGAATTAAAGGTTGGAAGGAAATATCTGTTTGAGAAGATAGGAAAAGGAAATTTGAGAATTGATTGGTGCTAGTGTGCTGTAAGTGGGTGGATGGGTTTTTTCTTCTTTTTTTTTTTTTTTTGCTACAGGAAGTGATTTGCAGTGTTCACTGAGCCTTTTGTTGAAAAGGGTCCTTCTCATTTGTGTGAGTCATGCTTTTGCTGTGAGCGAGTTGGCAGCTCTAAGCAGGACTGGGATCTCTGTCACAGAAAACTGTTACTTCACCCAACCTTAACAGGGAACCATAAGAAATTTCTTAAAAATATATATTTTTTTGTTCTTCCTTATACTCTTTTCTTTTTTACCCCAAAATCCTGTTATCCGTCCGTGTTATGAATCGCCTGCTATGTTAGCACAGGCATCTCCTGCGTTGGCATCAGATTTGCCAGAACATATGCAGGAAACCAGATAGAAGGGCATGCTTCAACGTACCAAGTATAACCGCTTCAGGAATGATTCAGTGACATCAGTTGACGATCTTATTCACAATTTGTCCATGAACAGCAAGGTCTCAGCAGTTGCTACGACTTCAACAGCACCTTCGTACCTGGTCTCGCCAGAGGTTCTCCGCAAGGACCAAGAAGATGGACCCACCACCCTGTGTACCCTCATCCATAAAGTGTCCCACTTGAAACTCTCTAACACAGGCAGCCTTTTGGGTATCAAAAACCTCTCCTCTGCAGTAAAGGAGCTTGCTGTCTCCAAGTTGCAGGGAAGCTCGAGTGCTTCTAGCTCAGCAGCAGGGGCTTCAGACAACACATGTAACCTTGTCTCTGCCACTTCGTGTTCTCAGCAGGACGTGAGCAAGATGAGTATGGGGAAAAAACCACGATCAGAGGAAATGCACCCGGGAGGTGAAGACTGGAATCAAAGTAGCAGCTTTGTTAATAAACCCTCTCGAGGATGGCTGCACTCGAGTGAGAAGATCCTGGGACCTGGTGTGACGTACATTGTGAAGGTTGGTCTGATTTCTTCCATTCTCTGTTTTTATCAATGAAAAATTCTCTGCTGGTTTTGATGACAGGCTAGACAGGCTGAAAGGATCTCTATTTGTATATTCCTTTTTTTGTGCATAATGCATGGTATGTAAATTCAGGAAGGCAGGGTTGGGAAGCTGTGTTAATTTGTTAAATTAGAGCAAACCTGCAAATAGGTTCTTTGTCAGATAATGTTCTACAGCTGTGTAAAAATACTGTTCCTAAGCTAAAAGCTGATTTTCTTACTTTTTGTTTTGGGTTTATTTTCCTTCTTCTGAATTTAGGTTTTCAGTGTTATGTAGCATACTGTATATATCTTGGATACATAGGCTTTCAATATGTCTGGTGCAATGTACAGGAGGAAAGAAAGACTCCTTGATGTGTGAAGAACTGTTAATCTTGCATGATATTTCAGTTTGAAAATACCTCTAAGGACATGTGTGTTTTTAAGTGAAATTATATTTGAAATCTTAGAGCAGTAAGGCACAGAGTGCAATTCTTATCATGTTCCACAAATAGAAATACTGTCGTGGGTAGAGCAGGAAAATGCAGCTTGTTTTACATAATAAGAATTCAGCCACCTTAGTTCTTACTGCTCTTTCCAGTTCATTGATACAGCATGTCAATAGCAGAGAATCCTAAGTTTACAGGGTAATATTTCCATATGCTTTGAAAGTATTTTGAAATGACCTGTTAAATTAGAGCCTTTGAGAGAAGCATATGTGCAATGTTTTTGTAGTCAGGTAAGATCCTGGTTACGCCTTCCAGCACTGTGTGCAGAAAGTGTAAAAATAACATTATTGTCCAGAATTTGTTCTTCAGTCACCTTGTTTTATTTGCTGAGTGGCTTTTGTATCTTAAGTGTTAAACTGTTTTGTAGCAGACTATTAATAAGATTACAAGTCTATTTTTAATCTTGTCTTATTTTGGGTATAAAAGTCACAGTGTGACTATACCAGGATGCTTTAAAACTGAGTGACAGCCTTGTTGCTTAACTCTCACTGGTTTTTCTCAAGTCTCATTATCAAAACCAGAGTGCATATTTAACAGTTGGAGCACTAGGAAGCAGTTTTCATTTCTTTTTGTTAGTGGTGATGGTAGATTTTGCAAGTGATGATAGATTGAGTAAGTTGGCCAATTCAGAGCACTATTGAAATTGTACTGTCTTTTTTACTACTCTGAAATTTACTGGAACGACAAAAGAGTCAGTATTACCTTTCAGAACACAAACTGCTGCTCTGTTACTGTTCGGGAAGTGTCTCGATAAAAATGACCCACTGATGGTAGGTATAGTGGTGTTGAGACCCCATCGTTCTTTTGTATGGAAATATTCTGTGTAACGGAAGGTCATTTACCATTTTCCCATTAGCTCAGGGAACTCAACTATTTTATTTTTTATTTTGCTTGGGATATTGTAAGTAGGCAGATGACTGTGAGAATTCACTGCTGCAGTTTGTTTTACCTGAAGTGATCCTTATGAGGCAGAAAAAACACAGTATTCAGTTTCTTAATTTTTTTAGTGGCTGACCTTCTGTATGCTAGAGGAAGCTGATATCCCTGAATTGAAAAGAGAATTAAAATTATATACAAGTGGACTTACATTTGAAGTTAATAATTAACCCATATCTAACACTGATAGTAGAACAAATTAGTGCAGCTGATGTCAAATACAAGAAAGTGTATTTATACACATTATGTATATCAGAATTTTCAAAATAAATCATTAGCACCATACAACTTACATTTTAGGTGTTTGTTAATGACATTAAAATGTATGGAACCTAGATTATTGTTTCTATTAAAAAAATAAGGTGATATCTTTAACTTCATGCTCTCTGGCATATAGAGTCATGGAACAATGCTCTAAATGTAAAAACAAAAAGGTTAAAAATAAATATCAAAATCAGTGGTTAATGAATGACTGAAAATAAACCAGCCCTGGTTAGTTCATAATTTGCCTGTTCATTAAGTATCTCAGAATTTTCCTCAGCAACTGCAGCGTTCATATAGATAAGAATAGAAGTGCAGTTCCCACATCATTAAACATTGTTAGTTCCCAGGGCTTTTATGCATTCAGACCATCAAATCAATACATAGATAATGTACACTGAAGGGAAACATTCCTTGGGTACCTCATGGCTATATTGACTATCTGGGGGACTTGTACCATGTTTAATTAGTACCATATGCCTTGCAGAAAATTCCATATGCCATTAGTTAAATGAGATAAAAATTAGATTTGTTGTTAACCAGCAAAGCTTTTATCATTTTGTGTGTAAATGTGCACTGGTTTACTATTTTCTCATTAATCCACATTCAAAACATGAAAATTATCTATGGGACAGGGTAAATTGTAACTACTGGGCAATTTGATAACTCACATTGGAATCTTCTGAAGTAAGAGATACAAAGTTCCTATGTGCAATGTATGACAAATCTGTAATTTTACTGCTGTCCTCACATTTTCACATATTACCCATTTTTTAAATGGGCAGTGTAACTCTAATGCTTAAAAATAGGTGTAGGATTATGGTAAACAGGAACTGTGATCTGATCTTCATGGTCTGCTGCGATGGAATTATTTTCAGCCATAAAAATACTGGCACTTTCTGTATTTTATTTTCTCCCTGTGAATTTCACGTTGCATTTTTATATATTATATTAAATGGAAAATTTTCACAAAAACAAAAAAATATTTTTGTGACAAATTAGACAATGACCATAGCCATATTAGGAGACATAAAGTGGTGAGGTACTGATATTTCGCTTAACGCTACTGCTGAACAGTTTAACAAATTATGGATTAATGAAAAAAAAGAAATAGTTTGCTGTGATGGAAGTCATTGAAGAGCTCAGTGTTTTCCCCATAGAGGGACTGATTACTATAGGGAGTGATTATAAATGTTCATGTCAGAAAAACAAATACATGTAATAAAAAAGTGTAAAACTGTGTAATGTAACAGTAGTTAAATGTTTCAATGAAATCTGTTTGTTTCCAATGATAAATGTCTGCTGATGAGTTTAATTGGGTAATGGCATGGACGTTTTGGGTTTTGTTACATTTAATTAAGAGCACAATCAACAGTCAAGAGGCAAATGTATGTCTGTCTTTAGGTAACTCATGGTTGGGTTTTGTAACAAGTGCTGATGAGCTTAAAATGCTGCTTCTCAGCAGTTCAAAACTAAATAGAAAATACTATAGCATAATTTTATATCTCTATATACAGTACATCCGAAAGAGCTAACGAGCCGTAAAACCAAGACAGTGGTACAGAACAGACCTGGGTAAATCTAGTGTTAAAAACCAGATATAAAGGTAGTATCTGAGAGATAGGAAGGAAAAAGAACTTCATCTAAAAGAAGCACTGCAAGCCAGGCAAATAATATTTCAGTGAAAAGCATATTAAATTATTATAGCAAAGTATCTAAAGAGTATAACATAAGTACAATTACTTCTTTAACATTTTAACACTTTCATGTCTTGGGAGGGGATAACAGCTATTTATATCTGATGAGGAAAATAGACATCTTTTGTGAAGCTGCTCAAACACATCATCAATTAAAGGCTTCAGTTCTGCAAACTTTTCTGCATGACACTTTTTACGGGATCATTCTCATTGAAATAATTGAGGCTACTCCTATATGCTGAAAGTTAAGTATGTGCTTAAGGATGAACTGAATTGCTGTGTTGCGTGCTCTTACTGCATCCTTTTATTCTGTACTATAGTATTCCTTTCAGCATATATGCAGGGCAGCTGTGATTTTAGCAGATCTCTGCAAGTAGACACAGAATTTACAAAATTACTTTTCTGTTTGGTGGCTAACCCAGACTGCGAAGCACAGCCTTAAATGGAGCTAACGTGGTGGAAACTGCAACACATGCGGCCTTCCCCTAGAAGACTTCAGGGCTCTTCGGAAGAATGTTTCTCTTTTTTTTTTTCCTGTTCTAACCAGAATTGATTTGCTGCTGGTTTAAAGTAGGAGCAAGATACCAATGCTTCATGGCTTTGTGGTGGTACTCTTTGCCCACCTGTTTGAAAGGTATCCAATGTAGCCTATAAGAAAAAAAGAAAAGGGTTTCTTGCTTCCTTCCTACTCCTTTAAATAGACATAAAGTCAAATTTACAATCTACTTGCTTAAAAAAAAAAAAGAATAATAGCATTATAGCAAGACTTTTTAGTTTTTCTTTTTGGTTGATGTTAAATTTATCTTCATTATAGAAAAATTTGTGCAAGGTTGGTTTTTTGTGTTTTGTTTTTTTTTTTAATCAGATTTAAATTCTGCTTCTATCAGTCAAGTTGCAGTAGTGTTAATGGTTAATCACTGATAGTTTGACATGACCTGAGTAAAAATATACCCAGTAAGATTTCGCGCATGTGATTTTAATAATAAGGAACACTGTCCCAAAGCATCCTGTTTGTAATGAGGTTTACATGTTTAAGAAGTGGGTTGTGTGTTTCAGCCATACGGTGATAATAGGACTGAATACTGATCCTTTAGTTCAGAGTCTGCTATCCTCAACCCAGGTACTCAAATAGTGTTAGCCAGAGCTCAAAGACTTATGAAACCAGCTTATCACCGTGGATTTTAAAGCTGCATGTGTGCAGGTGAGGGGAGAGAGAAGTAAGTGACAAAGACAGCATTGGTTTTAGCAATTAATCCCTCCTAGTATCCATAGTCCTTTGCAATCAGTTAGTATCCTTCGCATTTTCTTTCACTGTTATTTGGGCTATGAAAGAACGATATTGATGCCTGTTGCTCTGTCGAAAACGTGTTTTTTGAGCTCCATGGATCTCAAACACTGTGGGTCTGTTGTACAGCCCACTGATATGAAAAGAGTGTTTCTCGCAGAAATTAAATCAGATCCTACGAGCAGAAATCATACAGTAGAGTCTTTAATTATAATATTATTCTAATTACATGAATCAAGTACTATTACTGTACATTTGCACACCTTTCATAGAAAGCAAAGCACGTAATGATTTCGGTGCTGAAGGATTCAACTCTCAACGGGAATGTCTGTTCTGCACTACCTTTGGAGTGTTTGCAAAATGCCTTGGAAGCTTTGGCATAATTTCCACACCTAGGGTTATTTTGTGAGTGACACAATTTGGGCACTGTTAGTGTTGACTCGAATAGTTAAAGTCAGAACTGTATTTGTTTAAAGCAAAAATTATACAGTCCTGCTACTTATTTACAGTTTTAAAATCCACAGATGAATTTAGCTGCTCGATTTAGGAGGTAAAACTACATTCAGCCAGAATTCCTTCTCTGTTTTTCCTTGGAAACTGGATTGTTGGTTTCTTTACTTGTCTTCAAATAACAGTTACAGTAAGAATACCATGTATTCTTACGTAAATATCTGCTGCTACAAACATAAAGAAAACACAGGGATGAACCGAGATCTTCAGGGAAAACCCTTTCTTTGCTGCTGGAGACAAGGCACTCATTTGTCCCCTAGCCACATAACCCATTGAGGAACCTTGTCTCCACTAACACGCTAGCTATACTTGTGCTGCAGCCTGGCTTCATTTTATAGTGGAAAGTTGAAGTGAATGCACAAAGTATCAATATTAAATTTTCTTGTTGTTTGCAATGAAAAAAAATGCAGATCTGCCCTGGGATAGTGCCAGAAACAACCAGCCTTCCCAGCTAGATACACTCTTCCATGGTGATTTACTCCCCTAAGCAATGAAACAAATTCCATAGTCACAGAGGAAGAGGGTTTCAGTATTGCTTCTCTGCAGTTCTACATAGTCATGCAATATTCATATTTAATTTGATTCTATATATTTATGATAAAATGTGATGCAGCTCTACCTTTGGCTGCTCCAGGCAGGTCTGAGGCAGAGCCTGTCCATTTGAGTTGTGATGGGAGTAATGATGGGACTAGGTGCAACCACATTTCCAGTCATCACTTGTTTTCAGAGGCACAATTCAATAATTGTGCCCATGAATTGGGCACAATTCAATAAGGGTAATCTAGAATGTTTGTTTAATAAGTGATAGATATTCCCCTAGATTTTTCAAATAAGTTTTCATAGGGCCAGGAAAGATTTCAGTCTCAAAAAGTTGACTCAGACAATGCAAGTCACAGCTAAAAGTTGAAAGACTAAAAAAAGCCCTTTGAAATTAGACAGGAATGGCAAGCAAAAAGATAAAAGGTAAAAATAAACAGGGTACAGGGAGATGCAAAGAAAATAATGTGAGGTAAACAGAAGAAGCTGTCTAGGCCTTTTTTCCACAGCACCATCACATTGTCTTTGCTGATGCAGGGATTGTTATCTTTTTTTGTTATCTCAGAACAAATCCTGAAATTAGAGACATAAGTTGGCCAAATACCTTAAATAATAAGGACAAGACTGAAAGAGAGATATTTTATCTTAAGATATTGTCTTAACTTGCTCAGCACCATTTCTGTCCTTCTGGATATGTTGTTGTACTAACATGCCTTTATTCCCATTTTTGCTTCTTATTATCATAGGAATTATATAAGGGAGTGCATGTCTCATTGAACACCAGCATCCTGACTGACATTTGAGGCTGCATACCTCTGATGAAGTAATATCAGAAACAGAATTTTCTCTGTTCTTATAGACAAGCTGCTTTAATTAACCACAGGACATTTTAAAAGTACCCTTAACTTCCTGAGAAATTAGAGTATTTCAGAAACACTGCCTTTGCCACCAAATGTAGGGGCCATGTTTTGTTGCCACATGTTGAGTGCAGATGCTACAGTGTCATTCATTTTTACTTACTTTTTTCTAAAGTCTGAGCAGGAATGAAGAGAAAAGGCCAGGTGGATAAACTGTGCAGAGTCTCCTTCTGAAAGAAAATAATTAAGTGTGAAGCTGTGCTGCAAACACCACAATAAACTGTTAAAAACATATCAGCCAAGTGTTTTGAGTCTACCCAAAGCCTTTTCTTGAGTCAGGGACAGAAACTATGAAAGCAGTCCCCAGTATGGTCCTGTTCCTAGATGACTGTTATCCTTAACGACACTCAGGCATGATAAAAACCTTCAGAATTAATGAGCTTTACAAGGGCCTCGTACAAAATCAAGCTACACTGACAGATGCATTGAACCTGTTTCTCTTACAGCACTTCAGCAGCGTTAGGATGGCAATGAAGTCTGGCTCATTCTACTGTAGATTAATAATAATAATAGTAATAATAATAATACCTAGCTCCTATGGAACACTCGTTAATCGATCCTCATGCTCTACAAAGTGATATTGGTTTACAAGCTTTAATACAAAGTACTATTTAATGCAAAGTATCAATCTTTTGATTTTACTGAAGAGGAAATAAAGATGTAGAGGATTTAAGTCATTTGCTTGAGGGTGTCCAGGAAATTATTGACAGAGGTGAGACTTATGCAACACCTAAGTGCCAGTGCTCTTCCATCAGACCCACCTGCTCTGTAAAGTTGCTAGAGTGAAGGTCTGCTACAGTAAAAGGTCTCTAGCTGGGTAGGCAGAATAGGCAAATCAGAAAATATCTTTTCAGTTTGCAATCTAAGCACAGTTATGACAGAAATTAGAGTAGAAATTTTGGAGGGACAGAAAGACAGCTTTACCTAGGTCAGCAGACGCTACCTTTGAATCATGGTCTCTGTAATGCACTTGTAACTGTTGTCAAAGAAGGTCACCAAGCACACAGTGCATGCCACAGCGGACAGGGAGGATAGAAGATTCCCTATGAAATGCGTACCCAAAAATGTTTTGTAAAAAACAATAAATTGTTTATAAGCTCAAAGTTCATATGGTGTATGGATGTTTTGCAGGATCAGAGTTGTGGAGAATACCCTGGATACAGTGAGATACAAGACAGGTTTTGTTCATGTTAGAGACTTAGTCTGGTATATGTTGTGAGCTTGAAGTGAGCAATATTTATGAATGTATTTTTTAGATCAGCGTAATGAATTGCAATTCAGGTAGCTCAATGATAGGCAGAAAGAGTAGAAAGTTATGTGAGAGATGTCTGAAGAAGTAGAATTGATGCGAAGCCTGCAGAGTTAGGTGCAGCAGATTTTTCAAGTTGAAACAAGATTGAGACTACTTATAACACTTTTATGTAGTGTAGATTACCCCTGGATTTCAGCCGTTCTGTAACCATTCATTTGTTACATCAATAGTTACATTGGATAAATAGCCTGCACATGAAGCAGGCCCACTCTGGAAAACTTAAAATACTGATTGTTGAAGATGTATCTTTTTGTCATTTTGTACCTTTTGTAAACTAATTTTATAGTCATAAAATAAGCAGAGACCGCTAAGTAAATAGAAACATTATATGAACCCTCTCCTGCAATATATTTATTTCTGCCAAGGAGCTAGAAGAGCAGGGCTGCTTGGTGCAGGGGCACAAGCTGGGAGCTGCAGGTGCCCATCATGAGCTGACACTGACCTTGGAGCTTTTGGGCAGGGGTGGTGGGGAGGGGTCCCAAGCGAGGCTGGTTGGGGCCATTAGGGCCTGATGGTGCCTCCAGCCCCTCAGAGCTGCTCTGCTGGGATTCTTCGTTGCCTTTATACTGCAAGAAGACTTTTTAGAGATTTTTTCATGCTTTAAGTCCAGCCAGGGACATCTCTCACTTTATTCCTCTGTTCTGCACATTGGAGGTCATCTTTTGGGCACTCTTACTGCGAACACAAGTAACTATAGCTTAAGCATAAGAAAGTTAAAGATTGATAAAGATTCAGGAAAAAGATGTGTTTTAATTGCGGGACTCTTGTGATGAAGACCAGAGATAGATGTAGCATTCATATAAAAAAGGACTCCTTCTCCCTCCCTGTATGTTTTGGATTTTCAGTTTTAACAGTGACAGGTCCTTCCTAAATCACACCTCCAAATGTAGAATTTTGAAAGCATAGCCATACAGCATTTCAGATACTTAGCATAGGTTTATATTTGGCATAGTGGAAGAGCACCTGTTAGATCTTCCATCTTCTGGGTCTGCGCTTTAATAATACTCCTCAATCAGGCAGTTCTACTTAATGACTGAGGTAGCGTAAGTTCTTTAATAACTAGATCTATTTACAGTTTCAAATGTCCAATTATGATTTTCAGCTATTGAAGCATAATGTTTTGGCTACAGAAGCTTTTGCATGTTTATGTTAAAGGAATTCTGATGCAGAACATAAGCTGCTAGAACTAATCTGCATGGTGCTTTAAAGGGAAATATATCTTAGTGGATATTCAAGGTAGCAAGCAAAACAGTCTGGAAAGTGTTCACTGAATTAAAGTATGCAACTCTGAAAATGAAACAATTCATCTGTGATACTGCAGTGCATACTCTAAGTGGTTCACACCGATTAATATCACACTGCAATAATTGCATTCACCTGGTATTATGTATTTTTAAAATTAAACTTGAAAATTATAGGACTAAAGTTTTTTCCAAATGTAGCCTTTTTTAAAGGAAACTTTTGGCACATACAAAAAATTGAGACATAATGCAGAACATGTTTACATTTAAAATAATAGAATAAATCATTGTCCAGTGTGTGCACTTCTGATTCTAGCATTTCTGAGTTTTTGCATGCAAAACCATACATCTGTAAAAGAGGAACATAAGAAATATTGTACATGCAAAACTACCGATATGGGATTTTTGCAGAGTCTTGTGAAAGCCCAGTCCATTTAGCATCTGTACTGCGTGAGTATTTTTGAGTGTGATGTTGGCAATCTTATTTCATCCACATACGAGTAAGAAATGAGAAAAAGGTATTTTCTTTGAAGATGTGTTGTTTTCAGCCCCATTTGAGATGGAGATTAGAAAATTGTCAGAAGCAAAATTTGCTTTTCAGTGGTATCTTTCTCCTTACCAGCAAGAAATGCGACCTTAGAGTTGACTTAAGAAATTGCTTTTCAAGATAAGATAAAATATATTCTTTTTCCCCTAGCTGAATCCTTCACCTTTTTTTTTTTAAGGGGCTCTGAATCCTTACTGTATGATTTGATTTTGAGATGCTGCCAGAATGCTTTCACAGGGGACAAATGTAAAACCACTATTAATATCTTGTGAGAATAGTAGACATATCCCAAGTAGAATGGATTCTTCTTTTCTTACAGAGGTTTATGGGATAGACTTTTTAATTGTTTTCTTAGTGGTAAGACGCCCCATATTCTCCTGTTGTATGGAGATTTCTACAGCTACTCCTGTCTGCAACTCTGATACAGGAAAAGTAGAAAAAATCCAGTTTGTTATAGTAAAATCAAGTGAAAATACATTCTATCAGCAGAGGGAAACTATACTTTGAAATACGGTGAAAATATTGCATGTTGTTGCACCGGTTTTCTTCAGATATCTCCTTTCCCCAGCAACTGATAATATTTAGTCACCTAAAATCTTCTTCATCCTTCAGACATGGAAACTATTGCTTAGTATTGTTCTACCTTCTATCCTTCTGTCCTGATATTGGTGGCACATAAGTATATTTTCTTTTGCAAATGCTGTGCTCTCTCTGTGCCTCATTGTCAACAAGATTTGGAGGCATTCAATAGGTGTTCATATCTTCTCCAAGGCCTCTTTCTTCATATGAATTCCTAGCTACTGAAGAAGGACTTTGCAGGTTTTCTGATCTCTGTGAGAGAAAAATGAATAACCTATTTCCAGCTTTTTCAGAGTGTTGGCAAATCTTGATATCTTTTTATATATAATCATATTTGTCAGTTTATTAATAGACATATACAGTTGCCCACCAAAACTTTAAAATAGTTATAAATACTTATATACTGCATTTAAAAAAATAATAAAAAATCATCATTTTTTTAGACTTAAGGATTCTTGATAAGGATTCTTAATAACAGTGGCACTGTATATTTGTGCATGCTTGAAGTCAATATGTAGGATTTCAAGGTCTATGTATATATAAAAAAATACTTATATGCATATACATAATATATGTAAAATAGGAGATATATATAAATAAAAATTATTTTTGTCATGTTAAGGCAGATTGATTCTTTTTTATCATTTAGGCAACTCAGCTGATTTTTCTACTGACAGTAGGTTAGACTTAGGATGAATTTATTTAGATGAAAAAGTTTCACAGCCTTTCAGTATTCATTAGTCAATGCTAGGCACTTTGTTTTATAGTTGATCCCAGAATCCCTCTGGAAGTCAGTCTCGCTTTACTTATGACTGAAAGCCTTTATGAAAATCTTCAGGAAATTCACTGTAAAAGGATTTGCATGATTAAAGCTAGACGTCTAGCAAATATGCAGTGACTCACAGTCATGCAGTGAAAATTTTAAAACGTGACCTTTCTTTTTATTATTTTGTACTCCGGATGCTAAACAAATACTGTTTCTGTTTGGTGCAGTGAATCAAAATATATCAAGGCACAGATATACAGAGAAAGTCTTATTTCCCTGCAGTCTCTTATGAAAATAATTTATAACTCTACTATGATATTTAAGTCAAAAGCTTATGAAGGTTACCACTTTTACCAAAATAGTTTAATAGCGTAATTTTAGCAGCATTCCTGTTATTGAAAATCCAAGCATTCAGTTCAAAGAATAAAATAGAGAAGCAATACACTGTAAACATCATAAGTTGCCAAAATAGCATTGAATTATACTAAAAATAATGTGTTAATTAACAAATCAAAGTATATAAATTGTAGAAGTAATTTCTGGTAGGTACTGATCTCATGCACAAAATACATGTGTTTGCCTCCTAAATCCCTTTATTATTACAGTTGTGCACACCTGAGCCTTGTGTTCAGACAGGATAAGGCAGTTTGTTGAAAGAGTAGGCTAACATTCACCAGCTAAAAATTGTTAAAGTCTGCATATACAGGGACATTTAAAATATTTTTATAGCACAGAAGCCAGTTATTGTACAGGAGGAAATAGGAAAGAGCTAGGTGTTGGCCAAAATTGGAGGAATTCTTGGGAGAACTGTGTTCTCCTCTCACCCATTATTGAAGAAGCAAACCACCTGTTTCCAAGAGAAATGCAATTGACAGTCATATCCATCATCGTTTGTACTAGTTCAGAAGCTCTGTTGGTTTACTTGTCTCATGCAGCAATTTGTGATGATAAGTTTACAGCCGAAGGATCAAGGCTTATTTGTAGTTGAACCCCGAAGAAGACTTGTTTTTAGATTTTCCATTCCATTTCCATTCAATCAATCCTTACTTAGAGTTTTCTGTCTGGATTAGAACATGCATTCTTTAATGAGAAAAACCCCTTTGGGGGAAATATTGATTCACTGTAAAGCTCCATACATGATTACTTACTGGTATAAAAATTACCAACTGCAGAAGTATGAAAGCACAGAAGAGTGCTTTTCTGTTTTTCACGGCAGCATATGTTTATGACACATTTTTGGTGTTAGATTCTGACAATGTCTAAATATGGGGCCTTTTCCTTATTCAGAACAAGGCTGCCAGTGTTTCTTTCATGCAGGATTGCTGCTCCCCTGAGCAGGTGTGCCATTGTGCAGATACCAGGGAAGCACAGGGCAGAGGTACAGAGCAGGTCCCTCAGCGTATGCTGGTAGAGTATCGTCATCAGATACTCTTGGAGATCTGCGTCTTCAAGTAGTCCTGAAGATGTGTCTTGTCCCAAGGGGAGGGAAGGGCAGGAGACTGTGGCATGGCTGGGAGAATAACACTCATGTTAGGTAAGATCTCAATATCGTTTTACTTGATAGCTAAGCAGAGCATTTAAAGGCAAATATTTATATCCCAAACTACCAGAGAAACTGAAATCTCTAGCAGATGACTTAAAGCTCTGTGACTACTGCTCATACAAATTTATTTCTCTCTGAATATCCAGTCTTGCTTCTGCCCACAGCTTTTTCTAATATTGTAACTCACCCTACATTAGAATTGTCACAGAACTAATCTTCCATTCCGTCCTCTGCTTAAAATATCTAGGTACACTGACATAAATCTGAACGGCTGTGTGCATGCAAGACCTTCTTCCCACCGTGCTGCTATCTGCTCAGTCAATGGTAGCCAGTATTTGCCAAAGGCTGCCTATTCTTTGAGTGCTTTGCGTTATCAGCAACACCTGCAGTGAAAGGGTGTCCCACAGACTTCTGTGGGATGGGTTGTTTGCCACCGCAATGGCAGGACAACGTACAGCGGTTCTCCACCTACCAGGAAAAGATTTGCCCAAAGTTTGGCAAACATCCTCTTAGCACTGGGTAGCTGTTAAGGTTAAAAAAAAAACAAACACAAAAGAAAAAAATTTATTGCACATTAAAGTGCAGGTCTTCAGAAAATGCTGACTTTTTGGTGATACAGAGAAGTACCTCCCTATACTGCTACCTTTTATTCTAGTTTGGCTTCAGAAGTAGTTCCTGCGCTCCAGTGGACTAGCAGTCCGGAAAGATTTACTGAGCTCCCACCAAGATCTATGTCCCAGTCAGGTAGCTGAGCCACATCCATAGGTCAATGACTAGCATCATATGTATAAAGTCCCTTTATATATACTCTTTTTCAGTATAAATGCAGTACGTTTACAGTTAAAAGATTTCAAGTGTAAATTCAGCCTTAGGAGCTTCCCACAGTCTTCAGTCCTCATAACTGTTCATGACATCAGCTCATATCCTACTTCTTGTCTGCTGTACTGATGGAATATGCACAACAGCTTCTGTCTTTACTATGTAGAGATGTCTTCAGAGTACCCCTTATTCTAAAGCAATTTTTTTATTCAATGTGAATTCAAAACATAGGCTGCCTCCATATTTATCCTGACTAAATGAACCATTTACCTGTTTTGAAAAGGTTTGAAAGTCTTTCTGGTAGCTGGCAAGAGGATTTATGCTTTTCAAGCTGCTGTATAAGCACATCATATTTTATATCATTACTATTGGAAACAAAATTTTATACAAACTTATGTGAGTGCTGTAAATACCTGTCAGTATTAGCTGTTGTTAAAGACAAAGCATTATTAGGAAATGACTGCTGTTAAAGGTAACTGTGCTTAAGAGGATAGCCCCTGAAGAAGCTTGCTGGGTTTCTGGGTAACATGCAATGCATCCGTACTGTTATTTAGCACACTCTCCTTCTTTCCTTTCCTTCTTTCCTTTTCATTTTGCTTTGCTAATGGGAGAATCTGGGTGAAGAAGAACTCAGGAAGGTCAGTTTTCTACGTCTGGGCCATTTGTTATGATCAGGATGAGGAGCCACCGTTTCATATTAAAAAGAGGATTTCCACAACTATGTGGATGCAGAGCCATGCCTCCAGACCTTCTCTGCCTCCTACACAAATCTGATGAGCTAGCCTGGTACAGGGGCGTGCACACTATGTCAAATTCAAAAGGTGCAAAAGTATTGGTGTGGAGGCTTTATGTCCTCCTTGTATAGGCTGCGTGAGTAAGGATAGAAGATTTTCTGCAAAAATGCCAAGCAGTTCCCTGTCCTCCTGAAGACGTGGAAGGAAAGGTGCTCCTGCCACGTGCCAATATCTTTACAGCCTTCTGTGGAAGTGCTTTACCATAGGGTAAGGCATTTTGTTATGCATAACTGAAAGGATAATTATGTATTTCAAATTCTAGGTATAACTCTGTACCCAATTTATCTTAAAAAAAAGCAAGGAATTGTATTGTTACTGTATTTCTTCAGACAGCTTTTTGTCAATGATTTCTTACTGCCTCTGTTAGCAGATGGATACTATGAAGTACCCAGCAGACTGGCAACTACCAATCAGAGTGTTATTTTATGGATTGGCAAGGATTTTGTATTGCCAGATGTGCCAGAAGTATTTCAGAAAAACGTATTTTTCTCACTCTTTCTCTCAACGTGGAAGTTTAGTGTTTTCATGAATTTATAATGCTTCTAAGATTCCACTGTCTTCACAAAATTAATAAATTTACTGCTACAGGGTACGATGTAGTTTAAACAAATACCTATAACTACACTGTGACCTCCTTATGAAGTAAAGAAGCAAATGTGTGTTGTGATAAGCTGCTCTTTTTGTGATCTTTTCCTGCTGATTAGCTGAGTTAAATAATTTGTGGTGCATGTCTCAGTCAAATTAGTAAGGTATTCATGGTAATAAATGTTCAGTTAAAGCACAATTTAAAAAATTAGGAAATATTGTGGCACTTATTATTTTTCTTTTACTTAGTTTATTTTATTAAAGGGAACACCTTCTGATACAGTTCCTCGTTCATTTTTTTTTTTCCACTTCAGTGGTTTAGAGAGTGGGTATTGTAAAATCAGTTAAGCTGGGAAATTCGTCTAATATGATAGCAAAAGAATTCAGGTTTACTGTTTCATATTAATTTGCTAACGAGAAAAACTCATTTTGTAAGATACTTGCAATTATCAATCCTGCAGTCTCTGGCTATGACTTGGGTTGCTTTTGTGTTTTTTTCTTCTCCTTTTCATGCATCAATATGGACATCAAAAATCCTGACTGGGTCCACAGTTACTTGTGGACAAACTTATTATCTTGAAATCAAGTCCTGGGCTGTTACTATTTTTGTGTTATGCCCTGCTTGTTAGGGTGTATCTGGGCTTGAATCTTAAGATGATTTAGGGTAGATGGCAAACTTGAAAGTAAGTTGTAAGTGTTGTGGAACACTGTGGAACTCTCAGTGCTCATTTCACAAGCCCCTTTGGCTGTTAATGATGATATCTGAAATTAGAAGGAACTGTCATTTTGATGCATAAATAAATGCATGTTGCAACAGAAGCAATATATTCTGAATTTGAAATAAAATCTCTCATTTTTGAATAAGGGAGTCCGCAACTGGAATTAACTAGCGCTAGTCAATTCATACTAAGTACTCATTTACCTTCACAGCATACTTTAATTCTGGACTAGCTCTTTGGCTAACAAGAATAAAATGCAAAACAAGAATAAAATGCAAAACAAAACCCCCCCCAAAAACAAACAAACAAATACCTCCCCCCACCCAAAAAAAAAAAAAAAAGGGAATCATGAAGATGTAGGCATATGACTTGAGATACACATGAGGAACAGAGGTGGCAAGTAAAAAGATGCTCACTTTTGCACTTGCCGAGTAAAAGCACAGCCTAAGCCTGTGGGGGAGAAACTTGCAGTGAATTGACCAGCTTATTACAGGGTATCTTATAATGTATTTCAGAGATTTCTATTTTCAAAAATTAGATTTACGTACACCACCCAGAACGCTGGGAATCTGAATCTTTTTTTTTTGAGCCCCCAGGCCATTAGTAGCAGCTATGCAACGTTAGTGCAGATTTCAGATACATCGATATTTGAAGGCACTGGCTATTTTTGGCTAGCAATGCAAGTGCATGTCTGTTTGCTGATGTAACATCTCTTACATAACTTGCACAAGGCTCTGTGTTGCAGGTACAATCTGCAAAGTTGTGAACCTCTCCGATTTGATGATGGTCATCTGGTTACACAGATTAAACCCCGTCTATCTTAATTTACTAAGAATACCCATGCAGTCTCGGTGACCTAATGATACCCCAGTAGTTCAGACTCAGAGATTAGGAGTCCTTATTTTGTTTGAGAGTAGGTGATGGGCAGATCTTCATGCTACTCATGTTCAGGGCAGACACTCTTCTGCTATTAGATGTGCATACGCTGTTTAAGCATTCGAGCATTTGTCACTCCTAGGTTGGACCGCTGCAGTGCTGTATGGGGCTACGTCTTGCTATGTTTTTATAAAAATATTTGTTGCTGTTGTTACTACTAGCTTCTGAGTCAAACAACGGAAGATTTCTTCCAGTAACTTGGTGTTTTGCGGAGCTTGTTAGGAAACACTGAACAAGGTTGTTCATGTTGGTGGAGCAAAAGGCATCTCTGACAGTGACTACCCTTGTTTACCTTTTCGTTTTGCTCCAAGCACATGAATGCACTCAGCACTGTGCATGTGTTGAACTGTCTGTTTATGACAAATGTTGGAAGAACTCAATACCCTTTCTTACACAGGGTACAGTAAAAAATTTTAGTTGCTAAACAAGAATTTTCTGACTGAGTCATAGAGAAGACAGAGGTACTTCAGGGAATATGGAGAAAATCTTCACCTATGGGACAAACCAGAAACCCGGGATATATGGCCTTCTCTTACATTTACCTGGAGAAACTGTAACTAGTAAGGATGTTGGAACCTCATGCAATGAGAGAGGTATGGTCCCGGGAGTATGTGGCACTCTGCTTTTAGATTTACATCGGCTTCCTGCAAGGTGCTGTTTAGCATGCAAAGTACTAGTTGTGAATCTAAAAGCTCTGAATGGGAAGGTATTCATTCATATGAAAGACTTTTTCCTTGGGGCACCGTACCATCAATGAAGGTATACAAGCTGGAAACTCATTCAAATATCAGAAAGTAGACAGAAGGCAGAACATTATCTGAGAGAGCTTGGAACTGGTAGTCCCAAATCTTCCTACTTCAAGGTGGGCTGCATCTCGGTATATTTGTTTCCTGAGCAATGAGAGGGAGGATGCTAGTGAGAGCTCATAAATATCACAGTGCACAGTAGTTGATTGGTTAGAATATACATTAAGTGCTGGGTGAAGAGGAGCTTTTTTAGAAGTAGACTGTTTTATAACTGTATTTTAAATGTTTCATGGAATGCCTAAAGCAAAAGATAGCATTTCTTTTTAATCAGGATATTTATTTGTTGAAATAAATGAATAATTTATTTACTTGCTATCTTGGTTGTATGTCTCCTTTCTGTGGATCCTTGTCAGGATGTACTTCAAATGGATATTTTTAGAGAGCAATGTTGGTCTTGGGGAATAATTGAAGCATAGCAGTAGGTGAGTTATATGTCCCTGTAGTTGGCCTTTGGACCTTTTGAATGTCAGTTTTTATAGTAATTTTGTTACTTGAAAACATGCCGTGGTGATTAAGTGTTCACATCTTCTATCCCAGAAAATCAGTTGCCATCTTTGCCTTGATCAGTCAGGAATACTGCAAGCCTTACTATGTTGTGTTCAGCTGTCTCTGTGCTATACATAAAACAAGTACAGGGTAATTTTTCCATCTGACCTTCCTTCAGTCTGGTTTTGTCTCTACTTTTGTTAATGCAGATCAGGTAGTATGACTCAAAGGAGTTTACATGCACGCCTTCTAAGTATGTTTACGGGTATTTGTCTAATTATTTGTGTGTTTATTTTGACAGTGACTTGTGTGCACATGTGTTTGTGTATTTATTTGCACGCCTGCATGTACTTGTCAAACTACCTTCCAGAGTTTGCTTCTAAAATGTTGGACCTGGTTCTCAAACTTGTACAATTACTTCGCTTTAAAAGACTTGTGGCAAATATAGATAAGTGAAGGAACAAGTGCAATCCAAGAGTGTTTTAGTATCGAGTGGTCTAAATGAACACGTTGATGAAATAATGAAAACCAAGTATTTCAGTAACAAAAAATCACAGGGATACTTTTGAATAGTTATACCATTTACAGCATATTTAATTAGAAAAGTATCTCATATGAAATAAATATTTGGGAAAATTTATCTATAAAAGCAACCTAGAACTAAAACAAAATGACACAAAAAGAGTACAGGAAATCATCTTTCATTTCTGTATATTGGCATAAGTTAACTGACTGCAGCTGATTATCTCAATTGATGTTTAACGAACTTCATCTCCAAGCAAATCACATCACCCTCTGAGATACTTAAAAATAGAGTTAATGGCTTAACTTCCTGCATCAGAGCCTGAAAATGTTGTTCTGGATGGTTTAAGTACTCAGGCAGAAGTATATGTAAAAAACGAATCTACTTGTAATAAGATACAAGGGTTACCTAATTTTGCACTGATAGAGGAGTGATGATAATCTAAACATCTTGAGAGTATGACCCTTAGCGTGAAAGCTCCATGTGCCAGGATCTCTACAGACAAGACATTTTCCATGAAGATTTTACAAGTTTTTCAAAAACCATAAGATTGCAAGAGATTTCTAAAAAATTCTAGGAAATGGATCTTGAAACAACCCTTCCCAGAAACTGTGGGCTATTATAACCAAAGTTCGAGCAATTTAATGAATAGGAGTCACTTGATATTCTAGTTTATTTTATTCAGTGTTGTAATGACTTCATAATATTTGATAGCAATAAGTTAAATAATAATGGACATGTGAAAACAAACTAGATACTCCCTCGGCTTGTAAACAGTTTGTGACATACATGTTTCTATAGAAAAAGCATTGCTGAAATTCTAGATAGTATAGTTACTGATGTAGTAATTCTCTAATTAAAAGATCATTTTTTCAGTGTAATTAAAATTCCCAAATAGGCACAAAATGATGGCCTCACTTGATTTTTTGCACCATTTTTATACCCAAATAGATTGCATTATGCTGCTGATAGATATAAAAACTGATATAAAACTGATATAAAACCACAATACTAGAATAGCATTATCAGGCTCATTATGTAAAGACTCATCCCTGTTTCTCCTGACTTTCAAAAGTCAGGTGTGTGGTTGAATACTTAACCTACATGCAAAGATACTGCCATGGGATATGCCAGTGATCAGCTGGTTTGTACAAAGCCACTATCCAAATATCTGACAAGAGCTGTAGCTGCATGTAGACTTTAGCACATGCAAATTATGCCCACTTTTGGAAGCAAGTCTAGAAGATTCACCTAAGTTTTTCTCACACCTGTGACAGATACTGTTATATTTTAACATATTTCCTAATGGTACTCCCTCTTTTTTGTGGAGATGCAGGGCAGAAATCTGGGTCAATAAGTCTGGTCTTCTCCTAATATTAGCTAACCTTCATGTCATTCCTCTCTTGAATGACCCTGTTGAAGCCATCTCCCAGCATGGGTTGTTAGTATATTTTGTTAGCATTTTCCTATATCTTTATACTAGTGTCATTAATGAAAATATTAAATCTCATCTATCCCTGAGCTGGTTATTAAGGAATCCTCTTTGGATTGCTGGTGCTCTTTTCAGCTTTCCCTGCTATAATTTACCTTTTTGTTCTAATGAGTCTTAGTTCTCTCCCTCTCAAATAAGATTTTCCTGCTAACCAGTGCTAGACAAATTTGCTTTACCACACTTCCTTTTTCATTAATATTTTTTACTTTGATTAGCTTTATATCTAAAATGGAACAATTAAGATAGAGGAAAATTAAAAAGCACATCAACACATTATGAACTAGGTGTATTACAGTGATTAGATTAAACATAAAAAGGTATGTTGAACCAAACTTGAGACTTAAATGAAATAAAATGTTTATGGAACAAATCTGTAACATACACGAACATAATCATAAAAACCTACCTGACACATAGGATAAATCAAATGTAAAAATAAGAATTGTACAATGCCTTTTAACGATTAGCTGCATTTTCTCCCAGCACTCAAGAATAATTATAATACATTTTCCAACTGTATTCTTTTTCCTTACAGTACTTGGGATGTATAGAAGTCTTACGCTCAATGAGATCTCTTGACTTCAATACTAGAACACAGATTGCAAGGTAAGACTTTGTACAAGTATGGTTTTTAAAGTAACTTCTGAATTCTGTCCCCAAAGTGGAAAGGCCAGGAAGATGGCAAAAAACATAGTAAATAATTTTTGGATACCATAAGTCCACTTTTTAATTTTGCTCTTACAGGTAAATCTCCCACCTGGTATTAATATAGATCCAACAGGGCTTAAAGGATATTTTCTTTGTGGTCTTTTGATGTGCCAGGAACTGCTTTAGAAACTTTTTGCCTGTTTGTTATGCCAGATAAGGCATTTGTCTGGTACCAATTTCATGACATTTAAGCTAGTGAGAATTAGAATATGCTTAAAATCTACAATGCATTTGTCAAAGTTAGTCTAGGGAGCTGGTTTGGAGCCGCATGTTTATAGGTTTTTATAGTAATTTCTTATGAAAAGATGTCAGATTACAAACTGGCTGTACAAAGGTTATAAATGAAAATATATCACCACAATGATACCAGAGACAAATGAAAGAATGTTGTCTTTTCCAGACTGTATCTAAGAAACAATAAGCTTGTATTAGGTTCTTATTACAATTCTTTTAAACCTGTCATGGTATTTTTGTAAGAGCGGTACATAAGTACAGCACTGTCTTAAGAAGTGTCCATGAATCATTTTTCTTCTAGGAGACTATTTTCTGAGAACTATAGAAAATAGTGTTTTGGAGGCATTTTCACTTGAAAAGCTGAGCTCATTGATTTCAGAGGACTGTAGCACTGACGTATTCTAGCAACTGGAGACCACGTTTTCTGATTCTGGCATCGAAGTAATGAAGTAATCCTTTCCAAAGGAACACATATAAAGTGATATGACTGGATACAGTGCTTGAATTTCACCTCTTTGAGGCATCTTACAGTTGTGGATGGTCTATCATAAACCATTTGTCATACCATAGACAGCTAAGTATTTATTTTATTAAATGAGAAAATTTACTTTTTTTTAAGCTTGGATGCTGATCGTATGGTCTGTATGCGTTGACTTTGAGTCACACTTGCACACAGCAGCTTTGAATTGGATCCCATAAGTCCTCACAAAATGTTAATCATTAATTTGTCAAGATACTGCGTTGAGGAGGGGCGTAAAAGCACAAGGACAGGTAAATGACAGAATTCTGGTTTTCAGGCAATGTAGACTATGGAGGCATTTGAAAATTTTACTACTGTACTTTTTTAAACTCACCATGTACATTTCTGTGGTATTTGCAGCAGTGACCTTTTAAAAAGATTTCATGTCTAAGCAGACTTGTAGTTCCAATACAGGTGGCACATTTGTGTTTACCACTTGGAAGTTAAATCATACTGGCTTATGAAACAGTTGTGATACTTACTGTTTTTGTATTCTATACCTGAAGGTGAACTGAATTTGGCTTGATTTTTCTGCACAGTCTCTTTCACTATACGTCTTCATTGGAATAGTGTTGCATTTTTCTTATTATCTAGCTTAAAGGCACAACTCTGCCATTAATACTTAAGCATATTTCCTGGTCTAAAGCAATATGGTCTGCACAAACAGTGTATCTTTGTCTTATAGTTCTTTCAATACAAAAATTATTCTTGGCTTTTACTGTGAAACAGACTTGGAATTATATTTTTTTCTGTTGAAGTTATAGCATATTTCACTTCATGGTGGGCATTTTCTTGGCTCATCTTCCTCTGACCACATCTAGAGCACAGGATATTTTTTCAAGCAGGAAGCCATATCTTCCTGTTTTGCTTGTTATTTTGCATTTACAATTTTCTGTTTATCATAAACCAATGAAGACTCATCATTCTGATGATGCAGTTCCTGATCTAAAACTTTTTTGAAAGTAGGAGTTTTTAGGTGACTTTTGAATCAGGATCTAGCATCCTTATCTGCATTTCATTAATTCATCTGGCTCTAGAAATCCCCATGCCATGTCTTAAGTTTTAAGTACCCACATGCTTTGTCATGTAGCGTTTCACATACAAGCCTATTCTTTATCAAGAAAATATTATTAAGGAATTATTAAAAATGACATTTGCTGATTAACTTGCTCATGTGCATTAAGAAACATAACATAGGCCTCAAGGTATGTACTCAATAAATAAGGCTGATGTTCTGATAATACAGGCACGAATTCCCTCCTAAGAAAACACCTGGCACCAAATGGTCTGTGTAGCCCCTTTGATTACAAATAAAATAAAAGCACCTGAAAGTTACATTTATGTCTACTATGTCATACATTTATATTTAGGTATGTCCATTGCTGATTTCTCTGCAGCCTGCCACAAGTAAGAAAACTGTCCTTGTAACCTGATGGCTCGTGATGGAGTGTGACTGAGGCTTGGGTCTGTAGATCTAGTAATGTTAGCTGTGACTGCTCCAGCTGAGGAACCTAGATCCACAGCTGCAGTAAAAGCTTCTCTGTGTATGGGGCTGTGTAAAGTTCTCTGTGCTGTGTCCCATAACTGGAGAAACAGATGTCAAGGCAGCTCTGATCCTTTTCGGACCCGTAACTTTATAAATTGATCCTACTGCATGCGTCACACCTGTTTAATCTGTTATTTTTTCCAAGACCTTGCAAAACCAGTCATAGAAGAAAGTGATCTGTCTTGGTATTATACTATATGTATATTATATATAATACTTCTTGTATTATGCAGTATTTACTAAGTACGATTAAAAAACAGTTAGAAAAGATGAGCTAAGTTACCTGATTTAGTGTGGAAGTCTGGATGCATCTCTTCCTAATAGGCATGCATTGTGCTTGACACATACAAAGCACTTACTCCCTTTCTAGCAGCTGTATCACATCCCTGTCCCTGCCTGCTTTCTTAAGCTTGCTTCTCCTCCACGTTGCAGAGCTCAAACATAGGAAGTCAGCCATTAGGAATCCTATGTTTTTCTGTCTTCCGGTTATTGCATATGTCACTTCATCTCTCTGCTAGCCTTGAGGAGGAACAAAACTCCAAAGTAAGATGAGCAGCACCAATTCCTAGAAGAAAAAAAACTTCTGTGGCTCAGTCATGGGAGGGTGAGATGTGTAATCTCCGGCTCTGCTACAAACTTTGGGCATTATTTTGGAGAAACCGTTAGCCCCAGTCACAGACAACTCTGTGATTAAATGAATTAGTACTTACAAAGGGCACTTAAATTGTTGGGTGAACATTTAGAAATTACTTAAAAATTGGGGTAAGATTTCCAGTTATCTAGTGAATTAGACACCCATTTTCAATAAGAAGTTAATGGGAAAAGTTTGTCCAGATATTTTGAATGGCTTTGAAAATCACAGCTGTTATAATTAATACATTAGGAAGGCATACACATCAATGTGTATGCATGGACCAGTCTGACAAATGAAGAACTGTGACTTCAACTCCAGGAACTGGATTGAAGCTCCAGTGTGAACAGTTTGGTCAGTGGTCTTTCCTTCCTTGTCACAGTCATGTGAAAAATCAACCTGTGCCATCTAACGCTGTTGTACCTGGCCTGTAATTTGTTTTTGTTTTGCTTTTTCACTTTTTGTAAATTAAAATGTTAAAACCTGCAGCAATACATTTATCTTCATGTGAAAGCAGTGAGCAAGCACTTTCACTTGTCATATGTTGTGGTTTAACCCCAGCTAGCAACTAAGCACCACGCAGCCGCTCCCTCACTCCTCCCCCCTCCCAGTGGGATGGGGAGGACAATCGAAAAAAAAAAGCAAAACTTGTGGGTTAAGATAAGAACAGTTTAATAACTAAAGTAAAATAAAATATAACACTAACAATAATAATAATAATAATAATAATAATAATAATAAAATACAATAATAATAATAATGGCAATGAAAAATAATACAACAAAAAAAAAAAAGAAAAAAAACCACAAACAAGAAAAGACAAGCGATGCACAATGCAATTTCTCACCACCTGCTGACCTGTGACCGAGCAGCGATCCGCCCCTCCCAGCCAACTCCCCCCGAGCTTATATGCTGAGCATGACATCCTATGGTATGGAATATGCCTTTGGCTAGTTCGGGTCAGCTGCCCCGGCTATGCTCCCTCCCAGCTTCTTGTGCACCTGCTTGCTGGCAGAGCATGGGAAAATGAAAATCCTTAACTTAGGATAGGCACTACTTAGCAACTAAAACATCAGAGTGTTATCAACATTATTCTCACAATAAACCCAAAATGCACTGTACCAGCTACTACGAAGAAAATTAACCCTATCCCAGCCGAAACCAGGACATTTTGTACTCTTGTACATACAATTGTACTCTTCATCAGATCTTAACAACCTTGGTGATGCCTGACAAAAAGTATTGTTGTCCTAATTTTGGGTCTGATTTGAGGCAAAATGAACAGCTATGTACAATTTATAACGGATTTTTCCCTTTATCGTTACACATTTGAAGTCTCAAGATTCTTTCACTACAGGAGAAGTAGGAGAACTAGAGTAGTATTATACAGTTGTATTGTATTTATTCTTTTCTGTAATGAATATAATGTCATGTGAATGCTTGAGCAAATAAATGGATGCGCAAGCCAAGGGTCAGCAGTTATGCATAATGATAAATAAACACCAACTGAATCCACATGTTGCATCATTAATTATCCAGTGGTAATTCTTGTAACACATGTGAAGTCCAGATGACTTTCTTGGGCAGCAAGAGGAACAGAAGCGTTTCATTTTCAACATAGTGGAGGAACAGGAGGACTAGCAGGCAAGACTGCTGAGCTAACTGCAGGTGGCAAGTGGTCCTAAGTTCATCTGAAACCTACCATCATCGTCACAGAAAGGGGCCAGCCTTAAGCTTGTGTGGGCAGGCCCTTTGTACGCTCAGGCTGTTTATTAAAAAAAAAAAAAAAAATCAGGTAAAATTCTTTTGCAACATGTGCAGTGTTTGCAGTTCATATAATATGTTTGTATGCTTATTGTTAAATCTGTTATAGTGTAATGAGTCTTCACTACTGTGTTGTATGCATGAGTGTAGTTATGCACTGGTTTGAATAAAGTTGCATGCACTGTTTGTCGTACAGCAGTGTCTGGACTACAAGGCTGCATGTTCATTGGTATTTAATTGAATGCCATCAGTTTACTGCATGCAGCTTCAGAAAGTCACACATCCCTGTGCTGAGTAAAACATTATATTGCATGCTGTGTTAATAGCAAGTAGATCAGAGGACTGAAATACTTTGTATGAGCAGTGGACCCGAATCCAAACTCTGATCCCAATCCTCTCCATGAACTCTGTTGGGCTGAACAATTTGAAAGAGATTGCTCTCCAGATTTGGGGCCTGAACTTTATTAATCATGAAAACCAAATCCATTTATGCCAATACCCCAAGCTTCTAGAGGGGAGATGATAGAAATCCAGATTTTAGAGCTGGGTTTGAGTCCAATGCTAAACAATATGAAGTTCAGTTGATGTAGTGTTTCTTTCAACTGTATCTATCTTCTTGGCAGAAATTCACTGTCGGCAAACATCACTGAAAAAAGGATGGAAGACATTGAAAAGGAAGAATGTTTCCCCTGTGATTTTTGAAGGTGGATAGGTAACGTGTTATCTGCAGTGAATTCTGTATTCAGTCTCCTCCTTAACATGCTCTCTTGCTTGCAAGGTGAGTGTGGTTCACCCTTGCTTTCTGCTACGTGGACTCTGGATGTGGGGTAGTGCTTCGGGGACGGTGCTTAGGGGATGGCAGAACACCCACACCCACACCGCAGTCTGAATACACAGCTGCATGCAGGAAGGGATGTGAACGAGAATCTTCTTTCCTGGTGCACAATTACTTCAAGGCCAAAGCTCTGGGAAGCAAGGGGTGCTGACTAGTGCTCAGTTCACCAGGAAGCAGGATTCTCAAAAGTGAATGGGGACATCCTTGTAATTCATACAGCACACCTCTAAGTGGGGCAATGACAGCTGTAGTGCCCAATACTGTCAGAGAATAATTTACATTTGCTAGTTTAGCTGTCATTAGCACAGAAATGGGTTAGAATAAATAGGGTTTTGTATGCTTAACATTGAAATCTTTCATTTCCAATGTAGTATTAGTGGGGAAAATGTTAGCTAGTATTTGGATTAATTTGACTAATGTATGGTAATGCAAAGCCTGAGTGAGAGTAATTAATTGAGCTCCCCCATTCCACTTGCCTTTGTGAGAAAGCAAAGAGCCTCTCAGGGGATGGGGAGGGTGGAGAGTTGAAAGCCAAATGGTCAGGGAAGTGGTTATGGGTATAGCTGTACCCTGGGTTTTCAGAAAGCTGGTGACTCCACATGGTTCTGCAGAAGCAGAAGACATGAGGCAGAATGGTCTTGACATGTTTTAAATGCAAATTGCAATGCAAAGTTAACAACTGCCTAGCACCTTGGAAACAGAGCCACTCTGAAGTTCTTCTGCTAATAGCACCTAGCAGCTTGATTACACAGAGAAACAAAGGCCTAAGGAATTTGAGTGTCTTTTGTATGACACGTCCAGCCACACCAGACAGTTCATCACCACTGGACGGTCCTTTTTGGCAAATACAGCTTGTATATATATAAAATGTTATATATCTTATGGGGTTATTCAAAAGGGCAGTGTTAGAACCTTAATCCTCTAATAAAAAAAGAGATTTTGTAAGATAGCTATCTCCAAAGTCCTGCTTTGGACATGAAGCCAGCTAGGGGTTAGAGAAAAATATTCATTAGACTAAATTTTTTCATTTTACTTTTATAAGGTTTCCTATGCCTTCCTTTGAAATACCTGCTATGGGCTACTCTTTGAGAGAGGAGATACTATAGTAAATGACCTGAGGCTGGACTGAGTCTGGAGGTTACTATGATTCTGATTTAGCAACAGAAGACAGTTTTAATTTCTCTCTCGCTGTCTCCCTGACCGCTACTAGGATAAACAGCTAGAGACCAGGCTGAGTGGAAAAAAGCCTGAAGGTCACAAAAGAAGTTAAAGGATTGAGCTACCTAACAGATCTAAACCTCCAAGTACATTTTTATTTAGTTTTTTGGTGTCATTGACCTTGTTCTTGACAGATGGAGGGTTGTGCAGAAGGAAGGCTTTGTAGGTGTGCATTCAACACCAAGGTTTTGTGTACCCCCACTTTGTGTTCATAAAAGCTGCAACCAATATTTTAAGAGGTTTTGTCTTTGAAAGGTACCCCAAATTTTGGACCAAGATTGTCAGAGTGTAAATAATGGTTAACTGCAGATATATATAAACTGTGTTCTCAGCAGTGGATGAGCAGCAGTATGCCTCTTTGGCATTGGCTGTTGGTGGCATACATTTGCCGTAGCTATAAGGAAAAAATGGATATGTTTGCTCCAGTTTTGCTAAGCACAAACCTGACTGTGTGTGCATGCAGAGTGAAGACATGTATCTAAATAAGGTGTGCTACTGGGTAAACAGTTTCACTCTACATTTCTAAAAATAAGACCATTGTTCAGAACTACTGTATTAGAAGAAGTCATGAAGATCAGGTAGACTTCTCTGTTACTGATGAATGAAACAGTTTCTGAAACTTAGTTGCATGTTATAAAAGAACGTACAGATTGTACTGAAATTGCCTCAAATATTTCTTAAAGTTAGATCATCTATAAATACTGGGAACAGAGCTGTCATTGAGCATACCAATGGATAAAAAGTTTCTTTGGCAGTAAAAGCAAAAAAGTCCTCTCAAGTGCATTGACCTCTGTTAGCACATTGATGTAAGTCTCACACTGAAGATGCACGAGCGTAAGAATAACAACCATTGGATAGATTACAAACTACATACCTAATAGCATGTGGTACTCTATGTCTAACAGTTGCCAAAGCCAACCCGTTTACTGTATAAAGTTTATTAAATAAACCAAAAATGAAGTCGGCCAGCTTCCTTTCATTTTCTCCTTGTAGATTTTCTACACGTGAAAAAACTCCATTTCAAGAAACAAAATGAGGAGCTGAGGGGAAGAAAAGGAGGAGTCGTCATCTCCTTGCTCTACGAGTGACAACAGCTTGCATGCCACATCTGCCAATGTCGCCTTATTCCACAAACCTTTTCTTCCAGGCTTTCTGTCACCTGTGCGGTCAGGACAGGCTTCACTTCGGTTGGGCTGGTGTGACAAATGGCATTGCTTGGTCTGTGCGTCACTTTCTGGGGGGCTCCCCTGCAGGGGTACTCCCTGCACAGTGCTCTGGATTCGTGGCAGTAGGCGCATCCACACCACACAGTTAGCCTCCCCTTCCTGTCCATACTCTCTGTTCTGTTTTCCTTAGCTGCTTCTCCAGCCTTGCATCTTCCAGACATGGTCAATTTGCCAGCTGGCGTTTAAAGTTCCGTAAACAGTAATATACTGGTTTAGTCTTCAGAGCTTATGAGTGTCCCCTGTGCTACTTCAGACAGCACACAGTCATTTTGCCTGTTTTGCAAATGAACAAATAATGTTTCAATTATTAAACGGATTTCTAAAAATGTATTTTTGGTCTCTATTTTTTTCTTTTTCAGAAGCAAATTATTTTTATATTTATATAGACTTTGTTTCTCCTCAGAAAATACTGGTACAACACTTGGTAATGATTTATAAATTATTAAAAAAAATTGGCAGGAATATAATACTGTTAACAAATAACTGGGAGCCTTCTCTACAATTCTTCTAGACATGTCATGCTTTCATTTAAAATGTCCATCTTTGATGTCTGTTTTTTTAACATGTGAAGCCCTATGCTTTGGAAGTGGCAAAGATAAACTTGGGAAGTATAGGATACTAGAAGATACTAACAAGAGAGTATTGGTAGGTTTTAAGTCTTGTCATACAAAACATTTCAGACCGAAAACTAGTCACAGTTTCCCATCTCAATATTTGAGATGGCTATACTTTTTCCAAATATGTTCAGAAAATCTGTGCAATTTGTATGTGCCGATCATTTCCCTGAAATATGAGTTCCAGAATTCTGTTTTTTAATCAATTAAATCATATTAATTAAAAACAGCAACAACAAAACCTAGCATCACAGCCAAAAAAATCTTTGAAACCACAAGAAGGGGGGGTATTTTCATGTGATGGTGTTTCATAGAGGAACAGATTTGAGGTTCCTGAGTGGGCTACTTTATATAACAGTCAGAGTAAAATATGACTAAAGCTATGAAAAATATCAGGGCATTAGCCTTTTTAATGGATCAAAATGGCAATGTAAAATGTCTTTTTTTCTGTCTCAGAGAGATGTCAAGTCACTTTAAAGCAGAATAGGTCAGGCTCAGAAAATGCATACTGGTAATTTTTCCCTGGATGCATTTGCATGCTGAAATTATATTCAAAATACACAACATGTTTTGTGCCAAGAAAATGACTCCACAGTATGACCATCTGCAAAGCAGAAAATACTCTTGGACAGATTTGGAACTCAGCATGTGGTCCCTACTGCAGACAGCGCAGTAGCTAATTTTACAAGAGATCAAGATAACTCTACACTGGTATTTATCTGAGCCTAGCTAATGAAACAGCATGTGGCTTAGAAAGGTGTAATGTCTGTCTATGTCGAATAAGTTTCTTATTGGAAAGGAAGCAAATGTAGTCACATCCAACTTTTCCAAACTCTGTGCAACTGTTGAGCCATGAAGATATGTCCAGAACTTCTGCTTTTGCCTTCCTTCGACAAGCATTTTCATGCACAAGTCAGGTAACGGCACTCTCAACCTAGCAGCAGTATCTATTTCTGGGCTTGATTTGTGGCTCAGGTGTTTGTGCTGCAGAGGCATTTGCAAATTTGATTTGCTGCAAAAAAAGCTTACGTCTGCCCTGTGCTGCCTGGCAATGCAACCTAGAAAGCAGTCTTTAGGATGTCTTTTCCACATCCCCAGGCTATGTGTGTAAAGACCCTCCCAAAAATGATCTAGAATATTCTGAACAGAGAGATCTGGGAACCTTCCCCTGGAAAAAGTGCATATCAGTGTGGTGGCAGATATTCAGCTGACCTTTTTCTTCTTGTTTCCATCAGATACTTCTTTAAGACTTCTTAACTCCCAGGTGGGAAAAGTACTGTGCCTTTTGTTGCGGGTACACAAAGAGTTGCTGCCTGGCCGCTCTGACCTTGCCTAGGCAGAATTGCTCTATGAGTATCTTTTCTGAAGTTCCCAGCATTTTCACCAAAAACATCATTAACTTAAACCCTGCAATTGCTTGAGTACATTTAGTATTCACAGAGTTTCAAAAACCGAAGTTAAAAGAATTGTCAAATTCAAGTTCAGACGTCCTGCCTCATCTGATGTGTATCTCAACTAGCTGTTACCTTTCCCAAGTCCTTCTCCCCACTTCCAGTCTTTCTGCAGAGTTTGGGAACACCGAGTTCGGTAAAACTGAGATATTTTACTAAAAGGAAGACAGGTAGTTGGAAAATCGATAGCACTTTGTTGCTGAGTGAGAGCATGTATATCCTAGGTTTTCAGCTGCTTGGTGCTTTCCCTGCTCTGCCAAGGCAGGGCGTACAAACAGTAACCAAGGCTGCCTTGCCAACCCTCAGCCCTGGGCTTCAGCCTTTTCAGCTGGTGCACTTCCTCCCCCACGCTCAAGTGGCAGTTTTGATCAACAAGGTCCTTGAGTCAGATGGGTCTATTGAGTAACACGCTTTATGTCTGATTATCAGGAGCTGGCAGGCAGAAGAGGTAGTAGCAAAACCACTACAAAACCCAGCCCTGCACCAGAAAACTAACAAGCTTGTAAACATTTTTTGTCAGGTGTGCTGGCCTGAAAATTCCCTTTTCTTCCTACCTGTTCCGTGTTGCTGCTAGAGAGAGAAGATGGTGGAGGCAAATAGGAGGACAAAAGAAGTTACAGGCGAATTTATCCCTCAAGTACAGTTCATATCTCTGAAATACAAATCCTTTTTGTGAGAGGCAAAACCTGTGAGGGATCTCCACGTGCTAATCGGACCACTGGAGGAGACAAAGGGGATGAAGTGCTGGGGATGCCTCTGTGTCAGCAACTTGCAGCCAAAATGCCCGGGAAGCTCAGACACACCTGGAGAAGCGAGAGGCATGGGTCTGAAAGACAGCAGTGGGCTGGGGACTGCCACAGGCCTGGACTTCCCACCCCATTGCCTCCAAAAGATTTGGTTCGGTGCAAGAAAGAGAGGGAAAACACAAGTTCTAGATCAGTAGCAAGGCTGAGGGGCTGGCTCTGTATAACATAATGTCTGTTTGCTTTTTCTGAGTCAAAGAAAAGCATTTTTGGTGGAGAAGAAGAATATTTATTTTTCCTGATTACATTTTCAGGAATAACCTATGTCTCAGTATCATGATGATCACTGTGTGTGATGCTTGCTGTGCTGTATTTCTAAGATGCATCAGGGCTGCTCTTTTAAATCAACTGATTTTTACTTGCTCTGTAAGAAAAGTTAGTAGCTACTTTAACTAAAACATTGGAGTCAAAGAAGCATTGTGGTAAATGTGGGAACTAAATACATGCACTGAACTGTGAAATGGAGTGCTGTTGTAGCTGTGATGGTCTGAGGGCATATGCAAGGCAGGGTTTGTAGTGAGAGGCAATTTTACCAGATGAGCAGATGTAGTTGGGGAAAAAAAAAAGAAAAAGACAAGCTGTGGAACAAACAAGCTCTCCTCGAGACCTGAAAAAAGGATTGTGTGCCTGAAAGCTTTTTTGACTATCTTTTGCTATAAATCTCACGCTTTTTCAGAATGACAGGACTTCAAACCTGCTGCAAGGCCTGTTCCACCTCCACAACCACCCACCCCCAAAAAACAATAAATTAATGCGATTCTTTCAGGTGATTCAAACTTTGGATTGGGCCCTAGGTAAAAGCACCCAATGCATAACTATATAGCGATTACTGATTGCGGCTGGATAAATCTGTGACATTTGCTGAGCCATTATATGTTGAATGCTGATACGTATATGACATTTCTCTCCTGACTCACTTGTTGATCCTGTGCATCCACCTAATGTGTAGTTGAAATATCATCCTGCACATGGCATAAAATTAAAATAATTTATGTTTTTATCAAGGTGATATTTCAAGGTTTGGATTATTTGGACTGTTCTTTAACTTGTAGTTCATTGTCTGCCATTCTGTTGGGTTTCTTGCATAAAATATGTGTTATTTGCATGTTTTTATGTCTAAATATAATGTGCTGTTAGTCTCAATCCATATTTAAAACAGTTAAACAAGGTTTGGAGTCACCTTTACTTGTCCCTGTGGAACCATTCTGTCTTACAGTATCAGCGGGACAGGTCTATTACAGCTTTGTAGCTAATGGTCACAGGAAGGTCTCTGTGTGCGCGGGAGGAAATTTTAAATACTGACCAGACTGACTATTCAGATAATAAGTTGTTAAACACTGAAAGGATCTGTAAGACTTGTTTGTAGCAGTATGATTTCAAGAGTTTTTGTATTACACGGTTACTCTCCTATGAGAGAGTATGAATTCAAATTAAGTTTCAACATGCATTTCTTTCATTCAACCTGAGTGCAATGGGAAGAATGAAGCAATATTAGAAAACTGAAGCAAAATGTTAATGGCATTTATTTTGCTTACAATATAAAAATAGGGCCACAAATATATTATTCAGATTGTATTGAAGAAATATAAATTAAAATTTTGTACATTGCACGTATTGTATACAACATGCATATTACTAGGAATATTTTAGGGTTCTGATATTATCTAAAGCCAGGTGGTTTTGCTCTGACTGGAAAAGTGCAGAGTATAGTAGTGAGAAAAATGATAGTTGCTACCCCTTACATTGCAAGAAAGGCTTAAAAAAAAGGTGTAAAGCAATGTTGATTAAAGACATGTCTTATGATCAGATTCCTCATGGCTTAATAAGGTACAAAAATGAGACTTGGAAGAAGGTATTAAGACAATTATTCTAATTTATGGTGAGAAAATGTCTTTTTAATAGTGCGAGAAAATATTTTTATCCTTTGTAGTTCTGAAGAGACTCTTCCTTAGCTAACATTGACTATTTGCTGCCTTCTGCTTCACACTGAAGTAATCTAAATTTGAATGGCACCTGTTTTAGCCTTGAGAAGAGAGCTAACTGACCCGCTAACTGTCCTTACTTGTGAACAGAAATACGGTCTGAAGCTGTTCTCTCCCAGTGCATTTCAAGTATAATGAAGAAACCCACACATTCATTTGCCATAAAGCTTTTTTCTGTCTCTTCAGGGAAGCAATCAGTCGTGTTTGTGAAGCCGTGCCTGGTGCCAAAGGAGCCTTCAAGAAACGGAAGGTATTTTTCTTTTCTTGTAGTGCAGTTGACTGCGTTTTCTTAGTTCAACACAGAGGAGACCAGGCATAACAGGCAGGTGACTTTAAAGCAGCTTTGAGAATTGCAGATCGTTAATCATTTAAAGTATTGGCTGTTTTCACCCACTGTATGTTGCCTCTTGCCCTTGTGGTCAGGATCTGCTTTTATAGGCATCTAGAAGTATGAGTACATCAAGGAAAAAGATTGTAGCTTGCCTTTATGTTCCTACTGTAGAAACTCCCTCCTTTTTCTTCTCTTTCTTTTCTAGATTGCAGGTGGAAGTCTTAAAACAAACAAAAAGGGATGCCTTTTCATAAAATGCATGAGCAAATTGTGGAAATAGGTGCTGGAAGCTATTGCAGAGGCCAAAAATATACATAGTTTTGAAAGTGGTTAGATCTGTTCTTGGAGCATAGCTCTACTGGTGACAATTAATGAGTTTGGAAATCACTGATTTCTGGAAATGGAGAGGACATACCAGGTGATCCTCTGTTCCCTCTGCTCTTTCCATAAACACCTGTGGCCAATGCTCAGTGGCCAGCACTGATGAGGGGTCCAGTGGGCGTTGGCCTGACACGGTTATTACCATGCTTTTATTCTTATTTGTGTGGTAGGAGTTAGGATCTGCAGGCAAGGCGTGGAGGAAGCCTTGGCTCAGCTCCTGCACTGACGGCTCTCAGCAGTCTTGCACTGCCTGCTCTTCCAGGGGCCTACTAGCAAAGCTGGGATTTAATGCTAACTGTAAGGGAAGGAGCATAGAAAGCAGTTAATTATAGCCCTTGTGTGTGTTGTTGGGCGCAGGAGGAGAACAGGCAGGTGAAGGAAAAGGTCTGCCTGCTTCCTCAGCTGCTCCACCATCTAGGCAGAATCCCAGCAGAAAGGGATGGGATGAAATGGCACTTGTTTGCAATGGAGAATCTTCCCCTGGTAAAATAAGGCATATGTGACAACATATGTCACAGCGTAATTGGAAATTGTCTCAGAAATTAAGGTTGTGGATCCCCCCCCCCCCCCCCCGCCAATTTATCTCATTGGCATCTCTAGGTTCTCTGGCTTTTGTTTTTAAACCTGAAAGTAAAGAGGAAAATATCTTTTTCCTTGGAAAACAAAATGACACAAAATATCATTGGAAAAGTAGGTTAAACAGAGTCCCAAGTGCCTAGTGAGACACCTTGCTGTATTACTGGTTTTAGAAGCAATGTTGCTTATCAGTTATTGAAAAGAAATAGTGTTTTTAAAGTAAGTGTACTGGCTGAGAAGAAAATTTGCCCAGCAACAGAATTTCAGATAGATGTTAAAGACAGGTATCTTTTGCCAGTCTGTACTTCCATCATGTTTTTGCCACTAGTGGCTTATGAATTGTTTAAGGTGACATGTACTTCTTGACGCCAAGTTTTCACACTTTACCCACACTGTGGGCAGGTGATCCTCAGGCATGAGCTGGGAATGATGAAGGTTTAAGGAAAGAAGAGAAACAAGAATATTCAAAAGGGCTTGTTTTAAAGAGAAGTTAATGAAGTACTAGCTCTGTAACATGACAAAGTTAAAACAGTGCAGCACAAATGTTACATACGAGCAGTATGTTGGTAGCATATTTTTAATCAGTTGAACAGAAGGAAAAGAAGCTAAAACTGAATGTATGTAAGCTTTAAGGAGTAAAGAAGCACAAGTGTGTCCATCCTGCTAGGGACAAAACTTTCCAAGCTTGCAGGCAGCTTTGGACAAATGCAAATACAGTGGCAGAAGAACACTGCCTCCAGTCACAGCTTCGCTTTTATATCCTAATGACCAGCATAAATATTCACCAGTGCAAGTACAGCAAGTGGAAGGACTTGGTGTGTTATTGCTGGGCAGCCTGATTTTGTACGGGATGTGGTTACCTGAATGAGGCTGCTCTCTTGCAGCTGTGTGGTTCCCCATAGCTGTCAAAGGTGAGAAGTTTGTAAATTTTGCTTTGGCAGCGTAACTTGTATTGCTACAAAACCTCCTAAAATCTAGTGAAAGACCCACAAAAGTTATCAATATTATTATGTCCCCTTCATTACATTCCAACACTTTCTACTTATTCTCTGAGTTAGGAGTAATCTTTAGCTGCTTGTTGTACCCCAGCATACAGAGGTTTTAGCCTAAGTCTGGGCTTTTACCTGCTGCTAAGAAGCCTACAAGCATAATGACACTGTGTATCTCTTTTTGTGAGCATCCCATCAGTATCACTGGAGTCCCACTTTCCATATGGGAAGAGGGTAGAGAAGTTAGTAGAGGCAGAGCAAACAACAGATTTCTTTTCAGGAGTTGAAGCTGTTTTTACAGAATAAGAACATGCCATTTTAAGATACTGACTTAAGGCATTCATCTTAGTCTGCTCACTTGGTCTCTGGGTGAAGATGAGACTTTGCTATCTCACAACCCCCCTATTTTGTTAGGTCAAGAGTGGATGAATACCTGCCTAGCTATTATTATTATTATTATTATTATTATTATTATTATTATTACTACCACTACTACTACTATAAATGAGAAATTATCTCTAGAGGAAAATAGCAGTTGCAATGAAATGATCTTTGAAAAGTCAGCAACTTTTTAGAAACCTTTAAGATTACAGCTAACCCTGCATACGTCTCAAATAAACAGAGAACATAAATGTACTTTTTCCTCCCCCTTCACAGCCACCAAGCAAAGTTCTTTCTAGCATCTTGGGAAAGAGCAATCTTCAGTTTGCAGGAATGAGCATAATGCTGAATATCTCCACCACCAGCTTAAACCTAATGACTCCTGATACAAAACAGGTGAGTGTAACTGCCATATTAATTTGTGAGGCTTTTGATGAACAGCCTACTGCACAGTTATTTGCTGTCTGCCAAAATACTCAGTTGCTCAAAGTTATTATTCCTCAATAATGTCTATAAAATGAATGAAAACAGGATATAAAGCATAGTAGAAGTCATAGTTTATTCCAGTATTCAACACAGTTTGGATGAATTATTTTCTTCTTGCCATGTTTCAGCTCAGTTTTGCTCTTAAAAGACCTACTACATGAAATGGCATTTTCTGGTCGTGGGAGTTCTTGTTGGGTACAGTTACAAACTTTCAGAGTGTTAAAAGGGATGCATTTGGCATAAGTGACTAAAGGACTGAATGCACATTCCCAATTTTGTTGTCGTTCTTCCCATTTAGAGCCTTAAAGGGCAATCTGTTCCTGAGGCGCTGCTAAAATACAGCCTCAGGGATTTTGCAGTGCAGTGAAACGCCAGTCTTTTAGAGAGACAAGGCAGCCTTTTTCAAGCAGCCCATTTCTTCTTCTTCATTGTGCTGAAGGTACCGACAGACTTTGGGGAATCACTGCAGTGGATTGTGAATGATGTATGAGATGAGAAAAATCCTTGCTCAGGATATATATATAGAGAAAGCAGACATGCGTACTCACTGCTGTGCTATTTGCTGTGAGCCATATACTGCGTTAGGGCATGCAACTTTCTGCCCAGAGACAGCTAGAGAGAAAAAAAAAAATTCCTGCTGTCCTTTGGAGCCTGAGGATTAAAGAATAAGAAAGAAGACATGCATTGTCTATTAAAAAGCTTGCTGTTTATTATTATGTTTTCATTGATTTATCTTCATTCTTGTCCTTATTTAGAAAACTTCATAATCTTCTGCAGTGAGCACTGAGGCTGTGGGAGCAGCATTATGGCTGGTTGCAGTAGTTTGGACCCTTATTATGGAATATACACAGCAGTGCTTTTCATAAGGACAGTTGCCCCCATTCAGAAGCATAGAAACTTGATGTTAAGTAGATCGACTAAAAAAGTGCCAAACCCTGAAATTCTCCTTGTCTTCAGCTGACGTCAGGGTAGAAATGGAGTTAAACTGATTTATCCCAGGGAAGAATCCTCCCCTAGATGCTTTGCCTTTTCTCTGAGTTGACAAAACTGTTTATCTTTCTCTCCTATCATTCTTTTTTGAGATAGACTTGATCTGGGTGCTGCAGGCCTGGGAAACGTCTGGTTTCTCAGAGATCCCCAGTCTGGCTGTGGTCTCCCTTGTTTCTTGTTTGTGCCAAGCATTCGATTTGAAAATAAGCATGGCCCAGCAGCTTTGCCCTTTGAGACCCCACCCAGGAAGATGGCTGTGAACTTCTGTAATAGCCTCTTTTTCGCAGAGGAGCTGGAAGGAAAGAAAAGACAAGACAGTGTTGTTGGCCTTTGGGGTAACAGGAGAGCAGTTGCATGTATCCCTGCACAACCGTTTTGTGAACATGTTAAGCAGGGATGAGTGGAAGATGATTTTGTTTTGTTTTGTTTTGTTTTATTTGTTTAAAATGCAGATTTGGGTAGACTGAAATGTTTCTAAACTATGTGCCAACATTAGTAAATTGTTTCATTTTAAGCAATGCAAGGTGTTAGTAATTTGCTATGCCTTGTTTCAATATTTTGGTATTGGGGGCGGGGGGGGAATACCCCTACCTCAAACTAAACTAAACTGTTTAGCTGTGGAATTAAAAAAAAAAAAAGTGTCTGACTTGAACTGATGGTTTCAAGCACTTTTCAGTTTTCTTAAAATTTGGAAAAATGAGTTTTGAGGCAATCTGAAATAATTTTTGTTTTTTATGATGCTGAACTAAAAGATTGGGTTATTTACACAGTTCAAGATAGTGACAATATTAAATGTGTAACAAATCTTCGCTAGTTCATCTCTATTGTTAGGATCACCTCTTCTTTATGGGAAAAAGAGAAGGAAGTCCTCACTGATGAGTAAGGGAATGATGGTTCACCACTGAACACTTAAAAAGTAACCCCATCTTCAGAGGCTGCTGTGGGACAAGCAGAAGTATTGAAAATGAAGCACTCTTTACGTGAAAGAAGCACTACAAATAGTTGTCAACTCTCTCTGACTTAGTGAAGCAGCAAGATCCAGAGAAACTCATGTCGGGCTTTTTTCTTTCCAAGGAAGGTAGTTGCTAGTTCAGGTCTTTAAGATGCAGGATGGGGAAAACAGCCCAGAGAATATCTTTTTAGCCTCATTTTTTCCCAAAAAGATTTTCTAAAATACGTGGTACCCTCTCCAAAATGAGCAATTAAGATCCAAATGACTATTATCACATGCTCTGAGGCACTAAATAAGGGGCCTGTCCTATACCAGACAAATTCCTTGGCATGGTTTCTGTGACTCAAATGATAAAGTGAAAGTTTCTTTCAAATGACCTTTTCTTTCTTGGTTGTTACATGATTTCATTATTAAAAGTTTTCATAAGTTAAATCTCAGAATACCAATGGAGCAGAGTTGTTCTCCTTGTGTTAGAGGTTCATGGCAATTTGTCTCTTCCCAGAGAAATACCATATTAGTTCAAATTGTACATAAGCAAATTGAATTTCGAATGCCCTGGAGTATGCCTGAGATTTTGTCCACAATGCTACACTGCAGCTAGATTCAAAATTCTGTTTGCATATTACAAACATGTTGGTGTTTGAAAGATAAAATGACACAGTAGGTATTGGAAGCAATGTTAGGATCCTTAGCTGGTGTGCAGATTGGCATGATTTCATTGATTTCACCAGAGTGGCAACAGGAGAAAAGTATTTTGATGAATAGGACCCTTTGCTCCATTCTTCACTATCTGTAATAAAGAAAGTGAGCTTCAGCGGATTAAAATTTCTCCAAAGATACTGTATGACAGATCTATATGATTTACTGGTGTTCTGAGCACATTTAGCAATTTTGCCGTGTCCTGCTAGCTTTTAAAGAACACCAGAATAAATACATTCATCCTTAAGTTTGTTTATATTATCATGCTACTCTTTGCACTCCTTGTAAGTGAAATGCAGAGGTCATTTTGATCTTGCTTTTGGATTTTCACCCCTATACAAACCAAAAAAGAAATCAAAAGGGTAAACTGTAAGAAAACGTACTGACTCACACTTATTCTTTCTGATCCATACAGATCATAGCAAATCACCATATGCAATCTATTTCCTTTGCATCTGGAGGTGATCCGGTAAGCATTTCTTTAAAGCTTTCCCCCACATAGATATTGCTTCATGAGGACTGTGTGACAAAATTTATTGCATAGCTTACTGAAAGAAAAATATAAGCACAATAGCTCCTGTTTCTTGTTTCATAAATTCTTCTTGATTGTTGCCATCAAACTCTTTTTGAGGGAAACGACTGACAAGCAGTCATAAGTCCTCCTCTCTGAATGACTGAAACAAAAAATATCAAAGGGCTGTGAGCATTCATATAATAACTGATAAGCAGGGCTCTGTTTTTCAGAGTAACGTAGTATAGTCATATGGGTATTGTGTGAATTTTTGTCCTGATTGTTTTTTATTTTACACTTTTTACAGTAATAGACTATGTTGCAGTTATATTTATAGCAATGCCTGCATTTATTTTTTTTCTTCTTGTCTTTAAGTGTGCATTGAGAAGACTGTGCTAAATACTGCCTTCAGGTATATTCACTACACTCATGCAGCTTGACGACAGACTTTCAGGAAAAGCGCAGATCTTTCTGTCTAGTTTTGCAAAGCTTTCAGATACACCTACACATTTGGTTAATTTAGATCAAAGGGCAGACTCCTGCTTGTTGCGCTTTTCCCTGTTTTTATAAGCAGTCCATCCAAAGGCGTATTGAACGTGCTTAAAAAGTATTTGTCACCCAGGAAGCAATGGGAGAATTATAAAACAGGGACATTGCTCACCTCTTACCTTAGAGGTTTGAAACCTTTTAAACATAGATTAATTGAATGAGTCTGTCTTTTCCTCCATTATACAATTATCTGTCATTTATCAGTCATGTACTGCAGGTAAGGCAATTTCTAGCCTGCTTTGTGAGTTAATTCTCTCAGTTCAACTCTGTTAAGTTGAAGATCCTTGGCACTTTCTCTATTCATTTCACTATCCTCAGAAAACATAAGGGCAAACTTCAGTCTTAGTATACCTCTGCTGAGCTCAGTTCAATTCCAGAAGGGAAAAGGACACTATATCATAATAATTTGGGGAACAAAAAATGGATCAACAGCCGCTTTGAAATACAACAGATTGCAATGGATGCTGTAAATGAACAATTCCTGAAGTGGGCAGAGGAGTGATTAGCACAGTTCCCTGCCTCCGTAAGAAGATTCTTCACTCCCCATCTGCCATCCCAAATGCTAAGTCCTGGAAACACCATTGCACACTGCTCACTGATAGAGTGATTTACCAGGAAAGAAGAGAGGAGCAGCAGTAGAGATTGGATTTGGAGTAAACAAGCTCTTCCAAATGTCTGAGAGAGATAAAAATCATGCTACTGAGTCAGTGAGCTACCAGAGAAATAAAATTGCATGGTGTAAGGGAGCCTACAAGACAGTGAAATTGTAAAGCTGCGTTCCCAGTAAGACCGCTGCACAGTGATCTCATTCTGGGGGTGGAGAGGGTAGGTATGAGTATCTAATGACGCTCTACAGGCTTGTTTCAGTGGGCTAGTACCTGGCACAACTTTAAATCAAAAGCTTGTTCATAAAGCAGGTGGTTCCTTTGTCCTGCATGCACACAGAAGAAGACAAGATGCAAGGATGTAATTTAAGTCACAGCATTATTAACCCATCTGAGGGTCATCCAGACATAACTTTCATCAGCCCTTAATGATTTCCACTTGGTGGAGGACTGCCACCACCAAACCGTATCCTCCAAACACAGTTGAGCTCCAGCCCATAAGCTCATCTCTTCATATGAGATTTAAGATGGACGGACAAAGGCCATACGGAACTAGGAACCCAGATCTGTGCCCATGTTTCTTCAGGAAATACTTCTGTTATTTTGAATTTTGAAGTTTGGTTTATTTAGAAGTGAGACTGCCCCCACTTCTCACCCCTTCCACTTTTCTGCTCTGGATATCTGCCACACATTTGCGCCAGCAATTAGCTTTGCAACTTTCCTCCCACTCCCTAAGTGTTAATTACCTTCATCATTCAAAATATATCCACTGGAGAAGTGTTCCACAGTCTTGGAGAACAGCTTCAGTACCATATATATTTTTCCAATATACCCCTTTGCAATGAGTCAGACAGTTTCTGGCTGTGTCAGTGCATGGGAGCTTAAAAAATCTCTCCACCAAATCCTTTTACACACCTTTTCAGAATCATTTTTAGTTCACTTCCAAGACTGTGTTCTGGATCTGCTTTAGCTCTCTTCAGCCCCTCCTTATGATACACTAAACAATTTTCATCCATAGTCATTTCAGGTGGCTGTTTCCAGGCTGCTAGGCAAGACGTCTGTTCTTGGAGATGCCTGCTGAAATTTCAGAGAGGTGGATCTCATAAGGTCTAATAAGGCAGGTCTCTCAGAGGTCCCTGAAGGCAGTAGTTTTTCAGTTTCAGTCCTGCCTCCAAATTTTAACACCGCAATGCAATTTCTTTGAGGTGAAAATTATAGCTCATTCATACTTGTCTTCAGTTCTTGAATGTCAGGGACCACTTTGCTGCACCAGCCCAGCCCTGTATAGCCTTTTGATGGGAGTCTTCTAATTTAGCCACTGTGAAATGTGCCAACCTTAGGTCCTTAATGGTTTGTCATAGTCAGTTTGAATCTGAGAGCTTTAGATGAAATAAAGAGTAGGTGGTTCCAGTCTCTCACACCCACGCTAGCTATGAGATAGATCTACGATTTACTCAGGCATAAATGTACCCATTAGCTATGTCTGTACTAGTAAATAAAATGATATGTGGCCTGTTTTCTGGCCCCAAAACTGAATAACACAGTGCAATTTGCATGCACACATTCACTCTATTCCCTCCCAGTGATCTCTTGGGATAGATACCCAGCATTTGCTGGTCCCTCAGAGAGTTTCAGAGCATGGCATGGGAAACCAGCACAGCCAGGCAAGGGAGAGTAGCAACAATTAAACGGTATAGACAACTGTGGGACAACTCTCAGGCCTTTACCTTGCCTCTGTTTTATTTGCTACTATAGACATAGCCACTTTTCTCATCCCCTTACTTGTTGATATGCATCATTACTTCCACTCAAGTCATTTCCCAGACACTATGTCACTGGGTGCTTAAGAAATTACTGGACAAAATGCTAGGGCTATTTTTCTCTGCTCTGCTTTTTTTACAGACCAACCTCATTACTGCTCTGTCTGAGTGCCTTCCAATAGTGCATTAAGTGATACGGCTACACATCTGTCACCAGAACCATGAATGTGCTTCATCATTTCCCTTGCCTTTTCCTTAGGAAGGAAATTGTATAGACATGCAGCAGAGTGATTTGTTTTGGGTGGGTGGTGGTGGTGTGTGCTTGCACTAGAGAAAGTTAAGCTAAAGAAGTCTATCTTTTAACAGAAGATTGATGTTTGTTATGACATTGGATCTTGACATAATCGCCAATGGTCTTGGATCAGTCACCTGAAAAGGCTTTGGGTAGATTTATGCAGCCAGCGGTAGTGTATCCTATATATACCTCAGTTAGGTTTAGCTATACCTGACTAGCCAGACATGTCAGGAAATAGCGGATCTAACCAGGACTTTCTGATCGCATCAAGGATATATGGCATTTTCCAGATGTGCCAGCAGGCCTCACGTTTCCCAGAAGCACTGGCCTTTCTGTTTCATCTGCACAATGATAAAAGTCTGCGCTGCTTGTGCACAGGAGCACGAGGGTGGCAGGAGAGCAAGCAAAAAATCCCCAGAGAAGATGTCAGCCTGCTTTTGCCAGAAAATCCACCTGGCACATGGCAACGAGGATGGCTGGGAGCAGCCCATGGGCTGGGGGAGAGCATCCTGGGATACTGCTTGTCACAGCCAAGCAGTGGCTGAGCACCTCTGTGCCATATGGCATTGTAGTCAGTGAAGTAAACACACCTGCTTCTCACACATGAATAAACGCCATTGCTCAGTATTTCTGGGGAGTGGGGCCATTATTCCTGCTCTTTCTGCCACAGAACCAGTTGATTATTCATGTTCTGAACCAAAATCTCTGGGTGGTTTGAAGGTGAAGACTTGTAATTCTACTCTTTTTTAAATGAGGCCTGATCCAAATCCTACTAAATTTGTTTAACTGATTTTCAAAGGCCTTGGAAGTTCTGCTGGAATAGATCACACTCTGGAGAAAGCAAAGTGGTGGGATCAGTACCAAAACCCATAAAAGTTGTTATGGGGTTTCAGTAGTATACAACTGTAGAGCAAACCATGTCATTTGAGGCTGTCCCCACAGGAATGTGCACACTCTGGACTGTGCTCTTTTGCTATGATCAGTGCAAAATTTTTTTGCATTCATTGTATATATCTTGATTTTTTGACAGGATACAACTGACTATGTTGCATATGTAGCTAAGGATCCTGTTAATCGGAGAGGTAAGTTAGAAATATCTATTTGGCATCTTTTTTCCTTTGAGAAACATGAATTGTTCATGGTATACTTCAGTCGATCTTTTTTTCCCACAGAAAAAAATAAATGCAGCCCAATAACAAGATTGCCTTTGACAGAGTCATGGAAAGATTGTGTAGCAATAAGGAACAGCCATGCGCAAGGTGATTCTCAAACTTGCAACAGGTCTTGCCTGTAGTTCATCTCTAAATATTACTGTGATTCTCTTCATGTCTTAAATCAAAAGCTTGCCTTACTTGGCTGTGTGAGCTTCTAGGCAACAGCCAACTCTTACCTACAGCCAATCACTATGCAAGAACTAAGCAGTCCTCTGATTAAGTCTTCTGATGAGGCGGCTGAATCTGTTAGGTCATCTCAGTACATGCCTAATTCTTCCCGGCAGAATCAGATTCTTTACCAAATAGTGAGGTTTCGAGCCAGCTTGCTGGAGGCTGTAATCCTCTTTCTCAGTAAAGTTTTATTCAAGGTTCTATTGCTTTATGAGCGATCAGTCAGGAACAGGGAACCTCTTGTCGATTGCCTTCAAAGACTGAGATCCAGTTCAGATTCTCAAAAATAGAAGTAAATTATAAAAAGTGTAAATTACAGTCTGAAATAATAGGTATAAAAAACATTTCTGCTTGTAATGCAGAAAGCACCACTAGGTCTTAATGCTAGATACAAAGTATTGTATAATGTACCTGAGAATGTATTTATTATTCATAGATTCATAGAGAAAAAAAGACTAGCTCCAAAAAAAGACCCAAGCACTTCCAACAGGATTTCTGCAGAATTCATACACTTGAAGTCCAAAATGCCAACTCTGCAAACCCTGAGCTGCCACCTTACCCTGGGCAAAACTAATTCAATAGCTTCCGTATTTTGTCATCTTTAATGATTTTAGATACCTTAGCAATCTGTTACATCCATGTGCAGAGACATCCAGACTTAAGGGCATTAGCTCATAAATAATACCTGCACTAAACATATTAATATTCTGAATGTTAGTGAAACACCTAGAAAACTTACAGGGAGTGAGAGGTAGGGAGATAGTGCAATTCTTTGCCATGCTTGTTATGTTCCAACATCATGTGTCCCCCATTAGAAAGGCTCTGGCATCAGACTGTAGGCTGTATGGTGCAGAGCTGCTCTCCACCTCACCTGCTTTAGCAGTACCCTTCTGCTAAACTGGAGACTGATTTAGTTGTTCTGAGAGATCTCAGTAGCAGAGTAGTGGACCAGCATCACAGACCAGACGTTTGCACTGTAGCGTTTGGAGGTGCCCTGTGCTCTGTTTTCTGTTCCTGTGTGAGTGGATTTTATATAAAAACTGTTTCATGAACTATGTTCTTTATATCTAAGTTAAATGTGTTCAGCCTTAGCTTCCTGTCACTGTTCCTTGTTGAGCTAGTCTAGCCTATATTGAGGAGTCATCTAAGCACCTGGTATTGTCTTCCTGTGGTGTATTTAGTTCAAGTCATTTCTCAGTTTTATTTAGGAGAAGTTTGACAGAGTGAACTCTGTAGGTCTTCAGCTGCAGTGCACATCCTCCATCCTTCAGATAATTTCTGCTCCTCCTTCTTTCATTTTTCTGCATTGTTTTAAAAAGGTAGATGGTGCCTGTTACTGTTTGGCATAATCTAGTATTAATGTCAGCAATCTATAACAGAGGCTGCACCTTCCTGTTCTTACTTGCTTTTGTCGTTGTCATTAGCCAGTTTCTCATAAGCCCTTTTTGCTGCAGTGAAGCACTGTTATCTCATGAAATTCTTTCCCACTGTGTTCTTCAAGCCTTCTGTATTACAGCTTTCCATGGGAGCTTTCCCCAGTTGTGTGTGTACATCAGTGGTTTGCAGATCAGTGACTTTCTATGTGACCAGTGTTAAAACACATTTTTTTAACAGGTCTAGTTTACCAAGAGATCTGGATTGCCCTCTTTCACCATCACTGGCCATTTTATCAGTCTTTGTGTTATCTGCAAATTACTTTAGAAGTGAGTTCAAATTTATTTTTGTATCCAGTGAAAATGTCACTGCTGCTGTTATTGACACTAGCACCAACGCTGTAGTACAGCTTTCACTTGCATATTAGACTAATTTCTTCCCAAGGGCGGAAAAGCTCTCTTCATGCTTTATATTCTGGATCTAGCAAGCTAAAAGCTGTTTGTCTTCTGCTGTAACATTCACAAGAAATCATCTCTGTGTGAGCCAAACCTTCTCATCCTTTTACAAGAAGCACATCTCCTACCTGCTGAAAGTCCATTCACGTATCCAAGGAAACAGGTTACTCATTATGTCGCCTACCGAAACTACTTAATGACTCATGCTTCATTTCAGCTCCAGACAGGTTTAGCAGTGAGCAATGTAGTCTCTTTAAATCCCCACTCTAGTTATAGAGTGCAAAAATTATAGCTTTGTTTGGCCTAACTACTTTGGGTCCACGTTCATGGAGATAAGTCTGCACCTTATCTGGGGCCTGATTGTTTACTGCCGCCAGCAGTGGTGCAGAGAGGGTAAACAGCAAATATCCTGCTGTTAGCCAGGGATGTCTGCCTCTGTCTTTGAACACATGGAGGTCCTGTTTTTGGCTACTGAATCCACTTTCAACATCCAGCTAAGGACATTTCCCCTGAATCAGGCATTGCCTCAGCATGCTGCTCAGCACAGCAGATGCTGTAAGGTGAGAAGAGAGCATCACTGGATCTGTTTAGCAAGGCAACACTGTGACCAGTGCCATCTCATGCTGCGTGAGGTGCTGCTGCTGCTGAGGGAGAGACAGCTTGATGCCCTGGTCATTCCATACCTGCATAACTGCAGGTTTCTTGGCCCTTTATTCTGGCTGCTTCAGAAGTATGTCCAGCAGATCAGCCTTTGAGCAGTCATTGCTAAACCTCCGTAGTCTCCCTATACGGCTTTAACTAAAATTATGTTACACAAGTGTCATGACCAACCCTTATTTGTAGGACATTGGCATCCAAAGCACTTGATTCCGCTGAGCTGGATACTGGGCATATACTAAAATGCAGTTTTTCAGCTGAAGAATTTATATTCAGGTTATTAAAGCAGTCAGGGATCATAGAAATTAGTAACTTTGAACAAGATACCACTGTACTGTGGCGGGACCTGGAAAAGAACCAGGGTTTCAGATCCAATCCAGGGTCTAGCCAGTAGACCATGTGCTTGTCCAGCACTGAATATGGAAAATGAACTTGCCTGGGGTTTTCTGAATATCACCAACATGTTGTTCATTCAGATCTTTAGCTTCCAGCTCTTAACACTCATCTAGGTTCCTGCAGTGTTAGGTGAAATCTTCACGAGTTTGCCTGTTTACGTTGTCACATAAGATGATACCTCCGAGCCACTCTCTGATTTAAAACCAGGATGGATTTGGCTGCTGAGACAGCTGATAAAGGTTTCTCCATCTCCCACAGGAAGAGAGCTTCTGTTGCCAGCCTCCCTCCTTATTGCCTCTATCACAGTAGGTTCAGAGAGGTGGCACATGGGGGAGTGTTGGAGTTAACCGGGGTACTGGCTCTGTGCTCCCCAGTGATCCCGCAGTTTGCTGGGAGTGTCTCCATACAGACAAGCAGGAAAAGGTACCAGCCTCTGTATTACGGGAAGCAGATCGGGGCCCTGGATCTCGGAAGTATCCTAGTTACTGCTCCTCCGTTAGCCTGTAATTTGGGAAATTCTGGAAACTCAAAGGAAGTGAACAGCTTGCAAACTTGGGGTGATCAGACATAAAACTGAAGTGGTAATAAAATTGAGGAAAGCAAAGAAAGTTTTTTTTCTTGTTACCCTCTACTACTATTTTTATAATTTCAATTTAAAGCTTAGAATTCTCATATAATCTATTGCATTCAGGCAATAACAAGTGAATTTTTATGAGATTTCCTGTCTTTATGGAGTTGTTAAAATTGTGGAACTGATCTGTGGTCTTGCCCATTGCAGTTACACACTAGAGCAGTTTTATTTAACCTTTAAAAAGATCCCATTGCCTGAAATTCACTGTGCCAGAATTGGGTTTTATTGAAATGTGCACTCCATGAATAGGGCAACTATGCCTGATGTGTAGGTGTTTTGTCATAGGTCAGTGCATCCCACCATAACATTAACAACGATTTGCATGTGCATTTGTCAAATCTTTTTCATTTAGCCTGTCATATACTGGAATGCTGTGATGGCCTGGCCCAGGATGTCATCAGCACCATAGGGCAAGCGTTCGAGCTTCGATTTAAGCAATACTTGCGATGCCCCTCTAAGATACCTGCTTTCCATGATAGGTGAGTACGATTGCAGAAGTCTTCTAAAGGATCTTCTTTAGCTTTGTATTTACTTAATAAAATGTGCTGTGGACAAAGTTGCTGGAGACAGACCGGATTTAAATACCTTAAAAAGAGATTTCTGCTGAATTAGCAAAGCAGCATTTGCCTAATGAATATGAAAGGAATACAGTCATTTTAAAAGAATGGACTAAATATGGATTTCACAGTGAACTTATTGAAATGGTCATATGTTTTCTGTTGTGGTTAGTAGGCAGAGTTGGATGGCCAAGAATGGATGTTATTTGTGGCGTTTCCTCATTGTTACTGTCGTAGCAGCTCTCTCAATTTAGATGAAGTAAGCTGGAGTTGCTGCGCTTCCAAAACGACTGGTGATGTTTCACTACTTCTGATATTAGCCAGGGTAAAGTTTTTAGGAATGTGATGTATTGTACAGAGGCTTTGACTGCATTGTTCTCTGGAGGATACAAAATCTGTCTGCTTGTGTATGTTTAAAAGGCTGGGATATAGAGTTCTGTTTTCTTTAGTGAGCTGTGTTTTTGACATGGATTGCTATATGCTTGCTAACATTAGTATAAATCCCAGTGAGCTGGTACCCTGTGTAATCTGTTATATCGGAGTAAAATGAGTGTATGGTGAATATAACATGCTACTATCCTAATCTGGAAGCATTCTGTACTCACTTTAGACTTGTGTAAATGACTGTCAAATGTAGATGAAACCACAGATCTGATCTCTTGACTTTGTGAAGTTCCTTCAGATTTATATTGGTGATAGAGCAGCCATAATTAAAGACAAAATTTTAGAGCCTAGTCAATCAAGCAAGCAATAATATTACAAGTGCTACTGTAAGGTTAAATAAAATTGTTTGTTAATGCAGTTTATAATGGTCTTTAAAGCTAAGTAAAAAATCCTTTACTCAGCATAAAGAATTTCATCCATTGCAAAGGAGGTTTAGATTAGCTTGTCTAAACAGAGAAGGTCTGCTGCATGATCCATCATTACTTCCTGACTTATAATGGTAGCTGAAGTGTCGAAATAATATGCAATAGTGATCCCCTGACAGGCAGTCTTAACATGCTGCAAGTATCTGTAAATGCTTTGCAAGCGAGGGGCAAAATAAAGCACTCACTTTCTTACAGGATGCAGAGTTTTGATGAGCCATGGGTGGAGGAAGCTAATGAGGCAACAGAACATCCCTATTACAACAACATCCCAAATAAAATGCCCCCCCCTGGCGGTTTCATTGATGCCAGGCTCAAAGCAAGGCTTCCCACTGCTGCAGATACAGCTCAGGTCAGTGCAATTGCATCTCTGCCCTCCTGCTGATGGATCTAAAATTTTTTAAAAATGTGTGGTTTAGGATGGATGCATTGGGACCATTTATAGCTCACAGCCCTTCATGTGTGGCCGGTTTCCTTTTGAATGGGCATTGAAGATCTAGAGGGCAACAAATTAGGCATGTTCAGAACAAAAAAGAGGAGGTGAGTTCCTCATGGTGTTAAAAGATTACACAGGTTCAAGGAAGAGAAATCCACTGAGGGTTATTACATTTGTAGAAACCATGTCTGCTTCAGAGAGTATCAAATAGTGCACACTAACGGGGAAAGATTTGATGTAGAATCGTTGAAACAATCTAGTGCAGTCATTACTAACAGTTTGTCCTGGTTTCGGCTAGGACAGAGTTAATTTTCTTCCTAGTAGCTGGTATAGTGCTGTGTTTTGGATTTAGTAGGAAAAGAATGTTGATAACACACTGATGTTTTTAGTTGTTGCTAAGTAGTGTTTATACTAAGTCAAGGATTTTTCAGCTTCTCGTGCCCAGCAAGAAGGCTGGAGGGGCACAAGAAGCTGGGAGGGGACACCATCAGGACAGCTGACCCAAACTGGCCAAAGAGCTATTCCATACCATATGACATCATGCCCAGTATATAAACTGGGGGAGTTGGCTGGGAGGGGGGATTGCGGCTCGGGAACTAACTGGGCATCGGTCAACGAGTGGTGAGCAATTGCATTGTGCACCACTTGCTTTGTATAGTTTAATTCTTTTAGTATTGCTATTGTCATATTATTATTATCATTATCATTGTTTTTCATTCCTTTCTGTCCTATTAAACTGTCTTTATCTCAACTCACGAGGTTTTTTTTTCCTGATTCTCTCCCCCATCCCAGGGGTGGGGGGGGCAGTGAGCGAGCGGCTGCGTGGTGCTTAGCTGCCGGCTGGGGTTAAACCACGACACAGTTCATTATGTTAATAACTCAGCAGCGATCGGTATTCAGGCAGGTTCCTAGGTAGGTTTTCCACCTCACGTTGAACTGAGATCAGCTTGGATATTTCTACCAGCATTGCTGTCGAAAGTTTGACTGCAGTATCAACATAGCCACCTAAGAGGAGTTTTCAGATCCAGCACAACTCTGCTTAAATCCAGAGGGGCTTGTCTGTAGGGAGCATCCTCCCTTCAGTACCCAAGTGCATCCCCTGGTACCAACGTGAGTCTTTCAGCTCCTGCTTTGGAGGGTGCTGGTGGTGTCTTCTGGTCCCAGGTGCGTTTCTGTGGAATGCTTTTCCCAGACATGGTTTGTCAGGGCTTGCTATGTGAAGACAAATGTACTGGAGGAGATGATGCATCGTTTGGGTTGCGGGGGTTAATAAAAGCAGGAAGGAGGGAAGTTTACATGAAGGTCACCGGTAATATCTTACTCCTACATAAATGCATTTGTGAGATATATATTCTGACACCATGATGAATCGGAAATGAAGAGTGGGAGTACACAGAATACAGCCAAGGAAATTGTCAGAGCCACTCATAATATATCTGAGCATTTTAAAGGTAATTGAAAATTTCTTTGCACATGTGTCCATTCTAGTCTGCAGCAGGAGTGGGAGGAGACCAAACCTATTACCAGAGTCGTCACTTAGGACACAAATTCAGTGAAGACTGGCATCATTGGCCTGTTAAGCAAGGTGAGTTTTGCTAGTTTTAGCTGTAATACTGCAGGAGGTCTTGGGTGGGCAAAGCATGTGAAAGTCTGATGCCTCAAAGTCTTAAGGCAATGAACTGCACTTTGTTGATAGATTTCCTTTGTCCAAATTTTAGTGTTGATATCAGTGAAAAGCATTTGGTAATTACCTCTGGATAGATTATTAAATGCACACCTTCATAAAATCTTATCTTTTGCAGAGCAGTTCATAAATAGAGTTGCCCCAAACCTTCAGCTTTCTAGCTTGCCATGTCTTAAAACCCCATGGTATTTAAAGACAGGCTGCATGGTCTGTTCTGAAAATCTGACCCACTAGGGTATGCAAGATGGAGTTTCCAAAGGAAGAGCCTAAAGTCGGAAGCTTTTTTAAAATGTGGAGCAATGCATGTGTTTGCGCATGATCTCTGCTCCACGAATAACAAATAACACACAATGTTCTTTTTGTTATTGTCTATGAATTTTAAGCAAATCACATCAAAACATATGTCTGAAATTTCACCCCATCCACCTTTATGTGACAGCTTTACTGTGTTTCTGGGGACACTTTCTTTTTAAATGCCAGAATATGTTATCTGTTGTTAATCTGCACAGATTTGAGGGTTTTATTGCATTTCCTCCTCTCATGACTCCCCAGCTGAATATAATTTTTGAAACTGACAGTCTTAATTTACAAAACTTTCCTTTCCTCCTGAATAATAACGCCCCCCCCCAACCCCTCATTGAAACACTGTTCTGAATCCATTCATCAACATTTTTTTCTACTAGATCCTGCAGTTATTGACTTTACATCTCCCATTCCAGGGAATTTTAAATCTGTGGTGATGGGGTGTGATGTTATTTGGTCATTATAACAACACTGTTCTGTCAAATACAAAAAAGAAGAAAACAAGTCTTGAATTTTCTAGGATCTCTGGATATTTGTAGTATGCCGGAAGGGAAATCACAAGTAACCCCAACAGCAGAGATGCCAACATATGTAAACACCCAGCATATAAATATAGAAGCTCTATTGGCACTTCAGGCAGATGCTGAAAGTACCTTCAGTGGAACAGCAGATGATACCAAAGAGAGCAGCTCAGGAAAGGATCTGTTTGACATGAGTGAGTTCCCTTCCTATTCACTCCCTTTCCAACAAGCGACCCAATATGTTTATGCATTACTTCTGGATAAAAAATAATTTTTAAATTCTCCAAATTTTAGTATTCCTGGTGGAATTATGGTGAATTTTAGAATTCATGGTGGTTTCATATTGGACCGAGTTAAAATAAGGGTGGCCAAAGATTTGAAGCTAGTTTGTATTACGTCTGAGTTAAGATGAGTTGCAGTCTATGTTATCCTTAGCATCACAGGCAAGTAGGTCAGAAGGAAAATAAATCAGGAGGCCTGTCATGCAGGAAAGTGAAGGAGTGAATGGCTGGAGAATTAGCTGTGAATATGTTACTAGGAAGTCAATGCATACTACAAAAACTCTGTGCAACAAGGAAGCTGGGAGCGAAATGAAAAGGCTGAGTTATCCCTTGCTCTGGATAGGCCTACTAATCTATCTAGCTATCTGTTCCAAATTTGAAGTCAGCTTTTCCAAAATTAGAATCATAGCCATAGCCGTAAAACAATGGTTCAAGCATCAGTCATAATTTGATGTTGGTGCTACCATTACACATTTTTTTCAGCCTTGAAGAGATACTTAACAGGAAATATGGGGAAAACAGTTTGATGCATAGAAAATTTTGTTTTTCAACTCTTCCTACCTCCAATCAATTGCTGACACATGATTTATTTAATTCAGTTCACATAATTAAAAGGCAGTGAGACAAAGCAGTTGGTGCCTATATGTTATTTGTAAAATAACATATCTATATTTGTTATCTCAGTATACATAGAACTGTCTTCCTGGCATGTTTTTGCTATTTCCACAGCTTAGGGACATTTTGGATTGAAAGAAAGGGGGAGGGAAGAAAGTTGAGAGAGTATCTATCTGTGAATATAGATCTGAAATGAGAAAAGTCTACTGTCTGAAATCAAGGACGTTAACCTTGATTTCCAACATGCTGTGCCCTTAAAACATGCACATGCTTACTTCTATTTTATACGCATTCTTTTCCTAAAAATAGGGAAAACTGATTTCTCATCTTCCAGCCTTCATTAATCTTTATTAACCATTGGATCATTGGGGAAAAGTAGTATTAGAAAACGTGTCAACTAGCCCTGAGTTAGTGGTTTGTCAAGCTAAACATGTGTTGGGCTTAGTGCAGACTGCAATGTAGTGAATACATATATAAGCTGGTTTTAAGAATTAGCTGAGGTATCAATAAGCTGCGACAGCACAGTATTTACCCTATTTCTCTGAGCTAAATTAACCTCTTTGTGGCCCCATGCAAACATGGCTGTGTCCTCCTCGCATCTGAGCAGTCTATTTAGAGCTGGTGTATTGCTTCATGGTACTGCTCTGCGGATGTCCTTCGTAAGTCTAGTGGGCACAGAGCAATATCTCTTTTTAATACACACTAGTTGGCCAGATGAAGGTCTTGCAAGGGAAAATAGCTTCTGATAGGTCAGTACAGCATTAATGAAGCACGCACTGACCTATTTACTATTTCTGTAAGACTGTTGGGATCTGTAATGACATATCTTTCCGTTCCGCTCTATAGAAAGTAACACTGAGTTCAGGATTTGGCTGAGGTTTAAAAGATGCTTCCCTGAGGCTGATTTCAGCTCAGTGAATCACGTTAAAGGTGTTAGCCTGTGTCTATGTTGCAAAGTCCTCTTCCTAGGTGGACGCTAGGGGTAGGCTGAGTGGTAAGGGCAACTGATCCTTTCTAGACATACCCTTGGGCTGGAGACTCAGTAATGGATAATTTCTAAATGAATATGTTGTTTGAAGAGAGACCAGATATGAGTATAATGACATTGGGTACCCATATTAAGCAATTTATTTGAAATGAAACTGTCTGACATAGCTGGCAAGACAAAAGGAGAGCTCTGCCAGGTACCAGTGCATATAAATGCAACTGTTGACAATAGCCATTACTGAAATAAAATCAGTACCTTTCAAAAGCTCCTGCCAAGGTTCGCTCTGATTTTTATCAGCCTCTTTCTGTGCATAACATACATTTTTAACATATTACACTCCTCGGTCTTAATATAATCCATAAATCAGTAGGCCTAGCAGTACATCTTCCCTCAGTTTTTTCATAAAGATAAAGGGAAGTGGCTATAACACAAAATAAATCCAGTTAAAAATGACTGGAATATCACCATTTTGTAACATGATTTACCTCTGAATAATCTTGCCCTTGTTTCTGTTTCCATAACCAGAACCATTTGAAGACGCCCTCAAGAACCAAACATCTGAGGCTGCACTGAGGAAATCCACCTCCACGGGATGCACCAGTCCTCTTTCATCCAGAGCAGCTGACTGGACTGTAGCCGAAGAGCTGAGTACAGAGCCGTGGTATCAAGGAGAGATGAGCAGGAAAGAAGCAGAACAGCTGTTAAAGAAATGCGGAGACTTCCTCGTGAGGAAGAGTACCACGAATCCCGGTTCCTATGTGCTGACAGGCATGCACAACGGACAAGCCAAACATCTTCTTTTGGTGGACCCAGAAGGAACTGTAAGTGCTGACTCCTCAGTAATACAGGAGGTTTCTGACTCTATGCATTTTCTCTAAATGTGTTTAATCTTGTTTACAGCTTATTCACAACTGATCATAAGTACAGCCTCATATCTCTAATATGCCATCACATCTCTAATTCTCTTCCTAATGCCTAGCAGAAGACCCACTGCATGATTTCTGCACCTCGCAGCGAGCCTTAGGAACCTGATTCCCCAGCAAGATCAAGCTTTGGCCACTGCAGTACAGTCTTAGTCAAAAGTGCAGCTAAGCCACTTCTTTAGCCTTCCTGCTGAGAAGCTGCTGGTGGCTCTGCAAGTTCGGCCAGCCTGCGTGCCGGCAGTTTCCACGTGACATCTCTGTCAGTCAGGATACAGACCAGGCCCTCCCTGTTTTCCTGCACGTAAGCCCAGGAGAGAACTGGGGTAAACCTGCTCCATCTCTTTGCTGCACAGGGACTCCCTTAGCCAACAAAGGGACTCTCCCAGAAGCAGGATGGAGAGGGCAAGGGAGGTCCAGTTTTCTGCAGCTGTCCTGTCCTGCTTCTGGGGAGGCTTAGTCTCGTCTGAGAGAATGAAAGCATTACCACACATTTTATTCTTGGATCCTGGTTGCTGAGAGTGGGCAACTCCTTTTCCTCTGTAAAGGACAACTTTAGATGACAAGCCCCAACGTAAATGAGAAACTCCTGTAAGGGAGTTGGCCTGTTTCAGCTGAGAAACCTGCAGCAGAATAATGCTGGTCCTGCAGAGTCTGTAATGCTGTGGTGAGGAATGCCCATTGTAATTACGTTGGCCACATGAGGCCAGTCAAAGAATGGTTTTGCACTTTTTAGGTGCCAACTGCCTGGTCCTGGGCTTGACTGGGACACTAGCCTGGGAAACTGGCCCTACACCTCTTGGGGGGCAGCCTCCTTCGCTAAACTTTGGCTAGCAATTTTGTGACTCCTGCAACAGGGCCCCCTAATTCTCCCTTCAACATAAACCCACAAATAGCTGTTACAGGCTACTGCAAGGAAAATGCTGCTGTGTGATGCAGCAAGTGCAGGGATGCTATGTCGCACCGAGAGCTCTGCTGCTCTGCTGACTGGCATGGAGTACTCAGGCCCTGTGATAACTCCCAGGACATTTTTCTCCTGCAAAGAACAGAGGGCCCCCATCTTTTCTGCACTGCCCCTAAGAGCAGCACTAATTTGCTGACCTCCTTGTGTAGGGACCTGCTTGTTCTCTGCACCTATCCCTTCCCTCAGCCTACTTGTGGTGTGCCATCATGGCCCAAATGGCTCTGAAACTCCTCGCTCAGGAGGCGCCGCTTGTGAACAACAGGTTTTCTGCAGCTGTATTTAGGTTAGCTGTGCTGTCTATATGATTTGTGGGATCCTGACACAGCTTCTGAGCAGGCCTATTTGCGACTTGTCAGAGCGGAGAATCATCAATAAAATGCCAGTGTGTGGCCAGCTGCAGCAGCGTGCCAGCGGCTTGCATTTCTTCCGCGTGGCCTCGGCGTGATTATTTGTAAAAAACAATTCACACAAAGGCTGCCTGAAAATTCATTTCACACACAAATTACCCAGTGACATGTTACAGCTCTTCAGGGTGTGTTTTCAGATCAGAGTTAACTGTCCAGTTGCTTCTGCTCTCATCCAGCTGACAAAAAAAAAAAAAAAGATCTCTAGTTCAGGTAAGGGATGCTTAAAATGGAGGACTGCAGGACTTTTGCTGGAATTAGAACTAGGGCTTGAAGTCTGGTGATGGCAGAGCATATTGCTTATGGTGAGAAAAATCTCAGCTGAGTTGAATGGACTGAAAATGTGTTAATATGAACATAGATAAGGAAAGTTACTGCTGTTTTAAAGATATCTTTTCATTTTGAAAATATAGCTTTGAATAATTACAGAAAGTGATGTTTCAAAGCAGTATGTTTCAGAAATTGGGAGAGCCTGTTGGTTTTCTTCAGTGACGCAGCTACAAGAAGACTGAGCAGATAGCATCATTTGCCATCAAAGTTGTTTGTTTTTTTTTTTTACCTTATGACATCCTGTGCTAAGTTTCTAGCAGTTTTGCCAGCAAGACTGAAATGTTCCAAACGATGTGTCCATCACAGCATAAGCTGGCTTTGGAAAGTTTTAACAAGAGTTGTTCTCACTTTCTGAGAAAAGTTCAAGGAAAATATGCCTTACTGCTGAGCAGTGCTCACAGGCAGTGCAGAGCCATCCCAATACAAAGCTTTACTGCAGCATGACATTCACTTAAGAGGACCTCTGCTCTGCCTATGGAAGCTGTATGCCTAACTCATTTTAAGCATAGGAAGGAAATGTTTTGTGAAGATGTGCTTAAATAATTAAAGATTGTTTTGTAATATAGATTAGGTTTTGGCCTGTCCTGATACTTTTGACTGTTTTACGTTGCAATATCAGTTTCCTCACTTAGCAGGATGCCAGTGCAGAGGGCTGGTAAATGGGCTAGAAAAATTACGTTCCCTGCCCTGAAGTGTTTCAGTTTCAAAGGCACAGGGGTGTACTGCGCAGTATGGGGCAAACACAAACCCAAACCCAAACCTGGATCGCTTTCGGGGAAGGGAATTTTCCAGCACCTGAAGAAGAAGGTCTTTGTTAAGGAAAGCACAAAGATGCTGAGGCGCACAGAGAAGAGTTGGGTTCTGGCATCTCTGGAGGGACAGCTCTTTGAAAAAGAGTGGAATGAAAGAATGAAAAAGGTGCAAACACTTTAAAGAAGCAAGTGGTATCTCGAAGAAGAAAATTTGATCTAAAAATCCGACTTACAGTGAAACAAAATGTTGTACAGAAAGTTTTCAAGCAGATATTCAAAAAGAGTAATAGTAGTAGACTGGCCCATAGGTAGCATGAAAAATACCTGTTTGGCGAGAATAGAGGGAGTCAGAGACAAAACAGAAGCAAAACTCCAGAAATGCCTAATTTCCACTGATTTTGATGGGAGAGGGATCAGTCTCTAAAACATGATTAATTGTGTCATTTTATTCTTAGTATTATTCTCTCTTACAGAGAATTTTAGTGAGAAGTCAAGTGAAAAAGTATTTTGCTCTTTAATCTATCTTCTTGCATCCTTTTTTTGAAGGTTCGTACAAAAGATCGTGTCTTTGACAGTATAAGTCATCTCATCAATCATCATCTCGAGAATAATTTGCCAATAGTTTCTTCTGGGAGTGAACTCTGCCTGCAGCAGCCTGCTGAGAGGAAACAGTGACTCCAGATAACTATTTTAGTTTTTGTAATTTGCAAGCTATAACTGGTAGAGATTGCAGATCTAAGAAAATATGTACATTAAAAAAAAATGCATATTCACATATATTTCACCAGTATGTTTTCTCTAGGTTTAAGAAGCCCCATTTCACACGGTACACATGAAAGTTCTCAATGCTTTATGTAGACATGAAGTCACAGCAGAAGGCTTTCTTAAAAAGTAATTTCAATAAAATCATTCAGATTCTCTAATGTGAATATTGATAGTGTATATATACACATTATATATAAAAATACAGTATATATTTATATTTTTCAAGTCAGTCTGTTGACGGTATAGAACTGTCTTCTGTGCCATGTGTTTTTACCAGAAGAAAAATGCCAACTGTGATTGTTCAGATAAAAATAGAATTCAGCAGTCTCAATTTCTTGAGAAAATTAATATTGGGAATCTTATTTCTGATTTTACCTAAGAAGCACAACTATGGGGATTACAGGTGAATTACACTGGTTAACCATGGAAGGAGTCTGAATTCAGCAACTAGTATTCCAACTCGGAAATTTAGCATAAAATGATTTTTAAAAGCGTTATTCAGTGTCACTGATATCAAAAGCATTTTATCTTTCTGATGTCAAGTTTGAATTCTTATATGATGCTACTCAAAACATTTGTATCTTGCTTTAACAATGATTTGGTGTGATCTCTGTGTATGAGGTGTGTGCGTTTGATTTTTCTAATGATAATGCAACAATATTCTGTAACTTTAATTTATTAATTTGAGTGCTAAGGTTATTTATAAGTAGTTCTCTGCTTATGGTGAAGATCTAGGTGTCCTTGACTACCAGTATCCAATGAGATGTGACATACTGATTAGGCAAGTTCAAATAACTTGTGTTTAATAGCTTTAATGCAAGTTGTACCTGGTTGTTCAAAGACATATCTGAAAAACCTTTTCTTCATATAAACAGTGAAAACTATCATGACTCTGGTCAGTTTTGCAAATGATGCCATTTGCATTTAACTACCAAAGCATAACTTCACTTTGGCCTTCAGCAAGTGATAAGTATTGCAAATATACTGCTTTTCTCTAACTATCAAGTTGAAAAATACACGTACACTAAATATGCATTTCTGGCAGAAATGTCCTTGGCTTTTGGTACTGGGAAATGTTTTAAGGATGGTTTGTACTATTCAAATGCAAGCACTATATGAAGTTATTTTCCTATTTTATGAAGCTTATCAAGAGCCAAATTCAATAGGCACAGTTCCTGTAAAGGCAAAGTTTTTGCCAGAGTCAGGATTTAGCCTTCAGCATTCCAAGGTCTTCTCTAGCACCAGTATCTCAAATCAAATCTTCAGACTTGGTTCATAAAGGCCAAGACTCAGCAGGATAAGTCTGGGTTAAGCACCTGCCTACCCTGAAGTAGTCAATACTTAAATCTACTTAAAATTAGATTTGGTTTTAAGAATTTACCAAGTTTAAAAATTTGTCAAACTACAACCGAACTGACTGAAGGATTCACTTAGAATATATCAGGTAAGATCATGATATTAAAATTCTGAAACAATTTTCTCGTACCTTCTGCTTTGAAATACAGTGAAGTTGCAACTTGGCAAGTCTGGTTTTGGTGATCTCAAGAACGAAAATGATTGAGGCACCTAAGACTAATCACGTGATCCGTGCAATAAAAATACACTTGATTCTGTAATCAAGACATTCAGAAGCCAAACTAAGACATTAGTGAATCAAATGCTTATGATTAATTTTATTGCAGATAGTTATTAGTTGATATTTCTAGGTCTGGGTGGGAGCCGAGGGCAAAGGAAAGAAATTAAATGCTGCATTGCAACCCAAATTAGTATGGCACTGAGGTTAGTGGAATTCTGAAAATTTGGGTTGTTCTTTTACCAGGTTGGAAATTGCAAGGGAATGTGAGGAGATCTTATACCCCAAAGCAGTATCCATCAAAATGACTTTATCTAAAAGCATCCATGTCTCACCATATTCCAGTTTGAAGTATCTCAGTAGCCACCTTTTTTGTCATATATAACACTTGTCATTCCATGCTCCCACCTCCCTATAGCCATGTCCTGAAAAGTTTTTAGTGTGATATCACTAACTATAAAAGAAGGTCTCTTTTGTACCCTGAATGTTGTATATCACTTCAGTACGAGCCAGGTGCCTAACTCCCTTAGGTGTCTTCAAAAATCCCACCTGCTGCCTATGCCTGTTTTAGATTCCTGAATACCCTGTCAGTGTATGCCTGGAAAAATGTGACAAGATAGGGGTGTATGAATGAAGTCACTAAAAATACACTGAAATAAGCATCTAAAATTTTTTACCATTGTCCTAGCTGTAGCCTTAATAACTTAGCAGCTGCTTAGCTGCATGTTTTGGAAATTAAAGCAGGTGGCAAGGAGACACAAAATGAAACAGCTTGACAGAAATATTAAATTCCCCAGACTACATTTCACAAACTCTGCCTCCAGGAAAATGTGCCTATTTTAAGCTGCTCTGTCAGCACAGCCAGTTTGCCCAGCTCAGCATGCCCATTGATGATGCAAAGGTTACACAAACCTTGATCAGATGCAGTTTGGTCCTAGGTAGTGGTAGCGCCTTTGGGCTGCGACAGTGCCCTGCTGCCACAATGGGCCAGTGGATCCTGTTTGGCCAGGTGTGATGATCCAGAGGCTTTTCTAAGTCACTGGGAACCGAATCATCTCCAAGCTGTCCAGGAAGGAAGGGCACGTGGGCCAATCAATGATCCTTTTGCGGATCCTGCCATTGCTTTTTGTCACTGTCACTCTGGTAGATTTGGCTTTCCCCTGTATGAAAATGGTATAAAAACTGTACAGCCATTTGGATAGCAGTTCCAAACCTGTTGTTAGAATCAAAGACCATTTTACAATGAGCTAAACAAGAGTTAATTGAACCTGCTGGAGAGGCAGGGCTCATTTCTGTGAGGAGCCAACACTGCCAGAAATTTAAGAGATGTAGAAGTTATGAGATGGGCTCAAATGCTGTGCGATTGGCTGAAAACCAGACAGCTGACAGCATAATAATCTGAGCCTTTTAATGTTTGCCTTTGGTTTTGAGTCCCCTCACCTTTTGTTTTTATTCTTTTTTATGCAATTCCAAGGGCTAGAGACTTGCTGGTGATAATTCAGTACCATGACTTCAAGAACTGGGATTTTACTGAAAGAACAAATACACTAGACTCAACAGAAATCACTGAGATTAGACAATATTATGGAATCCTTTGATATTTTCCCAGGGGATAGCTGAGAAGTCAGAACTGAAACTCTAAATATCCTGCAAGACTGTCTACATTGATTTTTGAGTCCTATCTGACTATCAGTTTTGATTCCAGTTGTGTTGCAACTATGTGAACTATGGGCAATGAAAATGCATTCGATTCCTTTAAACAAAGAACTTTCAAAAGTGGACCAAATGCTTCTGATTCATTTTATTGCAGACCTAGAGTAATTATTAGGACAATAAAATTTTCCAGTGAGGCTGGCAGTGATAGACTGGACATTGAGGTACAGTCATGGTCCCAAACTTTCAGTCATTTCAGATGCTTCAGAAGCAATGAAACCTCAAAGGTAGAAAATGTGATTTGAACACTGAATTACCTTCTGACTTCAATGGGAGTTTGCTCAGAGTGAGGACTCCCAGGTTCCCTTCCCTAATGCAAGAAGAGGATGTTCAAATTGGCCATGCCGGGGTGGAGACCATAGGAGGAGATGCAATTTCCATGGCTTACTGACTGCCTCCCTGCCCAGGGCTTCGCACACACAGTGAGGATAGAAGGTTATATAGTAGCTTCCCTCTACGTCACATCCTACAGGGTTCCCAATGGGAGATAACGTTGGTTCTGCCAGAAACCTCTCTGCTGCACATGTTCAGTAAAAGCTTGAACAAAGGACATAGTCCTGGGACCAGGATTTGAGTGCAAAATGTGCACTGTCACTGGATGAAAATGTTTACTAACAGTCTGGTAAATGTCACCTGCCAGCACTAAATTTTCTGTATCCTGGGTTCATTCTTTTTCTCCTCTGCTGAATAATATGCTCACATTTCTTATCGTCATGGTCCCCAGGCATCATGCTGTGCAGTAAGATGAGGAGAATTTAAAAAAAATTATGCCACAGTGTGATTGCTGCTGGCACATCAAGTGCCAGATGTCAGCTACAATGTATTCATAATAGAATTGATGCATATTTAGATATTTGTAAGTAGCAAATGCTCCATTTGAAAACTAGCAGAGTTTTGCAGCCTCCAGGAAATCTGCAGCTTTAAAGAGGAAATTTGGAACTTGTGAATGTTCTGATAAAATGTTACAAATCCTGCTTTCAAGCCTTTGTTCTTAGCATCCGATGTCTATCTATCTGAAGTAAGTGGTAGAACCAAGAATTTATATTAAGTAAACCATATTTGCATAAACAAAGTCTAAGCTGAAGTAACAGACACACTTCCCTTTTTATCTTCCAGACGTTTCCAAAATATGTCTGCATAAAATCCAAATTCAGATTTACCTTAGTGTAGTGTCAAAAATATGTTGATTTGCATCGTCTTTTTGCCCGAACCTAGGGTTGCACTCTCCACAAATCTATGCTTGCTCAAAGCTGTCAGGATATGGGCAAATTCCCACTAAAAGCTCTGTGCTCAGCTGTACTTACTCTGCTCACTCGCACACAGTGTCTGTGGACCTTGCTTACATCTGCATTGGATGCAGCTGGAATGAGGGCAGGCCTGTGGAAAAGATAACATGGACATACAATTTGCCTGCAGTTAACCAGAGGCTTGGATAGGGAGTGAAAAGCTGTCTTGGGAGAGAAAACCCCAGGGATAAGAAATGTGAAGCCTGGAAACATGAGCCAATAGGCATATAAACCACTAATGAGAACAGAGACCTGTTGCCAAATTATAAACGTGCTAATTGGTTGATAGGGTTAAAGCAGAACCTCGGGGAGGGGAACTGCAAAATACTTAGGTGATGCCTACCACTCATCTCTTCTTGAGACATTTATGTTCATAAGCCCTGATCTGTTCCTCTGCATACTCCAACATAAGCATCTTATATGGCTTCCACTGAGAAAAAGCATGGCACTTTTTTTGTCTCAGTGAGGAGGATAAGATTTCAGAGCTACACATTTCTAGCAAAAGCACGATATAAAGTGTGTTTAAACTTTGTTTGACAACAGAACAGGCCATGGAAACCAAAGGAAGAGAGAAGCTAAAGCTGGGTGACTCAATCTGCTACCCCACTTTGTGGGAGACAGCACGGATGACTCAGAAAAGGAAGGTAGCCTCAGATTTTGAGATTAAGATGCAGATTTACATTTTAGGTGGCTATCATGAAGGTCAAATAACATACAGGTCAAATGACAGCTTTTTCTAGCAGTCCTCCTTTTTCTTCCGTAAGGCAAAAACCACCAAACACACCCAGGCATATAGTCATTCAAAATAAGTGAAATTTTTTATTAAGTGAAGAATGTAAAGATTATAATTGGTATATTTTTGTGTCCTTTGTGGCTGGATTGGTGTGATAACTGCTTCTCAGTAAAGTTCTGCAGAGTTAAACCTCGAAAGAAGCCAGGTGTCTTCTTTTGAGGTAAATGTTTTTCTTTGCATTGTGTGGGTAGCAACAACAAAACAAAAAAGTGACTATTTTGCTGTAAAAGGGAGTTTGACTGTACATTTGTTATTTATTAATATTTATTACTTTTAGAAACATTTTTAACTGAGAATTGCAGGAAAAATAATGTATGTGAAAATATTGTGATCATTTATATTCCCAACCACTTTTGTGAATCTCAAGTTTTTGCCTGTCTGCTGATTGTGGTATTCTGGTTATAGAGGCAAATTTTGTCTCTGAGGAAGTCCTTGAGCAACAGAATTTGGAATATAAGTGTCATGCAACTGTTTTCTGATTATTCAGTTTGTATATGATTAACCAAAGTAATAAAATAATGAGCACTACTACCAGATCGAAATGCATATAAAGTGGGCTTGAGTCTGTTCTCCTATGCCCAGGTTCCCTAATGGCCTAATTAGGTTTTTGGTTTTTTTTTAATTTACCTGAAGGGATGCCCGTTTTGTAGCAGAATAAATGAAATTCTACAAGGTTTACCTGGATATTGAATATTAATAAGTCAATGAACTACTCATCTCAGTAGAAACAGGGATGAAAAATGTCAGAGGACTAAATGGTACATGAGGATTTTGGCCTCAGTTACACTAACTTGGCACCAGAGGAGCTCCACTTACTTTGACAGAGGCAACACTGAATTCCATGAGTTCATTTTCAACAAATACCATTTTCACGATGCAAGTAATTGCTCATACAGGCCTTCTTTCTGGGCAAGATGATGCCCTCTCCTGAAAAAGTAGCTTTCTTGCTTGGCACACTGGATAGGTGAGGGTAGCCAAGAGTAGCCCACTCCAGGGTCTTTCTGTGGAGAGTGACTGCAAGGACAAGGTCCATGCAAAAGCAGCTATTTAGTGTACCGTGGAGAGGAGAGAGGCTCCATGTCAGAAGGAAGCTTAGCTGGGCTGATGTTCCCCAAATCCTCTTCCTCCACTGCCCCAGTGACTCCTTGCAAAGGCCCTTCCCTCTTACCCACTTCGAGAAAAGCTGAGCCCGGGGATGCCCTGGGAAGTTACGTTGCTCTTGGGGAGAAGAAATGCAGCTCTGAAGGCAGCATGGTTACCAGCACGCCTCTGCACGGTGCCTCCAGCCCACTTCAGATGCCAGGAGGCCTCGGGGCTGCGGAAAGCCTCACGGCTCAATGGTGGCCAAGCAGAAACCCCTGATCACTGCTGCCATGCCTGCCCCCCATGAGTTTTGCCATGAGAAGGGAGTGCCCCCAGGCCGGGGGCGGCTGTGGGGTCCACAGCTCCCAGCAAAGTCAGGGGGCCAAGCTGTGCCCTTGGTTGTGTTGGTGGGTTAAATGGCACTACCCGGGGCAGACACCAGCACATCTCCGCTCGGCAGGGGCGGACCAGCTACCCTCAGGACCCCAGCTTTTTGGCACCTGGCACTTTACACACAGGTGTGTTTTCCATTTCCTTACTACAGCAGTTGGAAATGACAAACCTTGTAGGCAGCGTGACACCCTAATTACAGTCGCTGCTTGTAAAATGTGCCTTTCCAAGGGAGCAGCCGTGCGCGGTGCTGCCGGAGCAGACAGCCCTCTGAGCTGGTGAGCCAAGGGACTGAGTCTGCTCCCAGGAAAGCAGGGGCAAAGCCTCCCTCCGACTCCGGGGAAGGTGGAGGCAGAGCCTACCACCTTTGGCTGCACAGCGTTCCCACAGGTACTGCTTTCAGGCATGACACCCAGAGTTTAAAGGCATGTTTTCCATAGAAGGCCAAAACCTTTTTTGCAATTCTTTGAAAAACGACTGCTACACAACAACTTCGGTTCAAAGGTTTGAGATTTAATTAAAAGTTTTCAAAATGTTTATGGTACCTAATGAGTTGAAAATACTCTGTAAAACTGTTGGCAGTAAAAGAATCTTGGAAAACATCTTGTGAAAGCTTTTTTTTCTCCTTAGGTGGTTTGATTTGCATTTCTTTTGTAATCCAGAACCAAAATAAATATTCCAATTAATGAAATAATATGAATGAATTGTTAATCTCCTTTGTAGCTTTTGCTCCACGTAAAACCAATTGGGAAAGGGAGACCTGATTCAGTTTCTTGTATGTTCAAATCAGCCTAGATGATAAAAAGCTTGGATTCTGGGATGTATTTTAAGGAATTTTCTAATATTTTAGGGTGAAAGAAGCTATTCTCCATCTTTTTCCAGCTTCAAGGACAGGACATCTTCCTGTTGTTTATAGTCCACTGCTGTTAAGCCCTTGACTTGCCCTACTTTAAAATTTTGCTCTGAAATCTTCCAGAATCTGTGCTTTACCTAATATGTCCGAGTGAGATGTACCCACTGAAGACTGTATCCACAACAGTTTTTTCCTCTTCAGTCATAAGTACTTTGTAAATTATATTATCAGTGTTACAAGTGAACCCATGAATCTTAGGAGCCTGCTTCAAGTACAGCAGGGTAGTGAACTAACAAAATATCCCCACAGCTCCAAAATAAGAGAAGAAAATCAAAGAAGAGTGAAAGGTTTTTGTACTGACACACAATCACATGGCCTCCAACAGTGGAGTTGCTTGCATTACTTGTACCTTGGATCAACTCTGACAATAGCTAAGGCTAGAATCCAGATGTTAAAACTCACTTTTATGTGCATATTCTTGGACTTTGGCTATTAAAAATACTCATTTTTTCACCTAAATAGTGAGAATCATGTAACATCCTTGAGATGAGAGTTGGTGTGGGGTAGCCACAATGTTTTCTCAAACCGTTGTGTTGCTAAGGCTTTTCTGCTCTACAATAGCAAGGAATGCTGCCACGTGCCACCACCTCGTGAACTAACATTTAGAACTACACAAATATTTTAGCTGACAGTTTTCAAAGACAGAACTTCAGGGGAGAACTTCCACACTGAAAATACAGCCAAATAGCACTGTAAGATCTAAAAACCTAAGCAAGCCATGGCAACGCAATGTCACCAGTTCTATTTCTCACAAAGCTACAGAGCTGCTGACCCAGCCTGTATTTGCAGTTCATATAGTTATATCATGCTTAGCTTAGTTTAGCTTTTTCTTCTTCTCTAAGTGCACTGCTTTTCAACATTTTTGGTAGAAATTATTTCATATTTACTACTCTTTTTCACAGTTATTTCATTCAAATACAGTTTTTCTTTGTTCTTACACTTTTCTAACAGCATAAAACATTTATAAGCAGACTGTTAAATTGTAAAAGATAATCACAATGCAAACCTCTACATTTTAAAGGCTTTTGCTACACACATTACACAACTTATACACTGTACATACTTGGGAAGAGTCTAATGCTGCTGCTTTAAATGATTAAGACCAGAGTAAAGCTAAGGATGAGCTCTTTCAGGCTGTGTATTAAAAAAGCCTGAACTACTTCTGATTGTGCATAAGGCAAGGTGTGGTTTGAGACATTAAACACAAATCTTTGAAAGAGCCCAATAAAGTTAGATGCTTACATTCTTACTGAAAGACAATGGGAACTAGTCTCAGAGTTTCCTGTCAACCTCCACTGAAGCCTCCAGCCATGAAGTACTATTGATGGACGTACCACGGGCCACTTCCATGGGGACTTGAAACCAGATGTTCATGAAGTCTTAACTGCTCTAGGTCTCAGGGAATCCCTTTGATGCTGAACACCATCCTGTACTGAGGTTGGTAAGGCAGTGATGAACCATAAAGTTGTTTTCATACAGGTTTCTCTGGAACAGCCTCTTAAAAGAGTAAGTCTGGGGCTCCAGGTCTTCCGAACTAAACAGGCTTTCATTCCAGATCCAAGGCAGGGTCAGGTATAAATGGAGATATGCCCTTCAGCATGATCCTTGTTGTACCGTATCTTCCCTCTTGTGTCTGCAAAAGTGCCTGGAGACGGTAGGAGCGCAGGGTCCCATTGCCAGAAAATGGGATCTTGTCCCACTGGCTGAAATTCTTCCCAGGGAGAATTTCTAACACAATCCCATGCTGTGGTAGTGCCTGGAGAGAAAAGAAGCAACTCCACAGGGACCCGTTGTGGTTCATTGCTTTCTGAAATGATATGTCTCTGTTTCAGAACTGAAGAATCTCAGCTTAGGTAGTGCATTCACAATGTACACAGGTTTACATAAGTTTGACACACATTTTTAAATACATTGGAAATAGTAAGTAAAAATATATGCATTGAAACAGTACATACACTTGATACATGTGTGTTGTTGTGTCACATTTTAACTACTTTAAATAGCGAACATATATAGCCTCTCTCAATGGTTACGTACTACTGCTTGTTTAAAATAAGTTGTGAAATGCCACAGTGACAACTGTCATGTTGTCTTTCACTAAACATGAAAAGTTTGAATAACAGTGGAAAAAATAAAAATACTGCATGGATATGACATGTTAAAGTTCCCGTCAGTTAAAAGCTACTACTTCATATATTTTCAAATATCCCCATTGAAACACATCTATTTGTATAATTTGTCACCTTACACTGTATACTGCAATACAATGTTTAGCATATTGTAAACTTTTACCAAACAACAACTTTTTAATAAGGAATTGTACAAATATACAGCTATTTATACCACATACATATAAGGCCATTAACATAACAGCAAGATACATACAGAGAACTATTATCACCAACATATGTAATGAGCTTTTCTCCCAGTTGGCAATAATCGGGCTCATTTTCCGATCGTCAGCAGTGTTTAGTGAATGCTGAAATTTCTAACAGGTTTTATAGATGTCTTGCAAGACCAGGCAGTGCCAAATGCAGCCTCATCATGCAATGTCATCGCGGTGCACAATGTCATTAGATGTGCACGGACTCTGTCCTGGCTGTTGGGTAGCATGAAAGGTTTTTTCTGAATCAGGTGTGTTACTGAATGAACACCCAAAGCAAATGATTGTTGATAAATAAGTCCTCAAAGTTAAATAAGTGGTTAGTGTTTTCCTCTGTGACTTAAGTGCATGAATACTTAAACTACACTTGTAGTTTAAATCTAAAAGCCACAGAAAGGTACTTGTCTCGAGGAGTCCTTTACTTACAGAAGTTTCCGTTGTGAAATGAAGATTCATTTTTCTCAGCGATACACGAGGGAACATTCGTCGGTGGGAAATCTTCCTTTGGCTTCTGGGTATTGCTGCTGCTGGATTTACTTCGACTGTGATCTGGCGTGGGCTGAATAGGCAAAGATCTGGCCACCTTGGATTTCACCAGGCAGCCACAAACAAGGCGAAAGAAAGCCCGACGCATCTCCTTACTGGCCAGAGTGTAGATGATGGGGTTCATTGCAGAATTGATGACCGCCAGAGCAATAAACCAGTTGGCTTTGTACAAGATAGAGCACTCCTTGACTCTGCAGGCCACATCGATGAGGAACAGGATGAACAGAGGAGACCAACAGGCAATGAAGACACTAACAACGATCACGACAGTCCTAAGGAGCGCCATGGACCGCTCCGAGTTACTGTGGTTAGTGACATTACGACTGCTGGACTTTACCAGGATGTAGATACGGGCATAAAGGATGACAATGGCAACCAAAATGGCTATGAAGATACTAACGCAGAACACAACATAATTCTTGGAGTATAGAGGCAAAATCATTGAGCAATCTGGTAAGTTGTTTATACAGTTCCAGCCGAGGATGGGTAAGGCACCCAAGGAAATTGAAATAAGCCAGCATGTACCAATGAGAAGGAACACTCTGTATTTTTTATTTGCATCGTAAGGCCTCATTTTAATCATGGTCAAATGCCGCTCAATAGCTATTGCTAGTAAGCTGAAAGTGGACGCTCCCAGGGCAACAAACATGCTGCCTTCCCTAATAAACCAGATTGTGGAGGACAAGCTCAGAGTTTTCTTCCCAGACATAAGAATGTTTACTTTGTAAACAATCCCGGCTAAAAGATCACAGAGAGCTAGATTGCCAATAAAAAAGTACATGCGGTTGTGAAATTTATTGTTTTTCCATATGGCAATCAACACCATCAAGTTTTCCAGGACTATGAAACTACACAGGATCAGAAATGCAATAGTGGGCAGGTCTATGTTATCAGTTGCCTTTTCCCTTAAAATAAACTTCCCTGTGTAATTATAATGCAGTACAATCAGAGAGTCCATCTCTTCATTTCCATGAGGGACGACAAGAGCATCAGGTGGCACAGTAAGTGCTGCCATCATTTGTTCACCGATGCTGGACTTTTCTTCTTTAGTATCACAAGAATTTAGTTCCGATAATTTTCCACAAGAGGGAGATCAAGCTACGTTCCTCCAAGCATTCCTCTGGCCAGGCAGCGTGTATCCCCGGCTCCAGCAAGCCTCGCATATTAATTCAGGAGAGTGGCTTGCAAACCGGGCTCTGAAAATGAAATCAACAAATGCAACATAAATCTCACTGTCTTCCCATGTCACCCACGGCCCACGCGGGTGCTCAAGCCGCAACATAAACCCAGGAGCTGAGATGGACGCTGACTACGACGAGCCACCAAGGTCCAGCATTGCTGCATGCTTATCAAGGTAGCTGTGGGTAAGCCATCGGTCATGCTCTGCACAGATGCAGCACTGTGGCGGAAATACAAGGGCAATGTGGAGAACTGCTCATAGGTGTTTCCCCCTGCAAAATTTCCATGGTGAAAAAAATGCAGAGGAGCAGTGAGAAGGATTCACAAACAGCCCCAGCAAGCCCCAGTGTGCACAGCAACCGGCTCACTCCCTCTCAAAAAGACCTAAATGTACACGGTGCTACCAAAACACCACCCAACCATCGCTGCCTGAGCAGCAGCAGTGCAAACTCACGGCTTTCTAAGCTTGTCCCTGTTCCCCATGCAGACCTAAGGTAGCAAAGACCCTGAGAAAGTTGGTGTAAAGTCTTGATGCCAGTGTGCATGTTGCCAATGCCTAAAATAACTTCCCACCCTTAATGGTACAAGATTATGCTATTTACAATTAAGGAGATGCTCTGAAAGCCAGTCATCATAAAATCCATTCTACTTCCCATTCAAATTTGTTGGATTTCTGCTACCCTTTTTTAAACAAACATAGCAAGTCACATCTTTCTAAGTATTGCTTTTCTTTATGGTTCACTTTACTTTTTTTTTTCCTTTGCATATGTATAAAAGACATACATTTAGTGTTGTTGGTTTTTTTAAAAATAAAAAATAGTTACACCAATTTCAATTGTCCTTCTCAATTTACTTCTGTTTTTCTTTAAGTTATGACTTAGGTTAACTGCAACTTTTTCCTATGGACTTTGATAGATTGCATTTTCGCAGCAGATCCTCCTAGCTGTCTTTTTTCCATTGCCATATATAAATATTGGAAGAGATCTGCACAGCTTTGTAGAAATATCAGAAGATGTCAGAAGCACTTACGGTTTTACCAGAAATGTTACAGTTTAGTTGCTGCATGCTCCAGTGAGAATCAGTGCTCATGCCCTAAACATATGTACCGAGGATGAACAGATAGCCAATTTTTCAGCTTGGTAACCAAACCAGGATGGGGATGAGGAGAGAACTGGTTCCATCTGAACCTAATTTGTAAAGATTTAATTTTTTCCTGGGAAAGGTAAGAAAACAAAAAGTTGTGCTGGATTGGAGGACACTTTCCCTTGGCTCAAAATTGAATAGCTTAATTTAGGGAACTTTTTAAGAGCTAGAGCTCCTGACCTTACCATTTATTTACTCAAGGGTCCCGAGCATTTCCCAAACACATGAAAGACACTTTCAAAGGATAGGTATCAAAGGAAAGGGGGGATGGAACTAGATGATCTTTAAGGTCCCTTCCAACGCAAAGCATTTTATGATTTTATTCTATATACAGGTTTCTTAAGATCACAAAAACATGTGAGTCACTGTGTTCCAGCACTCTGTTTTGGGCACTTGAAAAGTGGGAGATGCATTTTGAAGTGCCCTGGAAAAGGGGAGGAGCAAACCACATCTCAGATGAATGTAAAGGGATTTAAAGGATGACCCACACCCTATTTTCCCACCCTCCCTTTTCCTGGGTTCCCTCCTTCAGAAAAGAAGTAATCTGACAAAAGCCTACAGTGAATAGACTTGAATTCTTTAATATATTCAGGATGTTTTAAAATTATTTTCTGAGAAAATAATTTACTATTTACCCATTATTATTATTATTTCCCCATTCTAGTTCTTAGGTCCAAACTACTTTGCTGAAGAGACCCGCTGGGAGACACATATTATCCAAGAAACACAGTTGTTGCTTGGTGTCCTCGGTCTTTTTTACTCTGAAGATGACAGCAACAACCTCATTCATTTCCCAGGAGCAGATTTGGGCCCTCGAGTTGTTGACATCTTTTCTGAAGCATGGTAACAGTGAAGCTCTTCAACAGAACAACTTCACCTCAGCTAAGGTTCCATCTAATTGTAATTCAGTTACAATCTGCACACTGTTATCACATACACTATCACAGTCTTTCATTGTATTGGCTTATAACAAAATGCCACTGTGTCCATATGAATTGCAAGTGCTTTCCACTGTAAAATAAACAATTACATTTGACTAGAAAAGTATTTGTTAACGATAGCTCAACTAGCAATACTCAGCAGACTGGCTGATGGCTGCCTGAGAGAATCATATTCCTATCATTTAAGAGCACCACATGCAACAAAATAAATGTTTCTCTAAGTCTTTTCCAAGCAGAGTTACCGTACTGGTCTATCAAAGGACAAATACATTTCTTTCTGTGAAGAAAATTATATGCCAGACTTAGGACTTTATCAGCCACAACTCAGCAGCTGTAAACTGTCATGACTCTACTAAAGGTAATGGTGCTATACCAGTTCCCCTGGCTGAGGGCATGGATGATCCACTTAATCAGCAGAAATCATACAGGGCCTCTTCCATTGTTCGTAATTACTTCTTCTCTTAAAATTATTACAGCAAACTTAGTATCACAAAAGTAAATCTTTGCCTCTGACAGGCTAGTGGCAAGGCAATGGAGGCTGTAACATTATTATTTGCCAGGACTCTCAGGGAATGAGTATCACTCACAAGCCACTTGAAAGTTAATATAAATAATAATGTAATAAATTAAAATTTATTCTCTTCTGGCAGCAACATTTCCAGGTAATGTCTTTCAGCCATACTAATTTTTTGTTTTCCTCCTGCTTTGTAGCCAGTAACGCAGAAAGCATATTCATTTTTTAAGTTAGAAAAATTAAAGTTGGTTGCATATTATAATAATAAGACAGTAGCAGCCAGGTCCAGGATATCTGTGTCACTGCTTTCTGACAGCTCTGCAACTTACTCCTCAAAACACCTTTGTCCCAGTCACATACAGACAACTAGCCACTAGCTGCAAAGTACGGACCTCAGCTCGAAATATTAAAAAAAGGACCTGAAGAGCCTGTCTGTGGCATGTTGTGTGTTGAGCATTGCCTTGGTTAGGTACCTCGATACCCCAAGCTCTTGATACTGCTGGAAAGCAGTTTTATTCCCTCCAAAGCAAACCGGACGATCCCTGTCACTGCACCACCAGGTACCACTAGAAAGACAGACCTACTGGCAGTGCAGGGGCAATCTAGCTATACTTCCTCACGGATATGATGCCCAAAACAGCGTTTGCTAAATTACTCAAATAAAGGCAGTGGTACAATGTCAAGAACCACAGTCATGTGGAGGACAATTCAGTTGCCTCCTTCAGCTTTGGCTGACCTTTGTCCTCCCTGCTCCAAGGATGGAGGGAGCAGTTGGGGGTCAGCAGCAAGCACCATGATTTCCCCCTCCTGGGTAATCTCCCTGCCCACCATCATGCTTTGGGGTTTCCACAGCAGTTAGTGAGGTCTCCTGCAGAGGTCAAGGATCCTAGTAGGGTCGAGCACCCTTCCAGGTTGGAGCAGGGGCTCCCCACCATGGCTCACATCCCTCGGGTCTACCAGGGTCTGTATAGTCCTCCTCCCACGTGTGCCACGAAAAAGGCAATGCTGTGTGGTAGGCCACGACCCCTTGATCTGCCCTATGGCAAGGCACACCTCCACTGCCCTCTCCAGCCCCATCACACAGTGGTACAGGCAGACACTCAGGACTGTACCTCTCGCCAGCTCTCCACAGATAATGCCCTGGGTAAGGCAGTTGGAGTCAACCTGCAATTTTCCTCTGGGAACGTGTAATTCCCAGTGCCAGGAGGCAATGGGGAACTTGTGATAATGGGGATGCCAAAGTCCTTCAGCAACCATCCTCAGTACATCTCCGCTCTCTGCTCCCAGCGGATGCTCTGGTAAGAGTCCCATGGGGAGCTGAGGGCTTTTACCATCTCATGAGTCACTGGATACTTTACAGCTGGAAGAATAAGAAATTTCTATTTTCAAAACAGTGAGCCAAACTGCTCTCAATTTTCATGATATCCTGAAGGCAAAGCTACAAGTGACAATAAAGCACAAGTGAGAGTAGGACTTAACTTTCCACTACCTACTTTTGCCTACACAACAACATACGATACTATGCGTTCAGTACATTCACTGTAATTCAGCTGGAATCATATTTTCCTGTCTCCCAAATATCTACAAATAGACTTGACCAAAGAGACCGGACACCCCTTCACCACCACCACACACATTGCAGTTCTCCCTTCTCTGCCACACAGAGCTATACGCTTTGGCCACCAACGAAAATTTTAAATATGACAAAGGGAAAGACAAGAATGCATATCTGAAGCCAAACTTTTGTATATTTTATTTATTTGTAAAGCCTTTCCAGATGAAAATTAAACACGTATAATTTATCAGGCACACCCTGGTAGTGTTAAACTTAAGAACAGAAAAGGCTTTTGAGAACAGCAATACATTTCAATACACATTTCCACTCTGAAATGAAGCTGTGCTAGATGCAGCTGAAGTTTAGACAACAAACATCTGCTGCAGAACAATGTCTTGGACAACTCAAATAAACTTTAAAAATATTTTTTTGGAAGTGAATGTGCTGGCAGCTTACAGCCTCAGAAAAGCCTTTAATAAATGGTTATTTTTCTTGGGTTCTGGATTTTAGACATCAGTTTGTATTTTGTAATTCCGAGCAGCACACATGCGTATCTCACACAGGAGCTCCCGGCTGGTTTAATTCTTGCCCGTTAAAGGAAGGCACATTTACTTCTTCCCCCTTCCCGGCTCCCAGCGCTCCCGACCTGTTCCCCCCACTCCAAACTCCAGCATTCCGTTCGCAAACCTGCATTACTGCAGCGCCCTGAACTTTTTGGGGTGACAAACACCTTGTCTAAGCTACCTAAGAATACCCCCGACGTGTCCGCGGCGTGACCGTCCCACACGGGAAACATTACTCTACTCACAGTCTCGGGATTTTTACTCAACCCGCCGCCGCTCCGTGCCTGCCACTACGCCTTTACGTGACATCCTGAAGGAACCGCCTGCACGGTGGCTTTCCCGCTCCCACGACCACCGGCAAGGCAGGCGGAGCGGCGCCGCTCTCCCAGCCCAGCGGGCCGAGGACAGCTCGCCCATCGCCCGCCGACGGGGGACAGCGCGGCCCCGGCGACGGCCCCGACGGGCGGGCTGCGGGGCGGGCAGGCACCGGCAGGGAACAGCCGGCCGCCCAGGCAGCGGGGAGAGGGGGCAAGGGGGCAGGCAGGGTGCGGGCAGGGCTGTCCCGGAGGAGAGGCGAAGTACCTGCCGCGTCCCCGCCGCGTTCCCCCGGAGCTCTGCGGCCGCCGCATCCGACCTCGCCGGCTGCACGGCGCCGCTCGGCCCCCGGGGCTGCGCTGGCCCGGGCGGGGCTGGGATCGCTCCGGTCTTGCCCCGCCGCCGCCGCCGCCGCCGCCGCCGCTCCCCGCGGCTCCGCGCTCCCCGCCGCCGCCCGGAGCCGCCCCGCCCGAGTACCCCCGCCCGACCGCCCGACCTCCCTCCGGGCTTTTCTCTGCCCCCACCCCCGCCCCGCGTCCGTCCCCCGGCTCCTGCCTCCGGCACGCTGGTCCCTCGCCGTCGTCGTCGTCTCCGGACAGGCTTCGCTCCCCGCTCCGGCGGTCCCTGCCTGTCCCCGGCCCGCCCCGCTTCACCCCGCCCCTTCGCCCCTCACCACCCACTCGTGCCCCCTGCCCGAGGGAGAACCCCTGCGGGGCTGGCTGCTGCCGTCAGGGCACGGCCGCGGGTGAAGCACTAGGCGTTGCGGGCAGCCGGGGCGAAATGTGAGACGGCAGCGCCCGCCGCCGAGTACTTGTAACGTCCATAAAAATGCGAGGGGGAGGGAGGAAATTCTGGGTAGTCCTTACTCAGCTCGAGCTATTAGCATGCTTGAGTGAGGTTTACCTCTCCTGCATCTGCCCCCCTGTTTTACTGTGTCTAATAATGGGCTCTTCAGAGAGCTTGAGATGGGTGACACAGGGCGAAGCATTCAGAAACTCCGAGCGAAAACACAGCTGTTTTGACCCAGAGCTGCCAGTTACAGCATGCTCTCAGCAAAGTACCTCCCAACAGAGTTCTTGACTGAATAATAGCAACTCAAGGGTAGCGATAGGCACGCAGATTGCCTCAGTGACGGGAGCAGCACTTTGGAAAAGAAGTTGAAACCTGGATCCTACAACTGTCTAATTTAAACATACTTGTAAGATGCCTGTGGGTACAGCAACGCTTTCCGTCAGAAACGGATATGATGAGCTGGCAAACAGGAACAGTACAACAACCTTGCTAAGCGCAGGCAGGCATGTAGGGTTGCCTAGTCGTCTCGCTGCAATCAGTGTTTTTCTTGGGAGCCTCCTGTCTGGAGCTGAGCATCGTCACGCTGGGACTCATGCCACGGACTCGTATGTCGGGTCGCCTGCTCTGCTACTCCGTAGGGAAGAAAAGTCCTGGAAGAAAGCAGAACTAGGCTTTTTGTACCCAGAAGTTTAAGCTGATGTAGCAGAACAAACGGTGTGTTTCTGTGACGGCTTTTTATCTCCTGAAGACGAGTAATAAAACTCTTCTGGTTTAGCACCTTGACAGGAAATAAGGACTACACAGAGCAAAATGCTGGTAAAATTGCTTCAAAGCTGATGGACCCAATGGATACGGCCCCACTTAGCTATGGATAGGGCTATACTGCAATGTGTGGTGGTCCTGGCCTTATCTCCTGTCCTCCCCCGACATATGCTGTGTGAAAGCTGCTCTCTTCTGTGGAAGGGAAGAGTTCTGCAAAACTCCTTCCATGCCACATAAAAGCACACACCACTTTTTCTCAAAGGGGAGCCCAGGCCTGTGAATCGGTGCTCTCCCATTGCAGAGAAAAGCCTCGTTGAACAGTTTCCCTGCAAACCACCCCAGGAAGCTCTGTAGTCCTCCTGGCAGCCACTTCCCACATGCCATCAAGGCCCCGTTCTTGCAGAAGCAGATGTTTCAGTAAGCAGCCCCTGGCCTGGCTCTGTGGTCTGCTATCATTCCTTGTTCTTTTCCCTATTTCCTTGTTTTTCCTTTACTACCTTTTGTCTACTTGGAGAGGGGAGCCAGAAGAAATAGTCATTCTGATCAGGCTGTTGTGGGTGAAGGGCAAGATCCTGCCACCAGAAAGATTTTTTGGCAATAGTGCCAGGAGGTGGCAAACTGCGCCCTGCTGCCTGTGATGATTTTGATTTGCCTTCCTTAGCTGGGCTTGCCACCACCCCGTAGGAGCAGCCCACAGCAAGGCCCCACTACACTACAAGGAAATTAGTCTCCTCTGCGGAGGAGTATGCATGGGAAGTGGTGTACCGATGGTGCAGACCAGATGTTATCTCTGACTGAGGCCTCTGATGGTGTTGTCTGACATAGTGGTGTCTGAAAGCCTTTCTGCTGCAAAGCACCTTGAGCAATGCAGTCCCACCAGTGAGCGCAGGGATCTCACGCCCCAGCTCTCCTCTCCATCATGGGAAACAGACCTCAGCCACTGCTGTGATGGAGGGGTGTCTGGCTCGTCAGCGGGCAGTGGTTTCTTGCAGCTGCCTCTCAGGCCCTGTGGTTGCAGGGGCTGCTGATGCCGTCAGAGGAGGTAGGTGGCAGGACACGGCAGTGCAAGCTGGAGAAGCCACCCAGGAGCAAAGTGTGGTAGAGAGTCCCTGCGCAGAGGCTGCCGGGGATTTACCTGGGGTGGCATCTCAGGCCAAAGCAGCTGTCGGCAAAAACTCTTGGGGCGCTCAGCCTGTTCGGCAATACAATCCACTGGTTCATTTCCAAACATCACGCAACAGCCTGTGAGACACGCGTACCGTCGCCAGCTTTCCATGAAGCTCTCGACCTTGTTGTAGTACTCTTGAAAGAAATTACATTTTTGTGGGGTAAAAAGATTAATAACCAAGCAAGAGATAAATAGTAAAGGCCAGGAACAATGATCAATTTTCATAGCAACAGGAGGTTAACAGCTCAATTTCCTGGGGCTGAGGGTCTGTTCTGTCCTGGAAATTCCTGAGTGAGTGGGCAAACAGGATGAATAATGGGAGAGCAGCATTTGCTGATGTTATTGGGGGTACTTGACAGTGAAACTAAAACTGAGAACAAGATGTTGCCAAGACCTGGAGGTCCTGAGTAACCTGCAGATAAAATGCTGTGTTCATTTCCGTGCTGCTAAGTAAAACATAGGAAAAACAACTCTAACGATACATGCACAAATTTACACGGAGTGTTACCACTCCGAAGAGAGGTCTTTGTGGATAGTTCTTCAAAAACATCCGATATTCATCAACTGTCAATGGGAAACTGAATGCTAGGAATGATTCAGAAAGGAATGAAGAACAAAATGGAAAACATGGTTAAGCATGTTTTCTGTGAGCACTGCACCTTGAGTACCACAGGTGCCTCTGATTGCTTCATCTCCTCATGAATGCAGTAAAACACAAAAAGGCACAAAAGGCAACAGAATGGTTATAAAAGTCATCCCTGCAGGGAAAACGCAAGTTTGCTAGGTCTAATCAATGGTCTGAGGAAAGGAAAAAACACAATGAACCAAGACGGAATAGTTTAAAACAAAAGGACATGAATTTCTGACAATGTACCGTTGAATTGTGGAACATGTTGCTGCAGGAGAGAAAGGGAAAAAGTGGTTAAGCAAACCACGTGGAGTAAAGGCCCTTCAGTGGCTGTTAAATATAACGAGAACGCAGGGCAGGGCGCAAGGGTTGGGGGACCACAGCGGGGGCTGTAGGTGCCCTGCATGCTTCCAGCTCCAAAGTTAGCATGGGCCAAATCCTGTCTGGGCGCTTTTCTCCTGTGTTGCAAGAAGGCATGGTCTTGACTAAGAGGACAAGCCGTGGCACACGTAACAGCATGACTATTGCCCACTTCTGAAGGTATTGAAAAAAGGAGAGGTTTCTGTAGGGGATTTATGCTGGATATGGCAGAGGAAGAGTCAGCAGAGTGACTCAGAGAGAGTTGGCTCAGCCAACGCAACGGGCTCAGAAAATGTCCTAGTGAAGTTGTCTGAATGCTCCTGGGCCTCACAGCACGCTGCGACAGCCCATGATTTTCTGTCGTGGGTATTGCATGGAGAATAACTGATTAAAAAAATGTTTTTTTACTTCCATGTGTGGCATTTGATCCAATGAATGCAGTGAAAGATGGATGCCATTGATACAAATGGCTTTTCAGCGCATGCTTAAAGAAGTGGTTAAAGTTATTTCTATTTACAGATAGATAAAATATATAAATATGCACTAAAAGCTGAAGTTACCCTCAGATGAAAGATATTGTGGTTTCTGTACAGACAAAACAGATCATGTTTCAAGATTAATATTATCCTTCTCATGTAATAGTTACAACTAAGTCCTTGAAGGATGTTCTTTTTCTGTTAACTGTTTAAGGCATGGTAAAATTTTGGTAATTTCTGTCTATCAAGATTAAAAAATCATTCATGTGCTGTTTTATTAATACCTTAGTTACAATTTCTTCATACTGACATTCATCCAATGCTTTACAGGTCTGTCATTGATTTACTTTCCTGGAATTCCTGAAGGAATGCTCCATCATTTGGAAAATCGGTAATTTATTTTTTACTGTCTTGGTATGTAAACAAAACAGCAGCAAGGAAATTTCAAAATTACAATTTAAAACAGTATGGTATTTATCTGATTATATTTTAACATATTTTAGCTCTTTACTTTTCTACTGCTGCTGAGCTATCTTTTTTATATTAACAAGATGTATTATGCATTGTTATGTCTAGGTGATGAAGTACTGCAATGTATTTTTGTTTGTAACACCATTTCTGTGCTTATTTCTGTGCCTCCAACTCAATTTTAAGCCAATATTGAATGCAATATTGTTTAATTTCCAAATTATTAAAAGAGAAAAAATAAATTTAATTAAAATTTTGATTTAATATAAAATAAAATAAAAACAACAGAAAAAGAACATTTCTTTGGAATGCTGTTGAACCATAATCTGCAGTGATCAAAATACATTTGGTTGCTACATTAAAGAAGTCATTTGTCAATCACTGTTAAGTATAAGCGGAGAAGATTCTGGAAACTTCAAAAATTATGACTTTTTTCACATTTTCATGCACTTGTATGTCATGGCTATGTATTTGCTGAATTCTTTTGACTTTCTGTATTTGTTTTAAAGATATGTGTTCTCCTTTCTTTAGCAGCAGTAGAGCTGACACAATAACTCTATAAATCCACCACAGGAACGATTGAGGCCAAGATCTTGCAAATCCTGTTGCCTCAATATTTCTAACATTTTATCAGTGTTGTTTGAATCACAGCATCTCATAATGTATTTGAATTAATATATTTAAATTTGGTATCTTTGGAAAATAATATTCTGATTCAAAGCACCTTAAAATATTGACATCATTGCTTTAATACACCATTTTGGAGTTTGTCTTAGAAATGATCAATCAACACAGTAACCAAACACACCTCTTACATTCACATCTACTTTTTGCTCCCTCAGATCATTATTTGGGATGATGAAAATGGAAAGAATTTGACTTTTTTACAAGCCGAATACAAGCTCGTATGAAGGCTGCACATGTTAAAAGAAAAATTGTTGTTACCACAGTACTTCCAGCCAGATATGATGTGAAAAGTGAACTGCAAAGAAAGGAGAAGGGGAAATGAGTTCAGTGAAACAGCTCCTTGGGTTTCCCCATCTGCATCCTGCGGCTCAACACTCCAGACTTGAAGACCATAAGCCTACATCACTGTCTGAAGGCTTGTCCCTCCTTTCTTTTCTGCACATTACTCCCACCCTTCCCCAGTAGCTGTGGTCCCCTCCTGTGCACTGAGCCTCAGGGCACCAGGGGGAGAACATAGGGGTGACCTGTGCAGCTCGCATGAATGCCACCGCTGCAGCATCACCCATCACCCACAGCTCCTGCAGAGCTCCTGCTCCCCAGGCTGCCTCCATGGGATCCCTGGCCCGGCCACGGACATTTCTGCCCCCGCAAAAGGTGGGCAGAGCAGGGCTGACGCATGGTGCCCACTGCCAAATCCGTGGGCATAGCAGCACGCACACCATCCCTGGAGGAGTGCTACGCCTCCCTAACGCAGTGTTACGTGATGGGAATGTAAACGTGTCCTTTGGAGCAGACTGCCCCATTTTGTCTGTCTTTTAGTATGTGTATATAGTTACAGAGGGGCATATTTTTTCTGTGGAAACCAATAGAGACAGCTGAAAGAACGGAGAAACTCAGCTCTCAGCAAAGGTAGCAAAACATAGGGATTATTTTGTTTGAAGAGAAAAATAACCAAAACTGTAGGTGATCTGATTGAATGTCTAAACTAGCCAAGGACTATTGTATAATTAAAAATCAAGATAGATTTGATTTTTTTGAATGGATTGTACACTAAGGAACCAGATTTTAATTAATAGGGAATGTAAGAAAGCAGAGGCTAAGCAGATATTATCCAATGAAGATGGAGATGCATACATGGATAGTTTCATTGCCGGGCAAGGGTCTTGGTTCAAGTAGCAGTCGCATCTGCAAATGAAAATGACACATCCATAGAACACAGAATTAACACATTCAAAGTTTTTGAATAACTTCAGTATTCAAAATTCAGAACAGCAGAGTAACAAAGTACCATTTTGAAGCAGCAGGAGATGGGTTTTGCTTATTATTTTTGCAAGAATTTTAGCCAGTGGAAAAGAAGTACTTTCCATCTGAGATCTGGTCAAGAACTGAGCCAAAGCAGCAAACTGGAATTCATTCTCTGCATTTCAGGTTGAAAGCCTTCAAAAATATTAACAAAGTCTCTGCCAAGACCTTGATACTGGTGGTAAAAAGTCTTCAGAGTAAATGGGGCAGTTTTAATTTCAGAGCCAATTGGATCCCCCCATGATTCAGTGCATTTGAAGCACAGTTCAAGAAAGTTTCCTTCCACTGAAGCAAAACGCAGAGCTAGTTCCCTGGCTGCCATCTGCCGTCATGTACCGTGGCAGGCTTTGTTCACTGAAGCATCGCTCCTTTGCATCAGGGAAGGATGCCACTGTTTAGATTAGGAGTCTTGAAGGCCTGGGGTAAGCAAAAAACCTAGAAAAAAGTGAATTCGGCAATGGTTGGGTTCTTGGGATGTCTTGCTGAAAATGACCTCTTTCGGGACAGCAAAGAAGCACAAAGCAAGAAGGTAAAGTTTTCCCCTGAGTTCAAACTGATACGATGATAATAATATTTTTGCAATGCTGGAAGAATGGACTTTGGTTCACTGTGATGCTTGATGTGCAGTATTTAAGTTTCATAATACTGGGGGCACCGGCTTTCTAGCTCTGCTGAATTAAGCTGAAGCTATTGCTGCCCATAGTTGTCTTATCAACCATTTTGCTGGAAGTGGTTACCTCCTCCATAAAGACAGTCTACAGCTTGGTCTGTTGCTTTAAACCATCATTGACCATGTTGTACCCTGGGCTGCAGAGTGCCATGGGTTAGGGTGTGTTTAGCATCAGCCCTGCTGTCTCCTTTGCAAGGGGCTGCAAGACCTGTTCAAGCTGGTATGGTCAAGCTGTGATGATAACATCTTTAATGTCTGGGAGCCTGGAGGGGGGCTGCCCTGCCGGGGGCCGCCCCACATGGCCGGGCCCTCACCAATGGGTCTGAGCAGAGGACAGAGCAGAGGCTGGTCACGGGGCCACAGCCACCCTGGGCATGGCCAGGCGACAGCAGGAGATGGGGCTGGAGATGAGCCCCTGCAACGATTAGTGCCCCCAGGTCCCTGACATTGAATCACCTCTGCTGAGCCCATGAGGGGTCATGAGTCAGAGCTCTGTGGTATGCCATGCTTTAAAACAATGTGGTTGTGTCCCACGTTAAGTTTATTCAGTTAACAAGTGACCTTCCTGCTAATTCTGTTCCCTCTAATTGTCTTCAAATTCTCTCAAAGCTTATTCTGGAAAATGCAATCCAAGTTGTGTTTTGAGGCTCCCCAGCAGTGTGCAGGGACTGTACGGCCAGTTACATCTTGCCTACCACCAGCTGGGACAAGTCACTGCTGACGAGGCATGTCAGGAGCTAAGAAGGAAACTCGTAGCAGGACATCTGGCACTCAGCTGTGGAAACCTAATACCTATTCCCTTAATAGCACAAATAAATAGACATCTTGGCTAGACCTGAGCTGTCCAGGTAACAGTGGGTTGGAAAGAAAGAGACTGTTAAGGTTCTCCGTGTCTGCAGAGCATTGTAGCATACCGGCAAGTGTGGGCAGCCTGGATTAAGGCTACCTACAATCCCCTGCTAAGACCTGCTTGGGAAGATCAGAACCTCCTAGGAAACATGCGTTCCCTCATAAGCCAGTTTGCCTGTTCCACATTGGCCATGGGACATGGCCACAGGGGGAAAGCACTTCAAACAGAGACCACTGTTTGTATTGGTAGCAGGCTAGGCTAAAAGCTGTTCCTAGGCTTACATCTAAATGGGCTGGGTGTAAGGTCAGTCTAGGCACTGAAATGCTAGCTGTCTCTGCCGTGAGTAATTTATATTCTGAGAATGATTATAAGGAAGGAAAAGAGAAGTGGAAGAGGGGAGGAGAAGAAACAACATATTTTAAAAGACATAAAGGACCCAGTTTTCAAAGCCATTGAGAAATTCTGACTCTTACAAGGGCTAATAGGGGTTGAGAGTGCTCATAAATGTTAAAAATCAGGCATATGTATTGACTTTATAATAATGAATCAACTTTATGATTTAGAAAAGTATAAAATAAGCACTGTTCAGAAAAGAACCCTTGACCCCTCACAGCAGCCCCTTAATGATCTCATGTCCTGCTCCCTTCGACATCTGTTTCCCTTTATACAGGAGATAAATTCCTCCCATACCACATAGCATTCTTAAGAACTGTTATTACTTGCTGAAACAAAAAGTTCCCCAGAAGCACTATGTGCCCTTTCTGCGAATCAGACTTTAAGAGCTTCTTAGGAGCTAATGGATGGCATGTTTGTTGCTGTTTCATGGAACATGATGGTTGAAGTGTCACAGTAAGGGTCTGTGTAAATAGTGCCGAGATTACAATATGGCCTGCAGGCCAGACTGAGGATCACTTGTCCCAGATAGTGTCACTGCATGGAGTGGGATTGCTGGTGGAAGAAGACCTGAAGGTGAGTGAGGCTGCCCAATGCCTTCACGTATATCCCCATGATGCCATACCTGCACATGAAGTAGTGGTAAGTGGTTTTAAAGTCTTGAATGTGTTTTTCACTGTTCCTCTTGTGTCTGTCTGTGTGGTGTGAGGCAGTGCTGAGTGGTAACACCCACACTGGCTCGGTCAGATACCGGCAGCCTTATTGCTACTCTGGCATGGGACAGTCCTAGGTGACTAGCTCTGCTAAGCAATGCATATTCTTAGTGACAGCCTACCACCTTTTCTGTCCTGTCTGTCACATTCTCAGGGTCACAACTCAGGGTCATGTCCTTACTGCATGCTATACACTCAAGTTATTTTTTTTTTTTACGTGAAGCCTCTTTTTGGGGCTGCTGTATCAGTTGAACCACACTAGCAATCACCAGCTGCCCTAAGAGTTTTCCATCCTTTCTGCCAGGAGGACTTTAGTAAATTTACTGGCTGGGCTCTGTTAGCAGAGATCTTTGTCACTAACCTGTGGTTAGGTCTGTTGGCCACCTCATTTTCTTTTATATATCACCTACCAGTTGATGCAAATAGGGTGAAATATTGGCCCTTTTTTTAGCCAACAGAAAGATCCCCATTGATATTAATGGTCCTTGTATTATTCCTCTTTCTTAAGGCTCCTCTTTATCCACAGCTTCTCCTTTGTGTTCTCTCTTACACTTCACCTTTTCATATGCCTTACCTTTCTCAGAAACTCAGGTTCTCCAGCTACTGAATCTTCTTTTCCTATTGAATTTCCTATATTAATTATTCCTGTATTCCCACATATTCCTATAACTCCTTTCTTCTCTTAGACTTGAAACCTCTGACAGGGTTATTCTTTTGCCAATATTCAAACTCTCCACACCTTCTGCCTACTCCTTTAATTTCTCTTAGCTGTTCATTACTACTCTTTTAAAAGTCGTCTAAGAATCACTGGGACAGCAATATTTAAAGCATCAGTGTTACCAAAAGTTAACATCTTGTCAGTTTTAGTGCTACAGCTCATAAGCTCCCAGGTGTCTGCTGGAGTGGGAACAACTTGCCTAAGTGTGGTGGTGTCTATCAAACCTTGTCTCCTGGGTCTCTGGCAGCGCTGAAGGTGAGTGGATGCAGAACTAGATGTAGCTCATGGGTCAGCTGATGTGTGAGGTGGTGGCTACATATTGCCTGAGGAGAATCATTACTGATAATAATTTCTCCCACCTCCAGAGGAAAGTAGAAATGTATGTCTCCAGGGCACGTTATTTTCTGGGATGCTTTTGGAATAGTGTTATTTGTGCCCCACCCGTTGGCAAGCCTGGGGATAAAAGGCATAATCAAAGCCTTATTTAGCTTAAATACAGAGCTCTGTGGTTCTGGAACAGCAAATCCTTCATTTGCATCTCTGCTGATGGTCATGTAGAGTGTGTGGACACAGAATCATTACCAGGGGCATCCTTCTAGTCTTTACTGGGTAACTCTGCATGCACTGGGGAGGGTTGTGAAAAGGGGAGGTAAACACCCTCACTGGCACCAGGGCCGTCATTGCTATTACACTGTAAGTTGCTGTAATACATTAGTGTAAAAGATGTGTAAAAGTGTAAAAGTCTGTGTCTCAGCATCCACGACTTTCTGCTCCATGCAACTTCAGATCTCTGTCTAGTTTAGACACCCCCCTCCACCCACCCTGCTGGCATAGGAAAGGGAATGAGCCCCAAGGCAGAGGACACCTTGCACATTTACACCTCAGCCCCAAGCAGCTGAAAGCCTCAGGAGCTCGGGTTAGCTGTCACGGATGTCCAGAAAGCAGAATCCATAGCTCAACATGAGATTCAGTTTTAAATCTGTCATATTTGTCTGTATTTTCTTTGATGCTCTTTCAGCTTTCCCTGGAGTTGTGTAAAGGCTTGTGAATCTTGCTCATGCTGGCATTTCCTCCAAAGGAAAGTCTGCTAAAGAAAATCACCTAAGTTACATCTAGGAGAACATTTTACATGATGTGATAAAGATGTAATAAGCTGTTTGCATCTCATCCTGAGAGCTGTTTGATGTTTGTGGTATTTATTTTTTGGGAAGTCCAGACATACTTTTACAAGCATCTGTCATTGGTCTATTTCATTGACAAAAATCAGTTGCTGCATTGATTTTTTTACTACTATATCGCTTTTCTGTGTATCTTTGTATTTTAGTATTCATTTTCAATGGCTAATGGATAAGTTGCCATTACAAAAATACGGAGGGGTTTGATGTTACAGTACTCCCAAGACCTGTGGGACCTGGACCAGCACAAGGCAGTAGTCAGAGACCAGTGTGTCTAGGAGTGGATGTCAACACATGAAGATGGCATTGGGGTTCTGCACATATAAAAAATGTTGTGCTGCTAATAGCGTATCAGGAGATCTGCATCATGGTATTTTGTCAAACAGTGACATAGCCTTTTGGGCTACAAAGGCACAGACTACCTGTATGAGACACAAAGAGAAGGAGCAGTAAAGTCAGTAATTGTATTCTGTTCTCATTTAAAGCACCTCGCCACTATTAATTCTGATGGAAACTGTATGTGCACCTGTACTCTCACATGGGGCACAGAGGACAGTGGCCACACGGCTAACCCTTGTATACAGATATAGCTGTGTCTATACCAGCCACCCTTTGTCTGTAAATGATGGTTTATGTCCATTCCTTTTCTTATAGGTCATTGTTTCGTGCTGCCTCCAGACACAGTTGTCCTTGTTCTGGAAGACAAAGGAATAACACATGATAGCGGCTGTGGTGGAAAATAATTTACAGCATTCCTTTTTGTTTGCAGACTTTGCAGATTTGTTTAAGAAATGAGTCCTGTCAGTTTTGCACATTTAAATCAATGTGCAATTTTCACTTAATTTCCTCACTCACTTTCTAGAAACAGAAAATGAAGTGTTCTTATTCTCAACTATTAATTTAATTATGGTCCAGAAATGATGGGCCATGCATTCCTGCTCTGAAATGATTTACAGCTGGTCAAAACTTCAGCCTGAGGACACTGAAACTGACAGACATTTTCCTGTCTATTGGGGTCCACACTTTCTGGCTTCAGCACCCAACTCTTTGAAGCCTACTTATGCATAAAAAATTTAAATCTTGTCAGTGGCATCACCCTGCATATCATGTGAATCATGAGTTTTGAAGGGCAGGACAAGATATAGGAAAGACTGAAATAAAGGTCTGATGCTCTTTGTGACACCTTCCTTCAACACACAGCAGTTTTCCAAGGACTCTGGGCAAGGAGAAATACTGTTGAAAGAGTATTTCCTCCTAAGAAATCTCATCCATAACGTATGCATGCAACAGTTCATAGGTGAGCTTTGGAAAGAAAATTTGTGTTATTTTGACTGCTGTTTGGTGATTTCAAAATCTGCTTTGTGGCCATATTTTTACAAGTGTTGATTTTGTAGTCTCAGTGAAAATAGTCACATTATTGAATTTCTGCGTGTGCGTCTCACACCTTTTTCATTCTTCTCTTAGTTTCCATTCCCTGTGGTTAGTCAGTGGGTTGTCTTCAGAAGAGTCTGAAAGCATCAATTGTTGTGTCACTAAAAAGTAGTTTGTGTGTCACTTAAGAGCAGTTTCTTAAGATCTCCATAAGCAGAAGTTTTTTACGTGAAAAATTTTTAATTTTTTTTTTTTTCAAGTTCCAGACAGACCTTCAGCTGGATCTCTGGATAAATTTGTTCATTTGAAAGGATTTACATGATTTTTTCCCAGTCATTTAAAGAGAAGAAAAGAAAAAGTATACGGGTTGTTTTGGAGTTGAACCTGTTCGACCTTGTGCCTCTTGCTCTCAGAAGTTGTTCAGCATATTTCTGCAGTTCTTAAGGGATGTGCATATGGTAACAAGGTGGACTATAATAACAGATACCAGAAGTGCCTGAGGTGAGGCAGCTACCTACCACTGTAAGCTCTGATGAGCCTCGTGATTTTATTTTGAAGGATTCCTGTGATCCATATTTGCTGTTCTGCACTAATGGTCATGCTGACAGTGGCTGATGTTTTTACAGGCTTGTCTGGTGAGTTTTCTGTTGAGCCTTGGTTCTTGTCCTATCAGTTAACGTCCTCTAATGTATGGCCAGATTAAAATAGTGTGCCTTAAAATAGTTTGTTTGATATGAATTCTTCCTGTTACAAGAGTGGAGAATCAGGCATGATTCCCTAGCACAGAAGAAGAAATGACACAGTGTCTTAAAAGTTGCTGTTGAATGTGGCATGCTTCCAGGTATAACCATGTGGCCGCTGCGTAGAGATAACAGAGTCAAGAAGCTTTCCCCATGGATGCTGTGCTGTGGGACATGTGAGGCTGCAAAGATAAAGCATCTGCCTATACTTCGTGTACAAGCCTCTGTTCCTTCTCTCCCTGTTTCCCAGGAGCACTGGAGAAATGCATCTCACTAATTTTATTTCATCAGACACTATAGTCTCAGCAATATCCTCTGCAGGCGTCTTCTTGTAGCAGTGAAGAGGTCCCTGCTCAGAAAACGAGGACCAGAGTATCTGGGTAGATTAGATCTGTTTCAAAGAGGAGGAAGGGATGTGCTGACCTACTCAGCTGTGTATTTATAGCTCTCATGAATAATCACAGGATGCATGGGGAAGCATATCTCAAGAGATCACCCACAAAAAGAGTGAATTAATAACAGAAGTGCTATAAATACACAGGGGGTGGATAACTCGGGTGAGAGTGGCAGCAGTAATGGATGAACTGTAGCAGAATTGCAGGAGGAAGATGTGTGTGTGAATGCATGTGTGGCAAAGTAACAGGAGTTTTCATGAGCATATTGTTTCTCTCTTAGAGACAAAGCCAGAAGGATTTATTGGTAGGAAAGGTCTCTTGAAGGGTCTTGGGTTTTTTTCCCCTTTTCTATAGCATATACTGTTAACTCTTGTGTTCTGCTCTTCCTCGAGTTTTGTGTTGCTCATCTTTTCCACTGTCTGTGGAGTGAGAATCTTCTTCATCACAGTCATTCATTAGTCCTTCATGTCTTTCATTAAGAAAGCGGTGCAAAGGCAAATGGATCCTTTCAGGATCCTTCAAGACCCATGTGATATGAGTGACATGGAAGAGGAGCTTGAAACCAAAGGGAAAATTCTCCCAGGTCTTTCAGAGAGTGGCTGCACTTTCTGAAGACACGCTTCTGTGCTTGGCTGAAAAGAAATGGCATCTGGGGTGGGATGAAGCTGAAGACCTGGCACAGGTCTTTGACATTTCTGGATGTCAAAGGCCACTTTATAAGTGATGTGCAGATCTGTGCCCAGCACTGCCACAATGGACACCTTCACAGGAGCCCTGCTTGGTGTGAAGGAAAGTGCAATCTTCATCTGGAAATTTACCATCTCTGGTTATAATTAGTTAGTTGCTAACTGGTTTGGTGTGAGTAGTCAATACTGTGGTTCTGTGGGACTAGGTGTATGCATTGCTGTTGTCCCGTATAACAGGACTAGCCTTTCACTCTGGGACCTTAACAGATTTTCACAGTGGGAATTACTGAGTAATATTGGGACTATTGATAAAAAGCATATGGCTTTTCTTTGCTGAGAAACATCTGTTTATACTCAGAAAAGGTTATTACCCCTCCCTATTTTGACGTCCATTTGGTTGCCGTGGAAGATGTCCTCATGTTTATGTAGGACATCCTAAAAGGTCTACGATACCAGGAACGTTAAAAGGTCTGAACTGCTTTTTGTGATTGCAAGTGGAAGATTTGTGCTCAGAAACACCTATGGCATTGAGATTCTTCAACTCATTCTGGGACAGTGAACTTATATTTTATTTCTGCAGCTTATGAATCTTTTTGCTGGGTGCTTGGATGGGAGAAAGGAGCTGGTAATTCCCACATGAGTAGCTGCAGAAAGAAATGCGCTTTTGGAAGATGGACAGATGCTCCTGCTAGGGTTCTGTGCTGTTCAGAAATATCTGCCTACTATAAGTGCTGCTTGCTATAGTTTGCAAAACCTTTTCAAAAGCAGGGAAAACTGTGTGGCAGGACGAGGTGGGCTGGCTGCTGAGCAATTCCATCAATCACATTGAACTGCCCTGGAAAATGCTGTAACAGCTCCTGCAAAACGGAGTCCTCGATGCTCTGTGCCTTTCCTCCTATAAAGAGGACACCTGGGAACAAGGTATATGCTTCTCTGACAGGCTTTCGTGGTGATTACTGCAAATGCCATGTCCTGTGTAAGAACATAACTTTTTTTTGGTGGGGATTTCAGTATATTGCATGTGGCTTTTTTACATAAACACGTCCATAGTTTATGCTGTCAAAGTGGGAGACAATGAATTGCTCAAGATGCAAAACTACAGATGTAAAGATAGCTTCAAAGATTTTAAAATAAACAATGAAGACTACATCAAACTAAATGTTATTAATAATAAAGGAGAAAAAATGCTTTGCTTGGATAATAGTGTCATGAAGAATGCCCAACGACAGGGAAAATTTTGTTGGAAAAGTGGCATAGCAGCTAAATGGCCCATGGTTTTGTACAGCAGAGAGCTGCAGAAGTGAAAGTGAATCCTGTGCTGCATAAACAGGCTGAGCAGATGAGTCTGCTGTGTGGTTTCTGGGACACTTTGTGCGCAAGTTCTCTTTTTTCATGTCTATGTATGGTACAGACATGAATCTGTACCACACAGAACAAAGCCAAAGTCTCAGCAACTGTCAGCCAGGAATATAATCTTGATACTTTCTCTTTTCTGGATTTCACTTTCCTTCAAAACCTTTCCCTTTTAGGACTTCCCATCTTGGCTTGTGGCAGGTTAATTGGAGAGGAGAAGGTGAGATGGGCATGGTAGCAGTCTTCACTCTGAGTTACAATTGGTTGTACTTGGAGGTGGAAAGAGGAGACCAACTTCCTACAATTTCTGACACCGCTGCCATTTTGAGCAATGAGGAGGGGAATGGCTTAAAAAGAGTAGTTTGAGAAGGAGGGCCAACATGACAGCCTTGCAGACCCCCCTCAGAGCTGCATGGTGGCCGGGCCCCCCAGGCTCAGAAAGGCAAAGGGTGGCCAAACTGGGGCTGCCACCGTGGCGTCACTTTGCGTACCCAAACTCACTGACATTTTGGCACGCAAGGGACAGAGCAGGTCTCGGTGCCTGCAGGCGCTGAAGCAGCGAGCGGGTGTTTGGAGAGGAGGGTGAGAGGGGCGGTGGGAGGAAGGCAGGCGAGATCAACCAGCGAGCCAGGAAAAGGATGAAGCACACATCCCCGTGGTAAGACCAGGCAGGTATCCACACCATTTTACCACATGCCTCCATGTAAATCTAGTTCTGAAGTGGTTTAATAACATCCATTAAAACACCAGCTGATTTACAATTAAAAAAAATAGGTTGTATATCAACATGTTTTTATTCAGAACACCTCAGACTGACCAGGCAACAAGGTGTAAATAAGCTTTAACGCTAAAGTTTGTTTAAATTACTGCTTGTCTACAGGGAATCGGGGTGGTGCGTGTTTAATTGTTAATCTGAGGGCAAAATTAGCTGAGGATATTTTACAAACTGATGTTTTATTCACTCACTCGAAGTATTTTGTAAATTGTGTTGAACAGTTGAAAGGTGCCAAGGCGTTTCTATTTGTGGAATATTTTATTTTCTCTTTGTGATTTCCTGTGTGACCATTAGGTCCCTATTGTGTCTAAAATAAAAGCACAGGCAGTTCTACTGAGCCTTTTTAGTTTTATTTTTAAAAATGACCAATGTATTAGCATGCAAGTTGGCTGAGGTGGTATGACAGAAGTTTTCATTACGATGTGATGCAAAAAGTTGATTTACCTTAGCTCTCGTGGTGCAGCTTTTGAACAAACAATATCAAACCACCACAATCAAGGGTAAAGATCTACTGCGTCTTTGACAATCACAAGAAATGCTGTAAAAATAACTAGGATTAAGTGTAGCACAATTGCTGGCCTGGCGCAGTGCCCGTGCAGTGAGCGCTGCACACTGCCACAGGAGAGGGAAGATTTTTGCTTCTTGGGTCCATTGCATCCTGCTGGGATTGTGGAGGGGAAGGGCTAAAGGGTAATGCCGAGGTTTTTGGGGTGGAATAACATAGCGGCAGCATAGCCGGGGCACCTTGCCTGGCCACCCTGGGAGGAGGTAGCCAAGGCTGGCTCCGAAGGGGCTGCCAGCCCAGCCCTCCGTGCCTCCTTACGCAGGGAGAGCCAGAGGCATCTTCAAACACAGTCCAACAGGTATCAAATCTGACAGCATAACCCTGCGTAAAGGGTGTGATAGGCAAAAAGCAATCAGCCAAGCAAATCTGTGTTAAGGCTTGCTTTCAAGGTCTCTTCTTTGTACTCATCTCTCTTTAATTCTGCATACAGCTAGCACACACCAAAGGCAGCGGGGAGGCCTGTGTGGGCATGCAAAGATACCGCTTTGCTCATCACTGTGATCCTTGGCACAGGAATAAATCTTGCTGAAGAAGAATATTCATTCTTCTTTATCAGGAGTTGTTTGATCGACATTTTTAAACAGCTTAAAGCATAAAAAGAAGTAACAATCAGCAGCCATGGGGCTGCGAGGGGAAGGTACAACGGATTTGCTAAAGTTTCTCTGATGCACAAGTTTTCATGTTGTGATATACGTGTGTTATTTTTTTGAGAAATAAATTTTGCTCTTGCAATGAGTGTGCACAGTATCATTACTCCGGACTCAGGCATTAAAAAGGCAATGATGTGAAGTGCCAACAGATAATAAATTTCAGGCAGAATGCAATTACAACCGAGTCTCTTGATTCCTGGGAATGCACCTGAAAGAAGTATTTAAGGAATTTGATTTCGAAATGAACCACAGATGTTACAGGCTCACCCTTTGTGCTAGAGCCAGCTCTGGTCACAGGCAGGTTGGAGTAACGCTCAAAATGTCTTCAAGTCACAGAGGATTGTGGAAGGAGTAGGGAAAAGGCATACAAATCCCTGATGTTACATAAATACTAGCTGGAGTGTGCTTCGCGGCTAGCAAACAAATATTTAACAGGAAACCTCAATAGCTCCTTCCATGGCGTCCTGGCAAGAAGAATTTCCTTTCATATTTTTGCAAGCTGACCTGTCTCACACATAAGTGAAGCCCCCAGGAGGCTTCCTTCCATCTCTTTTGGGATTTCCACTGGGAAAAATTGCAATTAATGTGATCTAAAGCAGCTACACATGCGACTGCAGCCTCCCAGCCCTGGGAACACGGTGGACATGTGGTGCCTGGGCACTGTTAGCTCTGGGACATGTTTGCAGTAGTGCGAGGCCGTGCAGTTCCCAGATCACTCCTATCTCATCTAACGTGTCCAGACCCCGCTGCCAGGACGCCTGCATCGTATATTCGTGCTATGCCGGCCAAGGGCAATACGAATGTGTTAGCACGGCGCTAAGCTTCAACTAACCAACGCTGTGCAGAAGTCCCCATCGGCAGCTTTTTTTTCAACATTTTCTTTTTTCCTTTATTTTCTCTTTTCAAGATTAAGATCTATGTTTTGATGAAGTGCCGTGTGGACTTTTGAATTTGTGACAGCCTGAAGAGATGCCTGCGCGCACAAGGACGCTGGACTTGGGGTCAGAGTCAAGGCAGCCCACAGCATCGATGCCCTCTAAAATTAACCCTGCTGCTACCTCTTCTCCTATTGTCCTTCACACAGCATGCAAACACTGGGCACTGGAGTCGCTCTCTCAATAAGTTATATCAATTACTTCAGCCTAAAATATTCAGTACAATCCGTGTCCAACACACTGTTCCTCTCTCCTGTGTATCTCACTTTTTTCCACCGGCCTTGGGATTCAGAAACGTGCAACTGTCTGCAGTTGGCATTTTGTTTGCTGGCATTTGCTCCTGAAATGAAAATGGTCAAACAAAATGTTTCAAATAGAAGCTGGGTCCTGGGCAGCACCATGGAGTAAATGCATATGTAATACACTTTCTGGTTTTGATGCACTGCCCTTGAATTTCTGTGCCAAACCATGTGAAATACATAGATGCTCCAAAGCTTTCACATGCTATTTTGTTTTAATGTATATGATATATTATAAATTGATAAGTAAATGGAGAGCAATGTGGCAGATGGAAGAAATTATAACCATCTTTTAATTTTGAGTCTAGGTTGAAAACTGGGGAAGTTGGAAAGAAAGGACAGTATTTTCAAAGCACTTAAGCAAAACAGGAGCTTGTGTCTTAGAATTCACCAAATATCCAAATGGTAATGGAAAGTGTCTGTCTCTCTTCATCTGGTATACAGTGATGCTAGGGCAAATATGCTCCTAACAAATAAGTTTGTTAGATGCCTGAAGCTAGGTGGGATGACTCTGGGCTTTAGGACATACTTACATATTAGAGAGTGATGCAAATACTGGCTCTAACATCAGTCTAAGTTGGAATATCTGCATTGGATGGATAATACTTAGTTCTGAAAAACTGCATCTGTTTTGCTAAGCTAATCAGGCTCATTGAGCAGCAGCATTGATGTGGTTACCTTGCTTCCAGTTTCAGGTCCGTCTGAGCTTAAGGATTTCTGTCATGCAGTATAAATAAACCACTTGCTCCTACATAGTGGTGCTGCTTTTGAGACTGTCGTGGTTTAACCCCAGCCAGCAACTAAGCACCACGGAGCCACTTCCCCTTTCCCCCTCCTAGTGGGGTGGGGAGGAGGAAAGGAAAAAAAGTAAAACTCGTGGGTTGAGATAAGAACAGTTTAACAACTAAAGTAAAAATAAAAATACACAACTACTACTAATAATAACTGTAATGAAAAAGAATACAACAAAAAAAAAGAAATAAGAAAAGAAACCAGTGATGCACAATGCAATTGCTCACCACCCGCTGACCGATGCCAGAGCCGCAATCCACGCCTCCTGCCCAACTCCCCCCTGTTTATATACTGGGCATGACGTTCCATGGTATGGAATACCCCTTTGGCTAGTTCAGGTCAGCTGCCCCGGCTATGCTCCCTCCCAGCTTCTTGCACACCTGCTTGCTGGCAGAGCATGGGAAACTGAAAAGTCCTTGGCTTAAGATAAGCGCTACTTAACAACATCAGAGTGTTATCAACATTATTCTCACACTAAATCCAGAACACAGCACTGTACCAGCTACTAAGAAGAGAGTTAACTCTGTCCCAGCCGAAACCAGGACAGAGACTTTGAAAAGTTTAAGAGATATTGCTCTTGTTAAAAAAAAAAAAAGACACAAGAATGAAATAAACAGCATGGGATATCTAATATCCTCCCACTTATTTTGTAGAAAGTACAGGAGGGTTGTATTTTATGAAACTATAACAGATAGATAGGTAATAAAATAGCAGTTGTCTTGTTGCATAACAACTGCCCACCATCACTTGACATGGAAGTAATATATCCCTTGATGGAGAAGAGTTATCTAGCTCATGCTAGCAGTATCTAGATCGTGCTGGCAGTATCTTGCAAAAGCAAAAAGTTTTAGAAGCTTTCTACCATATCTAGTCTAGCTCCTACTTCTACCTGCAGTGTTTTGGCTGATTGGTTGGGCACAGCATCCAGCCACTTCCAATTGTCCTTGAGCAATCTTGTGTTAGTTTCTTCACATGCTTATGGGGAATAACACAGACGAATGCATCCTAATGATCAGATTTTGGAAAGAATCAAATCTTGTACTTCTGGCCATGATTGCACAGAAATGCCCAACAGGTTGGGCCAGAATGCGTAACTGGAGAAACAAGGCTCATCTTTCATCACGTTCCAGTCTGCTAAGAGCAAAACTGAAGTAAACGCTTTGGTTACTTACAATACACCTACAGTCGTTCGGGCAAATTCTCCTCTCAAGACTCATTGACCTCATGCCATTTGCAAACATACATCAGGGCTGTGAATGTTCATCTGGTATAAAAAGAGGTCCTAGCTTTTTAGTCTTGTAGAGAAATAAATACAGATCTGTAAACTATGTCTGCATCCTTCTGCAGACTCTTAACGTCTACCAAGTATATAAGTATAAAGCCAATACTTCTCTCCATGTAATTCTTAGCCCTGTTGTGGGAGGAAAGCTACTGATCTCACTGCCAAATTTGTCCCCCACCACTGTAGGCACTTAGCTGAGGTGATTGCTTTGGGAGGGCAGCCATTTAGTTAGAGCTACACAAACACATATACATGTGCATGCACACACACACACATCCCAAAAGCTGGTCAGCAAGCCTCCCTGTAGGGCTTCTCTCTACCCTAACCATAGTGGGACAATCTCAGGTGATGATGCATCTATCTTAGGTACCTCAGTTAGCTGTCCAAAAATTAGCTGGGTTATAATGCCACTTCTTTGTTCCTTTGGTCTAAAAAATGCAAAATGTGCTTTTCCAAGGTATTGAAAACCCTAACCTAAATTATACAAAATGCAAAGTATAATTCAGGTGCTGGGCAATGGCTTCCTCTCCTGCCCCTCACTAATGACCACTTAATCTGGCAGTAGAGCAGATGATTTTTAAAAATAGGCTGGTTGCAGACCAAATAGGGTTGGAGGGACACAACTACCATCCTGAGATTTATGAACATCCAGTGGTCTGTACCTCTGTCCTCTTGCCAGATGGCCTCATTCAGTTTTCAAAGACAAATGATGTTAAAATGGTGTCAAGCTGGAGAGTATATACACGCATAATTTTACATAAAGTATATTATGGGAATGTTGTAGTTGTCAAACAATAGTGCTTTGTATAGACAGGAAGTTTTCAGCTAATATTAAGTTTCACAGAAATCCCAACAGCCTTAATCCTTTCTTGTAGATATGCTTAATAGCATTCATGCAATGATGCTTAATTACTGATTTTAATGGCTTTTTCTTTTTTTACATGCAGTGTGAGTCACATTGCAAGAGAGAAAAGACTGCTAGGTTGCTCCAAAATCTTCTGAAATAAACATAGGGCATATCTCTCAGTCATTAGCAACTAGTTTTTTCCTTGAGTGATTCAACATCTCCTGAACAACTGTGGCTGCATAAACCACTGCTCTGAAACTGGTCCCTCTGGAATGATCTTCCTTCATTAATGGACTTTTTTTTCTAGAGAGGAGAACAGAATGGATGGATGCCAGGATTATTTACAAGCAGTCTAATCTCCCTAACAACTCTCCCAAACCCTTCATCTGGTTCAGAATATGAAGGATACTCAGTTACTCAATGAAAAGGTTAAGCCTGCGGTAAATATGCATAGTCAGTAATGAAATGTACTTCCCCTGGGTATTTTTTTAAAAGGATGCAGACTGACAGATGTTTACCACATCCTTTCTGGATATGTTTTCTGAGGTTTTAGTTTGCGACACTGCTTATGCTTATTTTCAAAATGCAGTTCTTCGGCTTCATTTCTTTACTGAAGTTGTAACTGGGTGACAGTGAAGTAAGTCAGCCATGAAAACCCGTGTGCATCCAAGCCAAGGCAATACTTCCCATAACATTTCTGTGTAAGTGTGAGTACCCTGCTGCATGAGAAGGGTCAGGGAACAGCCCGTCTAACTCTGCTGGCCCCAGGCTTGCATCCATCCTTGTATCCATCTGTCTCTTTGTTTTCATTATCACAGTTTTTCTGCTAGGTATTTTGCACATCACCATCAATATACATTATGATACCTACATAGGAGCTTGTAGCTGTACTGCTGTTGACATATTTGTCTCTGGTTCTTGGATGGAAGCTGTTTTTTGTCTTCAGTAATGGCTGCAGGTTTGTTCTGTTAACAAAAACTTTTTGCTGAAACAGTGGGACTGTAAATTGATAAATGGCTTGGCTAAAGATAGTCCCTAACTTTAACCAAAACTATGTCCAGCAACATCCAGCAACTATTGAGTGTCAATATTTTTGATGAATAAATGCAAACACATCATACTATGTCAGCGGAGAGGCCACACACAAGTTTCACTGCAGGACTGAGCTTCATGCACAGCATCCATGGTGTTGGGATCTCAGCGGGTGAAAAGTGCAGTGTCCCAGTGCCCTCGTAGCCCAGAGCAGGGACACGCAGAAACTAGCTCAAAGTGTCAGAGCACTACTGTGGGCTCTCAGCTGAGAGCTAACAGTGATTTGCAAATCTTGCTGCTTTTGCTATGCTTGTGGAGTACATGGGGGCCTGTGGGAGCAGTGAGGTTTCAAGTGTTTGCATCCAGAGGCCACACGTCCATGGACTTTTCTCCAGGCTGCGGGGCTGGATCGAGCAGCTCTCAGTTGCTGCCCCCTCCTTGCTGGTCCTTGCCTGCTCCCTCCCTCCTCAGCATGGCCCAGCAGCCATGCCAGTGCACACGTTTGGGTGGCTGGGGGGTTAAGCCTGCTGTGGAAATCATTTAGGTAAAAAAGAAGGTGGCAAAAAAAGGGAGTTATTTTTAATGCAATCATTTTCCTGAGACAGTGCCCTAAGAGCTGAATTGTGCTTTGGATCAGTTTCCCCATGAATCAGAAGGCCATCATTTGGGCAGGAGATGGCTTTGGCCAGCTGTGCCCAAGGTATTCGAATAAACCTCATGGATAGAGAGATGTGAGGGGTGTTTAGCCAGAAGCAATAGGTTAAAATTAACACCTTGACTGCATTATGTTTGTACAGATCATTCAGGGGTAGGAAGGACAGATTTAAAGAGGAATGCAACATCAGGGAAGTTTGCATAACAGTTAAATGTTCCCTGTATCTGATTCATCTCTTTAAAGGCACAGAGAACAAGAGTATGCATAAAAAAAGCAGTAAATTCAGGTAAATACCTTGAGAGGCAAAGGGTTGAAGTCTCCTGGAGCTGATCTGAAGTATAGATAGATATAATTATGTTCTTATTTCTTTTTAGTGACCTTTACAGGTTTTGTAACTGTTGTCTGTATTTTGATTGTGTAAGTATATTTATTATTTTTTACTGTGTCTGAGTTTTGTGTTAATGCTGGTTTCTAAGTGATAAATACCGTTATTGATCGATCCACATGTTTTAAAACTGGACTCTGGGGCCACCCTCCTGCTTCCCAGTGCTTCTATATGTTTTTTAAGCATGAAAGGAAACACAGCATTCCTCCACTGAGCTGCACGGGAGTTGGCAATGCAGAGATCTGTGTGCTACAAGTGTCTTTGGGTGACTAGTGTTAGTCAGGAGCACCATGACCAGGAGCACAGCAGGACATTGGGAAGAGTGGCCAAAGCCCATGGGTTCCCACGGCTCTGCAAATTAGACCCTGCTCTCCCCATCTGCTCTCCTGAGCTCTCATGGACTGAGAGCAAATCTGCAATATTGTGTCTGACATTGCCAGTGTATGCAGGGACAAGCAGGGTCTGGAGTTAGTGGGAATGGATGTGAGACCCCTTAGTCTTCCCAGAAATCCATCACAAGGAAGAAAAGAAAAATAAGGGAGAACTTTATAATTAATTCAAGCTAATCTTCAGTCCGGGGGTTTGGAAAGTTGGGTGGTTTAAGGAGACTTTTTAGAGTGCCTTTGTTTAAGTAACACCTCATTTGCTGCCTTAACATTTACAAATATTTGCTCTGAGGGCCGGTCACCAAGGTCTTTGGTTTCATCTGTTGCACACTACCAGACTGAAATGCTTTTAATACTCATCAAATTCCCATACAAAGAGAAGCAGTTCAATTAGACAATCATGTCAAAATGTTGATGATTTTTCTTATTTCCTGTGGAATCTTTCAGTGGGAAAATGGCTTTCTCACAGTGTTTAAAGGATATTAACTGCCTTTGTTGTGGAAGGAAGAACTTATTATATGTGCTTGGTTTTTTATTCTCCTATTGTATTCCTATCATTACTTCATGTTTATGTTGCAGAAATGCCCAAAGACCCCAAGCAAACTAGGGATGCCATTGCGCTAGGAAAAAAAGGAGGCCAGCCTTTGGCCTGAAAGGCTAGTGAAAGAGTTTTTGTTTGCTTTTTTCCATCTTATAGAAAAATAGGTCTTTGAGAGCTCAGCTTCAGTGTTGCTGACAAATGCAAGCAGTCTGAACAGCTTGTAGGCAAAGGCCTGCCAGTTACAATGAACTACATCATTATGCATTGCTCCTCAGCTGTGGGATAGTCCAGAAAGACCCAAAATGCATGTATAACTAGAATTTCCTATAGATCTACAGCTAATATAAATGCCCAGATATTGTCATGAGTATGTAATAAGCACATACCTAGGAAAAGAGATAAACTGAGAGAGGTATTTAAAAGCATGTTATTGGATTTTTTTCCCAGTGAAAACTATGCAACATGAAATTGGATTCCATTTTACAAAAAGGCTGAGGCCAAAGGAATTACACTGTTCCAAAAAGCAGGACGTGGTTCACAGGCAACAGGAGAAATCTGTGGAAATACAGGGAATACTACATAAGAAAGAGGAACAAAGTTGGGTGGGTTATGTGTCTGAAATTTACCATGACATTACTGTCTTATGCCATGCCATCTAAATTGTCTCCTTTCTTGGGGGACCATACAGATGGACATTTACACAAAAGCAGTGCTGCTGCATGAGAGGTTAAAACAGCATCACAACTGCAGCAATGGAAAGCACCATCGTAATGCATCAAATTAAAGATGAGAGGAAATTGTCCTCTGAGCGGACCCTGACCGAAACAAGAAGTTGCTAGCTTCCTTTTGCTCACAGCACATCAGAAAGCAGCAGAACTCCCTTAAATAGATATTATATGCTGGCAGTGGAATACTTACTCAAGTCATCAAGAAAAAGATATGAGGGGGGAAAAAAAAAAGCTAATGTATTATCTGCTTTGGGGAAAGTTTCTTGAAGTACTGGAGTGCTGCATCACCACGTATCACAAAGTATACAAATGGAGAACAACATGCTAACCAAGCAGTGCTCAGCTGGAAACTCTGTTTGTTCACAGTTCACGGACACTAGCTGCATCTTCACAGATAAAATAACCCTGTGCCACGACCCAGCTACCAGGTTTCCAAGGGCCAGGATCAAATCTGAGGGATCACTAATAAAAGACTAGTTCAAACTCTCACCCAGACGTTTAGGAAAATTAAACTAAACTACTTGCTGCCTAGTTAATTAATTTTCCCCATTTACAAAGAAGAATCCATTGCCTTGCCAAACAGTATTTTACTAAAAATTACCAGGCCAAAGCAGTGGGAAGATAAAGGAGTGAATACAGCAACACTGGATTATTCCTCACCCAACATACAGCTGTGGCTCTTCCTAGTCCTGCTCTCCTCTCCGGTTCTTGCTGAGGCATTGGCCTGGCTGCGTCCAGAGAAGCAGCCCCTGCACCCTGCACAGTGCTGGTGGCCAGGACACGAAGCCCTGCCCCACACACCACCCCACGTGCCACTGCTCTCCCTGCTCCGCTGCCCCGCTCAGGTGCTTTAGCAGCGTCTTTTTTTGTCCAACTATTTCAGCTCTTCCACAAAACTCCCTGTAGCACCGAGTTTCTTTCTCTTTTCAGCCCTCTGAAGACTCCTAAATGGATTTTCTTTTTGTTTGTTTGTTTTTTCTTTTAGGTTTTAGCCTGTGGGCCTCAAGGCAAGGAGCTCTTCCCTGGAGAGGGGAACCGCTAACGTGGGGCACACCTGCGCATCCGCTGGTGGCCCAGGTTTCTGATGGTGGCAGCTGTAAACTTCCCACTGTTCCACGATGCGCCTCCCTGCTTTTTCTTTGCTAGTAGTGCCTCCCGACCTCAGCTCAGCAGCTTCTGTAAAATAAACAAGCTTTGGGTCTGGCTGTTGGTTCCTTTCAGCCATGTCTCTCTCTCTGCCAGATGTGGACAGAGAGGTCCTCTCCTCCAGGGTAAGCTGGTGGGGAGAGGAGGAGGGGGTGAGAGAACGAGCTCTTTTCTCTTTTAGCCCCACATAAGCTTTTTTTTTGCTGAAGATTTAGACAGCCTGAAATGTTTAAAAAGTTTGAAAAATAATTAAACGTTTCTTCTTCCTTTGAATATTCAACTTGTGAATATCATGTTGATTCAGAACGGAAAGTCACGTGAGCCGGGATTCACAGGCAAAGATAAGGAGACCTCAGACAAGGCATCTGTGCATGGGCTGAAGTAGCAGAAACTTCCATCCAGTCGCTTTGCCTCAGATTAAATCTATACAAAACAAACTTTACAAACATGCATGCAACCGCAGCGTTACTACCAGTTTGGTTACAAATGTCTTCGATTCCTGGGAGTATTAGCAGAGGAAGTTTCCCTGGGATCAACAGCTGAGGTAGTTGGGACTGCAAAGTAAGTACAGGGAAAGCATAGGTGGTAGGGGGGAAATACAGCAGTATGTCCCAGCTTTTAAAAGAAAACAGAAAATGAGGACCACCAGGTTTGCTGCTCCTTACAGGGCCTGGGAGAGTCGGACTTTGTTTAAATACAAAAACATGGGAAATTTGGGAAGGGACTGGTTTGGCTGGAGTGACTAAACCCAAAGCCCCATTACGCTGAACCACAAATGGCCGGGATGCCAGTTATTTTACGGCTGCCCCAGGCAAATCAGCTGCTGCAACTCATTTCACTGTAGTGGTGCCACAGTAGTTCAAAGGTTGTCCAAGTTTTCCTTGTATACAGATTTCATCAGTGGAGCAGCAGCTTAGTAAATATATGGATATTTATTTAAGTCCCAGCTTTCTCAGCCATGGCTTAGCTATCATACTGACAAAAACCAAGCAGTTGGAGCCATGAGTTAAAAGCATGTGGTTTATTTATGTCACTTAAATTATCAGGAGACTTGGGACTGGGAGGTTAAAAAGTCCAGGCTGGTGTTTCCTAAAAAGCCAGGAACACAGGAGCACCCAGCCCTATTTTAAGATAAAAGGGTAAAGGCTGTCTGGAGAAGAAAGGTTGTTTTCAAGTTGTTGACGTATTAGAAGTTGCTGTGCTGCAGGGAGATAACTGTAACGTAGTGACTTCTCCATAGATATTTACCCTGACACCAAGTCAGGGAGGCTGTTCCTGTCATAGTCTCCATTAAGGGTGAGCTTGGGGGCATTTCAATGTTACCAGCTGTTGCAATTGTACTGAAGTTCCCACTGTTAATGGTGATTTTTTGGTGAAAGTCTTAGCCTTGTCAGTCAGGTTATTATAGGGTCTTTCCAGATCTAGCTTTTAAGAAATCACAGTTTTAACCCATATGGTTACTTGGTATCCAATCAAAGTGCATGTGAAATATTAAAGAATGGCAGGAAAATAAAAGCAGCACAACATTCATTATGCTTTCCAAAACCCACAAGTTTTAAAGCTAATCTCTAGGTTATTCTGGGCATGACTCATGATTTCTGTGTGTCTGGGGTTAGCTATAGCACATCCTGATTTACTGCTTTCTCTGAATCTGGGTATCTACACTAGGCTACATCTAGGCCAGCTGGCTAACATCATGGTGGGAACAGCAGCCACGACCATATTATTTTGTGGGCATGTGCTATGCTCCTCACTGTGCTCCCTGGACTGTATAAGCTCTGCATTTTCCATGGGTGTCCAGAGCGGCTCACAGGGGCCAAAATAAAAATAGGAAAGAAGGATATTTCCCACTAATGCACCCTCTTGCAGTGAGCATCTGCAATAAAGTGGATTTGTGCATCCCTGGTTGTGTCTGTGCAACTCAGGAGCCATTTGTTCAAAATCTCCATGGCGGCAGGGAGACCCTCAGTTCCTCACCTGACAGTATTCCCGTCTGGTCTGTGCTGACCCAGGGTCAACCACTTCCCTGGGGCAAGAGCTGTGCCTGTCTGTTTGGTGGCTCCCTCCTCACCTCCACGCTAGCTCAAGTGGCAGGTAAGCTTGGCGCACCTCTGGGCATCCGGCATTTCTGTAAAAACGCAGTCCCTCCGCCTGGGACAGCTGCACCGGGAGGGTGGCTGGACATGGGAATCAGGCACTAATTGCATCTTGCCTACATATTGTTGTGGTGCTAGCCTGGTCTCCTCTTATTTAGACTGTAAAGCACTTCAGTTTTCCCTGGGTAAAAAGTCACCGCTTAAACATTAGCTACAGTCCCTTGGAAGCTGTTTCTGCCCAAAAAAATTTCCTCCATAAACACTAACATCTGCTGGTCCCAGGAGTCAGGTCCATCCTTAGAGCAGATACTGCCCGCAGTCCCCAGAGGAGAGGGGCAAGCATCCGGCAGCGGCTGGGTGCAAGGAGCACGCCACGCTGCTCCCCACTGCCCTGGGGGCAGGGTCTTGCATTGAAATGCCTGATGTTTGATCACCCAAGATGAAGCAAGCCAAAAATGAAGTGTCACGCTGTGTCCCACACTTCGTGCAGCAGCCTGCCATGCTGCTGCTCGTACCGGCTGTGAGCACGTGCTGTGGGCATGGCCTGGGGCTGTATATCAACGTAATAAGCAGGACAGCTAGTTGACCTTCTGTCCTTTGTGTGACACCAGGATTGTGTTTAGAAGCTGCAGCAGGGCAAAACATGTGTTTGTTTTTGGGACTGTAGAAGAAAATGGTGTAGGACTGTAAAATTTGTTTTTCCAGCAGGAACCAAGCTATAATATAGATGTGTCAATGAAGTATTGAAAGGCCAGGTTCAGCTCTCACTAATTAATGAGACCAAAAAGTTTCTGCTGATGATTAAGTACCTTAACAGATAGTCATATGCTTGGGAGGTCCTTGGGGGAGGTTCCTAAAGTAAGAGTGTAATTTCACAAGACAGGCAGTGGAGAGAGGCAGAGACCTCTGCAGACCTCTGCTGTGTGTTGAGACCAAGAGGAGATATGAAGAGCTGATATCCCCTTGGGGTGTAGTGTAGGTGAGGAGAGAGTGGGTCCTCTGGTACCTACAGCAGCAGGCCCTGGGTATGTCCAACAAAAAAGTTGGTGGCAGAGCCCCAGCCTCTTCAGGACCCAGTACTTTCTGCTTTGAGCAGGTTATTGGCTGAATCAGTCTAACATAGCCACTAACAAGATGTGTTTCGGCGACCTCCTCCAAGGATATGGGCATTCTCTTGCCGAAAATTAGAAATCAAAGGGCTAGCACAACGGACCTTACTTTCCATGGGATTTGAGAAAAGGTGCTAGGGAATTTCTCAGTGAAAGAATCTGATCTGATCTGACTATCCTCAGTGTCACTGCTGGTGCTGCTTGAACTGCTTACAAAACTCCAAATGACACGTTTGTAATGGAAATCACCTCTGCCCTGATACACTTGTGAATTATGGAAGTAGTTTGGGCACAACGTGGTGCAGCAAGGAGGTGCCGTGGCAGACACAACCACCCTCTGTCCTCTGCTGGTGGCTGCCTTGAGTTATGATGGCTGCTGCAACCTGAGGTTTGTGGATCCTACAGCACTGAGTTGTGACTGGGGACAGTTTCAGCCAAGAAGGTCACAAGAAAACATCTCCACAAGCCCGGCTGGAAATTCAGCTTCAGCAAGTCTTCTTGTGGTTGACTCTGAGTTCAAGACAAGTGCTCACTTGCCAGTCTTTAGGACTTCCCATCAGCACTGCTTTCTGCTCCCTTCTGCAGAGCTAATTTGGTTTTGCTATTAATTCTCCCATATAAAGCCCTTCTGAAATCTCAATACACCCTCCCTTCCACAGCAAGCAAGGGACAATACCTGCAGTCAAGGGAAGTTTTTTCATAGTGCTAACACAGAGGCAGAAGATCCATGTAACTTCTGGTCTACTAGCGTTGCGTACTTTAGGAAGTTTCTTCACAGTCTTGCAGTATGTTTTATTTTATGCTCTCAAATACCCTGTAACATCATCTGCCTCCTATGTTTGTGTTAGCAAACACTCAGGGGCTCTTCAGCCTCCAGGCCTACCAGGATACCTCAAGATTTATAAAGCAATTAATGGCCTTGATGAAACACATGACAAAATATTGAGTTTCACTGAAACACAATAAATCCTTTATTCATAAGAAAATTACCAAGTATTATATAACTGACCAAACGCACTTGGTCCGATGCCATTTTTCTGTCCTTCATAAAAAGTTATTCTGCACCCTTTCAGACCCTGAGTACAGCTTGTAACCTGTTTTTTTCTCTGATTTGTTGTTCCTTATGATTCCTGCCAAGCAATGTTTTGCTTTGGAGGGACATAATTGTGTATTGGAAAGCCCAGTTCTCCCAAGGAGACACACAGGAGAAGAGAACAGCCACCTGGCATCAGTGGAAACGTTAAGAACAAGAGTAAGATGTGTCTTGGGACTTGTGAGAGCTGGAGAGAGGCCAGCTGTGGACAGAGGGACTGTGTGAACTTGAACATCAACCCATGGGGTTTTTTTTGTTGTTGTTGTTGTTGTTTTTAAGGGAATGTGGGCTAAGGTTTGGAAATACAAGAGAAAATGCACTTTGGTCTGGAGTAGAAGGGTCTTGAGAATGACAGAGTAGGTTGAATTTATTTGGAAGTGCTAGGTTTCTTTTTATGTACTGCACTTCAGAGAGCCGTAGGAGAGAATAAAATAAGTAATTCCAACCAAAACAAATGGTGAATAGGAAGTTGTTCACAAATTCAGATGGTCTGGGCAGAAAAGATTTGACAGGGCATTTTGAGGAAGGGAGAAGTGTAGAAGTGAGAAAGACACAAAGTTTCAAAGATAGAGAAAAACTTTTCAAAACTTCTGGAAAAACACTGGTTTGGCACTAAATAAAGGCTTGACAAAGGACATTTGGGTCAGATTTCTCTTAAGGAGGCAGGAAGCCATCAGATGGAAAGCTGTTCCTGGATGTTGGGTCCCCTTTGTGCCCTGGAAAGCATGAATTTTTTTATTCTCGTAAATAGAGAGAGGATTTTGTGTCCAAAAATCTCATGTCCTTTCACCAGTTTTTCTTTCTAACTCAAATAAGTTCCAAACCTCCAAATGCTGAGCTAGTCAGCGAAGTCAAAAGAAGTAACATTAATGTTTCACAGTAATTGTACTGCAGCTAAGAGGGGGAAGAAAAGAGTATTGAATGTATGACAGTAGGGAGGGAAAGCATGTATAGGGAACTGGCGCCTTGGACATCTCCTCTCCCCCTCTCCACACGGTGTATGTCTGCATGCAGATGCTGTGTGCCAGTCCGGGGCACAGAACCTGCCTCCAGCCATGGCCCGAGCCAAGGGCTGCCAGCTATGCTGTGACAAGGCAAGACTAACTAACACAGACATGCCACGCAATGAGGATATTTTGGCTGAGGGGTACTGACAGAGGAGGCTGTCACTGGTTATACCAGTTTGCCACTTCTCCTGGTTATCCTGGGCGATTTGAAAAGAAGCTACCTGAAACCTTACAGCTCAGCTTGCACCGTTTCCCAAAGCAGGGTTTATCTGTGCTTGCCTGGCTGGTTGCTGGATATGGTTTGCCTCAATCTATGCTGACTCAGATCATTTCAGCCTTGAGTCAGGCAAGTCAGTTCACAACTGTGTTCAAACGGTAATATTATGTACCGTTCTCCAGATCTTAGTATCTCCTTGTTATCCCTTATCTAAGGCTTGTGCACAGTCTACAGAAATGGAAACATCAACAGTCTAACACTTTAAGAAAGACCTTAAATAGTTTCAATAATTCCATTTTAAATTCAGGCTCACTTTGGCATCTGGTACTGTTTCTTGATGACAGCTTTTCTCCCATTTAGGGAAGAAAAATGATGTAAAAAATCTCTACTTCCATGTAAAGAACAATACATTAATGTGGCCCCTCCTGATAAACTTTTTTACTGTTCCAAAACCTCTTTTCTACTTCTTTCGTTTCCACGTACCACCACATTATTCTGTTTTCATTTGCTATTTCCATTACTCAGTTTAACTCTTCTCTGTTGTGCAGCCTCATTCGGAAGGTTTTCTTGTGCAAGACCAGCGTGATGCAGATGGGAAATTCCTGTGTTGGTGCCATTAATAGATTTTTTAAAATGTCGTCCATCTGATGCATGAAATATTGCATTTAGTTTTCACGACAGCTAAAAAGGGAGAAAACACCATGAGGCAGAACAATGGTAGATGCACTAACTCATGGTGGAGGTAAGATGGTAGACACTATGTGTATGCCATGTATAAACTCTTTGATATTGCTGCTTCTTAATGCTTGCTTGCATCCATATATTAGTCTCTGTAGGAAAGATGAGTAGAGGCTGAATGGCTACAATCTCACGACTTCGAAACAATCACAAACTATTTCCAGAAAGGCATGGCAAAAAATTTTCAACTTTGTGAAAGTCCATGTTGTATTTTTTATTTTGTGAAAGCAATCACAAGGAGATTTTTTACAACAGGGTGACAGGTACTAGCATTTTCTACTTAAACTGGTATCAGTTTAAAAGAAACCAAACAAAACTGAATGATCCACTTTTTAAAGAGGTTGAATAAAATGTTTTGTGCCACAAAATCTCTGTGAGGTTTTCACATGCTGGAAGCCTTCTTTGTGAGCATTTCTCATTCGTAGACATTTGACTGAGAGTTTAATGCGGAAAACTACTTGCTCCTGTGGTACAAACTAATAAAAACACAGTAAGGATTTGATGAAGGAAAATGAATGTTGTTAGCAACAGAGGGCTTGACTCCCAGGTTCTCTTCACTTTATGCAGTTGTCCAGATTACTACAAAAATGATGCAAACCGTTATTCTTGCTGGCATGATTGTATGCAAACTCAGCACTGGTGATTTATCGCGCAGTGATCCAGAATAATACCAGAAGAGTATGCAGGTATTTGCTGGTTTGTAAACAAGGCTGGCAGTTTAGTCTTCACATGGTGTCTAGACAGCAGCAATTAGTAGTAATTAGTAAGTGCATCTGCCGTCTGCTGAGTCCATGGCAGCTCACGTGCTGTGGAAGTAAAGGATCAAAGAGTTTTACTTCAACATCGATACTCCATAAAATAGAGTCCTGCCTTGGATTCCCATATGTTGAGTGCCTGCTTTGCTCTGATGTGCTGGTTTAGTTTTTGAGGTGCTCATTCTGCTGCTCAGGAGCCAGCCTGGCAAATAAAAGTGATGGATTAATAGTAAAAAATTTAATGTCAAAAGATGTCTTGAGCTGGGTTCCTGGCATGTAAATAAAGTGCCACTTCTAGTTAAGACCCAATTCAGTAGATCAGAGCTTCACAAAACATACTCCAAGGCATAAATTCATGCCTCTGTTAGGTACTTGCAATCTGCCTTTACTGGGCTTGACCTGGTAGAACACAGCCTTTGTCACGCCATAGTGCCACCGTGTAGGTGCTAACTGCACCCCTGCCTTGTCTGAGGGTGGAAGAGAGGTGAGAATCAGTTGCAACATGCTCTGTGTCAGAAACAGTGCAATTAAACAGGACTCTCTACTATTGCTATTGCAGCTTCCTTGCTACCTGAGAACAGCCCTATGTGTGACTCTCCGAGCGGAAAGCCACTGCTAAACAGTTGTGGAAAATGCTGTTGTCTACTGTTCGTGCAAAGAGAGAGTAAGAATGTAAAAAAGAAACTTGTTGTTTTTGGTTGGGTTGGTTTTTTTTTTCCCCAATTTGCTTTCACATGCTTGTATATGTGTCTATGCACCCCCATGGGCGTTGCTGCTAGTGGCTCACATACTTCTAATAGTATCTGTTTGTAATATAGCTGCTGCCAACCATACCAGGTAGTTGCAAGATTAAACCAGCCTTAGTCACAAAGCCTGTTAGCTGTGTGACATACAGCTGTGTGGCATCACAGTGGTGGAAGAGCGGTGGCCAAGAGGCTTAGAAACCTGGGTTTTTCCTTGGCACTGACACCTGTCTCTGCATTTCTCTCCAGGAGAAGCCAGGAGCTTCTGCTTCCAGGAATTCCTTTAATGCCTGAATATTGTCAGCCCTAGCAAGTAACATTTCAGTCATGTATGAGAGGCAGAAGACCTGAATGTGTTTAAAACCAAACTATTTTATCTTCAGTAGTCACGGTCATTCACAAACAGCCAGGACTTCTTTACTCAGGGAAAACATCCTATACACTACAGAATTATTTTTGGTTTTCTCTCTCCCTCTTTCTCAGACTTTGTTAATAAATATTATATGAGGAAGAGAAGAGTGTGGTTGTCCCAGAATTACCCCAAGGCTCGTGCCTTGGACATGCTCCAGGATGAGGAGCTGTAGCTGCCACATCGCAGGTTTTGTCTCTTCGTGTTCCTGCCACATTACAGCTGTTTGATGAGGAGTGTTTGGTGGGATTTTAGCAAAAACTTCAGCTAGCTATATCTTGTCTCTGTCAAGTTACTGGTGGCCCAAGAAATTTTTCCAGGGTTTGGGAACATGATTGTTCTTAAATCAAGGACTGAGAGCATCTCCTTGCAGGAAACTTCATCCTATCAGCAGATTGCTCTGTGGAAAACCTAGAGAACTGTGGTGCTAAATATAAGACTACTTTTTAAAAGCAGACAGAGGAACAAGAAAAAGAGAAAACTGGGTGAGATTTTTCCAAACAATGAACGTCCGGTTTATCGCTAGTGTTTTGGTCAGTTGCTCTAATCGGCCTCAGGGAGTATGGTTTCTGAAGCAACTGCAGTCCGTAATGTAAATCAGTGTTTTAACATCACAGTTAAAGGGCCTTAATTGCATTGAATCTGCAACAAATTTCAGATCCAAATTGTGATACACATTTGGGGATTCCCCAAGTGTCCAGAATGGATTTGCTGCTCTTCAAATAAACATCAAGCCAAATCTGTAAGTGTTTTGTTGCTCTTATAGGGTGAAAGAGTCCAGAGAGCCAACCCGCAATAGACCGATGCATTCCATGAAAAAAAGTGTCTTTCCATTGTATACAAACTACAGTTTCCTAGCTGATTTAATGGCTAGGCTAATTCAGGGTGCAGAGCAGTAATCCAATCTCAAACTGAGACATGGGTCATGTGAAACGGTCACAGTCTCCCAGTCTGACATAGATTAAAAACCACTCATCCTCATCTTTGTTGCTACATGAATATCTAAGAGCATTTTTGCATCCAAAAGTATCACCAGATTGTGAAATCTCCTGAAGGATAAATAAACATATTTCCTCAGTCAAAGAGGCAGAGACAGTCTTCACAAGGAAGTTCTCTGAGCTTCATCCGTTTCCTTTGCTTTGTATACACTGCGATCTGAAGCAGAAAAGGTGCTCAGTGGAGAAGCTGTGCTTTGACTTACATTTACTCACTGAACATGGGAAAAGCTCAGGTTTTTAACACTGACAAGGATATATGAAATGAACTTACAATACAAAATGGGACAAGTCAATTTTACCCAAGACTTGACGGTTCAGACAGAAACAACAGTGATATAATCTTTTGGAAATATCAAACATTTAAAGGAGGAAATTGCAGCTAGTCCGCTATGATAAATCTTCAATTTCCCATTTAAAGTAGCAAACACCATTGAGAAGTACTTGATCTAAACTAATGATTGCAATATTTATTACCAGCTACTCCTTGGAAAATTTTTATAAAACCCATAAGTAGATTCTGTGCAAAATTAATTGCCCAAGTGGTAAACATAAACAAACTTGTCAAAATTAAAAGTGGAAGGGCATTCTTCAATATTTTGTCAAATAATTGGCCAGCAGTGGAGATGCAAACATCCACAGGCTGGAAAACATATGGAGTGGGAACATTATTTTCCGATGTGTGAAATGTGCTGTATAGTCAGTTTAATATTCATAGGTCTCTTTGTGGCTAATGAGTGACAATGACTCTCTCAATATCTCGTGAAATTTAGCCTTATTAGAGGATTTTCCTCCAAATGCAGTTTTCACAGATTTCCCATTTCCCTACTGTCCTATTCCCCTACTACCGTTTTTTTCAAAGATGCTATCTGCTCAAAGACATCTAACTCCTTCTGTGGGATTGGCATACTTGTAACTGGCACCTTTTCTAAGCAGCTAAAAGCATTTCTATCATTCTTGCTTAAAGCATGAAGAAAGATAGCTAATTCCACTTCTGCTTTGTTTCTGCTGTGTTACTCCTTTTATTCTAAGTAGTAGGGATGCAGTTCTTAGCTTCTCCTGATCTGGTCCCTTTGGAGACAGCTGGAGCTGTGCACACAAAGTCTGGACACAGATCTGCAGTAGCTGAATATACCCTGCCTTTGTGTCCATCAATAAATACAACGTAACTTTGGCTGTTGGCAAGATTCGCTTTGCGCTGGTCTCATCCACAAAAGTATTCTTGGGGCTCCTTTTTGGGTAGATGTTGATGATATTCTTCATTCTGTATACTTGTGTTCTACCATTTCCTTCCAAATAAAATTGACCCCACGTCCTTATTACCTGGCATGCTTCGGTCTGATACCTTCCTCTCCCCAGCACCACCAGCATCTCTTTATTTTGTGTCCCACACCAAATACTAGCTCTCTGCATACTTTAAAACCTTAGCATGATGCAAAATAAGTGGCTGGTCCAAATGACTGCTTTGTGGCTTCCCACTTTGCAAAGACTAACCATGGGGCTGAGGCTTGCAGCCCGTCAGAGGCAGGTGCAGCTGGAAGGGGTATTCCCTGCCAGCAGTGGGCATTGCGTGGCTGGAGTCACCCCACGTCCTGAGTGGTTTATCTGGCTGTAATTGGTGGCGGCTGCTTTTGCAAGGACTTTTGTCTTCTTATACCTTATAAAAATTTTCTGACTGTTAATGAGAAGACTTATGCTTTCTCTGTGCTATTTTCATTATTTAGCTTTATAAGGTTATTCATTCTCAGACTCAGGGGGTCCCAAACCTTATCATTCCATAAAAGAGCAGTAACTGTTTTTACAGCCTATAAAAGTTAGCATTTCAGTGTGCAGACACATTGCTGTTTGTAGTATCTGTAAATTATGTTTCCCATGTGCGTCACTTTGTTGCTGGAAGGCAGAAAAGGGAGAAGAAATGTATAGCAGCATTAGTTTCTTAATAAGGCTCTACTTAGTGGGCTGTAAAATATGCATGTAGTGAAGGTTGATCTTTGATTTATACCAGCCCCCAGCACTGTTCATATTGCTCCAGAAGCAGTAAGGAGAACGGTTTTCAATTCCTTTTCTTTAGAAAGCTGGGGCAAAACTCCCTATGCGCGTATACGTCCCAAGCCCATCCTTTCCCTCAAATTTGATACGCATAGCAGAAAAACAACGTCACGTGGTCTGGGGCTAGCTTGAGGGGTTTTATCTGATGCCAGTTCATGGTTCATATTTGGCAGTCCTAGGAAATTTCAGAAGAGATTTCTAGGAATCTAGAACTGCTACAGTTCAGATTGTTTAAGGAAAATCCATTCCTTAACTGACAGCAGGGATGATCACTGAGTGTAAGGAGGCTGTAAACTGTTACAGCTACACAGTCCTCACCTTAGGGCTGCTTTTTTTTGCCTGGTCTCTGATTGCACAGTTGGCTTGTTACACACAGATGCTGGAAGAGTGTGGGACCCAGTTTTCATGGATTCAGGATTTATTGTTTCATTTATAAAAGAAAAGAAAATATGACTAAAAAATTAATATCCCTCTAATGAAAAGGAGGGGGAAACCTGAATATTCCTCCCCCTCTGTGGAAGCACTCTATTTTATGCCTTTTTGCTTTCTCAGTCACTTACCCATCCCAGCACCTCCTCCAGCTCAAGATGTATGAGAAATAGAGTAAGGGAATAATATACTGCCATTGCTGTACACTCTTACACCCAATGTCTCATCAGATTATTACTCCTGTTCGACCTGTGGATTAGGAAGGAGCAGCACAGAAGTCTCTTTTGAACTAGGGACATTGCCTAGCTTTGGCCTTATGAAATTAACGTTGAAGTTACCCACATACCGAATGAAGTCACTTCACTCCTTACTCTGCCTTTTTCTCAGGTCCACTGCTATGTGCGTGGGAAACGGTGCATCTCAACTAGCTCCCTGTCCACTTTATCTTCTTCATTGCCCAATATTCAGCTGCAATTAGAAATCTAATGAATTTCAGCTTGTTATGGTTGTTTTCTGTTTTTTAAATGTTTGCTGCTACTTTTTCAGGTCTTTGCCTCCAGTTGGACTTTGTCAAATTTTCAGAGATTAGCATCTCCCATTTCCATGCAAAGTCTTCTATAGCTTTAAGAAAAATACCCCATTCAGAGATGATGTGGAGAGTTTTATTTAGCGGTTAAAGAAAGGGATGGAGTTTCCCAGGTTTTCAGTTCAGTTGTGCTTGGAATGAAAGAAATTCACCTTGGTGCAATACTAGTGTGTTATTCAATTTACTCCAAAATTGCTCTGTTTCTGTGTTGCCGTACACATTTCTACTTCCATTTCTCCTGCTGCAAAAGCATTACAGTAATGTTTATCTAAATGTAACTTGCATGAATCTTAATTCATGAACATTTGTGAAATATCTCCAAAAGTCTCTGGATGTCAAAGGCAGTAGAAGCATCACATTTTGAAAGTTTAACTTTTTAGTTAAGTTACTGAAGTGACTATTTAGGGCAATTGAAATAAGAGTGAGACTATGGAAGCAGAACTCTGATGGAATAATTTTTTAATAAGACCTATGCTTTTCCTGTTGCACAGAATTGCTATGAAAATCCTAATAATGAACGCTGCTTTGCAAAAAAACCCCATATGTGAACATAACATTAATCAGGACATCTGAGAAAGGCCACAGGGAAGTGGTTAAAAATCCAAGGTCAACACAAAGGAAAGCAAATGCAAAGTTTAACCCAGGACTTTAGTGATGAGTAGGAGTGCATCTTAGTACAAAGTGCCGCTACTGTTTCCTTTGTGACCTTTTCTAGTAGTTGTCATGACTGCATTAGCTGCCACATTACTGAAGTGTTTGTACTCCAAATACAAACATTGCAGTTCTTATCTGGCATTCATTTGTGTGGGTCAGGACCAAAGCTTTATGCCTCTATATAACCCCTTTGTGAGTTCTTACTCAGGCCAAATATGCTTAATATTTCCATAACTCTGCCTGATGTATACCTTTATGTGCACCGATAGCATCTTGTGCTCACTAAGAGTTTCTCTGAAAGCATACAGTCCTTTGTGATTTTCAAATGGCTAAAAGCAGAATGACTTTGCATCTGAGAAATTAAAATATATCCTTAATGTTTCTGAGCAGGATCCGGGATAGGTGAAATATGCTATGTACAATTGATGGATTTTTCATCTACCTTCTCAGCCTACTTTGTGGGCGCCTTATCCAACAGGGATGCTGCTGAGCAAACTGGCTTTCATCCACCAAACCACTTAAGCTCATACTCATCTTGCAACACGGGAATCTCTCCACTGAGATCTCTGAATAACAAGGGAGCACTGCCGTTTTGAGCCACCAGTCCAGAAACTCTCATGAGGAGAACACAGGAGCATTTCTGGAAAAACAATTAAAAGTAATATTACATCTTGTTACTCCAACAATTCAGTACTGAATAACAAATCTCAGTATCTCCTGAAGCTGGCAGGAGTTTGGGAAGCTGCTCCAGAGCTGCCCAGTGCCCCAAACAGTTAGGAATTGAGAGGAATTAAATGTTCATTACTCAGTGGAAGTTGTTGGTGTTGGTGTGAACGGTCAGAAATACGCCCTGCACACAAATCCACAGCTTGCAGAAAGGCACACCATCACTCATTGGGTCAGCTGCTTTGGGTGCTGTCTCTGAGAAAAAGCACCACCAACCAGCAGCACCGTCTCTGTTGTACCTCATCCCAACATCCTTGTTCAAGCAAAACTTCTCTGGATCTGGAGACAGCTTTCCTCACAGTGACTGGGAGGCTCAGGAGGCAGCTCCTGGCAGGTGTAGCAAGGGCATTGCCGTAAGGAGAAAAAGGATGCTGACGTACTCTCCATGTTTCTGCTCAGTCCCATTTCCTCCATGCTCAGTCCATAAATGTGCACTTGATTATACTGGATTAACTGTGTTCTTTTGGCTCTGACTGAGCAGCATTAAAAGGCTACCACCTCCAGTCCCCCCTTAACCACTCATGGTTCTGTCTTGTTCTTAGAGCACCTATATTGACAAGGACCATTTGTCAAAATCAGTTTGGGAAGCAACTGCACCTACTCTTAGCCATGTAAGTAGTCTCTGGAGAATGACCAGCGAATGAGGGGGAAGAACGAGAGGAAGCAACTTTTTAACCTGGATTTCCTGCACTCAGGTCAGATCCCACCTCGACTTGCACTGATGTAGACTGAAGGTCTTCAAGTGCTTGGCCATATCCTGGAAGGCTGTAGGACAAAAACAATTCAGTTTTTAACAGGAGCTCTGAAAAACTGAAAAAAATAAAGGTGTGTCTTGAAACTGGGTTCAGAAAACAGCTTTTAGTATGTGGAGAGAAACTGCTTTAAATGAAAAGCTTGTAGATGGGAGGACTTATCTGCAGGTGGCTCAGAGTGTTCAACCTGTAATATCACAGCAAGCCAGACAATGAGAATTTGTCATATTAATTACTGAATAGATAGTAACACCTTCTTGTAAATAGATATGGATAGCTACCTCCAGGAATTTTACTCAGCTGAATACCGTTGTTTTAAAGGGGATCTTTTTTCTTTTACTGATCTGTGAGAGAAATACACTTTGTGTCAGTGTAGTCTTAAACTTGCAGATGCTAACCTTCAAAAAGACCTGTTAGATTACTTCTGGTCCAGGCCCTCAAGGTCGTCTTGGGACTATTACTCACAGTCTGTATTCCAACATGATCCCACTCCATTTTAAGGTGATTCATTGGTGTTCCTCCCCTACCCTTGAGATCATTTTCTACCCCACTCTAACAGATCTTACTATTAGTAACCTTTTTGTCTTTTCGCAATGCAGTATTCTGTTGTCTTTTCCATCAAATTCCACTTAGTAACTCTATGACCACAGAAAAAATGGGATCTCAGTTGATGAACTTAGTTGGAGTCCCAGCAGAGAAGCAGGATGAATCATATCTAGACTGACCCCAAGTAATGCTTCTCTGATCACCTCTTAAAAATACTAAATGGTGTTTTTTTAAAGGGGCGTAAGGTGGGTGGAAATGCCCCCATCCTGCAGCGGGCTGCGTGGTGGGGTCAAGAACTGGGACAGGAGAGGTCCTGACATCTCCCTTGCTATGGTGCTGGGAATGATTTTGTTCTCAGGGCTGCAGCTTGACAGGAAGAGGCAGGGAAATTCTGGTGTCCTGACAAAACTTCAGGAAAAAAATAACATCCTTATATTTTGTCAGAGTGCCAAGACGGTCCCTGTGCTCTGGGACTATCAAGCCAAGCTGGACATCTGGGATGGGGATTCATCTGATGGAATGAGGATGACTACATTGGAGTTAGTCACTCCAGACTTTCTTCAGAGCCCACGGGGAGAAAAGGGTACTTCCAGAGCATGATTCATCTTATTCTAAAGCAGTCGTCCAAAAACCGATTACATGAATTGTGCCCCAGATATGCCCAGGTTTCTCTGCTGAACTAGTTAGCTCATTCCCATGTTCTACCATCCTGACACCAGAAAAAAATTATAACATCTATTATAAATCTCTACTGCAACAATTCAAACTTACTTCTTGCCTTCCCCCACGGTCACAAGAAAGCAGTAGGTCACCAGACTCTTAACAACAAACCTTTAAGTATCAGACAACTGTTACCATGTTCCTGTGTCTTCTAGATGAAATAAACATTTTTTTCCCCTCAACCTTTCCTCCCAGGACATGTTTCTTAATTTCTTATCACTCCCACTGTTTTGTCTGGACTTTCTCCAGCTTGCCTTCAACATTTGATATATTCTATACTGTTTTAATATCTCAGGCTAAATAACATCTCTTATTGTTCACACCTCAGCCTCTACTTCAGTTATCTCCCTTTAGTCTCATATTATAAAAATTGAGTCTTTATAAATATTGAATCTCAAAATAGATTTTGAGATATACAAATCTCTGGTCTTTCCTCATGAATTTATATTAATAAAAAACTTCAAAAATGAAGCCAAACTGAAAAACTCAATTATTCCTTCCTGTGCTTGGCACTTTTACAGTTGCAGTGCTGACACTGCCAGTCCAGCAAAGAGGAGGCAAAATAATGGGATTAGCAGCAGCGGCTTTGACTCCAAATGCCTTCCAGGATATTGGCTGCACTTGGGTTTGAATTTACATCTCAGCAGGAGGCAGATTTACATTTCAACCATTAGATCTCTGTGAGAAACTTCTCTCCTACTCCCTGTGCATCCGTGATTTTTCTAGCTCGTAGTTAATGAATACACATAGATTTAATACTAGTGGTAACAAAGACACAGGGAGCTGTAGGATAATGAGAAACAGGAAGCAGTTCCACACAGTTTCCATGAATGAAAATATATGTGGCTGTTCATAGTTCTCAGTTGGAGCAGAAAACTATGGAGCTCACTAAAAATAAATGTTGCTGGATTATCCCTCCTCAAAAACCCCTTCTGAGAACAAACACTATCCAGAAAAGCCCTCCAAAAAATCCAGGCATGGGTCAAGGTTACATTGCTCTTCTGTTCTGCATAGCCATGGTGTTGATTTCAATGGGACCAAGGCTCTGAAAAAGCTTTAGAGATATGGACAGAGGGGTGACTCATGTGCTGGGCATTACTTGCTTACCTTACTTACCTCCTATGTGGGGCTACAAAGGGGAGAGAAGCTTTTATTCATTTCTGTAAAACTATCCTGGATCACCAGTAGTTCTTTGCTTTATTTTAGGTTGAGGCCATATTTCTTTGAAGTAAGCATGGGTAGTTTTTTGTGGTCTGATTTTAGTGTTTTCTCATAGGTGCTGTTTGCCGGTCCAAAACCAGTCTTGTTTTTAACTGCCACTGCCCTGAATAAGCTCACCCTGGGGACCAATGCAGCATATGGCACCAAAATGCAGTGCGAGAAAATTTTTGTGTCTGTGGCCAATACCACATCACATGCGATATGAGAAACATTAACCAGCAAGAACTTGTGCAGGCAAGGCTGAAACATCAAAAGAGCCTGTCGGAAGGTGCCCAGACCTTCCCGGGCTTGTCTCAGCTCCCGCTATTCAATGCAAATGAGGTCATTTCATGTATGGAGATAGTGGTGTGATCCTACCTCACATCTTAGTCTTCCTTCAGGGAGTCAAAACCAGCCAAATATTTTGAGGGACCTGGTACCCTGAAGGCAACCACTAACTATCACGGTGCAGCACTTTAAGGGTAGTCACTCACATGTGCAGGCCTGTGGGCTAAATCACCTTTTCTGTCTTAGCAAGGAACAGAGCGCAGGCAGCAAAAGTGAATAAGGAGATGTTTGATCCCTGAGAAGCAAGCACTTTCCTGCTGACTGGGGAAGGAGAAAGGGCAACTAGAATGCAAGAGTGCAGAGAAGTACCCAGGCCAAAAAAAAAAAAAAAAAAAAAGAAAAGTAAAATTGAACCAAATTAAACAGAAACACTTATAGCAACAAAGCCCTGTTCCCTCCTCCCCTCCCCAGCAGCAGCAGCAAAGAAACAAAATAAGTCGGAAGCAGAGGCAAACAGAAAAGATGTTTTGCTCTAGATTTCTCCTTGCTAGAATTGTGGTGCTCAAAGGGCAGTGCCTGGTCTTTAAACCTCTGTTCTCACCATCTTTTGTTACGTCTCTTTCTCTGCTCAGCCTGTTTCTTCTTTATACTTCTCAAGACCCAAGCCACATCTTTTCTTCTCAAGTCCTTGATTCCTATTCTTTTTTCTTTCATAAGTCCTTGCTTTACTTCTTCCCCGTGTTGACAACTTGTACTGTGATCTGTTGACACGACTGACACTTATCTAGGAGGCAGGTTTCCCTATGATGCCCAAGCAGACATTTTCAGGATTTCAGAAAGGATCAAAATAGTTAAATGATAACAGAAAAGTTTGAGGATTATTTATATTTTTATGGCCTTCAGCCATGTCTCCATATGTTTCAACATCTGTTGTTTAGTAGACATTAAATGCTGCTTGAGCAGTGAGATAAGTTCATGGGTTATATTTGTACTTTAACCAAAGGGCCATGTGTTTTTACATATATCTTAGAATTCATAGATGCACTTAGTCAATAACAAATCATTTTGGGCCATCTGCTGTTTAAAAGTTCCACAACTTCTTATGGTGAGGTTTTTATCAGGTTTATCACGTTATTTGGAAAAACAAATTTCATCTGCATAGAGAGACAGCTTCTTCAATAAAGATTCCTGAAGATTTCCTTAAATGCTGGTTTAAAGCCAAGGGACATATGGTTGCCATCATAATGGCTATCAATGAATGCTCAGTGATAGGGCAATGGTGAGATGAGCTACTAAAATGTACACGAACGAGCCCAGCTTCCCAGGGCTTTTTTCCACGTAGTAGAGATACATTATTGAATTTGTATCTGTAACATTCACAAATGAATTAGAAGCTCTCAGATCTAGGCATCAATTGTGAAGTGCACCATGTAAGCATAATTTCTGAGCAAAAAATTTATAAGGATACACAGATGCACAACATCATGTTGATAAATGCCCAAATGAGCACAGAATTTAACTAGTCTTTCTAACAGTTGCTGTCAATAATGGCCAGTCTACTTATCTGCTGCAATGATTTGAACTTTAAAAAAATAATTTGCCAATGACTGTCATGAAGTCTTCAGGAAAACATTCACTGATTTCCATGAGTTTTGTAAGAATTAAGCAACAGAATCGATTCTGATACAATTTTAACCCCAACATCCCTTTTTAAAAGTCTGTCCTTGCAACCTTTAAACTGTCCTTTTTTCTATCTGTATCTTCTCTCTGATTTCTCTTAAGAACTGGAAATATTCATTCTGTAAAAGAGGTGACATAAGCTCCTTTTTTACCATCTTCTGAAAGAAACATGATTGTTTGAAGAGAGGCTACAGAAAAGGTACATAAGGGAATCTCCCAGTTCTCTCTGTATTTTGATATCCTTTTTCAGAGCATCTTTTTCCATGTTGTATGCATGCTTGCTGTTGCCTCTCTGTAAGTGCACTGAAGGTATGCTTCGATTGCAGGAATAGTGTCTGAAAAGAAGAACATTTTACAGCTTTTTCTGCTTGTAGTTCTTGTGCCTTTTTCAACTTTAAACCTTTAGAAAAAGTTCCCTATATTTGTTCTCTGTGCATCTATGCAAGAAGCAGGAATAAAGCCAATGATTAGACCTGGTTACTTACATGCATGTAAATCCACAATCTGAGTAGCCCATGCTGCTCTGGGCAGCTGGGATCCTTACTGTACTTGTCTGTGCATAACTTCTAATCACAACCTAACTAAAAGAAGACATCCGATTGCATTAACCAAAATGAAATGTTGTTTTGAGGAGCCTAGTTGGCTGCCTTTTTTTTTTTTTTATACAAAATATGTAATTGAAATTCAGACATGGTGTTTAATCTGCCTTTGGAAAAGTGACAGCTTTTGTTTGCAGCAAGCATCACCCTATATTTTTTTCTGAGAAAGTAGAGATTTACAAATTTTGAAAACAAGACAGAAGCTCGGGTGCCTGGAGACTGTCTGTGAGGTATTTGGGAGATGTAAAAATAGTTCCTGTAGTTTCCCAGGATTATGGAGAGAAAACTCCAGCAAGTCAAAGAGCCAAGCACAAGCAGAGAAAAAGCACAGCCCCCAAAGAGAGGGATCCTGGTCTGAAGAACTGGGACAACGAAATCTGAAGCACTGAGAACTGGTTGGTACAATTGCTGTGGGTTTACAAGTAAAACACTTGGGGTGTGCGCATGAGAAGAACTGCAAGACCATGGCTACTAAGTCCCCTGGGGAGAGAGAGGCACAATTCAGAGGACTTGAGCAACAGAGTCTGATTTTCCCTACAGTAGACCTTATGTCCCTCCATTGACTAGAAAGAGTCCGTAGGGGCTTCTGAACTTCACTGATGATGAAAGATGTTTGGTGCAACATCTCCCTATCTAATGAAGTTAGCAGCTTTACGAGGGTGACTGTATTAATGAAGACGGTTTGCACTGAAGGAAGGGTACAGAAGAGCAGCCTCAGCACCACCAAAGCTGCCGTTCACCAGACTCCCTTCACAGAGCCAGGTGGACAAAGAGATGGCCAAGGCAGCCAGGATGCCTCGGCATTGCAAGCCACCATCGACAAATATTGAGGTGCAGTGTCAGGGGAGGTTTCCCCCATAGCTCATCAGCCAGAGAAGTGACTCCACAGTCTTTTAGTATATTTTGGGGTGTAGGGAGGAGTTTTATCATTCTAAATAGCTGTCTCTGCCTCATGTTCACAGCACACTTTGGGGTTTTGTAGAAAAGCACACTTACATCACAAGTCCTGCACATCACCTGCTAATAAGAGTGGCTAGGTGGACTTTCACATTTTTCTGAAGTCTAAGGAAAAGCAGTAATTTGCAATATAACTTTTGTGTTTTCAAAAACAGTAGAGGCAGCCGAATGGGGAACTCCTGAATAGTTTTGGAACTCGACAATAAAGGAGATGGAGATGGCAATCTGCCATATCATAGGACTGACCTTCCTATTTTTTCTAATTCAAATTTTTTCTAAATAAATCATGTTGCTGTGCTTCAAAGACTTAGATGCAAGATGGCATCCCTTCTAGCTAAACAGTCTTTTAACCCAAGGTCAGCTGTCACTTCTGTTGTTCTTGCATTTCTGGGATGTTTGCTACCTTCATCGAGGACTGAATCAGATGCTTTTGTCAATTTTTGCAAGATTTACAGCTGAAGCTAATGAGTGTGTCTCTGATATTAAGCAGAATTTAAAAGACATTGTAACCTGGCAGAAGGAATATTTGACATCCAGTGATCCAGCGTTTTCAACAGTCATTAAGAACATAGATTCTGAAATGCTGGCTATTACTAAAATACATTAGATTCAAACATATTAATATAATATAAAATTAAAGAACTGCTGCTAATTATCTATCAGAATCCCTGCATTAATATACATTTATGCTACATAACAGAAATTTAAACATAAATTTATACTGGTCCTAGAAGTCCAAGAAATGACCTTATTCTTGGAAGATTTGTGCAGTCGTTGGAAACAAATTTTTAAATATTTAGAACAGTGTTAGCTTACTTATTAATTGGGAATAGTATATATCCTTCTTGAAAATCTAACAACTGGACTAGATTTTCTGTAATGTGTGTATTGTCTATGCATCTTCTCCAAAACTTTTGAACAGATAACTTCCAGGTGTTACATTATGAGCATTAAGTGCAAGAGTCTGAAAATCATGGGACAACCATGGGCCTGAGTTTCAGTCTTCTGTTTCATGAAATGGTGATTATTTTGATTTAAGCAGGCTTGTTATAAGATATAGTTGCATTTCAGGTGAGTTATAATTATTTTACTTTTGGAGATAAAGGGACTGAGTGTCCTACTTTCTAATAAAAAATCTGCTTTTTTTACAGTCATCAGTTGTCAGTTCTCAAATGGACTGCAAGCATCTTGCCTGAGTATTTTGGAAATGTTTAATATCCTGCAATTTAAGATTCAATTTTACTTTTACAGTTCTGTTCATTCAGTATCTCACCATTGTGACTCTATTAACCAAAAATCAACATTTAACTCATTTTGTACTTCATTTTGCTTCCTTATTAAGTCTTCTGGAGGAATGAGCTTAAAGTGAAATAAGAATTCTGTTTTCTGCAAAATTATCCTTACAGATGCCAGAGTTTGAAGGCATTCTGAAGTGCTTCAGATAATGAAAGGAAGGAAGGGATTTGGCAGGAAAGGGCTACGTGGAACGGTTTGCAGTGTAAACATTCAGAAAAAGGAATAAGCACTAAGAATGGGTGATGGAGTTGTTATGGTGGCTTAAGGCAGAGTTAGAGAAAGCATCTGGGAGTTTGGAGAATGTCAGAGAAGATCAGTGCAGGAAGAGTTGGGGTAAGGACCAGTCAGTTCACAGATGTGTCGAACAAATTTCAGCTAAGTCGAGCTCAAGAAAGACTCCACACTTTAACATCAGCCTTGTACAGTGACTGTGCTTGGTAAGAGCTTCTCCAGACAGTAAGGTCTTGCAAGTATTCCAGGGACATTTCAGCACAAAAATACACTTCCAGTCTAAACCACTCCAGTCTACCTGTTGCTGGTTGGTATTGTACATGGAGGTTATGAAGGCTGCCTACTTCTCATTACCCTGTCTTTCAAGAAACTGTCTGTATTGAAGGCCATTAAGGCCAATTAAAGGCCAATACTGAAACTTTCTATGGGAAATGCATCACCACACTGAAACAGAGATCAACATAACAGAAGTACAATGTTTAAACTGCTGCAGATTCAATGAGACAATATTTCGTTTTTCAGTCAAGGTGACACTGTAAGTACTGCAAGATATATACTGTGTGAGGAATAACAACTTTCCCAGAAGGCAACAGACCTGAGTGCTCACCATTGTGATGAAGAGAAGAATCTCCTAAGAGGCAGAGGGCTTTTCGTCCTTTAATAACCACACAGCTTATTTCTAAGTTGGTGGGAACTGGAACATACAACTTCTGGTATGGTGTGAGCTGGAATCTAATTTGTCAAGACTTAGGTACCAGCTGATATGCATGACTTGTGATTTAGGAATGAACGTTTTACTAACACCTTATGAAAGACTGGAAGAAGTGGCAATATTTAGAACATTAATAATAAAGTGTGTAGGACAGCTTTCAGAAGCAAACAAAACTAAACAAATGTACTTCACTGTCACCATAATTACGTGAGAAAGAATACTTTCCTGTTTAGAAGAACTTCTTCCCATGAATGCAAGACATGCTGAGAAATGAAAGCACAAACTCTTCGGTAACAGAGTTCAGCAAATGCTGCAGCCCGTTTTTAATTACTTCCCTGGTAAGCAATGACACATATGCAGCCTTGACTGTTTTGTGTTTACAAATCAGCACAGAGTATTTCAGTGTACGATATAAATCACCTGGTTTTCTTGTGAGCTAGCTTGGAAATCTTGAAAATTTACAGGAGTTTCCATATGCTTTCCAGCTGCTGCATTTATATCAGTGAAACCAAGGCCTGAGTTGAAGCCAGCAGAAAGACTCTTCTTGATTTCCACAGGCTTTGAGTGGTTCTCTTAGCGACCATGGATCTATATTAGGAGAGGACAGGGACCCACCAGCCACATAAATTTATCATCTGTCCCTGAAAAACTCACATCAAGGTCTTTATGGTTCTGTTAGTCTAACTAGGACAGTAGGGTTTTATTGCTTTATATTCTTCATGACAGATTGATTTGAAAAATCCAGTAATATAATTTGGTTCTGTGTTTCTGTGATAAAGAGATATACATGTATGAGCTGGGACTTGTGACACTCCTCCATGTTGACAGAACTCGCCCCACTCCATTGATAAGAATTTTTCCATTGATACCAACAAACCTCAAGAGTTTTCAGCCACCAGCGAGTATGTTGAAAAAATCCACTTCTACCAAACACTGTAAGGCTGCCAGCAAACAAAATTTGCAGTATTTTGGGGAAACAGTACAAGAGAAACGAGGCAGGAAGACGTGTGGGTTTTTTGTGGACTTTATAATATGATATGTCCAAGTGGATGTGATGGGGAGTGCTGGGATCTTCCAATACAGTTTTCACTCTAAGCACACATCTTCTCTGGGCTCTTCTTATTTCTGCTGTAAACTAACTATAAAGTATCCCTACTTCTGTGTTCTGGACTGTCCTTTAATATTTTTTCCATTTAACATCCATGCCCTTCCCCTTCCTTCTTTCTTTGAATTGATTAGCCTGCTTACATGATTAACTAGTGAGTGTCAATCAGTGACTCACAAGTATTCCCTTTTCCCCTAATTCATAGCCTTTCACATCATCCCTCCATTTTGGCCTCTCTGTCTGACATGTCTTCCTCAATACTCAGCTATCAGATTGCTTTTAGCATGGATTGGATAAAACTCCTGATGTTTTTCTGAGGCTTTGCTTCCTCTCACTCATTCTAGCAGTTGATATTAACATAATATTCATATTGCTGGACCTGTAGTTCATTTTGTCTCCCTGATCACTCTTCTCTAAATTGCTGTTGTCCATATTTAATTTTTAAAGGTCTGATCTTGCCTGTTAGACAGTACACCTGGAAGTCCCAACCAGAGCCCTGTCATACCCTGTTCTGTCATCTCTTACTTCTAATTTGGTTCCTCTGTATGTGTAGCAATGTGATGCAAACATTACCTTTATTGCCCATGCCTTCATTTAGTTCAGAGCCTAATATATGGAGAGAGGTCACCCCAGAAAGCAATGAGGGCTTAGGTGCTGAAGTTTGACGTTTTGCCTCTCTCAAAAGAGAAAAAGAGAGAAAGGGCAGGGAAAGCATCAATGTGAACAGCTCCCGAAATGTCCCTTAGAGCTCATTAGTGATGGCTCACAGGGCAAATTACTGCTCTTGGATGTATTCTTGGGGCTAACTGAGCCACAGCTTCACCTCCTACCTGTTCCTTTCTCGGGAGGTTGCTCATATAGTCAGATGGTCTCCTGTCCACTCGTGTCCACTGGTCTTGTGTCCACTCATGCCTGTTGCAGCACCTACCAAGCTGATTTGTAGAAGTTTAGAAGAGCAGAAAAACAAGATCACCTATGAAAGAAACAGTTCAGAGCAGAGACAGAAGGATTTAATTAAAACTGGGACTGACTAATCAGGCTATATTTGAACAGACCCCAATTCTTCACACAGACTGGCAGTTTTCTGGAATTACAGCCTTTCAGGGGAATGCTCCATGAAATAGTCCTGGAAGATTTTGTGGTTCACTGCTTGCACCTCCCTGTCCCAAGAGAGTAGAAGAGATTTCACAAGCATAAACTCCATGGTAATGTAGGGGGGCATGTGTCATTACACTGTCAGCAGTCCTGGCCAGAAACTAACCAGAGATGGGCAATAGAAAGAAGCAGGGCTTTGTGAAGCGAATACAGTGCTGATCACATATTACATTACTCTGAAATTGAAAAACTACTGCTCCTGAAAGTATAACTTGTGGAAGGCTTAATCACCACATATAATTCCTTTATGGAAATGCAATCTGTTTGCAGACTGCTGGAGAATACAGAATATACAGTTCATTGTTCATTCACGGATTTCAACATACTGACATTAATGAGCTAAATAAATTTCTCCAAGAGCCGAGTGTGGCCTTTAAGAGCACCTCCAGACATTATCCTAGTTGCTCGTGCAACGCAAGCACTTACTGATAATGTGCAAACTGCTTTGTACATAAAGGAAACAGTTCAACTCTAAAGCATAACTGATAAAAGAACAATAAAATGCTCTGGTATTTTGACTTTAATAAAACTTTTCTGGATTTACACATGTGAAACCCAGACTGAATCTGATCTTATCATTAAGAAACAAGCAAAATTAATACTATTTATGCCATTATTGTTTACATTTTTATTTTCTGTTGCTCTTAAATCTGGCCTGGAAACCTCTTTGAAAACTGTATCTGATTTGAATTTGTCTCTTTCTCGTTATCATGTTTGGATTAGAAAAGTAAGCAAGCTAGTAGACAACAGTTTCATTTCTTTTTAATGGTTTCATCAAACTAATTGGTTTAAGTAAAACATACATGATTATAGGTATACACAAGTGAAATGAATGAAGTTACATAGGCAGGCTGCGTGTATTCCACAGCACATTCAGCACCACTTTGTGGAGTTTAAGAACAAATATGGCAACAGTGTTAAAAGCACCAAAAATGACTTTTGAGGTACCTTATCTCCATATGTAGATAGCAGGCAAATTCCATCATCTGGAAACTGAAGAGTGTGCTGCCTCTCTGTAATACATTCAAGAGCCAAGATATAATGAGTAGATTCAAGAGGGGTCAACTAAGTGATGCCTCTTTGTGAACTGCCTCTGTTAAACTGTGTATTGCAGCATTAGGTTCACTAATGTGAATCACAGGTTAAGGGGCACTGCCATGAAGGAGCTCCAGACCAAAGCTCTTTGTAACACCCCTTAGTAAGTTTATATCAGGCTTACTACTTATGGAGGCTTTTGGAAATCCAACAAATCTGTACTGAATTTCAGAAACAACTGATGTATCTAAGGTAACAAAAAATATTTTCAAAGGCAAGGATCTGTTGTTGTAAGGGAAAGTTCTTAACAATTGCAGCATTCATGGCATGTCTATAAATAGAAACATGTATATTTTTGTTCACTTCCCTCTGACAGGGCCCATCGAGAATAGCAGTTGCTCATATGGTCCCAGAGCTCCCTTGTGTGTTATTCTACTGCCTTTCCTGTCTTGCTAATATGTGAGGGTGTGGAGGTGATCAGAGGGATGCCATCATCCCTTTCCCTTTTCACTTTGGATACCATTATAACTTCAAAAATAGACCAAGCACATTCAGATTTTTCAGAAGTAGCCGCTCATTTTGGATACCTCAGTGTCTGGATGATTTTTCGTAGGTATCTGTGATACCTTGAGAATCTTTACTACCAAATTGCACCTCATTCTGGAAAACCTGGCTGCAGTACTTTAAAGCCCACCTACTGCCTGTATACTACCCTGCGTACTTGAAAAACTGTGACTAGGCTCCAATTGCATATTGTTCATTTGCTGTTTTGCTGTGGGGAATACAGGGCATGCAACACATTCTTCTGAGTTTTAGTTTTGCTTGCTCTATAACATTTGAGGTACTTGCAGAAATGTGAGATAAGAAAGCAGCTTTTTATATTTAAACAAATCCCACACTGATCTCATATCTAAAGGTAAAGTGGAGCATGGTAAAAGATTTCAGTCCCCTTCCAACTCTTCTGTGACACATTCAAGTTATATGGAGCCACTTAGATACTCTGCATGGCGAATGCTGTATTCTAGCCAAGAGAGCTGTGTTGCTCAAAGAAGTCTGTATTAATGGCTTTTGCAGAAGTTGGAACACGCTATGGGAATGTTATCCTAGTCAATGAGGGGTTCAAGCCTTCCTCAAAAAATATTAATGGAAATAGTTGTCCGGAGATTTCCCAAAAGATTTGAAGACTTCCCCTCCTCTAATAAAACAGTTGTTGAAAAACTGCAGACCTTGCAGTGTTCAGAATCAAGAAAATACTCAGCAGATGCTGTTTCTGTCCCAAAGTGAGAAGTTCGTGGCTTTTTTTGGCAGCCCCCTGCCTGTGTTGGTGGAGTTCACACAGCCTTTCTGAAAGGATGCTCCAAGGTGGAGTGGGCGCCAGAGGAAGCGTGCGTCATGGGGGATGACGCATTCCAGCCCTGCGAGAGAGCTGAACGTGCCCTGCTGCTCAACACTTCCCACCGGCCAACACACGCAGCACTGCTGTGCTGGCTCTCTGAAGAAATGCTCATTTGTTCTGCGGGAAGAAATGAACTACACTCATTGTCAGTCAAAATTAAAGCAGAGCTTCTGGTGAAAGAATGAAAATGCACCAGCCTGATGGTGCACCCTGAGCACCCGTTTCATGCCTCCCCTCAGCGTAAAAGGCTCTGCCAGAACTCAGCAGTATAGCAATTCGAGTGCAAAGCTTTTGGCAGGTATCGGGCGCATAGATAAGGAATGGCTAGTAATGGAAGTATTCATGGGAAGGAGACTGACAGTCTTGGTGGGAGGGCAGAAGCAGCGCAGCGGGTGTCCCCATCCCCTATGTACCAGTCAGTCCAGTCAGCTCAGTTTTGCTGCAATCTCCCCAAGAGCTTGTTATCTGATTCCTCACAGCGGTGACACCAATCCAAACGATTACAATCCAAATTATTACAGTGTACCACCAGATACCCACCATCCTTCCACATTTCCTGTAGTCATGAGAGAGCATTTCTACAAGACCTTGTACTGTGTCATATGGACATACCACATGAGCTCAAGGTTCTGCATTGTGTGGGATAGACACACACAGCAATAAACTGGTGAACAACCCCAATCTTCAGTGGCCTAAGTAAGTGCCCAGTTTGTCACATCACAGCATGGCCACCTTTGGCCATTTTGGCAGCTCTTTCTGTTCTGACGATTACTTTAAACTGTCCTTAACTGTATTTTGAGGTGGGAGTGTGGAACCACTGAAAAACATTTTCTGTATTCTGCAGTGATGGGTGCCTTGTTATCCACTGCTGGGGGACCTTCAAATTTAAGGGCATGGATTTTTTCCTCTACTCTGATTTAAAAATCCTTACAGCCTAGCAAAGGCTCTAACAGGCATATTTTGTCTTGCATATCTACACAGAGTCACATAGCTTTTGTTTCTGTCAATGTACATCAAAACAAGTCCAGTGAAGCTGAATGGTGTAAATGTGATCAGGACTTTCCCCTTTCCATTTCCTTTTCTTTCATACCTATATGGCAGCTCTGGGAAGCTCTTTGCCTGCTGGCCAAAATAAAGTTCCTAGCACTTGCTCATATGGACATGACATCTGTTTTTTCCGCGCCTTTTTTTTTTTTTCCAAATTATATTCTAACAGCTATTATTCTTCTTGCATTCCTATATCATCAGTGTGAAGGAACAGAAAAAATACATTGTAGTGTTTGCTCTGCTTGAAATGATCTAGCACTACTTTGGAGGAGTATCTTGCTCTCATTTAGCCCAGTGGAGGCTGTGAATACTGCTACTAGTCAATTTATTAAGCACAGAAGAAATGAAAGCCTTGCATTACAATCCTGAAGCCAATGGCTAGCCACATAATGCAGCTCCCACCAACTCACATATGCACAAGGACAGACACACGCAGGGAGTAAATTCCTGTGACGGTATTTCTGACTTATATCTAGGCTTGAAAAACTCCATGTGCAAAGCCTGCTTCTGAAAATTTGACCTAAACTTTCTTTTAAGGTAAAAAAAAGAAGAGCAGCAAAACACTGACTGATCTTGTACTAGTAAAAAAAATCAAAGTGGCAACAGTCATGGCATTTCCCAGAATTGTGATATTTTTTCTGACAGTACTTCTGCAATGGCAACATCTCCACCTAAGTGTATCAAAAAACCTGAAACTTTTATTTCATATTTTGAAATAAGATTTCCTGTTTCATCTGACTTTTTTTTGTCTTCAGTATTCGTCAATTGTCTTTTTAAAAAGGAATATACTATGTAAAAACTAAACTCTTCTAAAGTATTTCAAGAGATAAAAAGTCAGAGCAAACTTCTATTGAAGGAAGAAAATGAAATGAGCAACTCAAGTGATCTGGCCTTTTTCCTTCAATGCTGCACCAGCCACTGAGGCAGTACAAGTACACACTATAATTCCCAGTTTAAGTAGAGAGGACGCATTTAGCAAGAGGAAAATTGCCAGCCATATAGTGCAATCTGGTATACGTTGTCTCTAAAGCTGCTTACAAATCATACATTTCCAAATAGTTATGTGTTTTCTGCTAGTGGCTCATGTGGTCTGGATTAAAACAAAATTGCCTGCATCTGCATTTTATCAGATCTTTTTTGATCTTGTAACATGCAGGGACAACAAAAAAAAAAAAAAAAAAAAGATTTTGCTGAACTTTTCAGACTGCTATGGGAGAAGGGAGAAATACAGACTGTATGGGTAAATATAGTGTGATGTAGTTTTGATTTACTGTTGTGGTTCTCCAGGCCCAGTTTCCATTAGACATAAAAACAATAAGAATAAATATTCTTTCAGCTTGACACATAAAGCATCATTGCAATAGAGAACAGTATCCCAAAAATCTGGAAATAAAGCGAGCTCTAGCTTTTCCTCCAACATGTTTGTTATGCTTCTCATTGATTCAAAAACCATACAGAGATTCACCATACCATTAGAAATTCACTTTTTTTACATTACTTTCTACTTTCCTTCATAGCAGAGGAAGAGTTTGAATTCACTGAAACACTTTTGCTGCCCTTGCGTGGTGAGGCAAGCACCACAGCCAGTAAAAACTTCAGGTTTTGCCCGTCACGTTTTCAGCCTAAAGCAGACTTGTAACCTTGTAACCCCGCGGGGGCAGGTGGAGGGCGGCAGTAAGGGAACCGCAGCTATGGCTGCCCAAGGAGGCGATGCTCCACGTCCTCCCATGCGTGCCGGAGGGAGAGGAAGTGCCAGCCACTGTGCATCCTCCTGTCAAGATCTCATTCTCAATGCTGCCGCTACATTTTTAGGTTATGTTCCCACAAATCACTACTTTCCTAAGCTCCTGACAACTAGCTATGACAAAAACACAGTAAGTGGCTTATCTCTACACAGCGTCATGAAAAGAAACGTGGTTTTATGTTGTTGCAGTCGTTTGTGTAGGAGCAAGTACAGCAACAGCAGAGCCAGCCTGTGAAGCAAGCCCAGCACAGGACCTAGGGTGCTCTGCTGAAGCTCATAGCCTGAGCAAATGTCTTGTAGGACATGGCAGTCTCTTCCTTCCATAAGCCTGATTTTTATCTCATTTTGCTTGGATTTTTTGCAGCCTGTTTCTTAGCTGTGGTCATAAACTGATGGATGGCTTATGATTGAGAAAGTGCTGAGTCAGAAAGAAGTAATCCTCACTTACCTTGGGCCAAAGTCAAAGAATCTGTATGTATGACACCATACATACAGTATATATTAAGGTATAATATACAGTATAACATACCCACAATAATATGTTATCCTCTGATCCCTTGTTCATGCTCCTATGGACGGGGAGTTGCACAGCACAGCTATGCGTAGCAGTCAGGAATTCACTTCTCAGGAACCCCCTCATGCTTTTTCTTTTACATTTTCTCACATGGAACAGGAATTTCTTTTATGTCCTTGTCACTTTACCAAATGCTATTCCACTAAGACTTCTGGCACTCTGCACCCTGTACACTCCGGGGAACTTTGCAGTGTTACCTTTTAATGTGTTTTTTCTAGTAGAAACCCAGGCTGGCTACATACAAGTTGTTGCCACATCTTAAAAGTACTTATTAATGACTCTTGCTTCATTAATATTACTAGTGCCATCGAATGTAATATTGTGACGTTACCCTTGCCTCTTCTCATGTGCTGGTTTAATTAAGGCATTTGTTTGCTTTACTGTTATTACTTCCTGTACCAGGAAACCAAACACACTCTAAAGATGTTAACAATGGATTCAAAGTCGCCCATATGTAGCTTGAGGGAATAATTTTTAAAAGTCCATTAAAGGGATAGGGATAGTTTCATACATATTTCTGTTATTTCCCTAGAAGGAAGCAACTTGATTGCCTGGCTTTATCTGCAGCATATGCCAATATTTTTTTGCACTGGCTGTTTGCCTAAACAGCTCAATTTCCTATATTTCCGACACAAGAATACACCTAATGATACTCTATAGTGTACCCCACTGCAGTCGAAGGAACATCTCAATTACTGAGCTCAGCTGGAGAAATTCCAGCAAAAATCAAATCCTCTTTGAACGTTCAGAGTGCAGTTACAGAGCCACAGTCATGCAGGAAATCCCCTTGCACACAGATCCCACAGAAAGCACCTGGCAGTCCGGCAGTCGGAGCAGTTTCAGAAAGACGCGCCATATCGCGTACTCTCGCCGAAGGAAGCCATTGTGCCAGCTCTGCGGGTTGGGATTGCCTGCAGTTGTGCCTATGGCTGCGTGATCGCCAGAGAGTTTAGGGCAGGGTTTAAGATAATGTGGCCTCCAGTTCCCGTACAGCCGCTCACAGAGCAAGCAGGCAGGTTAGAAAGCCAGAAACCAGGGGCTTTCCCTTGCCCGGCCCTTCGCTGGGGTCCTCTGTAAGGTGGTGGCGGCAGGGGATCGTTGCAAACTGCACTGTGTCTCTCCGCAGCTGCCTGCATGGAGGTCACACTTAGCAGGTGTGGGCAAAGAGCGGGACACAGGCTTTTCTAGCTCTGCCAGGGTGGGCATTGGCATAGAAAAGGTGTTAGGACAAAAGGATCAATGCTCTGCTCCCTCACAAGAAAATAACTGTGGGAGATATAGCCCAGTGACTCTGACAGGAGCATCAGTGGAAAGCTTATTTTTTGAGGGGTGTCTCTGAGCCTCACACCACTGAGATGACAGAGCCTCTGCACCCATACCAGGACATTTGGCTGGTGTTGCTGGCTGGTCCGAGAACTCCATGTGTGATGCCTGGACGTGCCGCTGAGGTTTATTTTCACGAGGATGTGCTGATCAGATATGAAGGGTAGAACATTGCTCATAAATTAAATGCAGCCTGCAGCCAAGACCCTAATGAGCCACAGCTGGCTGCTGGTCTGAAGGCCTGGTATGTGCGCTAATTACATCATGATGAAGCATCCTCGCTGACATGTCACCACACTGCTTTCAGTACACAGAGCACAACTAGCCAAGTCTATATATAGGAAAAAATGAGTCTGCTAACTCCCTCATTCATCAGAGTAAAGTAAATTGCAGAAGCACAAATTACTGTCACAATACACAGAGATGTGCCTGAGCTCCAACCTTATAATCGGCTGATGAACTGGGGCAGCTAGGACTAAGTAGACCCAAGAACCCATTGCTGGGGAAAAGGATACAGGGCAGCAATTGTCTCTCCCATGTGCTAAGGCAGTGACCCACAGAAAAAGGTCCCCAGTGATCCAGCCTCTGGCAGCTGTGGCTACGTGCCAGTCTCCCAGCCAAACCTAATCTTCCATCCTATCACAACTTGTGGCCTCCAAAGAGATGGTCTCGCTGCTCCTTTTGCTTTTTTTCACAAACTCATGCAGGGCCTGAACTGGTACGTCTGCTGAGAGCTAAGAAAAGGTAGTGGTCCAGAAAAGCTGCTGCTACAAAAGTTAGTAACAGTGCCACTTATACTGGAGCACCATCTACTGTCTACTAAATTTCTATTAACACATGTGTTTAAGCACCTCTCTTGCATTCACACCAGAAACTATCTCTGACCACCTTCCTCTGATCTGAATTTTCTGCCTGCCTACCTCCTGGACCTTGTCTCTGGTATAAAGTAGGGCCATCTTCTGAGAGCAGGCCTGTGTGTGTGTGTGTCTGTGACAGAGGACTCGGAGAAAGCAAGGTAGAGTAGAGGCTACATGTGCATGATCTGCAGGGTACAAAGGTAGACATGATTGAAGTAAGGCAACCCTAGCAACAGACACAATAGGTGAGGCCCCACATATACAAAGAGGGTGGCACTCACCTCTCACCCAGCCAGACTAATGTAAAAGCAAAAGTTTTCCATGCATCTATGAGAAAAACCAGCATTATTTCTCCTCCCCTTCCTGCAGGGCAATGGGGATGCAAGACATGGACCAAAAGAAAATCTTCTGGACTAGTATTTCAGACTTTCCACAAGTTCAGGCAAACATTGTTACATCAATTAGACTAGTTGCATCCATTAAAACTGTTGCAGTAATTACAACAGTACTTTCAAGACTTTTGGCAATGACAGTGGTAGGAATTCAAGAATGTGAAGCAAAATTTTGATGTAAAGTCCCAGGACCTCTGGTCCTATACATGGGTCTGTAATGCTTATCTTTCACCTCCTGATTACAGGAAAGTCGGGAGGGGATAAAATGAAGGTATGGTGAGAGAAGAAAAAGAAGAACAAAAGAGACTGTGGCTAACGGAGGTAGGAAACAACAGTTAAAACCAGAATAAAAGGACTAAAAAGAGAAAAAAAGTAAATGAATGAAACAATGACTACATAATACAGAGAAAAGTGTTGAGAGAAATCTACAGCTGCAAGAGAGGGGTGGAAGGCTGATTAGAGAGAAAAAACTAAGGGAGAAGATAAAGTAGGAGGGAGAAAAAATAAACAATGAATGTAGAAAATGTATTAGAAGAACAAATCCAAAGAGAAGAACTTCGTTTGTGTGACTTACCAAATGGACAGCAAGTATTTAATAACAAAGTATTCTGCTACTCCATTAGGTCAGAAATGTACGTGTAAATGCAAAAACTCAGCTAGGACCACAAATAAAAGGTTTACTGTCTCAATCATATATTTCACTGTCTACTTCAGCCACCTTCAATTAAGAAGAAACTTTGTTCTTGGCCTTCTTGAAGCTTTTTTTAAACAAAGTTGCACCTACACATGTGAAGCTGTAAATGAGTGTGGTTTTCATTGTGTGGTATTACAGTGTGACCTCTCCGGGTCTCTAAAACATTTTCTGTAAAATCTACCATCAGTAGAAACGTTACTGTTCAAGTCTGGAAGCAAGAGTCGAGCAATGGGCAGATTCTCTTCCAACAGTTTTTAAGAGACAAAAGTTCCTGGCCCGTCTCCCTGCCCTGAAGAGCCGCTCTGTGCATACTGTGTGGGACAGTAACTGGTCTGTTTCCCATTTAAAATGTTTAAGCTGTTCTTACAAACAATTTCTATTTACTTATGTGAAACAGTTGGTCACTGTTGAACTAAGTGAGGGTTTTAGCATTGCCTTCCGTGGATTTGGCCTTTGGAGAGGATTCAGAGAACACTCACTGTAGAAGTGAGCCGAACCAAACAGCCAGTCTCCAAGATTTTCCAAACAAAAAAAGTGTTTACAAGTTTATTGGAAAAAGAAGGCAATTTGCTGCTCCTCCATTCCCCGCCTCTTCCCCCCTCCATATTTCTAAAGACCTTTCTCTCAAATGCTATCCATAGCCTGCTGTAACCTGTGCCTTTTGGATGCTGGTCCAGAAACGTCACAGGAATTTGTTGGGCTGTGTCTGAACGTGCTAACAGAAGACAGGGACTGGAGAGGTAGAGGGTGGCTGCGGGAAGCCAAGGGTTAGGACAGAAAGCCTGAGCTCTCTCTGTCAGACAGAGGCAGAGGAGTAATGCAGCAATTTAACATTAATTCAGTGTGGCTCAGAGCCCCCGCTGGGAAACCCTCTGAGTTCAGAGCTATGTGGTACTTGACACAGTTTTTTTCTAAATCTATTTTATCATGCTGTAAATGTAGTCTGTTTAGTTTGGAAATATAACTATACTGAGTAATCTTGCAAGGAAATGCAATGGTTTTTCTATCTTTGGAAACTTGTTTTCTGTTCCATTAAAAAGAGAGCCATTTTTAAAACTCTGACCATGTCTCGGGTTCTCTCTTACTCTTTCTTGAAATACCGATGCTGCGCCTCTTCAGAGAGTCCTTTTGTGTGTAAAGCGGCAACAGAAGATAATCTTACCAGACAAAGGATGTAGAGGTTTAGACAAGATCTATTCGGGGGCTTAACTGACTGTCAGCAGCAGCAGCCACACAAACTGCAAACCCTCTTTTGTCAAAGAAAGGTTATCTGAAGGTCATTGGGTTTAAAGAAGAGCACGTCGCTGTCTTCTTCAGCCACCCTCGCACTCTGCTCTGGCACGCACTGTTGTAGATAGACGTTGGCTTCTTTGGATAACACGTCTATGGTCATGCAAATCAGAGAAATCAGTGACACTTTATTTATAAATAATTCTGTTATTCAAGGCAAACCACAAGCGATTTCGGCAGCTCTGGGCCAACAAGTGGCATCAAAAATATGTCTTGGGTCAAAACAAAGTGGCATCAAAAAAGTCTTGGATCAAAAGATGATGGAATGCATGAACCAGATCATTTTCTCCCAGTGTATCTCACATCTGAATGTAATCAACTCATACATCTGATGGACATGATTCCGTAGGCTTATTGCTCATAATGACACAAAAATAATTTGGACATACCGTAGTTTTCCAACTAATAAACTAGGATATTTAATTTGAAAATGGAGATAACAAAATGCTTGGCTAGCTACAAATCTTTCTGTTTGCACTTCTGAGAACTGATTTTGACTTTTAGTCCAATCATATGGTATGAAGATTACAATGTGAAACTATGATTAAAGTAAACTGATGCCAGCAGCATTTTCCTCAGCTTGGCCTCGTTGTGCTTAGGGCTATGATATTTCAAAAGTAGTGGTTTAATCTTGCAATCTCATGCTCTTGGGAACACTTACAATGATAATTATGGGGTCTGATTAAGTGACAAGGACTGGATTTCTAGCTGGCATAAAAATACTTTTTTTCTGCAATATGCAGTAGTTATATTGCTTTCTATTGCATGGTTCTGGTGTTCGCATTCCCACCTTCCATGTGGATAAACTTAGGTACTTGCAGAGTGAAGTACTCAATGTGAAGATGGGAGATCAATGTCTTTGTTAAAGAACTGGAGGCCAAGCTACTGAAATCCCAAAGTACACACCATGTATTTAGCAGTGCTTGCTCAGGATATGCACTTGAGCAGGGACTTGACGTGGTGGGCAGACCCAGATTGCCACGAGGTGATCAAATATCCCCTCAGAGGTGGCTGTGGGCAAACCCGGGGAAGAGCCTCACTACAGAAACATGTGGCTATTTTCTCATCTCTCCCCAAGGGCATCGTGGGTGGAGGGGCGGGAAGAGCTAGCATTGGTGCTCCTTTCCCTGTGCTCTCCCCACAGCAGCTGGTGGGAACTGCAGAGGCAGATGAGTGCGCGGAGCTGAGGGGTGGTTAGGCGGATGATCTGTCTCACAGACTTACAATGCAAGAAGAAGGCTGGGGACAGCCAGTTTGCTCCCACGGAGAGACTACATGTACTAAGCTAAAGATCAATGCAAGCTTCACCTCGAAAATTCTCAGTGAGGTTGGGTTTGTCTTAACACGTTCGTCTCCTTCCTGTTGTTCTCATGGACATCTGACTGCAGTCTGCCTCTGTTTTGATGACACAGGTCACAGTATATGTCATGGGGAGACACTTAGAGGACATAGTACAAAAATGGTCTTTCAGTTACTCTTCGGGAAGATTATGTTTGTTGTGTGAGTTTCTCAGCTCTCATAGGAAATTGCTGAGTGTTTTGGTTTTTTGTTTTTTTTTTTTTTTTTACGAGCACATCTGCTTAGCATCTGAGTTTCTAAATAACTTAAAATTAAATAAAGCACAGGGTTAACCCATGTGAGACTGTAAATCTGTGTGTCCTTAGGAACTGACTTTTGAATTGCTTCAGCTGTTCTGCACTACAACAATGACTATTTCCATACAGCTCTTTATATATGATCTGAAAACACAGGAATGCGGAACTGAAATCAGCATGAGCTGCAGCTTTATACCTCTCTGTCAACTGTACTTCAAAACTGTTAGCTTTACAGAGACATCTTCACCAGCTGAAGGGAATACAAATGATCAGTAAGTAGGAATGACCGTAGGAAAAGATGCAAGTATTGATTTTTTGGGACACACATATACTGGTGATACAGCTACACAGACTCCAGGCATAAGTTTGCAGATATCACTAATGCTATTACTGCACTTTGGAAGATGACACTTATACATCCAGACTGCGGCCGTGCAAACCCGAGGATGCTCTTAGCTGTGTGTCCAGGTGCTATTGTCGGTGCTTCCTGACCCTTTGTGGGGGTGACAGCCACCCAGCCCCAAGCTCACATCTCACAGAGAGGCCACGGCATACTCCAACCCCTCCTTGCCTGCAGCGCCTGGGGCTGGAGGATGTACAGCTGCCTGTGGCCTCCCTGGCAGGCAGCTGTAATGTAGCCAGTGATTTTTAATCAAATGCATGGGCCAAAAGTGCATTAAATGACCTAATAAATGACCTGTTCTTAAACTTGAGGATTGGTTTATTTTTTAATGCATCAGTAATGTCTTTTCCATGTGGGTTTCTTAGGTACTTCTGCATTAGCAGAGGTTGCTGGTGAGCGTATCAGACTTCAGACTCTAGCTGATATAAACCAAGGCGCCTTCACTTGTACTGTGAAGCTTCCATGACAATATACACTAATGGAAAATTTGAGCCAAGAAATGTAGAGGAAATAGCTGACAGTGCACTAAAATGCATGCACCTTTCAAAGACTCACTGGTTTAACTTATTTTCTACTTGTTGCCAAGAGTCCCTGTTAACTCCTACCTACCCAATAAAGTGCTAAGAGAATTTGTTTCACCACTTTTGCTGGATTGTCAGTTTTCACAGGGAATAATTACCACTGGTATGCAGCAAATGTCACCCTTGACATCTTTCTAGGACTCAAGCCAGTGACATACTTCACCGACTTCTGACGCCAGACTTCATGACTTAAAACTTCACGACAATTCTCGCATCAGCTATACAGAGTAAAATAGCTGATACCTCAGAGCTGACTGGGTAAAACGTCTCTGTCCCAAGTGCAGTAGCAGATTGAACAAAATTCTCACTGAGAAGTGTCAGTGAAGATGAGAGTTTTGCATGCCAATCTATGAAGCTTAACTTTGGACCAGTTACAGATACCATAAAGTATCATCTCTGTTGTAAAAAGCAATGGGAACAATGCACCTTAAAAAAAAGAACAAAGAGCAAAATCTCAGCTTATGTGCAGACTTGGAAAAACCCCAAGAGGCATATTACTCAATCCTCATATCCAAGATCTGAATACACCACAAAGTGCTGTAATGGGAACAACTTCCTGTTACTTTGTTCATTTCTGTATGTGCACATGTAGAATGAAGGAAGATTGATTCTAGAATTTTATAGCAGCCCTTTAAAAAGCACAGCTATACTATAGTAACACTATGTTGTTGTTATTCATGTGACAGTCTGTTCTCCAGGCAGGAAATTCTAACACAAGAGGTCTTATTTTGATTTCTCTGTGTACTACTGCTACTCTCGTACACGCTGGTTCTGATTTTTATCTTGGAGGTTGTGGTGACATTCAACAAACAAAACAAAGGACGTGTACTTACCCATTTGCTTTCCACTCTGATCTGTAAAGTCCCCAATATTCTGGAGGAGTCCCTCAGGACCTATCAGAAATGAGAAACATTTTGTTTTTCCAGACGGTCTTGTAAAGCCTATTCCCTATTGATGATTAATGCTCTATAGATTCAACCACAAAAAGAGATGTCTCTAAGTTCATCATTTTTGGTTGAACCCCAATGATTCTTTTCTATACGGAAAACGCTAGCTACTACATGAGGATACAAGCCCCTTGCGCTCGCTGTGGGTTTTGATGTGGGAACACACATCTTAATAAGCTGGAGTGTCTGGGCCAGGAACAGCCTCTGGGACAGTGCTTGAGCCCATGCGGTGCACCGGTGGCTGCTAGGTCCCCTCTTACCCCATGACCAGGGCTATGCGTACTCTGTTTGCCCTCTGTACTCCAGAGAAACTTTCAGCTGCCTTCTCTATCCATCGGGATCCCCCTTAGATTCAGTTTTCCTTTTTCTTTCCCTTCTCCCTATCTCCTGGATCCTACTTTGACAGGGCATTTCCCTGCAGTCTTCCAAGCTCTTTGCCCTATGAGTGTTGAGCAAATGGCTATAAATGGCAGCCTGGCCCTCACGCGGGCTCGCTTTGCTCTAAAAGAAGAAATATGAGAAAGTATCTCTGCAGATGTTCTCACTACAGCCAGGAGACGTCAGGCCATATTCTTTAAGATCATTGTCTAGCCTGGCTGGATCTGTCACCTTTGGCTTTTTATATACACACATCTTTTTAAAGACATTTGTCTTTGGAAAGTTGTCCAGATCCCTGTCCAACAGCTGGCACTTTGCAGCAGCAGCCACCAAAGGCCTCAAGCCTGCTAAATAATTTTTAAATATTCCCATGCAGGACTGTCGCTTTGTTTGAACTGCTTAGTTGATTCAGCACTGGAGCCACGGAAAGGCTGATTAATGGTTTGCTTATTTTACAGACTAACAGTCCACAAACCAATTGCCCACTAATATTTCCCTGATGAGCACAGGCTTATTTCTGTGTTGCAGTAGGTTGCTGAGAAACCCAGACTGTTCATGATTATGGTAACAGCTACATGAAATGGAGTGCCTATTATTGTATTTAAACCTAGCATGTAGCCCTGTTTATTTATCATAGGTCATAAAGTTGACTGAAAAATTCCCCAGAATTTCATTTTAGGATGAAAATAATTTAGTAATGAAATTCATGAAAAAAAGAGATTCTTTCATTTAAGGATGAAAGAAACACAAGATAAAACACAAGAAAAAAAAACAGAAAGAAAAAAACAATACATTGGTTGATTGACACAAGCTGTTATTATGGTTTGTACAGCAAAATAGTACTTTCCTAAATAAATAATTTTGCTCATTTCTTTTAATTCAGTAATATTAAATGGTTCTGTTTCTGCTTTCCAGATTTTTGAAATCTCTTGTCTTGTGTTGGCTCTTTTGACGTACAAGTGCAGACTAACCTGTACTACAGAAGAAGATGGGTTTAAAGTTCATTCTAAGGAATGAGATAAAGACATTGTAAAAATAGAGAGGTTTTGCTTTTTCTTGTTCATTTCTTACAGTGCTGAAAATGAGAGGTATTATTTGTGATAATAGTAGAACAGAACATTTCAGACAAAAGCACACTTTGCTGCAAGAACATGCTTTAATTTGCTCAAACACTTTTGTCTGAAGACTTTATATTGCCTATTATCTCCTACAAATGATGTTTCAGGAGTCACTTTACTTAAATATAACAACGGAGTTAAAAAACATTGTTCACATTTATCCCCTTCTGCTTACTAAAGTGCATTTGATAGCTCTGTATGTTCTCTTTTGGCACACTGACTTTATTTGAGCTTGAAAATTATACACTAGTCCAAGTAAATGCAAAGAGAAAAGCAGTAATGCAATTTTAAACCCAAACAAGAAGGACAGAAGGAGGGAGCGGATCATCTTATTAACACTTTTGTTCTGTTTGCAGGTTCCCTTATGTTTAAAGAACTTAGAATTTCTTAGAAGTTAATAGAAATGCCAAAGTTCTATTTTAAATGCATTTGTAGCTCAATTTTTTAATTTTTTTTTTTTTTAAGAACATCTACCATTAGGCTGTATATACAGTGTGTGCCTTCTGAAACTGTCATTTCAGAGGACAGGGATGAAAAAGGCTACAAATCTCTCTTAAAGCCTAACAGGTTAGTTTTTAGCCATATTTAAAACCTTCACAAAGCCCCGATTATCCAAAAAATCACTGGTGGAATCCTTGGGCCACTCTCCCCATCATTATTGCCTTCCCTCCCTCCCTCCCTCCTCCCTCATATTCACAGGAACAGTGGGTTCAAAATCCGAAAAAGTCAAGCTCTCTCTAGCCTGCAGAGAATTAATTCCGCTGTAGGACATCTCTCGCTGGGGTCAGTTCCTACAGAATAAACAGTTTTTCAGTGCACCTGGAATTCTGTACAGGAATGGTTAGGAGCTGACTCGGGACCAAAGTTTTGCTCCTGCAGCCGTCCCTGGTGGTTTAGCTGCCTTGTGAATGCTGCATCCTCACAAAAACTTCAGCCCTGATAAAAGCTTTCTCCCTCTGCAGACTCAGGGTCACTGCTGCACCTGGAACGGAGTTGCACCATTGAAGTCTGGAAGAGATGAGACAAAAGGGACCAGCATGTTCCTCACAGCAGCCATGGCGACCCTGTCCTTTGTCTCCAAGGGATGCGTATTGGTTTTGCCATTGAGCTCTTCTATTCACATCTCTCAACAGTGATACAATACATATGGATCTGATGTGCAGTCTTGAAAGGATGACAGCATTATTGTTTAATGTGCTTAGTTTTCATTTAGAAATTTTTTCCAGATTAAGTCCTGGAAAGGGATACTTCTCTGTAATCTATTTTTGTTAAAGGTGATTAATTCAATAATTCCATTAATTTCAGTGCTGAGCGCAGGCACAGCCCGATGAGGTATTGACTGCCATCAGCTCTTTCCATAAACTCCACGGAACTGAGGATACTCAGCACTTTGCAGAAGCAGGCTCATTGCTGCAGCAGGGCCAGGATGAGCCCTTTCCTTTCTAAGGAAACCTCAATTATCTCAGGCCCATTGATCACCCTAGCCATAGAAGAATCATTAAGCCACCGAAATGCCATTTGCCTTTGACAGAAACCTCTCAGTCATGCTCAAAACTGGCACAGAGTAGAGGGCTGAAGGTAGAGTTGTTGACAGGCAGAATACCTGATTTTTCATAGGAGAAAAATCACCATAGGCTCCTCAGTTCTCAGTGGCCTTAGGGAGGAAGGGGGATGGCTTTGATTTAAAAATGCTCATCTAAACCTCACATGTCTTCATTCCTAAATACCCCTTTTAAGTACTTATTTATCCAGTTAAATATAAAGCCTCTTCCTATGATTCTTCCCCACTGCTCGGGATACACATTTCTGCTCAAATAAGCACTTTGACGTACAACATATGCAAGTCCATAGTTCCCGTGAATTACTCCAGCTGCTTCCCTCCATTTAGCAGCCTGGTGGTATAGACATTACTTGTAGTCCTTCACTTGCGTGAGTGTAGATTTACCTGTGTGTACATGCAATTCAGGTGAATAAAGCATTTGCAATCATGACCTAGCTCTGCTACTATTTCCTCAGCCTGGGAACTGATAGGCTGAAATCTGGATGTGACAGGAGTTTCACATGTGAAGGGTCTCTGTGCAGCACCACTTGGCAGCTAAAGCACAGAAAACCGAGGTGTTAACGTGGGTTAATTACAACTGAAGCACAAACCGTAAAATGACACACACACCTCCCCAAAAACAAAGACTGTCAAGTGGATTGATTTCCAAAAGTTTACAATTTCTAGGAACTCAGCTTCTCTGAAGTGTCAGAAAACCAGGAACTGGGGAAAATGGGGACATTCCAAGCATCTAACCCTTCTGGAATTGTTAGCCAATAGTTCCCAGAGAAATAGATGATTCACTTATCAGTTGTCATCTGCTATGCAAGCCCACCACGGCCACAGCCCTCAAGAAATGAGCAAGTTAGTAATAAATCCTGTATTCTAAACAGGAAATGATTCTTCAGCTGGGGATGTCTAAAAAAGAAACAAGCCACTGTCTCTCAAATGGTACGTAGTGAAATGACTGTGCTCCTCACTCACCCCTAGAGAAGTTTTATGGCTCAACTCTGCTGACTTACTGCCATTACCAGATCTATTGGGGCAGGGGCAGGTTGTGAAGTTAAGGTTATACAAGGGAGATGGAGATGCGACTGTTTGTTTAGGTTTGGACTCTGGGGAGTGAAAGGAAGCATCGAGGGCACTGACCTTGTTGCTTCAGAGATTTTTTTTGCCTTGCTATAGCTCCTGGCAGCTGACTGCATGCCTCTCTCCGCTCCTGATCACTGAGGGACAGCAGCCCAGCCATATGGGGCAAAGGCGACGACTACTCTTAGGTCAACAGAAAGCAAAGCCACTCAGAAAAAGCTCCTTCCTCTGTCTTTCCTTCCCCTCTGAAAACTTCATGCTTTCCTGACATACAGATTACAGGAAAACAGAAAAGACGTATGGATACCGTCAATAGGATAAATAGATTCTAACAACGAGGGGCAAGGTAGGAGATAGAGACAATCATTTGATTATGTGATGAATAATGTTTCTGCAAATGATAGGGCTCTGCTGTCAATTAGAAAGGCCAGAACTGGAGCAGAGCAGAGCAGTTACCTTGCTTGTAAATAATGATGGCAAAAATAACCTTGAACCTAAGCTCCCTCATGCACAAATCCTGGGTGAAGCAGTGTTTTGAGGTGGATTGAGCATCACCTTATTAAGTCTGCAGGGATGGGGCTTTTCTCTGCTTGTGCTAAGTTCCCTCGGGGGACGAGGGCGTCAGTCTTGCATTGGCTTTATACAATGGGAGATACATTCTGCTGATCTTGTTTAGGGCTGATTCTCTATTAAGGACTTGTCACTCATCCTAGCACTTAGATGGCATTATTATGCCATACCTATGTGGCACCTTCTGAATCTTTTCCTGGGTGGTAGCTTACAGGTAAAGTCTGAAACGCATGCTCATGTCTTCCCATAGTTTGATCATATTAAGTAAATTTAAAATGCAGATGATAAAATATTAGCAATAGCCAATTGCTTCAAATACTTCTAGGCATTAGTGAAATGTGAGTTTATTTTTTTTTAAAAAGCATAATTCTCTCATTCAAAAAAACCCCCAACAACCAAAACAACCAACCTAAGACCTGTTTTCAGAACTGACAAAATACCAGTTTCAAAATGCATCTTCAACCTGTTAGGAAGGTGTTAGAAGAAATCACATGACAGCCAAGCAAATTAAAGTTGTAGGTAAGACACAGAGCTTTTTGACAAAGAAGCTGATTAATAATGAGAACAAATCACTGCTCAACATGATGGATTCTTCATTTCCGGGAGTTCTCAGTCAAAATTGCATTCAACCCAAAAAATATGCTTTAATTGAATACAAGCTGAAGGAAAGAGTTGATGAAATACCACAGCCTGTGTTAAAAAGGAATAGCAGCCCAATGGTTCCTTGTGGCCTGGAAATCTGTAGCAATATTAAAAGATACAAGTTTTATTAAAATGCCCTGCAACTACCAAGCCTGTTTCAGCTACTTTTGCTGCCAGTGGTACAGGACTGTCCTGGCATCTTCTGCAGACTACAACATTTTATAATAGAGATTCTCCTCCAAAACTTGTCAACAGCAATGCTTCATCTTTTTTTGCTTTTAATCCTTCTACTGTCTGTTCTTTTTTACCTTACTGCGTTTCAACATGCTGTTAGACTGCTGTTAACTTCATTGCTTTTTTACATTTGTCTACATTTAATGTTCTTAGGTCCAAAGTTTTTGCTCAGCCCATCCAAAAAAAGACAGGCTAAAAGCAAAGTTCCAATCCTAGATTTTTATTTGTTTTTTGAAACTGGTAGTATTACGAGTTTGGGGATGTTACAGATAATCTTTCTTTTGTAATAGTGATACTCTGTCAGTGGCAATAAAATTTTCTGGCTGAGTTTAGGAGCCTTTAATCTGAATGCACTTACTCAGTCCATTGCACTACTTGCATGAGAAAAAAACCCCAGACAATTCCCTAGGTCTAAACCATGTGTGTAGAGAGCAGAACTGAGTCCTGCATGAGGAAACATTTCAATGGGGATTCCTTTTCATTCATTTTCCAATACTGCCTCTTTGTCTCAATCTGAAAAAAACCTCTGTAAACTCATGAGTAAACTCTGGCTGGTTGCTTCTCATAATGCTTGTATCTCATCTTGTGGGAAAATAACTTGTGGTTTTGAGTTTGAGTAGAAATTTTCTGATACGTGTTTTCAAGCTGAGATTTTTTAAGACACGCACACACACAGAGACTGCTTTCTGTTTCATCACTTTACTCTGACAATCCTGAAATAACCAGACTGTAGCTGATCAAAGCCTGCGACAAAACACTTCATGGAGGCAGGTGAGACAGATTAGAGACAACTGTTACAGCTGTATGGGACTGCACAGGCAGCTGCATCTCTCTGACATTTCCTCTGCCTTTAATTTTAACATCACTTTTTCCAAGCAAGTTTGGAATTGCTTCAGTTTATGTGGCTTGCAGCTGAGCTATGCAAAACTTTTAATCTGACATTCAACTTCATTACCTGCATTTGGATTTCATTACAGGCATGACCTAGAGCTATTGCTTGTACATTTTCCTAATTGCATAAATCACTCGAATGAGCTTCTACAATATACATTTCCCAACAGCACCATGAGAACCTCACAGTTTCTCATGAAGTCAGTTGAGACAAAACACAATGGCTTTTGAGGAATGCTAAGGAAGGAGAAAAGAGATACAAGTGAAGGAACTAATGAATGGCTTAATGAAGACACAGCAAGAAGTTCTCATCACATTTTCTTGTAATATCAACGTGGGCAGGGTAGTTACTCTATGAACGTAATTGAACAACTGCAAAATGATAAAAACGAGTATAATTTTCACAGTGCAAATTAAATCCATGAACTCCACTTTCAAAAGGAGCACTGAAACAAAGAGCACAGCAGGATACAAAGCTCAGATTAGACATTCATAACACATTAGAAAAAAATAACGACAGTTTTGAAAGGGACAGGAGCTCTCCTCATTCAAGGCATAAGCCAGCCTTGAACACCTGAAACTACTGAGCACCTCAGCATGGTGGCAACTTACATATTAAATCATGGGTTAGTGATTTTCCAGAGTTGTGTTCCAGTTTGTAATTTTCACTTCCAAGCTTGAAGTGAAGTTCAAATATTAGTGAAAAATCACTGTGTGTCCTTTGATACATACGATCAGCTGCCAGCTCCTGCCTTGGATCCCTACTGCACAATCTTTTCTTCTGGAGGAACTGATAGTAGCTACTCTACTTCAAGGAACAGGACCACTGCTGCTAACCAGGATGGCATCGATTATGTTGCTATGAGGACTGGGTATTCATTTGGACAGCTAAATTCCATATGACTGAATGAAATGGATATCCACAAACTGTTTAGCAGCAATTCATCGGAAGACAAATCTATTGAAGGCAAGAGAGACACGAAGGAAAAAAGTATATTTTCCAACGCCAAGGAGAACATCTTCACGACCTGTCCTTATCAAAGGCCACCATCAGTCTCAGAGCTGTACCTCAAATATACCTGCTCTCAGCCTTTTTCAGCACAAACAGATGTCTCTGCTCTGAAATTTTTCCTCTCTGGCCTCTCAGTGCAGCAACTAGTTGCAGAGAGGCTGACATGGACAGGCAGTGGCCGTGCAGTCACTGTATTTCAGATTTCCTCATCTTTGCAGTGTGTCCCCCTGATGTTCCTCTGCTTGCAGAAGCAGAAATTACATCAAGCGAGGCTGGTCTTGTGCAGGCCCAACTACCCTGTGTGTTAACCAGCTTTGCTGAGAGCAGCTGTTGAATACAAGAGCTGACAGTGACTCAGGCCACACAGCTGCCGTTGACCACCGATAATTACGTAGCAGAAGCAGGGCTCAGTAACACATGTAGAGCCACAAACACAGAAGCAAAAACAGAAGTGGGTTTGCTGGAATACTTTAGGGACTGCTAGATGTGAGCAGATTTTCCTTCCCTCAAGCAAGTGAATGGGGGGCAAACAATGTATTGATACTTTCAAATTGTGCTTCCTAGAAATCAGTTTGCAAATGCTAACTGGTGTGGGGTAACTAGAATGACTAGTCACTTTGCAGTTAGCATACAGCCACTAGCATAACTTTCAGGAAATATCTATAAAATATTATTATGGATGCAAGTTAATATAAAAATGGCAGAGCAGCTGTATTTCATTAGTATTCACACAACCGTTAACATTCACAGACCAGTTTTCCTCACCACTAGATCTATCACTGAAATGTGGTCATCTTTTAAACACGTATCTTTAACTAGAAGGCAGCAGATATGTATAAAAGAAGAGAGGCAGATCCCATTAGTGATGAAATGTAATATCCCTTAAGGGAAAAAATGAATTTCATCAAGCAGAGCTTCTAATTGCCATAACTATAAACTTCAGATTCCAGATAGGTATAACTTTCTACTGAATTCTTTTGAAATTTAATGTAAGAGATAAGTAAAGAAAAACACATTAGATACACTTCATCAATATTTTGTGTAGGGGGTTTTCTATGTTTTCTTCTTAGTCATCTTGCATCTCATCCTTTTGGAAACCATCTTTAAGTCTGGATCTCTACTCTTCCTGTAGTCTTCTGAATTTAGCTCTCTGTCCATTTTTTGCACAGTCACAGTCACACAGAGTGGATATCCAGCAATGCCAGGGCTTGAATAGAAATGTTGACCTTCTTTAGGAACTGAAACAGGCAAATGACGTCACCTATTCCCAATTCATCACCACTGGAAGGCCATAATACATTTTCCAGAGAGGACATCTTTGCCATAGGTAGTTTAAACTTTCTGTAAATTGAAGAAAGAAACACCTTAGATACTGGAAGACAGTATTTTACTCTTTTTTCTCCTGTCTAGTTTGCTGAATTAAACTGTATGAGGTTTGCTGGGTCTGGGGGAACTTCCATCTTTTCAGCCCCTGGGTATTCTGCAGAGAAGAGATGAGAAACACCGTCCTGAATCAAAAGTCACCCTGTAATTGTTGTAAATAGATCAAAGGACTGTAAAGTAAAGTTGACAGGTAGTCTTGCTTTGGCTGAAGATACGATACTCTAATTTCAAAAACAAATGAGAAAGCATAAAAAGTTAGCTTTAATCCTGCCTAATAAGGTACAATGAATTTCATTTTGTGCAAAGCTATTTGTGATGGCAGAATGTCTGTACAATATACTAAAATGTGTAATTTTAAAGGTAGCCACAACTTAAATAGAAAATATGCTTACTGAGGCAAGGCTTATATGGTGAGGTAGTACCTTTTTTTAAATCATCATGATGGGCTAAACCATCGATGAGACAGATCAGCGGCACAACTGTATCAAGTATAATAGTTGATCTTATAAAAACCTATCTCCTCCCAGAGATCTTATTTCTCTCATATGATCAGACCATTGCTGTTGCAACAATGCTACCAAGAAAATGTTATTCACAGAGGATAAACCCAAAAGGCAGTTTGAGGGTAAAGCTGAAAGAGAATCAAGGGCCGTTGCTGTATCATAACACAGGCAGCATCCAAAAGCAATGCTTGTCTGCTTGATTCAAAAAACAGCTTGTCCTTATCCAACATATATTAATCAATAATGCGCATGAACTGCATTTTAATATGTACATTATGGCCACATTACTCACACTCAAGGGCCCAACAGTTGTTAGGTATTTGCCAAAACTGGCTGATTTTTCACTCAGACTCTCACTGGAGCCAGAAAGAGAAACGCATAGTTACAGGTGCTGAGCAAAAGACACCAAGGGAGAGGGACAAGATCCTTGACATTCACTGGTTCAATTTCAGAGGTGAATCTTAGCACCTGACCCCAAGTGGAGATCTGACAGCAGAATTAGAAAATAATCTTTTCTGGGGAGGAAATCTTGGGGAGTTGGGTAGCTGTTAAGGTAAATTTGCCCTTCAGATGGTATGAAAAAGCTCCTGGAAACCCGGAGGTCTCCTGCTGATGCACAGTGGTAGTGGCATGCTCGAGGCTGCTCATGCTGCCATTTCATCTGCCCTGCAGCCCCTTCATGGGTTGCATGTGGGATGGTCAGATTTCAGTCTTTGGATTTAAACATACAAGGGCAGATATGAGGAGCATGAGATCCATTTGACCTACTTGCCAGAGCAGCTCCCCATTAACAAGACAAGGTTTTCCAAGCCAATGTCATGCTGTATCTGTTGTCCATTTTACTTAGGTTTTGTAAGATTACAGTCTCCTGAACAGAGTCTGTCCCTCCATTTTTCTTGTTTTTTCAATTGTTGTTGCAAAGTTGTCTCATTTCAACGTCCTCTGAAACACACCAGTATGCCATGCTTCATCTTTTTATAGTGAAAGTCAATTTTAAAATCCATGGTGGCTAAAGTTGTTTCTGTCTTATACTGTTAGACTACTGAAATACCTTCAGAAGAAAGAGTGGACTCACAAAGATATTTTATACCCCCAAACCATTCCATCACTGCAAATTAAAAAAAATTCCTGTGGTCCTCAACTGTTTTTTCTGCAGTAGTTCTCAGACTGGCCATTAAATACACTCTTCTGTGCATGTTTTTTACCTAAATATTGTTGATTTTGACATGAACTCTACCTTGAAGTAATGGGCAGTTTATAATACATCAGTGTAATGGATTGCATATATTTAAGATATTTTAGGAAAACTGACCTTCTTTGCTTAATCCTGACCACCAGCAATTTTTCCATCATTGAGAGAGGAACTCTCACTATTCAAATAAATCATAAATATATAATGTATTTGATATATCTGTAAGTGGCCTGGAAATACTGAGCAACAGAATATTTAATTTGATAAGCCTGGGCTGAAATTTTCCTGACCTGTAGCAGTTAGTTCAGGGGCTCTCTCACTTGCACAGGCTTTACCTTTGATGTACTTTGAAGCTTGGCTTTCTGTTCCCCTCCCAAGTTCTCCATTTCCCTCGGGCTGTAGAAGATGCAGCACGCTGGTCTCCACCTGGCTCTTCTTCTCCTACTGCTACTAGCCAGTGGAAACTTGAAGGCTTTGCCTCTGGAACTGTGTTACAGAAAAAGTGATGGAGGATATTCGATTGCTCTGTTCCACCTTCCAGATGCTCAGAGAGTTTGCAGAAGGCACCTACTGCTTCACATAGGAATAAATAAGGTGCATTTAGGTACAGTGGCGCAGAACCTCAGGGCATGTGGAGGGGATCACGCAGGGGAGGGGAACAAGTGGTGGCAACCTACAGCTGGAGCCACAGGGAGGACCGGATCCTGTGGTGATGATCACAGCAAGCTCAGTGGGGTCTGCTCCAAACTCCTCACTTGCACTTCTTAGGAGGCATCTAAACCTCAGCAAACCAGGAAGGTATGTGAAGCACTTGTAACACAGAAAGAGGACATACTTAAACACATTTAAAAGCACAGTTAGACAAATTAATGGAAATAATATTCTGAAGTAAAATTTCTGCTTGTCTGAACATTTCCGTGACAGATTAGCTCAATTTGCAGACCAAAGATTGAGGCTTTCAGTTTCAAATTACATGTGGGCTTGACAATAAACCTACATCCTTTTTCCAGCTCATATTCTTGTCAGAAACAACACGAGCTCAGTGATCAAAAGGGATGGCACACATCGGTGGCAGCCCATGAGACAGGACAGGAGCCACATCTTGGCTGATTCTGCTGCGGGTAGCAGTTTTCGTCAGAAAATGTCACAGATGTGAAATGGGACAGAGTGATTAGAAGTTAGGAGGAGGAACAAACAGAAGCCACTTTTACTTGGCTGCTTCTGAGGATGATAACAGACAGGCTAGTAGGCCACTGAGACCTGTGACTTTGTTGCTCTGGGGAGTATTCAACTAGCAGAAAAGATGGAAGAATTGGGTTCATTGATATAGTGTCCTAGACTGAAAACCAGCAATGTCACATACACCTCAGTTGTCCAAGATTTTTACTTTTATTTATTCTTGTATCACCCTGTCCTTTTGCATTTGCACTTGTGTACTTGTGCATGCTGAAAAATAGTTGCAGAATCAAGGGCTTGCCTTTGCTGTGGGGTTAAAATCAATTTGTCTTTAGCCTCGGGGATTTACAGCACACTGCAAAGGGGCTATGTATTGAAATCCAGTAGAAAGGTACAGCTTGTCTTTTACATCTTGAGTATAGGATTCCTTTCTGATATTTCATAAGAAAGAAATTTTTTACAGTGAGAACAATCATTCACTGGAACAACCTCCCCAGGGACGTGGTGGAGTCCCCATCACTGGAGGTTTTCGAGATGCGACTGGACAGGGTGCTGGGTAATCTCATCCAGGCTGCCTTTCCCAGGAAAGGTTGAACCAGGCAATCTTTTGAGGTCCCTCCCAACCTGGGCTGTTCTGTGCTTCTGTGGTTCCATTATTTCTTTTCACCCAGTTAAAGAGACGTATGGTCAGCTTAGGACTCTGAGAAACTGCATAAGTTGTAGCAACTACTTTAAAAATCAGAATAGTATTAGGAAAAGTTGTTGGGCTACAGTTGCACAATATCACTCCTCACTTTCAAAAAAGTCCATATTTTATAGTACATTACTGTTTCTCTCAGACCACTCTGCTTCGGTTTTTATTTTGTTTTTGTTTACTTGGGTCATCGCTTTGCGCTGTTCTAAGAATTGCCTGTTACATGCAGTAGAGAAAACAACTAATGAGCCTTTTCCTATATTATTAAAATGCATTGTTCTAGGTCCTAGGCCTTTGTGTAACATGCACTTGAGCTTAAAGTCAATACAGACTTTCTTTTCTAGCATACGTTATGAGAAGTACTGACAATTCCCACTTTGCACCACATACAGCCTCAGTGCTCCTTGCAGCACGCCTGGGAGGCTCTATGGATGCAGGCTTTGTGATGCCATGTCTGCAAAACACCATCTGCTTATAATTCCCCCCTCAGACTAGGACAGTCAATACTGCAAAAAATATTGTTCATTTTTCAGGTGAAGGAAATGGGAACTAGAAAAATAATAAGATCACACTTTTAAAAAAAAAGATATAATTGAACTCAGTCACACATTTTCTGAACCTTTGCTGTCTGCAAATTGGGAAAAGCAATGCAGGCCTCTGCAAAGCTTGAGAGGAGCTATCGTATGGGAACAGGTCTCACACTGCTAAATCTGAAAGAAGAAGAAACAGAAATCAGTCTATCTCCAGTTTAGATCCTGGTGCTTGCAGCAGTCACCTCTTTGGCTGGTGACATGGTGGCATCTTTTGCAAAAGGGAAAGGTACTTAAACCCAGTCAGAGCAGCCCTAGAAAATAGCTCCTGGGATGCTTGTTTCCTTGCTGGGTACCTCATTATGAAAAGTGTGTCAAGGCTTCGCTCTCCGGGTTCTTTCTTCATCAGTTCAACAATGTCTGTTAGCAACTATTGTATTCTCAGAGACTCCTTCAAGTATCGGCCCATCTAAAGCTCATTTATTCTGTTCATTAAGTGCTGAGAAAGCTTCTGTTATGACTAAAATCCCTGCCACTAAAAGGAGCAGCGGCAGGGCTGTTTGCTGACCTCACACCCATAATGAGGTTTTAGTCCTTTGTTTCTCGCATTAAGGAAGTTAAGTCTTCTTACTGGGTCCTCGCTTGAGTAACCTTGTTTTGTTGTTTTGTTTGCTGTTGAGTTTAATTTACTGTGTCTTTCATTAAGCTGATTCAGCTATTACCTACGCTGTGAGTATTTGAGAAAAAAACGACCTTTTGACCATTAAAAAATAAATAAAGAAAAAAATCCTGAGATCCTAACGTATCGCCAAAGACTTGTCAAATGCCAAAAATTGCAGTAGCCATTTTTTCTGGAATGGGTCCTGGGTTCGCTGATTCCACCAGCACTCTAGATAGATCTATTTAATATATAACATAGTGCTGTATTATTTTGGCTGAAATTATTGTACTTCAGGTCCTGTGTTTCAATTCAATTTTGCATGTAGGCTAAACAAACAGATCTCTTGTCTCCTCTCCCATGTGCCTATTTACTCTGATTTTTTCTTGGCATGTTTAATGCAAAGGCCTGTCCTAAAATGACAGGGACATTTTCATCTAGATACTAAACAAAGTTTTATCTTATTGAAGAAGGCAACTTTAGCAAAGTCAAGATTTCCTGCATTATAGTTGCATTTCACCAGAAAAAAAAAAAATTCAGCTCTCAAGGATTTATCACCCAGTCATCATCAAAGTTTTTATAGTGCTATTTTAAGGACCCCATGGGAGCAAATATCACAACATCTTTCCAGGCTGCTTTGTCTGGTGGAGACAGGCAGCCGCGGAGGCAGGGAGGCACTCCTGCTGCCTCAGGCCACTGCTAATAAAAGGCAGGGTCTCCAGACCCGCCACCTGCACAGCATGTCCAGGAGCACCGCTTATGAGTCCCACAGTCACTGTGCCAACTTTATCCGATGCTTTTATCCTCACTGGAGCACTCTCCTTTTTCAGCAAATCTTTCCTTTGCTTCCTCTGAAGCCCTCCAGGTGTTGTTTGCAGCTCTAATACTATCATACAGCATAGCTCCGTTTCAGTGTGCACCTGGAGGCATGCAGCTCACATCCAATGTATGCACTCGCCTCTCTCTCTTACCCACATACATATATGCATGCACATGCTTCTAGATAGACACCTACACATACTCCCCCCACTTCTCTCGCACCATGATGGACCTAATCCATCTTTCATGAATCCCTACTTTCATTCAGCAGCTTCTTCTTCCCATTACACAATTCAGAGCTGTGTTAGCATCGCTGAGGAAAAACTCTCAAGCTTCCGCAAGCAAATGTCACCATTCGGAAAACTCTGGCTCCATCCCCTTCTCCACTGTCACTGCTTCAGTTCCCACTAGCCCTGCCTGCATGCTGCCAAAAGCTGGTATTAAACATGCCTGGATATTGGCCTAAAGAGGCCCTAGCCCTCGTTTTGATATTTTGCTGTTATCGTTCTTAAGCTGTAAGGTATTTTACCTTGAACAAGAGTTAGATTTAATAGAGTGTGCAGCATATGCATTCCTAGCAGAGCGTGGCTGGATTTTGTTGTGATAACACCTCAAATTAAAATTGACAAGTGCTCAGCTTCAGAACTGCTCAAGTCAGCTGTGCTTGCTGTTAATGGGTTAGACATCTCCCAGAACACACAATGGGAGAAGCTTCCAGGAAAAAGATACGTGTAGGAAAGATTAAAGACAGTTTCTATAGGCTGTACTGGTGTTCAGGAATGACAGTGAGGGAGAGGATAGATCAGCAGTCAGCAACTGGATTTCACACATGCATGGCAATTCCCTTCACTTTTAAAGAATCAGATGAAATAGAGGCAATAGGAGCTGAAATGTAGGCACGACACCTGGTTACACCACATGGCCTTGCTTTCTTTGCTTATGGCTTTGCTATCCTTTTACTGTTTAGCTGAATTACCCCTTGCTGGTTTCCCAACTCAGGCTCAGAAATATGTAGATCTTTTTAAGAAAAAATTCCTTAAAAGTAGTTTCATTGTTTGGCAAAAAAAGTTAGAGACCTGCAGCCATTGTGTCAGGAACGTGCTTTTTTACATTTTCAGGTAAAACATGACCAATGTTTGTCTGTGCTATTGATTGCTGCACAATTGTTGTTTGCATGTAGAGTGGGGAGTTCTCCAGGCTCCCAAAGTGCAACCCCATGCCCCAAGCACCTTCTTGCTTCCTGTGACATCCAAACACTTCTGGATCCTTCCCATGGATCTTAAGGGTACAGGAATCAATATAATTTACACTCTCCTTAGCCGTACATCAACATAGAAGGAGCTCAGCCACTTAGCATGTTATACAGGAATGAAATGAAGAACTATGGAATTAAACTAGGAGAAGAAAAATGCCCCTGCGAGGAATACCTTCATGGAAGTGAGCCTTCTTAGGCTATGAAGAGATACTTGACGTTTCCAAGGACAACGTGGCATGCATGATCTTCCAGTGAGGAGGAAATAAAAGAGCAGTTCAAGTGAAATCTTACGCGTTTTCCAATTCCAAAATTTATATTGCAATCCCAGACAAAAGCTATGGGAAAACTGAGTTTGAGAGTATACGTCATCAGTATCGGGTAATATACAGTGTAGGGCTAGCAGAATTATTCCAAAGCAAAAATTACCAGCCCATAAAATTCATATAACAACTCTTACATGTAGTGATACTCTGTGGTAACTATCATATGGTTATGATTAAGCCATTTTGGTCCCCACAACCCTAAATTAGATTAAACAGTTTTAAAGGCAGATTCTTCCCTGTAATAGTGCCTAAGGCAGAGAGAAAGCTGTTTGAATAACCCAAATGTACTTTTTCATAATTTAATAGGAAAAAAAACCCCAGAAGTTGTATTTAAATCTGGTTTTCTCAGGTTTACTGTGCTTTGTCCATTTGGCAAATGTGATCTATAATGCCTCAGAACAGGACTTCAAAGTTATTATTTTTTCAGTATCTAGCTCTGTGAGGCTCTCAAAATTGGCTGGAGGAACTTGCACACCTTATGATACACATCCACACAATTTCTGTGAGTTATTGCTGTAAGGAGGTCTTATGTATATACTTATTGAATAATGGAGATCATTCAGGACAAAGGAATGTTGCATTTTCTTAAAAAAAATTTTTTTTTAATCTCTTTCTTTTATGTATCTTAAGGATCTTATACACTCTTTAGCATAACTAGCTTAATCAGAAACGTTTCAGGAAAGGAGATGTTGTTTTCACTTTTTGCAGGCAAGAAAAGAGCTGGCTTGGCCAAGATCAGAAATTAGATTTGTGGTAGAAAAAGGAACTGAATCCAGCTCAAAAAGTCCCAGACTTAATCACTAGCTTTATGGTAACTTTAACTCCATGTATTTACGGATTTTTTGTAACTTAAAGGAAAACCAAATGCTCAGACTGAGTGCTTTGATTCTCAGAGGATGAGCTAACATTTTTCATACATCAGGAATGACACATTCCTGAAGTGAAATAAAAGCTTAACTGTTCATGTAACAATGTACGTCCAGAAACTGCATAACATAGACAAAAGAAAACAAAAATTTTTTTACATGTACAACAAAATAGTGCTTTTTTGTTCTTTTAGGGGGAGAAAGAAAAGGTCACGATTGCGTTTTTTTGGAGTGCCTGTTTTCATAATGTTTTGTAATTCTGTGTCTTTAGACACTTCTGAAAGCTCGCATGAGATTCATGCCGTAAATATCAAGCCACTTGAGTGGCACACTCACGCTGCTGAAGATACATTGGCACTTAGATGCTCCAGACACTGGCACTGTGGAAACATTAAGATTGATAGTAACTAATGATAGATTTTGAAGACAAGGGAAAAAACCCACCTACTTTCTCATAAAATCCAGTCAGGGCGTAACTTTAAATTTCAGATCAGCCCAGGAATGTTTTTAAGCCTCTTTATTGCCAATTATTTTACATAAGGGTAAGGGACATGTCCTTCTACACCTCATAAATTTGATATACTGTAGTTTGAAATCTCATTAGCCTTCCGTGTTGCCAGATGCAGCTTACAAACATTAAGGATCTTATGGACATGTTTTTATACTGTTACTCTCTACCAGTGCTATTTTTGCAAGCATGTGTTTTGTATTTGTCCTTTCCATGAACTCTCCATTTTGTTTAGTAGCTATATTAAACTATTTTACTATAAATCTAGGTTTTTAACTACTTTGGGGTTCTTGGGCTGATTGGTGCATGCTCAGAAAAGTGGTATACATAATTTTTTCCTCTGGAAGTACATTAAATACCCATAAATTACACTGAAGTGTCTTGTGGAAGAATGCCTGCTATTCTGCTGCAAAATCTTAATCCACCTCTTTATACATTGGTAACATATGGTATTCTAAAAGCCAGGTAAAGTTAAGGCTCTGGCTTAGCTTGTAAATGCAAATTAAATGACATCTTATCCTTAATCCAATGGATGTGTGTACATCGCCCAAAATGAGATCCTGTAATTCCCTGCCAGCACTGCTCCATTAATACAAACTGCCAGCCTATCTGGTAAATTCAGTGTTGCACTCTCTACGCTCTGCAGCTTCTACCTCAGATCAGGTTGGCAAAAGTGAAATCCAATCCCTGTAGGTTTAGATGAGGCCTAAAGGAAGAAAGTTATTTTTGCACATACAGAATCTAACTTACAAATTCATACACATATGCTGTGTTCACAGGTTTGTGTTTCACTGGCATGCATACAATATATTGCTTTTTAACATATATTTTTAAATAAAATGTAAATTTTAGCTCCCTACTGTTGGTCAATGAGTTTTTCTCTCTTGAGCATTTAAGAGTTGAATAAATTAGAGAGAATCTTCTGCTGTGATCTGGCTAACATGGACACTGAATTGAGTTAATATTGAACAGCACGAATGAGAAACGCCTAAATTTTTTCAAATACTAGTGTCCATGTTAGATAATGTAAAACATCCATGGTAGAAAAATTCCATATCATCTATCTGCTTCAAGGAAAAATCTGTTCAAACTTTGCCTGATGACAAACCTTAAGAAATACAGATTTGTACGTGATCATTACCACAACCTTTGAATTTAGCAATTATACGTGGAAATGTGCTGTCCTCCTCCACATATCTGAAACCTTTGATTTGAGCAGTTATGCCTCTAAAGGTGCTGACCTCCTCCTCCACATGCCTGAGTTTCTTGTGGGTGCCAGCGTGCTGAGCAGTGGCGCTGAAGAATCGCCTGTGCTCCCTCCCAGGGTTTCAGGGCTCAGAAGGACTGCCCCGCTGATGGCTGCGCTCAGGTCTTGAGACACAGGGTCTGTCCAAGTTGTGCCAAATCAAAGACTTATTGTTTAAAAAAATTGGTGAATCGAATTTGAAAAAGCAGTACCAAAAATCTTCTATCAGCTTTTACTGTAGAAGCTTTGGAACAGATGTATTTTCTCTTTTCTGCCTAGCAGAAGGAGTTTCTCCATAGATAAACCTTCTTCAGACTACTGCTGCTTCCTCTAGCATATATTTGTCTAGTTCACTGATCTTGCTCCACTGTTTCCAAAAAGATAAGACCCTATTCTGCACTGTAGTCAAGGGCTTCACTGATATGCACTGGGGAGGCAATATTAATTTCCTGAAAAAAGTAGTTGTTTTTCAGAACATTCTCTGTTCTGAAATTTTAATACAAAACCTTCTTTCTCCCAAATCCATCTTGTTTCCATGGGAAGAATCATATATCACGAAAAATGCCGAGCAAAGTCCAATCTGCATAACCCCTGGGGCTAAGACTTTACCATATGCTCTTTCCTTATGCTGCCGATCCCTCTGGTTCTCAGGGAGGAAACGCATTTCCAAAGACATCTGTGAGCCTGTAGCAAACACATTTGTGAAAATAGAGGAGGAGCTTCCACAGTAAAGTGACTCCTATGGGAAACACAGATTTCTTCCTTTTTTAGATAACAAGCTAGCTTGTAACCGAGCAGTCACTGGTCATACCACTGCCTTTCAGGTAAAAGGCTATCACTTGCCTATTACATCCATTTTGTTTCATTCATTGGCATTAGTCCCCTAAGATTTGTGTCAAAGGGGGCAGCAAGATCTCCTCTCCATGGATTAACTGGCTTGGCCTCAGACCCAGATAGAGCAGCTGTCATTCACACAAATCATTGCACAGATTAAGATTTGGATTATTTCCCCTCTTTTCAGTGTTTTACAGATGAAATGCCTCAATTAGACTTGATCCCTTGCTACACTGCCATTTATTCCCACCATTCCAGAATGTGTCACTGTTGGCAAACCGTGCTGGGTATGAAGACATCAGCCAGATCTGGGTAATGGTTTCTGAAGGTAGTGGCTGGTAGCAGAAGTGCCGCAGTTTTTGGCTTTCTGTGGTGAGATAGGCCTGTAGAAATAATTAAGACAGACTGAGCAGCCTCCAAGTGCTGAGCACCCACATCATCCTCAGCTATTAACCTTTTGCCCTGACACCTCAGAAGCAAAGGGGATAAAATCATCTGAGATTTACTGTGTAGGGAATCATGCTTTTCCCTGTTCATGTCTCCTTCCAACAAGACACTCTCTGCTCATCTTTTTCACCTTTGCAGCACAAGGCTGGCTTTGCTGTGCACAAGCACATACACTGTCTCATTAACCAGCCACCCTCCAGTTCCCTAAGGCTTCGTGCTTCTCCTTGATGCTTTTATTTTCCTGTGCTCCTTCTCTGCTATGCCATTAATACAACCTTGACACAAAGCTTGCCAAGAAAATCGCATTGTCCTACTGCAGGCCTTTTATTTTGGTTGGTCAATCTGTTCGACATAACTTAGCTATAAAAATATTTTGATGCGTATCGTCTGACAAAGCCGGGTTGAACTTTAGCCAGGCTAAACACTTATTAGCAAAACCAAAAATTGTATTTTCTTTCTTTCCACAAATTTAATTCTTTCTCGCTATTTCCAAGTCAGTGGATGTAGAGCTGGCTGGAGGGGAAGACCCAAAACAAGGTACACGAAACCTGAAATATTACAGGCAGCATGAAACCCTGTGTGTGCGTGTGTGCATCCATCTTGTTATTCTTTCAAACAAAGCAAACAGTTATTAACTATAAGTAAGCAATTTACGTTTATGCTGCTCTTTTTCATGGAAAATAATTAATTGCTTCTTTAAAAGTTGAAGTATTTATGTTTCTAGTTTCTCCAGATCATGGTTGTTACAGTCACAAGTTTCATGGGCTGAAGAGGCAGCTCTTGTAGTTTTTATTCTAAACTGAGTCCAAAGCTAAGTGTGTAGCTACTTCTACTCAGCTAGGCATGCTTGTGCTTGCAGCTGACTGGGGTCTTCTTTTTAAACTAGGCTGATTTAGCACAGGGCCGCCTTGTACTTCTGTGTATGCAGAGTGAAGGCACTGCAAACTCACTCTAGGTGGTAATTTCACTGCAGGGGATGTTATCAAAGTACCAGAACATTAGCTATGCTTACATTTGAGAAATGCATTTTATGCCATATATGTATATATAGCATTCTTGACCCTTAGTCTTGGCTCCAAGCTTTCCTATGTGTCCAACACATATACATAACAGATGTTTCTTTGTTTCACACCAGCCACTGTAGACACAGCTGATACTTTTCAGTGGACATGTTTATTGAAACTTTCAGACAAAATGTCTCAATCACCTGGTAAGCATTTTAATTTGAAATCTGCCTTTCTTCTGTGCAATATGAAGCTTGCCTTTTGCCTCACTCCTTCCCACAGGTTTTTTGGCCACTCCTGCCAAGCTTCAACTGTGCTTTACCTGGAATTTTCACTTTTCCCGGGACTGTGAAGCCCAGACATTTATACTGCTTTTTTTGCACCAACTGGTTTTATGGATTAGGGTGCAAACCAAAAGGGGGAAATGGTATCCACTTAACAGAAGTTTACCACAGATCTTAAGGGTTTAAAACTGGTGATTTCAAAGGCAAGATCAAAAGCCTTTGGCCTGCTGAAAAATGAGGCATTAACCCCAGCTTTCTGTACCTTTTTCAGCTTCTTTCCTAGCCCTATTTCCTCTACTGGTTTACTGAAGCAGAAACCACATGGCCCAAGAGAAGTGTCTGCTACTCTAAGCACTTTGTATGACAGTGAACAAGTTTGCAACTCTTTATTTATGGTGATTATATTAAGTTACATTCAGAGGACCTTATTCTGATCTCACCCCTTAAAAAAACAGGAGTAATTTTCACTAAAGTAACAGAGTACGCAGCCAAAATACAGGCATAGGCAAGATCAGTGTAAGAAAGACAGGCAGTGTCTGGTATGTTGCTATGTATGCTTCCTTGCTGCACCAACCCAGCTGGGGCTTTCATCGTAGCATGCACAAAAAGGCTTCCCAAATGTGAAATAAGAAAGATGCTTAATTCCTCTAATTTCTCCAGGGAAACCTTCTCCTCCCTTCAGGGGTGGAAACGGCCACGTGACTTTCTGAACTGGTTAGACTGGCTGCTAAGTGTGCAAAATATTGCCAGGTTTGATAGATCTCTTGCTATTTCTCTCCTCACTGAGCTCACTATAATTTTAATTCCACCCCGGGTCTCACAAAGATAAGGCATGAATAAACTCATCAGTTTATAATACTGGATACAAAAGCAGCATTCAGGCAAATTTCCCTCTCCTCAAAGTCTGAGTGCATAAAGCTTAAAAAAGTCACAAACTAAATGAGGAACAATAAAAACATACAATTGAAAAACATCTTTCATTTTTCTCTTTCAGACATCCTGTCCCTATTTCATTAGAAAACACTTCTGTATCTTACAAGAATTCACTTTAAAGATCATATTTTTTTACATCCATGTTTAAAACTCCTCTTGATAACTGTGGGTTTCAGGTATTGCCCTTTTCCTAGGTAATATGGCTTTTCCAGCAGCCAAGAACCACTTTCTACACAGGAGAAACAGTTTTTACCTCCCAACATCTGTTGAAAATTCATATGAAAAACTAGTACTAGAAAGCCTGGGTTTGATTTACACTTAGCAGTGCCTTAATGAACATGGGGTTTTTTTTTTGCCTTTGGGCTTTTCAAGTGTGCCTTTAAGCACACAAATAAGTGCATTTGGGCACCCTGCTGCAGTCCTGCACAAGACACAAAACAGAAACAGCCTCTGCTGCAAAGCGCACGGTTTAAAGCTTCATTGATGTGTTGAGACAAAAATGCAGCAGAACTTGTCCTTATTCAGAGGCTGCATCTTGAAAACTGGAATTCCCAAGAGGAAAGCCGACAGCTGGAGAAATATTGAGGGTGGTGTTACAGTTGTCTGGGAAGAAAAGCTTGTCAGTGCCCTTTAGTCAGATACATAGGCCTTTCTATGTTCATTCTATGAATTTAAGTGGGATTTTTTAAAACCAGTTCTTAAAATAGAGCAGTGTTTTGAATGTCTTTTTTCAGGCATTCTCTCATTGCTTTAAATGAGAGCATGAGTGCAGAGCTCATGTGTACCAAGCTGTTCTTTCAAAACAGCTCACAGGAAAAACACCCGGTCCCTGAAGGTTACAGCTTCAGAGGCCTCCAGTTGACTATCCAGGACTGAGACTTTTTCTTCATGCTATCTTTAATATAAATAACAGGTGGCCAATTACCCTTACTCATGTGAGTAGTCCCAAGTTCACCTTTTGAGGAATGATTGATCATCATGGCCATCTCAGTGCTAGAATCCAAGCTACTGACATTTAGGAAAAATCACTAAATTACACATCCAATGCACCATTGAAAAGGAAGCATGAGTATAGACTGATTCCCAATTCATTCATTAAGTCTTCCCGAGGATATGGAGGGTGATCTGTGAGGACAAGAGCCCATGATGATGTCATCTGTTTTTCTCATTTCATTACTTAAGAGTTCAAAAAACACATTGCCCTTGATAAGAATTTACTCTGAAGTGTAATTTTTCTGCATATAAATACTTTGCTTTCAGTGCAGGTCACATCACAAATTTATATTTTGGGTTGTTCTTGGTTTAGAATCTCCACTTTCTGGGCCTTTGTAGGCAGTGTTACGACTCAGCATAAACTTGATATTTTTCAAATATCAGCTTTAAACTGAAAGAAGGTAGATTTAGATTAGATGTAAGGAAGAAGTTCTTTATTGTGAGGGTGGTGAGACACTGGAACAGGTTGCCCAGAGAAGTTGTGGATGTCCCCTCCCTGGAAGTGTTCAAGACCAGGTTGGATGGGGCTTTGAGCAACTTGGTCTAGTGGAAGGTGTCCCTGCCCAGGGCAGAGGGGTTGGAACTAGATGATCTTTAAGGTCCTTTCCAACCCAAACCATTCTATGATTCTATGATTCTATGAAAAGTACTTTCAGTTTCTCTCATTTCTTTGTAATTAAAGGAGCAAAAAGCTGAAGCTAGGAAGGAAGCAGTTTTCATAACCAGGACGCATGACACTAATAACATAAAAGGATTAAGGAAAAAATCCTTAGCCCTGAGGCATTGTGTGAAAATGAATTAAGGGCTATTTTAGCAGCATGTAAGCCATTGAATCTGCTCTTTCTGTAGCATTTTGGGGACCTATATGAACTGAACTTGGAAGAAAAAATGTTCAGGAATCATAATGTTCAGCATTCTGTTGATTCAAAAAATGTCATATATAACAAGACAAAATATGTCTTCATAGAATCATAGATTAATTTAGATTGGAAGGGACCTCCAGAGGTGTAAGTCCAACCCTTTGCTCAAAATAAGGCCAACGTCAAAGTTAAATCAGGTTGCTCAGGGCTTTGTCCAGATGGGATGGGCTCCATCATTGTACAGCTCCAAGGATGGAAACACCATAACCTCTCTGGGAAACTTGTTACCGTGTCACTCTCATTGTGAAGAATTTCCAATAGCAATTTCCCTTGCTGAACCTTGTGTCTGTTGCCCCTTGAGCTTCTGCTGTGTACCTCCAAAAAGAGCCTAGGTCCATCTTCTCTGTACCCCTTTCAGGCAGTGGAAAACAACAAATAAATTCCACTTCTGTGGCTACACAAACTTAGACACATCTAGAGCCAAAATAATTGTGTTTATAGAAATTACTTTTTCAGAAGCAATGTTGAGCTCCATATGTATTGTGTCCTGATGGTTATACTTATAGCAAAAGGACTTGTTGGGAAGAAAGGCAGTGTTGAAAGTTTCAGCCTACTATTTGATAGTCAAGCACCTTCCTATTCTGAAAGTCAGGCACTTTGCTGGCAATCAAGGACCTTAAACAAACTGATGGTATTTCAGCCTTAGATGAAATACCAACTCACTCTTTCCAAGTAATATTGTCTCTAAAACCTCGCTTATACCCCTCAAGCAAAGAGATGTGACTAAAGGGACACACTCAAAGAAGGAACTGAAAAAAAGAATGAAGCAAGTGTCATTTTCATTATTACTTTTCTAATGATAATTTCATTCTTCTACAGATCATGAATACTGTCAATCATTATGTATCATAAAAATGGGCATACATGAGTATTTCACTGAATTTTTAAAGGGACAATTACATATATTCAATTTTTCTTGATGTCAAAAAATGCTGGTGAGCTGTCTAGAGCAGATCTTGATCACAAATGGGAGGGCATGCTAGGTTAGAGCTGAGCTGCATGCCTGGAAGGAGCCAGATTGAAATAAAATAATGATATAAAGCCACGCTTGATCCTCCTCACTCCCATCTGTCTTGGATCTGAGGCCAAAAGGTTTAGCTCTGAGGTCTTGATCTGCCTGAACAAACAACAGGCCATTTAAAACAAATACTGAACATTGAACAACTATCAGTTAATATTTACATTGCAGAGCTTGTTATCGTTATATTTAATGCTGTACAAATACACGGCACAATTATGCTAATATATATGTCACCCATCTCAGAAGGTCTACAAGATAAGACCCTAAGGTTGCTCATAAACAGAATTGTCCTGGATCTGTCCTATCTAGAAACCTGTATCTTGGTATCCCTGTCTGAGCACTTTAAAATGTGGTGTTCCTCTGGGTGGGTGGGTTTTCACTGACCTTCACACAGTGTTCATGTTCCCTTATCAGTAGGAGTGCCACTGGTGCCAGCAGGATATGCTGTCCTTGCTCCATTCGTACCGCTAGAAAGTAATACAGGCACGAGACAGTCCAGAGTTGTCTGGCCTCTATGAAAATACACCTTCTACACCCACTGAACTTTATTTGCATTCTTGTGAACACAAAACATTGCCTCTACACCAGAAAATACAGTGCTCTAGTCAAAACAGATGTGGTCCTTCCACAACTTTCACAGCATCTGTTTAGGAAACAGCCTCTGATTGTTTGACTATGACTCTGAAAGGAAACGTGGGTCACTTTGTAAGAAACGGAGCTGGAAATGGCCCACATTACATGCAGGTTATTTCTTTCTGCACATACCTAGTAAAAGAAGGGCAGAATCCTGTAAGTCACATCAAGGAGCAGTTTATTGACAAGGCAACTAGAAAGCCTGTAAATTCCTGGCAGATGAGACATTGCAAATATCCTGCATATTTATTTTAAGATAAACCATAAAAAAAAGAGATCAGTATCACCAAAATATATGTTGCAAAGGAGACCAAGGCATCAGATAAATTGCAGTGTTTGGCCTGTATCGGAGAGACTTGCCTCAAGGCTCAGTAATTGCTACAGTCTGCTGTGTAAGAAGGATGGCAATGAAACAGGTAGGTTAAACGGGAGAAACAAGCTCCATTCCCTACAAAGAAATTACACTCTTGCATAAAACCAGGGCACTCTTTCTGGAAGATTTGTGTATATTCATGTAGAAAGAAAGAACCAAACATAATTACTTGCAATGCTACCATGCATATAATTACAGTGTGATAATATGTGAAATGAGCCAAAACATTTGCTGGGCTGTTTTCTTTAGAAGAACCCAGAAAACACCATAATAATAACCCTACCAATCTAGAAAAGGACAACTTCTGCTGTGACACATGGACATAGCTTTGAAGAAATTTTTTCTGTCCTGCCAAATGCGAAGAGACTTAGATTTTTTTTAATTCTCTGTTCTAGGTTAACACACAGCCTGAGAAGTAAAAGTCAAGCTTGTATTATTTCTGAAATACATTATTAATCTTTGCCTTCTTGCCTTAGTGCTTTCTTTTGTCTTCTAGTTCAGTAGTTTTTAAGATCCTTCCAATATATGAACCCCAGAAACATTCCCAGTGGGAAGATGGACCAGTTTCCCATACATCGATTGTTGTAAAGCATTGGCAGATTTGCTTTCCTTTCTCACTTTTCACTGAGCCCTTAAAAGCAGACTCCAGTCCCCCATGGTTTTGCAGTCCACAGCCTGAAAACTGCTGCTCTAGACACTTTCACGTTTGATAATGTGTTTCTCTGTCATTGTGTTTTTAAGCACCTGCTGCTTAGAAGTAGGTCAGCATGTGGCAGCAGCTCATGATCTGGAGAAAAGGGGACACTCTGGGTCATGCCTCACCATGGCTGTGGGAGTCCTGATCCATGAATTGAGTGTCTATTCAATTGCTACTTCAGTTTCTCAGATCACACAGGCATACAGACATACACACACACAAGCACAGAGTGCACTATCTTTTTTAATCACGAGCAAATATTTGCTTCCTATTTACAGATTTACAAGCTGGGTAAAAGTCATCAGTGTTGAGTGGATTTTTCCAGAGCAAGGAAGAAAGAAAATTTGTGCGGGGACAGCAGGATTCAAGCCCTCTTCTTTAATGAGGACTCCCAGCCTCATCTGCAGTGACCTTCATGGCAGGCCTCCCACAGACTTCAGTCGGGTCAGGGTTTTGCTTTGAAAACTGCATGCTGGAACATGTCGCTTTGCTCAAACAGTGTTTACAACTAGAGGGAAATGGAACTTGCCCATTTAATGTAGAGGGCTTTAAAATCCCCAAGCGGTTCATTTTCCAGTGTTAACTTCCCCAGCATAATACACCACATTGTAACCTCAGACCCAGGGGTTCAGCCATCTGTGACCAAGACCCAGATTTGCAAAGAGTAACAGGGCTCCAAAATTACATCGTTATGCATATTACAACATTACAAAGCTCTTGGTTTAGATGTACATTTTTTTCCCTGGATGATGGGGAAATGTAGTTCGAGGTTGCCCAATGTTAAGACAAACACGACAGAACAGCAAGCCCATCTCTACTGTTTTTCAACATGTGGTTACTTTCTGTGCCCACAAGGGACTTGCTATCCATAACCTTCCGAGACCAGCACTAGCCACGTGGTTATGTCAAACGCTTAGGGAATAAGTGTTTGATTACTGTAAGTGTCTTGCTTAATCTACTAAGTCATGCAGTTCCACCTGGTGGTAAAAATATAAAGATTTCATCTTTGTAGGTTTGTTAGAAAGGTGCTGGATGGTACAAGTTATCCCCACTTTGCTCATCAGAAAAGCAACCAACAGGTATAGAGAGACAAACTTGTAATTTTTTAATTACAAATTATAAGTTTGTTATAACCTAGTTAGTTTTCAGCAATGGTTTAAAAAGTGTGTAAACACCCATTCGAACTCTAGAAAAATTAACTGTTATTGACATCTTTAAAACATGAGCCTGTCATCCTCCACCAGCATATAAAGACATACAAGTTTGTATCTATCAGCAACCTAACTCTATTTTAATGAAGAGATTCTTAACCAAAAGTGATAATTTCCTCATTTTTTGAAAAACCCTGGTACTGGGATTTTTTTTTCATTCTTCTCCACTAGACTCTTTAATGACATGAATGCCATTATCCCATTTCCTATTGAGTTTGCCTGAGACTTAATACCAGAAATTACTTGCTCCTGCAGAGCAAGTAACTATGACAAGCAACACAGTAGTATTGTTAGTATGGTCTGTTCCAGATGCTCAAGTTAATCAAATAAGAAGAAAAGGTGGCTTTTAGAGCAAAATTTACTTGCTGTTTTGTCAAAACCTGTGCATTCCATTAGCAGTAAGCAGAACATCAACATGTAGCAATCACAGCACTATCATTTTTGTCCTTTTAGTTCTAAAGTTACAAACTTAAAGGCAAGAAAAGATCACTTGAACAGAACAAAGACTTTTTTTTTTTAGTAAGACATTACTGTTACTAACCATAATTGCAGAGATGAAAAATGTCCTTCTTATGTTTTTAGTTATCCTCTATTAAAAATGTTGAGCTTTACTTCTAGGCTGAGCTGTCTAGCTTCAAATCCGAGCTTTAGGCTGGATTTTGCAGTACCATTGCCTACTAAAGACTCTGCCAAAGACAGGTCTGTTCCTGAAACCTGGGAGCTCCACTCAGCCACACAGTTACCACATCACTGTGTTCCCATCTCACCACAATGAGATCTTCTACTTTGTTGGGACAGAACAAACTTAAAAAATGACTAGTTCCTTAGTCACTTTGACACACTTCCTAAATACAGGTTTTGTACACATTGTGCTGCCTTTGCTTCCCTGCACTCGAAGTGAGTTCTGTTTCCTTGGGAAATCCCAGGGCATGCATACACTCTTTCCTACAGCGCCGTTGTAGGGACTCCCAGGGCACTCTGACTACAGAGTTTCTTCCTTCGCAGCCATACAAGACTGAACTTGAAGAGAGACACATGCTCTATTGCAGTTCATATGCATGGTCACTCCTTATTTTTTAATAGCAGTGATGCAGAAACCCAGACAAAGAAAATAATGGAACATTACACTTCCACTTCAGGGTCCTTACCACTCAAATTTTCACTGTGTTTTCACTGTGGACCTCTGAAGCACCCAGATGTTTTTCCTGTAGCTTCAAGTTTCTCCTCTGAATCACTATGAAGCTAAAATTGGTGTATCCTCTGCAATAAATTTCATTTCTCCTTAGTTGATCTCACTGTGTAATCCACCCTCTTCAGACTGCAAAAGCAATTCTCTTCATCTTCACACCTTTCCAAATTTTTGTTGCTTGTAAATCCATTCTCTGACTTTGCAGGCACATTGTTTTTAAAAGGCTTTGCCACAAGTTGTCTTTTTTTTGTTCAGATCCTCATTGAAATGCCATTTTTTTCAAATTTTAACTCCCTTAGAGATATTGCAGAAAATTAGTTTCTCTGGGTTTCTACTTCCCATTATTTCAAGGTGTTCCCAACCTGACTGGCAGCCACCTAAGTTCCACATTGCTCCCAAGACTTAATTCTAGTACTCCGCAAGCAGCAAGTATTTATAATTCTGGACTTTCATAGCATCAGAGAGAACCCATAGGGCTTACAAAACCAGACTCCTGAAACTGCCACTTCTCTGCATAAATCAAATCACTTCTTAATCTTCTCTTTGATAAGCAGAATAGATTGTGATCCTCGGCATCAACATGGTAAATCACAGTGCTTTTCTCCCAAGCCTTAAGCCATTATCAAGTTTTTTCACTGATTGTCAATACGGTAACATTTCATTAGTGATCATACCAGTGATCATATCATAAAATAACTTCACTAATCTCATTTCAGAGAGTTCCTGGATATAATGAAGAGTGTCAGGATAGGGACAGAACCTGACAACAAACTGCTGCTTCCAAAAGGATGCAGTAAGCACAGTACTCAGATACATTCCCAGTTGCATCCTCTCATCAAATTTCTCATCTGAAGCTGTTGTAGTGACACAACGTTAAAGAGCTTGTGTGGTGCTTTGGGCATTTTCCTGGACGGCGGGCATTTGAATTTCCTGGAAAAGAAGCAAAGTTGGGAATCTATCTAATAACATCCTCTAACCATTGAGCTGATCTCTGACAATATCTGCTCTGTTTGAAGCTATATTTTAAAAGGATGAACCAATGTTCTGTTCAGTTTGCTACAGCTGAAGTATCTTACTCAGCAAAGATAAAAAATGTGATTTCATAAAGATAGTCTAGTCAAAAGATCATGTAATCTGGGACTATTTCTTGTAGAGGTCACCAGGCATTTCTGAATGACACGGCCATCTTTTTAGAAGCACTCCCTCCTTCTCAGTTGAATGAAAACCAAATACCCTGTGTACCTCAAAGGACAAATCAAGCTATGACGACCCTGTTCTGACAAATCATGAAAATTACTCAACAGTGAAAACCGTCTTCACTCTTTCTCCACCTCTCATGCATTTCACTCACACATGCAGCAGTCTGGTTTCCTCCAGCTGTGATTCCTCCTCTGCTTCCACTCTTAGAAATCCTCAAAAAGGGTCCTCATGATTAAATATTAGGGAGGGCAGGGGCAGGGTATCATTCCAATGAGAAGATTGTGGAGATTAAAATGTAATGTAATAAAACAAGTCTTTTAGAAATATGCACTTACAGGCATGTGACTATAAGCAGACCATTTCATAGCTTTTATTACAATGGACTGCTGCCAGTAAATGAAAATTGCACGGAACATGCAACTTTCACAATGAGATTTTTCCCTTATTGCATCTAACTACCAGAGACAGCAGTCACCTCTACTGGTGCTCTGCCTTTGGCCCCCTTCTGAGATTTAGGCCATTAAATTGCTTCCACATGACAGGACTTGGAATGCTGAAAATCAATCTAACTTATGATTCTGAAGTTTAGTTTCCCTTCAAGAGTCATATTTCAAAAGTTCACAGCTGAACCCCTTCCTCTTCTAGCTTCGAGCCAGGATCATTTAAAGGTAATTTAAACACTATGAGAAGATTGTAACATAAGCTCTTTCTCTGCACTCATTTATTTCTCAACATGAGAGAGTTACGGGAAGAAAAACCTTTTAGAAGTTGTCAAGCACTAATATTAAGGCATTAATTGCAGAGAGTATCAGAAATAACGAAGATTGTCTGATTGCTGTTTATTTGCACAAGTCATTTACCATACAACTCAACAGCTCGTTTTCAAGCTTTCCTCTCGCTGACATAGATTACGAGACACACTGATCTAGTTTCTGGCAAACTAGTGCTATACTGAATGACAGATTTGGATACCATTGGGCAATCTTCACAAATACTTCAAGGTAAAGAAAACTACCCTTTTTATTTTTATTTATTCCAGCCCCTCTTGCACTGAAAGCTTTTTGCCCAGGAAAAAGATTATATACCAGCATTTAAGTGCTCTTGATACATTTGTTCCCAGTGGCCATGAAAGAGCTGTGTTAGTTTCTTAGCCCATTAATTCTATGTGATCGTTTCACTAAACTGAGCCTTACTGTCCATTTTAAAGGTCTTTTCAGTAAGATTAAAAGCAACATAATAAGTGATGTATAAATATTTGGTTATTCTGTTGTTTACTAAACAGAATACAAAGCATTTGCTTTTTTTCCGGGGTCCTTCTTTGCACTATCCAGCCTTAATTTATGGCCTGAGGGTTAATATTATACAAACAATCATTTATTTCAGAAGAAATGTGATCACTACTAAGCTATTCCATTGGTTAAAGAACCTCTGCTTTCTTTATCCCAGCTGGGCTGAAGTAATTGCCTTAGGCTGCAGGCAGGAGAATGGAAAGCAGATGAAGCATGTTGAAGATTAACCACACAAAGAAACTGCCTAAACAAAGAAAGGGCTACGATAGGAGGAGGAGAGAGAGTCTCTCAGCCTAGACAGGCATACTGGAAAAGAAGCTGCACGTAGCTGCTCACTACTTTGTATCTTCACAAAAAATGAAGAAGAAAGTCATCAGCAATTCCTGTGGACTGATCTGTGCATATGCAAGCAAAATGGGCTTGCAGGCACTTTCTGATAAGAAAGGAAATGCAACAGTCCACAAATGACACCAGTAGTTAACCCTGACGCTGATATGAGGAAGATTGTTTAAAGGTGAAGCTCTTCTTCATTTTGGTCTGTTTACACTTACATTGGAGACCAGAGGAGTCTATTTAATCATGTTAGAGACTCAAATTAAATCTGCAGAAATCTCTTCAGCCACATTACCCTGGTGTGTCCCACTACCCTATATATCCCAAATGCACTAATAACTTTTGTCTCTTGTACTTTATATGGGATTCGTCTTACCCAACTAAAGAAATTAAAGTTTCAAAAAGTTTAAACATTGGCACTACTCACCCTGGCTTCCTTTGTAGTCAAATGAGAAAAATAAGGAGTGATTTACATGACTTGTCTTAGCCATCTGTCTTAGAAAGAAATGAACTACCCTCTGGAGATGCTCATTTCTTCCTACTGACTGTAAAAGAAGACTATAGTAAGTAGTACAAGCTTCAAAGCCTAACCCTGAAGCACCTAACTGAGGAGAGAATACATCCTGGTACACAGGCAGGGAGTTCACTTTCTGCTAGAGAAAAGTCTCTCCTAGACATTTCCAGGAGACTGGCAGTGTCATTGGACAGTGTGTTTCCGGCTGGCAATCTCAATAATCACAGGAGGTTCTTTTATTACTATTTTTCCCATGAAAAATCCCTAATGCATTGTCTGATGCTCACTGCCAGTTAAGCATCATTTTGCCTGACACCAAGTCAAACTGAAACCATGGTCAGTATTGGCGACACCTCAGTACAGCGTCTAGCATGGAGTGTCCACCGGCAGACCTAAGGAGACATCTCTGGAAATCCTCTTGGTGCAGACAAACCTTTGGAAGGTCTCCAGTGTATTTCCTTGTTCTCTAACAAAAGACACTGGATGCCAGAGTCATGCAGTCATGTTCTTTAAACTTGATAATTCTTATGGGTCCAATCCTTCCCCTTCAATCACTAGCCACAGGATAGATCTTTATTTTGAAAATCTTTACTTACTCCACATTAAAGAACTTGTGTTCAATTATTTTTAAAGAAAAATTATTCGTGGTTTTACATAGCTTCTAGCTGAAAAGTGTGACAGCTTATAGAGTAAAACAACATTATTGGAAATATAAGGCTGGTTTATTTGGATTACTTCCTGTGCTATTTTTGTGCTTAAATAAATATGAGTTAGGCTGGAATACGAGTAGGAGTGATATACTAACACTTCATTAGCAACCATACGCTGTTCCCTCTTTATTTCCCAAATGAATTCAATCTTAATTCTATTCCTCAGCTACAACAATAGGAATTTCCACAGACAACTGAGGCAGACTTTTTGAAGCTAGGCTAAAAGAAGCAAAGAGTTTAAGTATCTAGAGTTTTGTTACTTTTAACTGATAATTAAAATAGGAAAGCTCGATCACACCTATGTTAAGAAGGAAAAATATGAACACAGCGGTAGTCCTACTGAAGACCTGTGAAAGCCATATGAGTCTGTCCATGGACTTTAATTGTCTTTGGATCAGGCCATCATTAAGCATTTGCCCGAACGTGCTGTTACAGACCCTTGATTTCTGACTTTATCTCTGTTTCATTGACTTCTGTGGTATAACTGGGCTGGACTCATCTTTCTTGAGGCTTTAGCTTTTGGACAAATGGACATAGGATTTAGGCTATATGTCTAACTGGGCTGTCATCTGGATACCATGTTAGAAGGACGAATTTTTAGAAGTTTTGCCACAGAAGAGGCACATATCAAAGTCATATAATCTGGGGATTTTCAGTGATCCTTATGACACAGTATTCTGCTGAGACAGTGAGTAATCTGAGATGAGCTCTGGTCTATCCAGAGTGAATGACAAATCTGTTCATAACAATGGGATCAGAAGCATGTACCTGGATTCCCCTGGGGACAGGCTGGTTGGATAACGTTACACCACTAAATAGCTGATGTGTCAGTGAAATGTTTTCTGCACTCATGCCTTGTATTGGTATAAGTTTTCCTTCAGCTTGTTTAAAAACATGATTTGAAAGCATCTGTGATCAATGCTTCAAAGCAAGGTTTACCATCTTCATATAAAAGTTACATTACCTGAATAATCTCTTTTTATACACTGGATAATTCTGTCAAAGGATCTAACAGCTTTCTCCTCTTTTCTTGCTGAAGACACATTCCTGACTTGTATTCAGGAAAGGACTAAGGCAAATCTTCTGAGCAATCAGCTGACTTTTTATTAGACTAATGCAGTAGACTGCTTCACGAGCTTTTCAGAGTGCAAAGACCTCATACGTTTGAGCAAATGGATGAAATCGTAAGTCTTCCCATCTAGTAGCAATACAAATTTTTTATGATTTATAAACATTTGTTTTGACTGTTCAGCAACAGCAAAGCTGTATTCAGCACATAACCACTATTAGTAGTAACAGGAAAGTCTGTGGTTTATCTGTCAGGGGTGGTTTGGTCACTTTGGAGTACAAGTACTCATTTGCTTGTTTAATAAGTGTCATAAGTGTTAATATTAAATGTTAATATTAAACACTCAAAATAAAATTTCACTTTCATTTCCAAAGACATCTTCTACCCATTGGCATGTCTTTCCAGTCTCACAGTGATCTTCATTTGCTCGTTTTCTTTCAGATCACACTAAACTGTAAACTTATCCCTTGGCAGGGCCAAAAAATCTTATGCATCTGTGGAATATCACATAAATGCTAAAGTGAATTGGATTTATAATACTCAAAATATAAGATCTGGGTGCCTGAAATTCTTCTTTTGTTAAGTTGCTCATGCCAAAATATGCAGTTCTCCAGGGGTTTGTCTATATCTCACTGGCACCTACCAGTTGTAGAAGAACTGTTCTATGGCCTACTTTTTTCTAGTTCTCCACAGTCATGAGGCTTCTCTTTCTTGCCACAGTGATGTTTTAAAAAGTAAAATTTGTTTCTGTTATGCATTTTCTTTCTGTATACCTTTATTACTCTTTGAGATCAACCACCGAAGATGACATGTTTTTGATTTCGCTTTGAGGACACACGATATCTGTTGCATCACTATTTTGCCAGGGGCACTCAAAGTGCCCTAGCAGATGAGTGCATGCGTGCTTCTTACTCTTGGATGTGAAGAGAGCTGTTTGAACAGCTACAGCCAGCCCCATTGTGTTCATACCAAACTCTGTGAAGTTCCTTTCAGCTACATGTCACTTCCAGTTTACGTTGTCTGAAATTTTAACAATCATAGAAGGTACTAAGCTCTTTTCAAAATTCTTGCTCAATCAGAAGCTGATACCCAAACCTGGCTGCACATAATTTTTTGAGTATGATGACTTTTTCAATAAGTGTGAAATAATTTTCGTGGGCACATTCAGACGTTTTTTGGACATTCGGATATTTTATTCTACGCTGTATATTTGGCACTACTATTTACCTATGTGGAAAAAAGATAATGAACTAGACAAATCTGCCGTGTGAAGAAGACACAAATGAGAGATGCTCAGTGCTTTGCTTACAGAAAATACTGTTCAGTTTCATACCATTGTCAACTTTAATTTCAGCTCAATTGCTCTTTCTGAAGGCTAGGAGTACTTGTTTTAACAGAGACGCTGGCCTAACTGTTCTGCAATAACTCCCCCATGTGGGCATTCCATTTTACTCTATTTTTATTATTTCATTTTCAAAACAGGAAAGTTGTCTCAAATATTAGTCCTTCTTTCAAGTATAGTGGCTGCACATAAAAATTTTCTGGCGCACTTACAACGTATGGAAATCTTTATCCTGGTTACTCTCCCTGTGTCAATAAAATCCAGAGCACGTCATCTATGCTAATCTAAGACTCAACATGGACAGACTGTTTTGATTTCCTATAGATTAGGAAGGATGGTTCCAGTTGGATGAGAATGAGCTGAATTGCCCTTACTGGTAAAAGAAGGCTAAAGAGTGATCTTTTCTTCTGGTTTAGTTGGTTGAGTCTAACTCCTCTGGAAGCTCATGTTGACCAGCCCAGCTTCACCTCAGTTTGTTTACTGAACTTAGGCAAAACCTGTTTGCTGTCAACGGCTCTGAGGATGTCTAATCAGCCTAGTCTTTGAAGTATCGGTTAAAGCTGACAGCTATCCCTTGCTAATGCTGTCAGCATTGCTCATGCCCATGGAGATGAACTGGCAGTGCAAATGATTTGGAAGCACTGGAGGAACATGACTTGGAAGCTTTGGAGGACTGTAAACCCTCCAAAACTCTGTCTGGCCAGTACAGCTATGAAACTTCATATCAAAAGCTTAATGTAATTAATTAATCGTTTCTAAACAGCTCAGTCACAATAATTCTGATTGCTTCCCTGCTTCTTATCTAGAGATAAAAATGGTCATCTAATTATCTGATGGGCTTTGTGAGAATAAACAAACACTGATTTTTGTCTTCACTTCAGCAAAGACTAAAATCTAAGTCTGTTAACTAACAAATCACCAAAGCATGAAAGACTATGCCATGTTTCTGCTGCCAGTAGGTTGTATCACACAAACATCCCACACAGGCTTTTACGTGGGCTCTAAATGTAAGTTGGCACAAAGAGGGAAAGAGATCCTCCAGTTCGCTTCTCTCTTTGAGCTGGTTGATTGAACAGTGGGCTAGAGGCAGACAGGAGGGAGGTCATTTTCAGGCTGAGTAAACACAGCAATTTCTCACCCAGAAATCTCCTCAGTGGCAGCTGTTTGACCTATAGGGAACTTGTCCTTTGTCTAGTCAAGAAGAAAACTGTGAAACAGCTCTGCTTGGACGTTTTCTTTTTCCTTGAACTTATTTCATTTGGGAGCTAAGGTATGAAAAAACCACAATAAAGACAGTTTCCATCCTCTTTTCAGAAAGACCAGTCCCAGAAAGTCCTGGCATCTCTGTAGGTCAAGGTTTTTTTCATGTGATTCTGGACCATATTTAAATGTCAATCACTCATGTCTTTTGTTCAGGGGAAAACAAACGAACAACCTCCCCCTTCCCCTTTCCTTCTCTAATCTAACTGCTTTTTGGTTTCTCTCATTGTCCAAACTCATTCCACAGATTTCCCCTTGGATGTGTCTATATCAGCTACTAGATATGCACAGTTTTTGCACTGACATTTGTCTATATGTATGTGTATATATATTGCTATCTATCAATATATAATTTGCCTAACAAAATCTTGTATATATAACTTTCCTAAATGTACAGCTTCTCTTAAATAAAATTGACCCTTCATAGGTACTTGTTTCAGTGAACTGAATCTTTTTTCAGAGATGTTGAAAATGGAATCTTTTTAATTCTTAAGGTTTTATTAATTTGGTAAATCCAGGGTAAGCATTTTTCATACTTTTGGGAGTAACTACTCTAGTGCATTTACACTTATACCAACACTTGAAGTTTCTAGTACGATCATGAAAATGTTGCAGCTCCCCTTCCAGGGACTAAGTGAGTGTCTGAAGTATCAAACTGAATGCTAGGACCAGCCTCCCTGGTTTGGGTGTTCAGTGATGTAAAGAAACCTGGCTAGTGTAGTATAGTCTCGGGATAATAAGGTGAACAAATTCTTGGTTTCCTACTTAGCAGATGCATACAACAGCTATCCTTTTGTCTGAGCTGGATGTGTATTGTCACTGGCTGAAAGGCAAGTGTTGAAGTTTAGGGCTGATACTTAATGTAAACTTCAGCAGTATTACTGTGTTTCAAGTGCTACCCAAATTACTAAGCAAACCTGAATCATCACTTGTTAATTGCTGTAATTAAATAAATAATACCCATTGCATCTTTGTATCATTTGTCCTTCAAGAATATTAAAAGATTTTCTAAAAATTTAGGGAATACTGTAATATGCAAGTGAAATAACAGCCTAAGAAAGCAGAATTTGTGAATATGTCAAAGCTGATGGGGGATATATATTCACACCAGCTGCTTTAGCAGACAAAAAGGTCCAGAGAAGAAGCTCCCTAAGTGTCCTCTGCAGTCAGTGGAGAGATGCATACCTCCATGGCCCGATTCAAAGCACTTAATTTAGACACCGGTACATAGACAGCTGTAAATCCCCCACAGCCTTCACTTTGCATTGTATTAACGGGTCTATTGTTGCACAAGCAAGAAGATATTCTTAAATGAGTTCTCCCATTTCTCACATTTAACTCATTTTGTTCATTTTTCAACTGCAGTCTGAATTTGCTCCTCTTAACATTAGAGATCATTTGGCCTAGTAAGGCTTTTAATTGCTTTGTATACTTCAACATGATCTCAGTAGAAGCACTTATTGTGTGGCCTTATCTTTACTTTTATTGTACCCAGAGTGCTGAATTTTATACTGAGAATTATACTATTTGGCATTTTTCTTTTTATATAGAAAATATAATAAAAGTTTTGCTTGTGCTACTACTAATCCTAAGAAAATCTCTCATGTAGGAACAGACTCAGACAGGAGAGTCTGTAGGAGCTCTTCTCACTGCTTTACAAATTCTCTCTCTCTTTAAATTCCCCAGTTTCTCTGGTGCTCTCAAACACTAAATTGCTTTTGTCCCTTTCATATTGAGGAACAGAAAAAGATCAGTATCTGCAGATAGAGAAATCAAAGGTGGAGGTTCACGTGCTAAGTAAGAAAGCAAAGATAACCTCTGAGTCTATACTTCTGAGTATAGTCAGCATCACACAAGCAGGCAATATAACTAGCATCATTGGCCAGCTGCCTTTTAGTTCCCTTTTTAGATAACGAAATACGACGCACATCTGTATTTATTGGTGTAGCCTTCAGCACAAGTGCAGACTGACTCCCAGATACACTCTCTCGGATCCATAGAAAGATGCCTTAATTGCTCCATTATCTCACAGCTTTGTGCTAAAAATACATACGCAAATGTTTTAGTTATGCCATTCAGAAGCGTACCAGTATGCTTTGCATATTACAGAAAGATTAAACATTTGGGCAGAGTGACAAGATTAAATGTCTGAGGAGAGTGACAGATTTCTGGGAACAGCAAACCAGAAAATAAGAGAGCATTTAGTGCCGCTTCCTCTGCTGTCAGCAGGAGGTCTCTGCACACTGCAGAACAAGACACTGACTTTCTGTTTCCAAATTATGGGCATGTTAATTCCTTCCCTTTCAGCTTGACTGCCAAAGCCAGGTAATACCAGAGACTAGTGTCATTTTAGTGTCAATTTTCTCAGTAAGTTTAGTTATCCATGCAATGTCATCCATGAGCAACCCAGTAGGAGTCAGGTTTTAAATTGAGAGGGTACTATCCCAAACATTTGTTCTGATCTCTTTAGTAACACAGACTGCCAAATTTTACCCAATAATCTGTGAACCAATACTCTGAACTTATTCCCAAAACTTATTTTTTGTATTACCTAGTCTGATGTTTGACAAGACAGATGCTGTGAATGGTAATATTAATGCCAACCACATTTTCCTTACAGGTACCTGCTTTCACAGCTGAAACGAACAGCCAGAAATTGTTCAATGTATACCTAGACAAGTGTCACTTATTTGGTAAAGAATAGGGTATTGATCCAATGGCAGGACAGTTACAGAGATAAATTTAAAAGTGTCAGCAGGAAAAATAAATTGGCTAATTAGCAAACACATGAAATGGGACAGAAAGTAGGTGAACACAACCTGGTCATCACCCTAATTTTGACACCAACCTATCACAAACATTCTCGACTAAAAAACCTCACATTAATGCCAATGTGGTGCTTTATCCTGACCGCAAAACGTAAGTGTATATGACCTTAAAGACAATTTCACTGATAAAAAAGCATCAGTATTTTTTGTATTCACCAGTACAAGTCTGTTCTGACCTTCTGTCTCACTCAACATATGGATGTTTGACTTGACAATTAAGCCTTTCAATTAAAAAAAAATACTGTTTTAACACTGATTAGTCTAACTGAGGCTGAGCAATACATTACAGCCTTACTCAGGTACATCTTTGGGCATCATGCCAGATGGCTTTTCATTGTTCTTCTCTGTTTCTAGGTACATTCATATCCTCATGAACCTATATTTTACTGAACCATGAAAATTAACCTTGAAATAGATAAGTGCTAAGCCTACAATAAACACAGTTCCTTGGCATTATTTTGCTGGGAGTTGTCTGCTCTGTGGTGGATTTATATCAGTGGATTTCAGTGGGTTTATGTTAGTGCAAAGGAACAACTCACACCTCCTGCTGTTTCAGAATACACTATTTTCCTTTACTGTTCTGAATTCATTGGTTGAGATGAACTACACTGAAGAATAACATAGCTAAAACTAGCAAGAACAATCTATTATAGCTGATCTCAATCCCAAATCATGAACTTCTTGAAAAAATCTCCTTGCTGTCATTGTAGGAAAAGGTCACTTAAAATATGTTGAAGGGCTGGTATGCCATAAAAGGGACAACAGTCATTCCAGCTGGTGGGAAACTTACTATGCTACTATGCTCCATACGTGGAAGAGAAAAATTTAGTTATTTCCAAAACAGATCTGGGAGGTACAGGTATTAATTTATATGATTTCATGTGTGTTTGTCTGCAAAGTACCAACTGAAATGCTAAACACCTGTTACTTGTACTTCCTCACTTCCAAACAGGTATTGTATCTGTAGGCAGAGACAAACCAGTCTGGAAAAAACTGGAGAACAAAATAGTTTATTTAACCAGGTTGTGCTAAATAACAACTCCATCAGCTACTAAGCATTTTTCGTTGCCCCAGTAAATTTCACTATATGTCTGACACTTCTGCAGTTTTTCATAAAGATCTGTTCTAAATACAGAATTCCTTGTTGTGTTGCCCTAGGGGAGGATCAGCAAGTGATCACCAGGTAATCCTGTACTATGTGTCAGATTAGTCACCGTATTGCAAACGTGTCTGACAACTGCTTTGGAAGGCCTGAACATGGTCAAGCATCTGATGGCATTTTTTTTAACACTTGGGGTTTGATTTTCTAGGCCTGAAAGTCCAACCCTGGTGGCTCTCTTGACAGGGGATCCAAGCATATAAAGGATACTCCAATTTATATGTCTTCTTAAGTGCAGTGACATCAACCAAAACCAGCCACAGAAGCTGATACTTCTTCTGTGGTAGTGGATTATTCTCCTAGTGTTGACAAGTCACAGATGTCTTATTTTTTTGGAAAGTCTCCCAGAAAATACTCCTAGTGCTGTCCAACACCACTGTTATCACATTCTTTCTTACTTCTTTATTTTTCATATTTCTCCCACTCACTTCATATAAATCAGAACTGTATTGATTATCATTACTTGGTTATTTCCAATGAATAATTAATCACACACATACAGTATACATCAATTTCAAATGAAAACTCAGGGCCACTTTGCTTCATAGACAGCAGGCTGTCTGTTGCTTGTCAATGAACGCCAGTGTCTAATAAAGCTTGCAGAGTTTATAATGATTTCAAGTTGGTGAATCATATTCTAGGTTAGAAATAATGGCAGAAATTATTCATGAAAATGATGCCAAAATCAAGCATAACAAAAATATCTGTGCTCCTACTTTCAGACAGTTTTATAGCTCAGTGACTATACTGTTGCCTCAATTACTTAAAAAAGACCTGATTATATTTTCTGAATATATGAAGAGTTTATTTCTGTCCTTTCCAAATCCACTTCTCTGGTGGCTCTTAGTTTAACCCCAAAGAAATAAATCAATTGCCTCAGCATCCCTATAGTCATCTGGAAGAATTCTAACAACTGTCACTAAAATGACGATATCCAGCAGTCATCACTTTAAAACACTGTTGTGCTAGGACAAAAACAGAGTTTCTCACTTAATTTTAGGCTTCAACAGTTGGGTGACAGTCTAAACTTCTTCTGTGGTCAATGGAGAGTGACAAGAGCCTTCAGAGGACAATTACTTGTCTATCCTAGCCCTCTATTTTTGGATAAGATGAACTGTGTTTCCAGGATGACTGCCGCGTTCCATCACTACAGAGGAAAAGTCTGACACCTAACTTTTAGACCCTTAATGCTCATAAGACAAATGCCACCCATAATGTAGAGTTTATTTACAGGAGTTCACATTAGTTTATTAAATAGTCTGAAACCAATTAAAAAAACAAATTTAATTGCTTGCAATTACTTTTAGTTCATAATAACAGTGTCACCTTTTTGAAATACCTGTGGAAAAGAAAATAATTTTTTTCACACATTCTTTTATTTTTCCTGTAACTACTACATTGGTTTAATGAGACAAATCTTAAGCTATCTGTAACATGACCTTACATTTTTTACTGTCATGGTTGTGTTGTGAGGACATTTTGTTTTACGCTAAGAAGTGTAGCAGAGACCATACATTATACAAACCTTTTTTGCCCCTCCTCTCTGAACATGCCATTAGGGTGCTTGAAACATTTATTTTAATTGCTGGAACTCTCTTGGATTCCCAGAATCTTTGCTCTCAGCTTTCTCTTTTCCTGAAATAGAAGTCTGGATTTTGTTAAAGCATATAAATAGCTGTGAAGAATATGGTATTTTAATAAATTTCAGAGTGTGGGATTCTATGTACTTTCAGAAATGGAGAGCAAGGAATGAAATAACTCACATATATCACAGCTCCTAACAGATACAATATGCATGTCCAACATCTGATGGGTTACAGATAAGTACATCAAATTTTGTCCCCCTCTAGCTAAGTGCAATAACATTATGCTACAAAGTCTTCCTTGCTTTTTGGTTCCAGGATTTGTGCTCTTGGCAGCACAATGTTCCAACATCGACCATGGGCTTGGTTGGTGTGCAATCTGCTAATTATAGCATTCATTTTCTTAGGAGTTGAAAAAGATTAATGTAAATCCCTGTGACTGAGGAGAGTTTGCAGTCCAGCTTTCCTGCTGCTGAATGAGTGTTCCTGCCACTACGTGAGTAAATGAGAGGTAAGAGTTGCAAGCTCCATTTAAAGTCCCATTTAAAGCCCCTCAAGGTGCCCTTCCAAGTACCGCATTTCATTTCTGCCATACTTCTGACAAATTTGTAATAATTTATTAATAATATTGAATCTTGTGACTATTTTCCTTTTTAAAAAGATATATTTTCATTTCTGGTGGAAAATACTCAAGTTTGTCGCAGTGTCCAAAATGTGCACAGGTAACACAGGTTTTTAAAACCACTATCTGCTTGTGAATTTCAAGGCTGCTAATGTTTTCTCCCTAAACACTTACCCATACTCTTCAGAGACTGTAAATCACAGTCATCACTAAGCTGTTGTGCTAAAAATATTAATTTTTTTTGAACACTGATATGATTTAGCTTTTTCTTTGGCATAAATAATATCACATGGTTTACATAAAGTAAAATGGTTTTGCATTTTCATTAAACTGGTTTATTTTGTTCTTAAGGCCAGATTCTAAAGACAGGGCAGGACCATGGTGGATAGTTACATGTGGAAGAAAAAGACCTAGTCGGTCAATTTTTGCAAACATCATAACGACTTCACATCATAACGACTTCACATCATAATGACTTCCCCTCTTTCAGATGTACAAGTTGAAGGGCTAATCGAAAAATTTAGTCTTTATTTACTGTTCAAATAGTTAGAAAAATTACCCTTTAAGCAATCTCAACTTAAAAAATAGAGGAACAAGTATTCTTAGTTGCTTTCACAAATTAAAATTCTATTTTCTGATTCTTAAAGCACGCAGCACTTGTCAGGCACATTTCTGAATGGCATCATACGAGAGCTGGATGGTCTACACCAAGTGTGACTGAGTTTAGAGCAGTGGGGCCAAACAGTCTGCTACCAGTCCTACACCATGGGGAACCAGAGAGCAGCGTTACAGCCCCTCCTACCATCTACTCCACACTGAGCTATGGTGTCAGTGCCTACCGTCATGTTGTGGATAGCACCAACATGCATCGGAATAACCATCACGCTTACAGTGTTAACTTCTGTAACATAAATGATTTTGAGAAACGCTTCATCTTTGACTGAGATGTTTTGGACGAAGGGAACTTGTAGGGAAGTCGCAGGGGAAGAATTGATCTTTCTGATGGGATTCATCTGATGAAATGGAAATGTCTACATTGAAGATGTCTACATCTGTCAAGATCGGAGTTCCTGCTTGTGTAGAGGAATATAGGGCCTCATTGGTCATGATTCCTCTCATCTTCAGGCAGACACTAAAGTAGTACTGATAGTCATGATCTGTTTTCCCCTGACTGGTGTGACTTCATAGATGACTATATAGAAAACGTTTAAAATTAGGTGACACAAAATCTAGCATCTGCCTGTCCAGATGAATCCCATGGGACTGATCCACAGTCCACCGAAGTCCATGTGAGGCTGTTTGTTGAGTCCATGTGAGGCTGGGTCAGAGTTCATTCCTTTCTTAATGAAAGATATACTGTAATAAAGAATAAGTGTTGGATTTCTTGAGCTTAGCTGCCAGAACTTTCCCAGAATTGTGGCACAGCTATGGGAATACATTAAGGATGTAAAAAAAAGCATGTTCTCACATTAGTCATTGGATGTACATTTGGGTATTGGCCATTTTCCTTTCAACCCTTGATTTAGTAAAAGAAAACCAACTAAATCAATCTTTTTTTATTTAGTAAGGGAAAACACTGTTTTAACATACGGAAACCTTGGAAAAATTCCAGGGAAGGAAAAGGTTTGACTGAAGTAAGGCATGTACAGACTACCTCTCTAAAGTATGGGCTGGGCAGGTATGTGCCACTCTGACTTCTTAGAAAATACGTACCAATCTATGTAAAAAAGCAGTGCTCGCTCATGTTATCAGTAGTATTACAAATGACTTTTTGTAAACATTATCCTTATGGCTCTTGAGTCACACAGAGGGCACAAGGTCAAAGTTTCCATGGACAGCAACAGATGTTCTGCATCCCCAAGAGAGTCCTCAGAACCTGGCATGGCCAGAACTTCATGGAGAGGTCAAGAAAATGCAAGCTGGTACCAGCCAAAAAAAAAAAAATTCTTCTGTTCCAAAACAGCCCATACTTTTAATCGTCAAATGTTATTGCCACAAAGCAAGTTGTTGAGGATTTCCACACATTTTAACTGTAGAGTGTTGTACAACTGTGAGAAATATTACAAACTTCCAGCCTGTTGGGGGTTTGTGATCAAAGCAGGCCAGGTCACACTTCTAGCTGCTGCTTCAGCATTTAATTACCAAAGCATCTCGATCTGGATCTGGAGAAGTGCGAGAAGGTTGTTTATACAGAAATAAAGTCTTGTTCCATCTTGACACTGCTACATCCTTTTGGGACCCAGAGGTTATATCATTAAAGAGGATCTTCTCTTGTTACCTACAGAATTGTTTTGTGCTCCAGTCAGGGATGACATTGCACTAATACTGCTTGTATGAGATCCCTAAGGCCTTTGCAATGAGATACAATGTCTGCTGGGGAAAAAACCCTGTTTTATCTTGCTAACTGAAGATCATATGTGATATAATAGCTATTAACCATAAATAAACCTCTTTATGCAATTTTACATACCCGATGATAGAACTCATCAATTCTGTTTCAAGATCGCTACACCCAATACGTAGCAATGAAATTCTGTCTCTGTATGAATAATTACCACTTATTACTGAATGTCAAAGGTCAAATTTTCAGCTGCCTGACTAGGAATTTTTAAGTATGTGCTCCAATTTTAGTAAAAAATCATGGAGGCTGCATAGAAGTTCTGTTCATCATGAAACATATTTTTATTAATTAGATAATGTTGCTGCAGTGTTGAGAGAATATTTATGTGGAATGATATGACAAACATGTCACGTATCAGCTACAAATATAGACTAATAAATCATAAGATGTCTTAGCTGTGGGATCAGTAACACTGCAGAATTTTAATGTGAAAAATGAAAATCTCATACACCAAAAAAAGCTAACAGTAGAAAAAAAGCAGTAGAAAATGTGCTTTCCAGGAATAGCCTTTCATTGGTTAGTATACATGTGTAGCTTCTAAACAAAACCAAGTTTAATATTTCAGAGTAGCATGCTTTGTTTGCTTTCTTGTTTTTTGAGATAAACAAGGCCTCCAAAACATGAGACGTGAGATGAGCCTTTCTGCTGAAAATCTTTTGACTTTCACCTAAACAATTCAGACTTCTGCATACAAAGTCAACATTTAAAAAACCCAACAACAACAACAAAAACCCAGAAAAAATCTGTGAATTTTCAAAAAAATCCTAACTTTTGCATCATCATAGCCTAAATTAAGCCCTTTTATGTTTTCTACTCATTATGGAGAATTAAGTACTGTAGTCACAATTAGGCAAACAGTTTTTCATTATTTTTCAGGTTAATTTCTTTTTCTGGACCATAAACCAACAGAATGATTTGAAGCTTCCTTAAATATCCAGTAATGGTATGATCTTACAAATGCCAGTACAGTTCAACCATAACCAGAAGAAACAGCAATAAAGATAATTTACACTGTCAAAGAAACAGTGCAAATTTGTTCCACAAAACTGACAGTGACTGAATTTTAAAATGGTTTTTACAAGTTCTTAAAAACAACACAAGCTGAAAGGAAGTAAACTGCAAATAATAACCAGCATTGCCCCTTTTGACTGAGGCAGTTGATTTAAAATTCAGTGTCTTATGGATTATTCTGGGTAGGAAGAAAAATAAGTGATGAGTATCTTAGACACAGATCTGGCTGTATGGAAGAATGCACAAAATCATATTTACCTGAGCACAGGAGGTGTTAAAAATCCCAGTCTTTCCACTTGCCTCTCCAGACCTCTTTCAGCCATTGGGGAGCCCAAGAGGTGAAAATGTCAGCTGTATCGAGACCTATGGCAAAATCCAGAGCTGACTCCAGTGGGACTGGGATTTCACCTGAAGAAAAGAGCCAGAGTGGTGCTGATACATTAACCTCTTGACAATTTGAATGGCTCAGAATAAGTCCCTTCCTCATTCAAAAGTAAAAGACAGTGAAGTGTACTTTGTAAAAAATCCATTAAAAGGAGCTAACAGATGGCCATTATCTCCCTAATAATGTTGAATTATTCATGCAAATATGCCATAGGCATTATGTGAGTCACAGCAACCAAGGCCATGGTTTAAACAAGCAAGTAGGAGTCTGGAGTGTCTCCACTTCTGTGTACACAGCTTGAGAAAAATTACAAGACCTCACTGTCGCAGGTAACATCTTCAGCCCTTTCTGAAAAACGTGCCTAACCAGAGCTTGGCGGCTGTCTGTCCAGACTCTGTTCCCTCTCTGTGAACAACAGTCTCGGCTACTCGGGTCAGTAATGTCATTTTCAGTGAATCTAATGCGGAATTTTAGCTTCTCCACTGGACAGAAATCCACTGGGGGGATGTGCTGAGCAGCATTCGTTAGCTTATTATCTTTTCCAACTTGGTTGCTTTCTGTGTGGCAAGAAAAGAGAACAAAACCTACGGTTTAATATGGCTTTGCCTTGTGAATTTGTATTAGAAACACCAGAGAGCACCGAGAGCCCCTATATAACACTTCTTGACATCCTGTTTGAATTTCTGTAGGTATCATTCTTTGTGAAACCTGAACCTCCTAGGACAGTTAGGGCCCTTCTGTTCTCATACCAATAATACCTCCAGCTGAGGCACAGGAAATCCAAATTGCTCTTCAAATTAAATCACGGGAAACCTTGATTCCTTGCTTGTCTCAGGCAAAGTTAATGGGAAACAGATGCACACTCCTGTCAAAACACTGAGTTGTATATTTATCTACCGCTGTCTTATCTTTTGGCGTCCTGGGTTAAAATGATAATATTTGCTGGTTTTGTTTTTTTTTTAATTAGTATTGCATTTGGTTGGTAGGCTTTTGCAAAATACTAATGAAAATAAATTACCAATTTGTATTGATACTGCTAACTCTGATAATTACTGGCAAAGTTAAACCACTAATTCGATCAAAAATGAAATTTGTGTCCTCTGGGAAAAACAGTAGCAAAAGTACCATTCCTGAGCCAAATTGATACAAAAGGATGAAATACATAATCATCTGATGTAAGAAATCCACACTCAAATGAAATATTTTGTTTTGACTTCAGCTAACAACATTGTGCTAAAATAAATCTCCCCCTAACACAAAATGAAGATCTATCTTTGTTTTTAACACTCCCCCACACCCCCACACCCCCCAATATGAAACTATGCAATCCATCCACTGAAACTATCACTTCAGTTGCGATGAAAGAGGCTCCTGGGTATTCTTTATCAAAACTCCCAAGACAATGTTTTAGGTTCATCAGTTAGATGATTATATGCTGTACAACATGTGAGCAACTGCCAGTGACAGTATCAGGAAAAAGTACTACTTTCAAGCTGGTTTAGATCCATGTGTACATTGATTATTTTTCTCCTTTGCATTTCTCAGCACTATGAATGGACAAGGTGAACATCTTCCTCCTCCCTCTGAACAGGCATGTATAAAAAATACTCTTGCAATGTAAAAAGCATTTAGTGAGAGTTCCATTGATGATTGTTCTGCTTAGTATACACTAGAGTCAGCAATGATCAGGCACATGCCATACAGGTAATGCAAAACAGAAAAAAACCCTTTCTTTCTTTCTTTGTGAACAAAGCTAGTTTTTTTTAATTCAACTCTGTGTGCGATTCAGAAATATGGACAAAAATTGCTTGTAGTTGAAAACAAAGAGAAATTTGGGTGTCCAGGTTAATACTGCATTTTATAAGTATAGTGCATATGATTCGGGTCTCAACTTCCAACTGTACATGACTAATGTCCTGAATTCAGTGAGATTGTCCTCACCTGCAAGCACGTAACCGAAAGATTAATCAGGCCTATTCATGTTTGCATAAAGGCTAAGTCAGGAACTGTTCTCACAACACTGAATGTCTCAGTGCTGTCCTGAAATTTATTTTTACCGTGACACAAAAAGCCAGTGTTTAAAATCCGTCATTTTCGTAAACCTGCCATATTCACCCAGCTGCATCAATTCACAGCATGTTGGTTTATGTTTCTCCTCCCATTATTCTCCCCTCTCTCTCTCCCTTCTCCCCAGCATGTTGGGATTCAGCGAGTCTTTAATTTACCTGTCATTTACCACTGAAGAAGCCCCTTAGCAAATGATCAGCTCTACCTTCCAGCTTTGAAAGGGATGTTCTCATTCTCTAGTCCTCATCATTTCCTAAAAATATATGATATCTTAGAAGAATGGTGCTGGTCTGGAGTACATGTACCAGTCTCAGTAGAGCCCAGCTTGCAGTCACACTGGTATTCTCCCATGCTTTAACTGAGGTTACTGAGTTTGTATCCATTTCACTTTGCTCTCTTGAAAACATCAGCTTAATCCCAAGCACAAATACAGGTTTGGCAAAGAATGGATTGAGAGCAGCCCTGCAGAGAAGGACTTGGGGGTGTTGGTTGACAAGAAGCTCAACATGACCCAGCAGTGCGTGTTTGCAGCCCAGAAAGCCAACCATACCCTGGGCTGCATCAAAAGAAGTGTAACCAGCAGGTCGAGGGAGGTGATTCTCCCCCTCTACTCTGCTCATGTGAGTAGTACTGGAGTGCTGCGTTCAGCTCTGGAGCCCCCAACATAAGAAGGACACGGACCTGCTGGTGCGAGTCCAGAGGAGGGCCACGAAGATGATCAGAGGGCTGGAGCACCTCTCCTATGAAGACAGGCTGCGAGAGTTGGGGTTGTTCAGCCTGGAGAAGAGAAGGTTCTGGGGAGACCTTATAGCAGCCTTCCAGTACCTAAAGGGGGCCTACAAGAAAGCCAGAGAGGGACTTTTTACAAGGGCATGTAGTGATAGGACAAGGGGTAATGGCTTTAAACTGAAAGAGGGTAGATTTAGATTAGATATAAGGAAGAAGTTCTTTACTATGAGGGTGGTGAGGCACTGGAACAGGTTGCGCAGAGCGGTTGTGGATGCCCCATGCCTGGAAGGCCAGGTTGGATGGGGCTCTGAGCAACCTGGTCTAGTGGAAGGTGTCCCTGCCCATGGCAGGGGGGTTGGAATTAGATGGTCTTTAAGGTCCCTTCCAACCCAAACCATTCTACGATTCTATGATTAATCATCCCTGGGGACCTCATGTTTTGCAGGATGCTGAGGAAGAAATGGACTAGAGGAGCTGTAGCTCCCTTGCAAGGGTAGAAGTTTCTTCACATTCTAGTTTCTTTATCAACATCTCAATGAGGAAGGAATGAAAACAAAAGGCAAAGCAAGGAATGTTTTTGCAGCGCTGCCTCCCTCTCCTATCGCTGACCTGTGCAGGCTCTCTGTGGACTCCCTGAGAAGGCCGCCTCACTGTTCCCAAGGGCTATCTAACCCGCCCACATGTTGCATGATTGCCTCCTTCTTCACTCTGTACCACGGACTTTGAGGCAGTGACAGAGTTAAATACTGAACATATTCCGGTGTTATTGTTTATATCGTTCTTTCCCAGTCTCTTTCCAGAATGTATTTTTATAATCTTCCACTGTAATAGCCTGGCTTGCTAAATGAAGTTTTTTGCTCTCAGCTACAAAGTAATTTTGCACTTAAGATAATGAAATAAGTAGAACCTGCTAAGTTTTATGTCTTCATTGCCCCACTGGCAATAGGCCTAATCTAGCAAGCAGAACACATGTCATTAGGAAATGCCATGATGGTGGTTTTAGACAACCCTTTAAACACCGTGTCACTGAGGGTAAGAACTGCACAGGAAAGGACTGCAGTAGTCATTTCATTAAATGCTTGTCCTCAGAGAGAAAAAGTAGTTACACAGCAGCACAGATGGTCTCCCACTGTTAAAAGCACAGCGGTTCAAACCATGCAGGAAAAGCAGGGAGATAGAGAGGCAGGCAACGCGAGCAAAGTAATTGTAAGAAATGCCAGGGGTCATGATTTGGGAAGGAGTGGAAGTGCCAGGGATGCACAGCATTGGGAAGGGGACTCAGAAATTGTAGCAGAAAACTGAAGGGAGCTTGTTTGAGGGAGGGGAGAAAGAATGATGCTGGTTTTGATTTTATTTATATTCATGTCCTGTGCAGAGCACCTGCAAGTGCTTTAGGCTGATGATGGCTGAGGGCTTTTTTTTTTTTAAGATGGATACAGCTTGCCAAAGGAATGTTTCGGTATAGCAAAGTATACCAGGTTTGGGACTTTCCATGAGGTATAAAATCATTCACAGGATGGCTTAAACTTTGTTTAGACACCTTTTTTCAGGTATTTGAGCATTTTCTGGGAGCAAATCTTTAGGATTTTGGTCACCCCTCTTGCTATGGTTACTGGACATTACATACATTAATCTTACAGAACTGAGGTGAGATAAGAAAGTATTATTATCCTATGAGGCACAGGCAGATGTGGCTTGCCCAGAGATACCCTGCAATGACTAACTCCCAAGCAAACATGCAAATTACTGGCCTATTTTACCCCTGATTTCATGTCCCTTGCTGTTTCCTGTCACTGCATAAAGCTGCAATCTGCACTGATAGCCTCTGAAAGGGGTAACCTCCCGGTTAATTTATGTCTGCTTAAACAACTGCTCCCTGCGTTAATTTAGCACCTGTAAGTCCCAGCAGGTACGGTACATTGCTTCCTGTGCAGTCTTGCCCCGTCCTCATAAGCGGCATTTTGCAGCTTGTGGCTGAGGGCCAGGTCCTGCTCACAAATATGGCTGGATAAATCTGCTCTACCCACAGACTTATCCCGTCTGCCTTTTCCTCCCTCGATTCAGTCTTAGGTACTCAGATGATTGCATATTTTGTACACTGCTGTCCAGTTTATCCTTTTTGTTTTGGTTCAGACTTTATGAAAAGGTCGGGTGTTTTTTTAAAAAGAAAAAACAACTTTTTTTTTTTTCTTGTACATACACTGTTGGTCTGATGTAACTCTACCAGGATTTCTTCTTGACTACTTCTTGATTACATCAAGGTCAAAATAAATCATTTCAAGTAGTGTGTGTGCTACAGCAACACACTGAGGCAAGTTTATGTATTTTTCATGCCACAACAATCTTTTAACATCTAGTACAAATGACTCATTGCAGTTTCAGCAGGTTATTACCTTCTTGAAATACCAGTAAATTCAGTCTCTTCCTCAGTTGCTGCATAGTACTCTATATTTCTGGCTATTTCCCTTCATAGTAGAAAAATTAAAAGAACAATGCTCACAGCGGCAGGAGTGCTTTCTCACGCCTGATACCACCCTGCTCCCTCACTGTCCTTTTTTGGTAATGTTTGGGTTAGGTTTGGTTTGTGAAACAAGCTGTCTGACAGAAAAGTTCCTTGATGTTTGCAGCGGTGGAAAATTCCAATCTCCTCATTAGTTTATTTACTGTGTTTTACTGGGGACTAACTGCAGGTTTAAATGCTGTGATTGTTTTTAATGATATTATTAAGAAACAGTCCTGCCACTTGGAAGCAATTGAATTTTTTGCAGAAATAGAAAATACTTTGGAACATCAAAATCAAAGCCTTAACTATAAACCAGTCGTAAATTGGCGGTCTGGTTTTCTCAGCAGTGTTTCAAGGAGTGATTTACTCCTGATGTCACAACATATCTTGCCATGCTTGCTGGAGACCAACTTTTGCTGACACAGACTCACTATGTCAGACACAAAAGAATCTGTTAGTTCTCTTAATTTAAGTGGGTTTTGGACCAGATCCGAGGGAGACAGAAAAAATAACAGAGGGAAGAGGGTTACCATACCAGCTACGCAATGGAAAATAATCTGCCCATGCAGAGGGACGGGAAGGACAGAAAAGGAAAAAGAGAATAGCTTCATCTGTCCCAGGGCGCCCCGAGAGGGGAAGGGAGAGGGGCATGAGTGTAAGCTGCTGCTCTAGTTTACATATCAAATTGGCTTTGTTTTGCTTACACTGAAATTTTATGGGATTCTTCCTGTTCGCTGCCATTTTGAGAGCTGCTTGGAGTGTTTTACCATCCTGCTTTCTAAATCTAAAAGGCCATCCTGGCTGAGGTAGGGATGGGGTTATAAGATTGCTCTGTATGTATAAGAAACATAGCCAAGATGAAGAGGAAACTCAGGCTAGGCTAACTTACTTGAGGACAGAAAGGGCAGGCAGGTAGGAGAGTTTTTACATCTCCTGTCGAAGCTCTTTTGAAGAAAAAAAAAATGGTTTATGCTTTCTGGTGTCAGGGGAGGGAAAAAAAAAAAGGCAGAGAGCTACCTTTGCCCTTAGATCTCTTACTGAGCAAGAGAACCTGGGTTCTTGTCCTACACCTAATGCTTTAGAGAAAAAACAGTTTTGTATAAAATGAATACTCAAGCATTGTCTCTTATGTGTTCCTTGCAGCAGCAGCTGACACCCAGGGTGTTTTATAACACATGCCCATGTGCCTGCCTCTACCTTCCACCCCTCCGGACACAGAGGGGTAACCCAAAACCCCATTCAGGCTGTGACAGCCTCTCTCCTCCTCTCTGCGGTGGCCTGGGGCAAGGTGCTGGGAGAAGCGTCCAGTGTGGTCCCTGCAGAGGAGAGCAGCAGGGTCCCTGCGCAGTTCTGTGGGAAGAAGCGGCCGCCCAGCTGCTCAGCTCTCTGCAGGCGTGGGCAGCTCTAGACATGCCTTCGGAGATGTGCAAGCATCTGAGGGACACCTTTTTCAGATATGTAGCTGCTGTAGGACTGCAGGCATCTCGAGGAGTGAGCAGGTGGCAAACAGGGGTGATGCGGCTCCGAGTGCTGGATTTGGCCAAGTAACCCTAGGTGCCAAAATACGTACCTTTGCTGGCTTAACAGCCTTCGACTGGCTAGGCAGCTTTCAGGGGCTGTGATCAAAGGGTTTGAGTTTGCTGCATCCACACAGTTTGTATGAGCAGAGACCCCACTCTAAACCAGACTAGCTGTTTGCCATAGCTCTCCCGCTCTGAGCTTCACTGTAGGGAACTAGTGAATAGTTGGTGCAGATAGATGGAGCTTGGAGCATGAATGCAGGTTTGATCCTTAACTAACAGGACAGCATAGACAGTCTTTTTGCCTTCAGTCCTCAGAAGAAATACAGAACCAAGCAGACTCCCTTTTCCAACTGTTTACCTGTCTTGGTTGCTCATATTGGGAGCTTGGTGGCAGAGACCAGTTCTTAATATGAATTTGCATGCTTTCTAGCTGAAAGAAAGTACGATGCAAATAATAGGAGTAGAAATTAAGGCATTTAGTTGTTATTTTTGCAACAAGATTATCTGGAGCTGGATTATGCGTGGGGGAGCTAGTGTGCACTAGATGCTATCCTGCCTTAGCTGCTCTGAATGCAAGCTGTATTGATTCAAAATGCTTGCACATGGTGCAACTATTCCTCCCACTTAGAGCAGGGCATACCCTATATCCCTTTATTTTCCTTCCAGAGTATTGCTTCATTATTATGCTAAATTGCAGAAAGATCATGAGTGTTTCTTCATCATTCTTAATAGCTGATTAAGTAGTTTTAGTCTTACATATTCCAACAAGCCCTGTTTAGCAGGGCTGTGTGTTAGCTAATTCTGATGTAGCCACTTGGGTTTAACTTTTCTAATGAGAATGGAGCACATCTGTTATATGGAGATAGTAAATCACTTTAAAGGTTCCAGCAGAAGATTAGAAGATCCACCTACACTGTTGGCCTGTACCTATCATGCAGCTGCAGCTTGCTGTGCAATCAGTTTTTGTCCCAGTACTGAACTATTTGAAGATTCATGGTTAAATACAAACTTGATCATAGAGTTTACATTCCACAAGTGGTTCAAGCAATTTAAAATGAACTTGACCTGACTTTTTAACCTTCTTACCAAGTTATGCAGACTGTTTGTACTGGCAGAAGGATCTAATGGTTGGGGTAAAAAAGGGAAAGAACAAGAGTCAATCATCTTATCTTAGCTGAATCACTGATTCACTGTGTGACCTGTGCAAAGCCCTTAGTCTCTGTTGCCTTACCGACTTTTCTTTTTTAAATAAGAGTACTCTGAGAGCCAAATATACCACTTGAAATGTGATTTTCTTGTTAAATTTATGCCTGTTTTCAGAAGAATTATCTAAGCATGGAACATATTGTACAATGCAAAAAACAACACAGACGTATTGGAAATAAGATGATTTCTCTATTGTGAGTCTTCCAAAACATGAACTGGGCTATTAGTACACAAACCTTACACTTAGGGCTGCCAACAATTCTTGAAAGTCACTACAGCTTGCGTGGGTTTGGTTGTGACTTTTATTTTTCTCAGAATTCCCTGAATTCCCAAGGACTGTGACTTTCAGCCAGTTGATCTCAACTTAAGCTCTTTTCCTCAGAGCTGAATCATAGAAGTTTAGAGCCTCAGGACACTTTGAGAGCCCCCTTACTTGGCCATTCAACAAAGGCATGCCCAGTCCAGTGGCTCTCGCCTTTCTGTCATTCCTGAGAGCTGTCTGTCTCAAGAATCACAGTATGAAGAAGATGATTAAATCGTGCTCTGTATGGTAGAGGCAGTGTCATGGAGATATTAATTATCCAGGAATCCCTCAAACCGTTGCGAACAACAGCTGCCATTTTGTATGCTGTTTCACATCCAGAACATAAGGGAACAATTTACTATATGAACTGCTGTGTTCTTTGCAATAGCTCATTCCGTATTTCTTATCCTTAAATTGATATTGAGGTAACATGTATTCAAAATGAAAAGACTGCCACTAAATCTCCTGACCCTGATTTTGCCACAGGCCTTAGAGTATTCCCATAGGCTGTGGCTCGATATATATGCCACACTTCCTTTAGTCAGAGTAGATTCCTTGTAACTATGGTCTACATCTTGCCACCTGGCTGTGGAAAAAAAAACATACCACAGATAATATTAGCATATGATAAATATGCACTGACAAGAAAAGAATGGTTGCAATATCAAGCATCACAATTGAAATATTTTCATTCTTCCTTAAAAACCAGCAAGAAATAATATCTTACCCACTTTTTGTCCTAAAGCAATACCATGGGGTGCCCAGCCTGGAGCAAGGAAGAAGGTTCCCTTTGTCTGCTTTCTTCATCTCAGTAGTACTTGGGCTCCAGTGGAGGTATGGAGACGGGCAAAAGTCACACCTTCCAGTAAGAATGCTGCCTTTTCAGTTCTCTTGGGATTTCCAGGCACAGACTGTGTGTGTGCAGCTCCACACCATGTCCCACAGTGCAGAGCAGGCTGCCCTTGCTGGGCAGGGCCTGGCTGTAGAAAACTGGACCAGGGATAGGGGAAGGGGAGATGACAACCGTGGAGAGAAATAGCTGCTCAAAGAGACTTCCCAGCAAGGGAAGAGAGCTCTGCACCTCCTGGTCAAGTAGAGAGAGGGAAAAAAAAGTGTAACTACAGACTCTGCACTTGATTTGAGCCACAGATTTCTCTTTTAGAGGGTAATTGATGTACTCTCTTACCTTTGCTGGGATTCAGAAAAGAACAAGCAAATAAAATGCTTTTGAACAAAAGTCAGGTAAACAGCAGTGAAAAGGTCGGTGCTGTAAGTGCATAGGGAGTGCTGCTGATCTGGTGAATAGAAACAAGCCACTGGGGTCACGAGCATGACTGGGTGTCTGTATAATCTTCCATTACCCAGAGAACTCAGGCTCCTCTCTGTTAGTGTCCATTTAGTCCTTCAGCGTGAACAGCACTGATTACTTGGCACTGTTCTTTTTACATTACCTTAGCAGCCTCTAAAGAGCTAACCATGGGTGCATGTATTTAATGCCCACTGAAATGACATGTCATGGGTCTTTTTGAGAATTTTGGTTTTGGTTTTTTGGTTTTTTGGGGTTTTTTTCCTGAAAAGGCACTGATGCTAGAATTGTTTGTGAAAAAGGTAACTGAATGACTCTAGGCACCATTGTGGGAGTGAGGAGAGAGGGTGGAAAGGGAGTGGGTAGCAGAGGAGGAAAAGAGAAATACCATGTTCAGATTTAGACAAGGTAGGAAATAGAAAGACAATAGGAATACTGAAAGATATAATGGCCATGAGTTCTCTGTTGTGAAATTATCTTCTCCTCGCAGGCTCATTCGTTATGGATTTTACACCGCTTCACAGGTCATCCATTCATCTCAAAGGTCACATCAACAACAACTAGCTACTGACTGAAGCCTGGGAAATGACAAATTTATTATTGTAGCAGAGATGAAAAAGAGATCTTGCATTCACAATCTCACTGCTCTGCAAAGGAAAGTAACTTCTTTGTTATGCATCTTTTAAATCTAAATGTGTGTTTACCTGGGTGCTGTAACACACTGGTGCAGGTATAAAACATGTCCAATGGTGTCCTCATTAATTGAATGAATGCTAAGTCCCAGGCCCATCTTCCTCTGAGCCAGGTAGCACTTCTGTAAGACACGTGGTTCCACAACTACCTCTTGTGGGGTTCTTGTGATTCATGGAATCAGCACAGTGGCAACCACCTAAACTAGATAGACATCAGGTTTAATCTGGTTTAACATGCCCTGTCTCCCTATTGGAAGCACGATGATGGCTGGTCAACTGAACTTTCCACTCACAGTATAGGTAGTTTGGGTAAGAGCGATGCAAGCTTCATTACAGCTACCCAATGGATACTTCAGCCTGCTTGCAAAGTATGGAGGAGTTCAGTTTACTTATCTCTACTGATTCTGTACATGTAAGATCTGACAGATCCTAAGATATCATGAGATCCACTGGGAATTTTTTCCGTGGGACATGACATAGATCTTTACCGGCAGCTGTTGAAGTTTCAAATCAGCTACAGAAGGCCAGATCCCTTGCAACCTCTCTGTGGAGCAGATAAATCATTGAGTGGAGGAAGCATAAGTCCTCTTCTTGCTGTGGGCCGGATTCACTGCTGTGGATGGCAGTCAAGGGAGCAGCCATCTGCACCTGGTCATCTGCATCAGTGAGAGCAGAAGGGGAGGAGAGGTGTTAGTGTCACTCCTGCCTTCAGCAACCACCAGCACCACCCACTCTGCCGCAGTTTGCACCTTCTGCAGAACCAAGGAGCAAGAGGAGAGCGTAGAGGCATCTCTCTGCTTTGCGACAAGGAAATCCCATTTTACAAGTGTTAGGACCACACAGAGTGGCTACGGCTGATTAGGGAATCCTTATCCGAGAAAAAAAGTTGCAGCAACCCCAAGCCCCCGTGAAGGGTGGATAATACGGCCACATGGTAGTTTCTGCTTGCAGGCCAGAGAGAGTGCTTCCCCTTGTTATCACACAGGCTGATGTTAATGCCCTGCTGCAGCCCCTGGCTAACAGACTGGCTGCATGTCTCAGAGCTGGATTTGGGGTTCAGCTCTGCCCCCACCTCTGCCTGGCTCCACAGCAATTCTTGTCCACCTGTGGAGCATCATAAGAGTCCCAAGAACCAGAGGCAGAGATCACTGCTTCTTTACCAAAGAGCAGGGTAATATTTAGCCATTTCTCACCTCACAGATACAGACTGAGAATGCTGCAGTAACATTTCCTGACTCATAAAGCAGCAAAAAGCCAGTGCTACCCCTAAAAAGTGTCCACCTGGGCCACTTGCAGAAAGGGTGTGATGGTTACTGCCCAGACTCGTCCTCATTTATTTCATGTTGGAGAGAAGGCAATGGGGTACAAGTATTATTGTGTGCATTTGGAAAATGGTGACGCTGGGGTTTTTTGTAGCTTTCTTGTTTTGATTTTAAACTGTGATGCTATGCCACTTCTATGCCAGAAGCTTCAAAAATAGGTCTGGGGGAGTGAGAGGAATAGAAGGGGTCAAAATCTGGGAAACAAGAAGAAAGGAAGTCCTCAGAACTCTATTATAAAGTGTTACTAATGTTAAACTAAGGGAAAAGTGAAGGCCTACTTCTGCTGCACCCTTCCTGGGCACAACAGGTCACTTTTCATTTCTAAGATAAATTCCACATTTTTTAGTGTCCTCTAATTTCAAAGCATTTTTTCAAGGTGAAAAAAGCATCATCCATATTTAATTCATGGGAAACAACAGCTGGAAGATCTGTTCAAGGTCACACGGCAGGTGAATTTCAGAAACTGGAAAGAAAATAAACCAGTATGATTTTGAGTATCTTCCCCTGATCACTGGCTCACGCAGCTTTCCCTTGGGAGACGGTGGCTCTCATTGTCTGTTCAGTCATAGGACAGGCTCTGCATCTAATGGGAGGTGGAAACAATGCCCCATCTGCATCCCAGTTCAGCCATAGCTTTTAAACGTGCACCTATTCTTTCCAAGACGGCTTCCCTGAGAGTGCCGCACAGTCTGCAGAACATACAGTAGGACAAGCTCATTGCTTTCTAGAAAAACTCTCTGAGAAAGAAGGATAACACTTTATTGCTATAATAAAGGTCATGACACTGCTTTCTTATATTCACGCTATATTTTTAGAAAGCTCACACAGCCCAGATCACAAAAATAACAAATCTCCATGAGAATGTTGAGGCTTCATCTTGCAGGCAGTTTACATTGTTAAACTACTCTAAGTCACACTAAGATTTCACAGTCTTAATCAACTGTTGATTTTAATTGTTAAGTGTAATCCATCTGTTCCAGGCTAGCAATGAAATTAGGATGGCTTGTTGTATTGCATTAGCCACTACAAGCTCTAAGCAGAGAACTGATCCTTGGCCCACGAAGCACACAGCAAAAAAGCGTCCTCTCCCAAACATCGACATGTCTCAAGAATTGTTCTACACCTTGCAGGATGGAGGGGCCTTGAGTGCACTCTTGCGTGCTAACCCTATTTGTGTCAACATCCTCATCAAAGAACCCCTGAAGCTCAGAGCTCCTTTACCACGGCTGATGCTGCTGGGCCTTCTTTTCCCCAGGACCCTGTCCTAGGAGGCTGATGCCTCCTATCACCCTTCACTCGTCCAGTCCTGATCTCACTGTAGGGGAATTGCTCTGCTACATTTCACCAGAAGGAGCTTTCACCAGGCAGAGAGCAGAAGAGGAATAGCCTATGTTAATGATTCAAGCAAGCCTCCAGAAAACAGTGGAAACTCATAGGGGCCAAGCCACCAAAATGAAACATCTGGCAGCAAGGGGCAGAAGATGACTATACTTATGGTGACCAAACATCTCCTTGTTACTGTCACTAGAACAAGTCATTGGAGATTGCTTTTTAATTTACACTTGTAGGCATTGTCTGTTGTGCTCAACCCACTTTTGTCCAGTATTGTGCTGTGGCTGACCATTTTGAGGAGTACAGCTTTCACTTCTCAGACACCCAGCAGAAAGGGAATATTCTGACTTGTGCAGTCCCAGCTCCCAGCGAAGGAGGAGGACACTACCATATGACTTCTGCATCACTCCAGAGGTTACCACTTACCAGGTTTATCACTGGCAAAGAGCATCATGAACATATCCTGTAGTGCAGCAACACCCACCTGTAGTAAGAAGGGGAAGTGGGTAGTGGGTAAGAAAAATGGGAAGGAACAGAACGGTCAGTGGTGCCCTAGGAGCTGGTACGATAATTAGGAGACAGGCAGGACTGGGATTTGTCAAGGAACGGACTTGTCTCTCTTACTTGTCGTGATAGGAAAACAACGAGTTATGACATTATCATAAGTCTTTAATCCTTTAGTATATTGGTTTTGAAGGATGACACTTGGCAGCATCTGTAGAGACCATTGCACCAGTAAGAACCAGCAGCTTATCATTGCAGGCTGAATGACCTGTTGTACAGATCTTTTGTCTTTTTTATTGCAAATGTGTTAAAGAAACAGAACTTCTATCATGTTCTGTCTTTCTATGTATAGGTTTTCTCTTTCATATCCTCAGACAAATACTGATGTAATTAAGAGAAAAAAAAATCAAAGACTTCAGAAACATGGAACTGTAACAATAGTACTACATTTGCAGAATTTTGTCAAATGCATTTGCCTTTATGATGGGACATAATTTGTTCTTTTTCATATATATATACACACACACACCTTTTCATATCATTATTTTCAAACCAGCTATTTCCCAGGTCAGTATTGTGCTCTTTTCAAAGAACACAATAAAATGCACATTTGAATTCCTCTGCTGAAATCCATGAAAGACAAAATGAAAACATGTCAGCTTGTATCAGCTGAGTGCAAATAAGAGTGACTAACACATTTATCTAGATTTCTTTCCCAGCCACAGAGAGGTTAAGGATTACAGGATCCAATTAAAAAAAGTAAAATCACTTGATTTCAAACTGCAGCATTTTCCAAAGTGCATTTAGTGTTTATTTCAAAGGGTTCTGTTTCAAAGCATATCCAGGTAGTCTAGAACAATGACAGATGCTTAAAAAACATTCAACAAAACCACAGTGTCACTGTCTGGACTAGTCAATGGTCTTGTTTAAACATTTTTACAGCAGTATGACTTGCCAAATCTAGCAGAGGCTCTCATAATCATGTGTGTCATGCTCTATAGTTTTGTGCCACTGGCAATGCAATCTAGCATTTTTGAGAACAGAACCCCCTAGCAGCAAAAGAAAATCTATTCTCGACATCTCACACTTCCCAAATCTCTAAGCCAAGGTCCCAAAAACTAGAGCCCAGGCTCTGGGAAAATAACTTTCTTTTATCCCCAAACATGTGCTTTACAGTTAAAGCTTCAAGACTGCAAGGGGCAAAGTTAGCTAAGTCATGTAAGAGACATGACTTGTTTTAGTAGGACAAAGTAAACTTTGAAATGTACTTCTTATTCTTTCCCATCAAGCTTACTCCATATGCAAGAAACGAAGACCAGTGAGCACAGGATGGCCGTTGTACCACAGGTACCCTGCCGCTGCAGAGCCCTGTGCCGGGCAGCCCAGTTCAGCTCAGCCCAGTTGTCAGATCACTGCCTGTCTCAATTTGGCTGTACTCCATAGGTAACAACAAGGTGCTGAGAGAGTATGCTCTCCCACATTTAGCTTGTTCAGTTAGAGCAATACTCTGCATTTAACTGCTACTTTTTAAAGGCTGTACCTAGACAAGATATGAAACTTATAAGCAACTGAGAGCTGCACTTAAGTGGCAACAAAATGACCTTGGCATTTTTTAATAAGCATAGCACTCAAAACCAAACCAAAACAAAACAAAGAAAAGAAAAGGAGAAAAAACAGCTCCGTAAATATGTTCAGGCTCTTTTACCATACTGGAGAATGAAACTAACAAAGAATCTCTACATAAAATGAGAGAGGAGCTATACGGCAATTGTAACATGAACTATATGGATGTTTATGGCCTACTTCTAATCCTTTTACACCTTTTAGGTAGCAGAAGAGGCTTTGGATAGATGTAGATGGATGTTCAGGCAGTGGAAACCGCAAAGCAGCCAAAAGAGACCACAGTGTATTGTTCATAGTCAGGCAACAGAGTTCCTTTCCCATCACACGTCTGCAGATGTAACTGAACGCTTCAGAGAGCATCACCACTGCAGCACATGAATAATCACAGCAGCCAAGACTGCACTGAATGAACATTATCTACAATGGCAGGAGGCATCAAGGAATGCAAAAAATGCTGCATTCCATCCCATTCTACTGGGAACATTTTCAAATGATGGAAAAGAAAACATCAGCAATTTGAACTTCTCTGATCCCCGAATTACCAAATCCCAAAAATATCTCAGAGAAAAATAAATTATTCCAATTGTAGCATTTTCTCTGTTTTGGGGAGCTTTTTTGGCTATTAAAAAAAGTGTAACTCAATTAGAATGATTAGAATGCTGTAACTCAAACTGGAATGCCTTTTTTCCCCCCTGATGTTAGGGTTTTAAAACTTGCAGCATGCATGTTCTGAGTAAAGCGAAGTATTGTGTGAGCTTCGCCGGCTGCAATATTGAAGGCTTACCATCTGGATGTGTCTACAGTTTCCTTTCCAAATGGCTGTGTCAAAACAGAAGGCTTGGAGCCAGGAAGCCCTAATACACAGCCCTGGACATGACACAGACTCACTTGGGTAATTCGTGTAGGCTCGATCCTGAAAGATATTAAGCACCTCCTGTGAGACACAGAGATGTGGGCCTGGCATGGATTTCTGCTGAGGTGTCTCTTCTGGAATAACATTTATCTTTGCTGCTGCTGTGGCGAGGAGAGAATGATGTGGAGGGGTTGGATGTTGCAATATTGTGCTTGCACTGTTGACATGCCAGATGGCAAAACAACTGGTAGCACTGGGATGGATGATGTTGCTAGCTTGTCCTCTCTGCGTATAAAGGCAAAGAGAACAACAACCAGCTGTAAAGACTACACTCTTTAAAGAGGCAGGTACACATCCTGGAGGGGCTAGGCACAACTGACCCACCTTGGGCTCAAATAAGCAAACACAATTTGTTACTGTTATGTATGAAAAGCTTTTATAGCAGATTAATGAAACCCGGGGTTGGTATACAGGGCAACTTACATAAGCATATACCAATGCACTGATGACTTGCCAGGACACTGAACGGTAATTTCCATCTTCCTGTCCTCAACCTTTTGCCCCCACAGCTCCCCACCAGTAACAAATACACATTGGGCTCATGTTCCTTTCATCCTCTTGATTAATTGTGTTGCTTAAGGATAGCAGGCCAGCACTAAAGTCTGAAGCTGCTTTCCTCTAATAAACATATTTAGAAAGTAAATTACAAGATTTCAGCAGAGGACACAAGTTTGGGCCTCACATAATGACAGGTAACTTTTGGGCATACATTACCTTTGCCAGTGAATGGCCTCCCAGTTAGTGATGTTTCAGTACCTTTGCCAATAAATGGCGTTCCAGTTATTGATGATTAATAACCATACTGTTAAACAGATCTATTTATGTAAGAATAACTCAGCAAACAGATTATGGAGATGTCAGTGGAGGTGGCAATATGCAGGTTGTCAAAGGCTCTGGATGTTTTCTGCTACTGAACAATTGAATGTAGGGATGACATTGCCCTCTCGTGGATAATCGCTGAAATGGAAAATGGCAAGCTCCAGCCCTACTACCGGCCTGGTTTATTAATCCTGCAAGTCTCATTACAGCAGGTGCTTAAACCTCTCGACATTTTCATTCCGTGTGCTCAGGTCATTCAGAGTTGAGAACTCGTGGCACGCTGCAGCACCGGAACATAGTCTTGGTTAGAAAACTCAGTGTGTTGGCTAGGGCTATACCTCTGAGGCTGTGGTCCAGAAGCATCCCTGTAAATGCCAGATATCTGAGGTCAGGATTCTCTTTACCGGAAGAACACAGGGAAAAGCACCACTTTTTAGCGTTTTAGCCTAAGAGCTAAGACACAGAGCTAGGCCACTGAGAGTCATATCTGGCTAGGACTGCTTTGCTTTAAAAATGCCCCTTCTTTTCTGTTCGTCACCAAGTGTTTAACCTAAGTAGTTCAGAGCACATCTCATAAAAGAGGAGTTCATACAGTACAGAGTGGAGTGATGGAGGTGAGATGGGATTCATTTCAGAAGACATGTAAACTATTTATGGAATGTATTGAAAATCTGTGGTATAGAGTGGGTGATTGGCCAGCCACGATGGTTGTGGACATTAAAAATGGGCTGTCCTGAGGGGTTAGATATTATAAAGAGAGCTGATTTTGATTTTTGCCTAGATCTTTTCAGAGAACCTGGCTGCAGAAGATGAACTATTCAACTGGTAAACTGGGGATGGCGGAGAAGGAGCAAAAGCAAGCAGGAGAGGACAGGTTGAAGACGGGAAGGCTGAGGACAATATCTAGCTTGGTTTTGCCTTAAGCAAAGCAGCATGTTTCCTGTGCCCAGAAATGTTTCTGAAGTCCACATTGCTGCAATGACATAAATGCCATAATTGCTAATCTCAGAATATCTTTATGTAGGAGGCACATTGTTTGTACAGGTGGGTCACTCTCAACAGTGTACACAGGATAGTTACAGTAAGCGTGGCTGCTGGGATATTACTCATTAATAAACTTTCTCTTCTCAACACCAGAAGAATATCCCCAGCTCCTGTCATCCACTGTGAAGAGCAGCTGTTAACAACCACAGCAAAACTACATAAGAATACATTAAACTATCAATGTTCTGGTTTTAAAATGACTTGTTTATCTCCCGTCCTCCCCATATATATGTATCTATAAATGTTGGTAGGAACTGCAGTGACTAAGTAAAACCTTAATCTATCAAAGTCGTTGTTCAAACTGTCTCAATTTCAATTTATTTGGTATAGAGGACCAATACTGAGACAACAAGCAATATCTTGCTCAGAGAACAACCAGTGCTTTGAAGATTCAGCTGACTTGGAAAGGTGAGATGGGAGATAAGAGGACTATCTAACAGATTAATGCACACAAAGAGAAACCACATTCAGACAGCTTGTCTTTCAGGATAACACAATAGAGGAGAATGCAAGCACTATTTAAAAATAGCTACCTCTATTGTGTTGGCTATTGCATGTATAAAGTGTTTAAAGAGAGAAAATGGTAGCAACAGTGCATCTCTAGATGAAGCCAGTTGGATTAAAGTTATGAGCAAAGGGAACTATTTCAGGTCCACTTTTATACAATTGCCAGAGCTTAGCTAAGGGAATGATGTTACGCTGAGGTAAGCAAAGCCGTGCCTGGGTTTGATCTCGTGCTAACTCTGGCACTGAATGACCAGCAGCGTCACGCAGCACCCGTGCCTCCTGCACATCCTCCTGCACATCCTCCTGCACATCCTCCTGCACATCCTCCTGCACAACCTCCGCGCTGTCGCAGCACGGCACTGCAGAGCAGAAGAACCCAGCAGTACCACAGCTGCAAAACCAGAGCTGGCCTGCGGGCCCTCTAGAGGCCCTCACCGTCCCTTCTGGGCAGCAGGAGTCCGCAGGGTCCGTCCACAACACTACAAACAGCCAGAAAAATCCTCTCGGAGAACGTAGAGACTGTTACCTGGCACTGCACTGGCCTCGTGGCTCCTTCCTGCCACGTCTGCTGGTGACAGAACAGGTTTCCAGTATCGAAAAAGAAAAGAAGGTAGCACCTGGCCTCCTGGCTGTAGTGGGTGTTTCACCAAGTTTTGGGTGTCTGGTCTGGTCCACAAACCTAAGAACGTCTTGTTGTCTGAGTGGGAAGAGGGTGGAGGTGTCCCAGTGTAACCCCATGCCTCATGGACCCTCATGTAACACGTAGCTCCCAGCCTCTTCTGCTCCAGTCCCTGCTTGTCCTGACACTGCCAGTGTATCCCCAACTCAGAATTACACGGCTGCAAGACAAACATTCAATTGCTCCCTCTCCGGATCATCCCATTCCTTTCAAATGTCTCCCTAAATTCCTCACTCTGAGCTGCCAATCTTCCCCTGACTTCTCATCCCAGCCTAAGCTCTCTGTCCGGAAGCCAGACGCCTGCTGCTCAGCTCCTCCTGCTCTGCTGGCCCAGGTACTGCTGCTCCCCCTCCCATACAACAACTCTGGCTCCTGCTTTCACAGAGATTAAAAACCACAGGTGCAAGCTGCTTTTACCAAAAATTTGCCTGGGCAAGACTGTGAGAGCAGGAAAGGAGAACGTGTCCTGGAAAAATGGGTGCAGTAGCCGTACCACAAGCATATTTAAGTATCTCGTTAAGATAACCGGCCAGTATTCCTGTCCCTTTAAAATGGGTTTAGAAGGTACCTGCAGTGACTCTGCATCCTTCCCATGTCCTACATTATATCTGGTGTCACGAGTGTGCTGGAACTTCATAATTTTTTTTGGAGTAAATATTCTTTTCATACACTGGAACTATATAATTTTTCTTGGAGTAAACATTCTCTCTCTCTCTCCTTTTTCTTTTTTAGGGTATGCATACATTTGGTGCTGTGAGTGAGTATGTAATTAACGTATCTTGCTACCATGGTGTTTTTCATTCGTACATCTCTGAAGAGAAAAACACAGATGCATAAAGGCACAAACTCATTTAGCAATTACAGCTACAGGCCTTTTGGCTATATTACGTTTCATACTCACAGCAAAAGGTGGTGCTTTCCAAATATTTCAGACCAGGAGAGCATAACTTTTGACACTCCCTTACAATCAACTTTTCTAATTGAAAACATTATAAAGGCGGTATGGTTTTGTGAATCACCTGTAGATTATTTACCATAATTGTGCAGTGAGTCCACAGCCATGGTTTAGTAACCACTGGCTTAGGAATCAAATCACACCACAATTTGTGTTCAGGTCCTGGCATTGCCACAAATTTCACAGGCAACCTTTCCAGACACTTTCATTATGTCTTATTTTTCCCATCAGTAAAATGAATACAGATCATATCAGCTGCTTCCCAGGACTGTTGGGATGACTGGTGTTTTGATAATGGTGAAATCTGGGTGGATGTGACCAGACAGGCACAAAGTGTCATTATTAGATTTTATCATCAAATAAACCCTTCAGTTTAGAGTTAGACTTCAGCAGACTTTAAGGGAAGTGGATTAGGGAATCAAAAAAATAGCCAAGGACTAAACAGCAAAGAATGCTCGTCATCTTTCGTTAAATTAGGTGTTTGAGAAAAAACTACTTGGTTTAACAGTCACAGAAAACAGGCAGATTCATCTACAAGAGAAGAAAGTCAAAACAAACAAACAGCCATGCAGAAGAAAATAGTTCTGCCTTTAGCTACTGCCTTGCCTTCCCTGGAGCTGGGTAATGGCATAATTTGTCACAATGTTTTAAAAACCAGAATGCTTTAGCCACTAAATAATGTTCATTTTTCTTTTGTTTGGGAGAACTTTTAAGCCATCATTTCCCTGGCTAGTTTACAGCTTTGCAGCTTCTAGTATTTGGACGGAAAGGCTTTTCTACAAGACTAAATTAAAAAAAGGATTGCTGCATTGTTTCTCCTAACAGATCTTTTTCCTAGTGGACGAATCATATTGTTCAACTGAAGGATAGGAAATGAACCTTAAAAATCTGCACTGGAATCTGCTATTTTTCTTGTGCTTACTAGTTTCCATTTGTGAATCTATTTGCTTGTTTCATAGTGAAAACAATGCTTTTCTATTCATTTTTGCAGTTATGAGTCCTAAGAGAAAAAAAAAAAAATCTGCTTTTCATCATTGCTACTTCCATCAATTTGCTTTTGCTGTTATCATAGTCTATAGCAGCCCAGCTCAAGATTTCCACCTAGTGCAAAATAATGCAAGAGTACCACTGGTCCACATTTGCAATATTCAATGACAAGAATCATTATTTCTGAGCATGCTGATAAAAATGCTTAGACTTGTACAATTTACATGGAGAATAATAGTTACTTTGGTACATAATGGGAGCTACTTTACATTCTATTTTCCTCTAAAATTATGGTTAATGTTTATGTAAATTCTGGAGATGTTCGCAACCAGTAGTGGGGGTAAACCAAGAAAAAGGTGTCCCTAGAGATCAGTGTCACGGCTGTGGTGAGATCGGTGCCTGGAGAGAAAGACAAATTTCATTGCTGTGCTGAAAATCATCCTTGAATTATTTAAATGCCACTTAAATCCTCTTTTCAGAATTAAATTTAATTTAAATGGGCAATGGACCCTGTTCTAGCATAGGCGAGAATTTCTCTTCAAGAATCTGTCTTATCTCATATGGACATTTGTGCATTCTAGGGATGGTTTATGAACGTGGTTTAGTTTTTCTCTGGAGACTTTCACCTGCCTGAGACAGAGTGGTGATGAGCTAACTTGCTAGGCACTGTCAGCAGTTCCAGACATGCCTGTAACTAATAATGTGCTATTTCACCCTCTGAACTAGAAAGAAAAGAGGGGAAGGAATAAAAAAGTTTAAGTGTTAAATTCATTTTAAATAGAAGCATTGTTTTATGGTTGCTTTTGTTTTACACACAGCAATAGATTTCCTGCTATGATAAACTAGAAGGCTGAGAAACCACTTGAAGTATTCACACTGGGATCAGACAGGTACCTTGCCGGGCATCAGGTCAGTGAAATTCCTTAAGTATTTATCATCCAGATACAGAAATGAAAGACTGACGAGCAATTTTCTTGCAGCAATTTGGCATCAGATTTAGAAGAATCAAAGAAATTTGGACCTTCATGCAACCTTTAATGGAATAAAGGAAAATATTTCTTTGAAGAAGTGGTATTTCACCCTAGGCAATCACTCGTGGGAGAAAAAGATTTTGTGTTTCAAGGCTGTTAAAAATGTAGTGGCATAGTTTTTGTGCCTTTTTAAAATCTCAGAAGGCCATAGTAAAGTGCAAGCTTTGTGAGTCCATATCCTCTTTTCAATAAAATAGATTCTTAAATAACCGTTTAATTTTTCAAGATAAGCTAGAAGATAGAGGGATTCTTAGTGTGGTGTGTATCAGGAATAAAACCAGTTAGAGTGGTGCTTTGCTGATAAAACCTAATAAACATAGAGTCATGAATGCACCACTAAATCACCATGAGAGAGATGATCAATTTTTTAAATTTTTTTTTTGTTAAATTGTATATTTCTTACCTACTGTCCCATCCTGGGTAACTGATATGAACTAGAAATGCTTTCCTGTCTGATCGAAAGGCCTCTTCACTTTCTTAGAGTTCTTAGTTATCTGTGGTCAATCATCAGTTATTTCATGTTTATTTTCAAGTTCCTATAATGGCAATTTGAGTCTTAAAGAAATTCTCTGAAGTATTATAAAAGTAAAATGAGGAATTATCTTCATGCAGTAATATACTGTTGGATAGCTTAGGTTTTGTGTGCTTTAAGATGAGCTACTTCTGGGAAGATCACTTGATATTGAGTGGTATAAATCACAGTTCTGCATATTTAAATGAGACATACATACACAGACCTTAAATTTTAAACTTCATTTTCCTTCTTAACTTCCAGACTGTAACTCACTGGTATAACTTTATACATTCATTTTTAAAAAAGAATCCATTTTGCTTATTACATGCATTGCAAATTACACCTAATACAAACAAAATAATCTACTAGAAGATTTTCTCTTACTAATGCATGAAAATTTAGGAGCTAGTGTACTTCAGTACAAATGGTAAACAGAAGGGTGATAAATATGGATGACAAAAACTGGAGAAACACATGGAAAAGTAAAGGTTACATGCTGAAAACCAGCGGGTGACTACTGCTCCAGGGCTAACCCCCGCATTAACTAACCCTGTGTTTAGTGAAGTGTGACACCTGCCAAGATTAAAATAGCCTTTCTTCTCATGAGTCCTCAGGAACTGTGAATCTCTTCCTTAGATAAAACATTTAAGGATTTGGAGAGGAATCTGAACATCTTAAGGCAGCTGAACAGATAGGATTTCCCAACGCGGGCGTAGCACAGGGCACGGAGAGGGGGATGTAACAAATACAGTTTGCAGTCTTTTTCCCCCTTTGCCTTGCCTAGCAAAGGAGCAAGCCTGTCTCTCTGTTACCCTCGGATGGGGATTCAGGTTTGGCTTCTGCTGCTGGATCTTGGCTTTGCTGTTCCATACAGAAAGCACAGGCAATACAGAGGGGTAGCACTGGTCCCTCCTCTCTTCTCCCCTGCCCCCCACCCCACCCTTAATTTGAGCTACCCTTGGCCTTGGGTCTACTGCAACAGATACCAGCCTGAAGGCAACTGACTAAGGCTAATACACGTTCTCCCTTTCCCCTCTCCCTCCTAGCCAGGAGCAGCTGCAGCTGGCTGTGTCTTTTGCTAGCTTGCATAACTCTAAAACACCCACTCCCTTACTATTTTAAGTAGAAAAGACCCTCTCACATCCCACTTCAATAATCACCCTGGCTCTATCCGGCATGATAATTACACCACCCTTCTGAAAGCCACAGGAATGCTTCTGGAAGCCCTGCACTAATGGATTATCTACATGCTAAGTGCAGTTGGGGTGTAGCAACAAATTATTTGTCAACAAGTACAGTTTGTCAACAAATACGGTTTGTCAACAAATACAGCTGGGAATATACTGTGGCATATCCAGACTGCACTTGATGGTCCCATCAAGTTCTCTCCCTTAAGCTCTAACAGATCAAATACTTCTAACATAGCTTCTAGTGCCCTCAGATTTTATATTGGATATTGCATTTTGGCATCTGACCATTAGATAAGAATGTTCTAGGATGAGATTGAAAATAAATACCTCAAACTAATAGTCTTCCTTCAAAGGACAAATGCATCAACTCTTTTTAAAACAAATCCGGTAAGCAGATTACAAACCATAGCTTGATTTGTGAGCAAGGAGCATTCTGCCTGGATTCACAAAGTCGAGTTCAGCCGGTCAGAAATTCCCAGTCTTGAAGTACAACAGAACATAAATTGCTAAGAAGTGGTCTCAGCTATTACACTTTTCTGCATTGCTACACAAAATACCTGTCACGGTGTAAACGTGCAGTCTGCTTTGCAGATTCAGGTCAGGCAGAAGAAGGTTATTTCTACAGCTATAGAAGAGAAGGCAGAGAGACAGAGGTTCAGCTCTCTATCAATACCCTGACTTAACAGTACTAGGGTTTATATACATTTACAGCAGATATAAACTGCTCTGCAAAGGGGCTTGATATGGCAGGGCAGCATCTGTACAGAAGGGAACTGTGTGCCAGCAGATGTACCCATTTCTTCCTGATAACTCAGAAACTGCAGCCATGCGACTTCCACTTGCCTTTGTCCAGCTCCTCCATCTCTCACTCATGATGCTGCTGTGTCCTTGACCCAATTTTAAGCATGGCAAGACCTGCTTCCACATACCTGCCAGAAAGCTGCTTGGTTTTGGACATTTGCTAGAAGATTCAGACAAAGCTGGTGCTTACTCTCTCGACTTGAGCAGAAAGCCAAAGATTTGAAGTTTTGTAATTTACCACCATCTAACTGAAAGGTTTGGGGGTTTTTTGGCCAATCTTGTTCATTTTCAAAGAAAGTCCCACTATCTTGAATGTAGGATGACCAAACAAATGCAGTACAATTTTACTGTCACAGCCTACACCTGTTTCAGCCCAGAGTCCCAACAACTTTCTTTGTGAGCTTCTTTCACAGCAGTTACAGCTACTTCTACGCCAAGCAGTTCAGTTCTGTCTTTCTTCTTTCCACATGTGGGATACTTCTGCCTTGGCCTCTGCACGTGATCTCTCCTTCTGCATCACGCACAGTAAAATCCTCCATATACTCAAATTCTTGTGTGACCTTAAATGTGCAATTGTTTAAATTTCAAAGCAGATACCATTTAGAAAGGAACCTCTGTTCTCCTGGAGGAGTGTGACAATGTGTCAACTTCAAATCTAAATTGAGATCCTGTTAATGTGAATACTATGCTGGTGATAGGTGTTAATTAAGGTTATTAGTAAAAGCAGCACTCTTTTTAACCACAGACTAGCTGCAGCGCTGAATATGGAACCAGGGAACAGAGCATGTGTGTTTCAGTGTCGATAAGCAAGTCAGGACTGGGACACCAGGATACAATCAAGATCTCAACTCATTCTTGTTGCCTGCCCTTCAGTCTTTGCTCTCTTCGCTACATAGGACTACATGTGATAGCAACTTTAGGAAGTTGTAGAAATAAGATACCTAGACGATGGAATTTTGCTTTGGTGATGCCAACAAGACACAGTTGCATGCCTCCAATGTATATAGACTGTACTGGGTCACAAAATGTGTATGCATTGGCATTGCATCAGCTTACCCGGAGCTCCAGAGCACCCTTCAAACATCTCAGTCTTCAAAGATGGCATTCATTGTGTTGTTATATCAGGAGAAACTAGGAGCAGAGAGACCAAGTCACTTGCCCAATGAAACAGAGATTAGGAGCCCCAAGGTACCATTTGAGGCTCAGAATATTGGTTTTAATCTCAGAGTAAGAGATAAACATAACCAGTAGATGGTTGCACAAATGAAACATGACTAAAAAACTCCTCTTCTATGTTTAAGCAGGCAGGCTATCTGTTAAGGAAAGCTTGGGCCTCAGACTAGTCCTGCTAGAAACATGGGTGCATTTCAAAACCAAACTGGAACTACTAGAAAAGCACAGAATCACACTAAACAGCCTTGTTTCAGGACAAAGCTCCACTTACTTGAGTAAAATCATCAAATATTATATATTTGAAAACAATTTTGATCCAAGCATAGTAATACTGGTAAATTTTATGTTTGCACAGGAACTGTGCTATAACTATGTTCTACTCAGAAAAACACTCATCTCTGAAAAATGTTTTCTTTGATGCCCTATGTGTGCACTTAAAGTTATTAGTATGAGAAGGGTTGGGGAGGTTTAGCTACTGACTGTGCAAAACGGTTGTTTATCGTTCCAAGGATCTATTAATTTATCAACATCTTACAAATCTAAGTAGGCACAGTTACTGGATCAGCATAGTACAAACATTTCCAGGACAGTACTTGTATTTATTCACAACCTGCCTGCACAGTTTTGTTTATCTATTTGAATTGTCAGGGCTCACATCTCAGTTCCTACTTGGACAGGAGTCTGCGAAGATTCCTGTGCTAAATTATTTCAACTTGTATTTGAAGTATTTCTTTGGGACTGTCCACTGTGCTTAAGTTCAGTTTTTTGGATAGAAACAGCACTTTCCGTAGCAACTTCTTCAGTTGACACTGACAGTATTTCTTAACATGGGAGAGTCATGAATTGTATCCAACTTGATCTAGGGAAATTTACATGAAATTGAGGAGGTAGAAGGCTTAAATCCACATCTGTTTGGATTTGCTCACCTATATGTCCATCTTCATAGAAACCGATAGAAGAAAATTTAGGGTTGCCCATTTATTAATATTGCCTACACAGAGAACACATAACAGCTAGAGCTGACTCTTACCAGTGTCTGGTCTTAACAAATAACTCAGCTGTACAAAAAGCAAAATCAGGTTGTGCACAGGGTGGAAATGGTATGAAAAGCAAAAAGCTGTCATGTATGTATCAACTGTTACTTGTTTTCTGAAGAACACCTGTTTGCAGTCTACTCTTTCCTTCTACTGCAAAAAGAGCTACTGATAATTCATTTTGTATGTACTTTCAGTCGAGATGCAAAGTGAAACATTAAGTTTATATTAAAAATGCATATTCAAGAAATCATTACAGCATTTGAAGAAATTTCCAAGTACCCACTTTAGATCTTTATTCTTCAGCCCAAATCTCAAAATTATACAGTTTAGGTGTGACAAAAAGTTTGTTAATTTCTGTTTTTCTATTCCCAGAGAAAATGTCGAGTATTGATAACCGTAACTATTTTCTGCGTAGGTATTTATCATGGTCCCACCACACTCTGGCATAAGACTTGCAGTTTTCTTCCCAGAGTTCCCAAAGGATTCTTCTAGGTAACAGACCCAAAGGCTAAAACATATGAGCCTGAAAACTCCTTTCATTGCAAGTCATCCAAAAAATTGCAATACTATGAAAAAGTAAACACAGATTAAAAAAATGACATTTACACGCATACATTTTAATTTGTTCTTTGGAGACCATCTCTTAAGGGATGCTATATTAACTTTGTGTGACGCAGCCTCATACAAGCACGAAGGAAGAGGACAGAAAACTTTCCACTGGCTTCATCTTTGGTGCTATTAATGCGTTCTGAGTCTTATTGAACTATGCAGAACGTATACGTAACTAAGCTGTTCTATACTGTTTAATGTATATTATATAACTGTGCTCAGTAGTAAGAGCAGGCACAATTTACGTTCTACACAAGTGATGAGTTGGAAATACAACATTGCCTTAAGCACTCAGTGTATCTGACTTGGCATATGTCAAAGACCTTCACTTTTGATTCCAAAACCTAATTCTAGGGGAATGAGAAGAGGTTCTCAGTGGACAGAGCTATGAATTTCAGAAATCATTTGGATGGAAAAGTCACCGTCAACCACAGGAATTCCCTCTATTAGGCAAAAACTGGCATGCAGGTCCTACAGGTAAAAGTGGCAGCCCAAGGTCAGGCATCATCGCTTGGAACAAAACAAACCCAACCCTTTCCTACTTTGTCAAAATACGTGAACCTTGTCTTGGATAAAATCTGAAAGGAAAATGCAACTTTCTGTCAAATTAATGTAAGATTAGCGCACCCTTTGTAATGTAATGGTTTCTTTGCATTTTTTTTTTTAAAGTGCATTCAGACTACGCAAGCTTTTAGTGGCTAGATCCAATGACAGACTATTACTATTGCATTACCAGCTAAATGATATCTGATTTTAGCACAATTGAGAATGACCTGAAATTCTGTAACTAGATCAATGAACTGCTTTTTACTCTGTAATGCACAGAAAAGATGACCTTGGCATTTTCTACTTGGTTCACTATTACTATTTCATCCACAGACGGATAAGAAGCAGTTGTTAGAACTTAAGTGAACTATAGTCACAGGCAAGCTTAACTTTTATTTGGTAATCATGAGGAAAGGACTGAAATATAATCTTCAGGTATGCACATGTGATACTAGTTTCAACTCAATATAGACATTAGACCAGCTCAGCAGTTCTGCCTGGTTCGTGTTCTTCCACAAGCCAATTAGCAGCAGTAGTAGGGCAAGAGAGGTGCTGCCAAACAGCATTCAAGCAGTAGTAGAGAGCCAATAACAATTTTTTAAAGTTAGTTTTGGTTTAGAGCCCCTTTCTGCAAACCACATAAGCACATGCTTAAATTCCAGTGGCCATTGCAGCAAGATGAAAGAAAACTTAAGTTGGCCCCAAATCCCTTCATTTTAACTATTTAATTTTCTCTGTTTTGAGGGTCTCTAGAACTGCATGGGCAACTGTCCACAGACAATATAAGTTCGTATCTTATTTTTTAATAGTGTCAGATGTTGATTTTGATATTTTAACCAATACTAGTTACAATAATGAAACTGCAAGAGAAAAATGAGACAGAAATATGAATTATTTTGGTACACCACAGATGAATTTGCTAATTAGAAGACACATATACATAAATTATACCTCAGAGGAAGCCAAGAGTTTGGCATCTGCAACAGAAAAATATTTCTGCAGTAAAGATTATTCAGCAGGGAGACAGCTTTGGTGATTAAGGCTGAAAGACTTGTTGTGACTCTAACTCAGAAAGAATCAAAAACGCAGAAGAATTAAAAATGAATCCATGTCTATAATGCCAACAGAGAGAAGGTGCTTGAGGGATGGTATTTTAGAGATGAATAATGAAAATAATTATCCTTGAAATTTTTGCGTCTTAGGCATATAGCACTATTCTACCTTTTAAAACACATAGCACTGGTAAGTAATCTTGCCTTTAAACATTCTACTAGTAAAAGCATTTTATTTATTTGACAATATTGGATGGGAATAGAACTATTAAAGTTTGTCAGCAGCAGCTCTCCAGGAGAAAGAAGGCATGCCTAATGGGTAGCAGGGCTGTACATGATGGAGAGTTACAAAACCAAAAGATTAACAAAGAGAAAGATGTTGGTTGCATTTGCGATGACAATGTTTATTTGATGTCTCAATCTGCCACCATGCTTTGCCTCTTCCCAAATGATATGTTCAGTGGTCACAGAAGAGCCTGCAGCATTCATCTGCAGCTAGTCATCCTCCTCAAAAGTCACAGTATGGATCAATTCACAAAGTACCAACTTATAATCCTTGGAATTTTTCCTAGCAAAATAATTCTCCATAAGTTCTACCAAAATATCAACACTGTAGGTTCTTAAGCAATCTTAATATATATTGTTCCATAAAATATTTACTAATAATGGGCAATATCTTGTCCAATGGAATAAGGACACTTCTCCTCTTAACCTCAGTTGGTTTTTAGTTGATTCCTTTATGAGTGTGCAGCATCTATCAATATCACTATGCTACTGTCTATTGTTATGTTTAAAAAAAAATGCATTTTTCCTCCTCATTCAGAAACAGTACTAGTATTCACTAACATTCAAGGTAACTGTGACTAAAGATGGAGAGTAGAAAGTTGCTAGTAAATTGAAGATATTCAAGAAAGTTAAAGGGACAATTCTGTAAATTCGAATATTAGTACACTGGTAAATTTCATTCCCAACGGACACACATTCAAAGTAACAACAAGCCTTACGGTTGTCCCACTGAGATCTGCTCCTCTAATTTCAGAACGTGCTGCTAATAAGCAAGTATTTTCCACTACCTTGTACTTTGTCTATGTCAAACATATATTATTTTAGCACTGACAAGGAAAACAAATTTTCTGAGCTTCCAAACACTGATGTGCAAAAACAACAGCGCTCGACTGAAGTCAAACCAGGGATTTTGTATAGTATATATCTTTGCCTCATCATTATGAATTTCCTAGCTGAACTTTAATTTGAATCAGTGTGTCAATTATTCAAAGGACTTAACTCCATCTCAGTCATAAAATACTGAGTTCTTCCATATACATACATATAGACACACAACGAACCAAGCTAACTTGGCCTAAGTGATGCCTGATGTCTTGTAATAGGTCACAGTGGATGCTTTTGCTATATAATTTATTCCACATTCAGGCAACATTATTTTTAAAAACTTTTGGAAGCACTTTTATTATTCTTTTCTCATCTTATGTTTGAAATACATTTGCCATTAGCTGGTCCCAGAACAGCAGGCAGTGCCTACACATCACTTGCACAGAAAATTCACTAGGGAGCTTAGTATTCATTAGAAAAGAACCTGAGCATTACTTACATTGGTTAGATGGCAAAAATTAGAAATTGTCTGCAGTATCCCCAGATGTCATTTTAAGAACAGCTATAAGATGCTCTGACTCACAACTCTGCTGAACACTTCCTAGATCTAATATTTTTAATTTTAAATTCATTTTCTCTGGAGTACTTGCTTTTTGGCACATTGTGAGGAGTACATGACTTCTTTTATATATATTCCTTCCCACACACACAAACACACTCTTCAGGGAAAAATTATTTTTTTCCTCCATTACAAGAAAATGACACAGTTGTGTTATTAAATGATAAAATTATCCACACACACTAAATTCAGGCCTTCCTTGCTGAGTTTTCTCATGGTCAGGCAAAGGTTCCTCAACAAACAAGTGAGACAGTTGTGGATGGAGTCAGTAAGCCAACGGCTTCAGAAGGGACATAGCAATCAACAAAACAAGGCTGAAGTGGAATCGCTTCGAGTACAGGCGTGCAAAGAAATGCCTGCACAACAGCCATGTTCTGCTGTTCTCGGGAATCAGCATGCTTGGGTGCCTCACTGAAATGCCTCTACGCTAATGCACACAGCACATGGGACAGACAGGGGCAGTCAGAAGCCTGCGTGCAATTACAGGGCTGTGGCCTCCTTTGGATCATAAAGATATGATGGGACAGCTCACATGACTGGAGTGCCACAATGGATGGTCAGGCTTTTTAGCAAGCACGGGCTGTGAAGGCACAGAGGGGGTATCACACTTCATGTGAGAGAGCAGAGCAGCTGGAGCGCACGGAGCTCTGCCTTGGGACTGCTCAGCAGCCAGTCAAGAGCCTACGGCCACGATTAGCAGGCAGACCAACACAAGTGCTCCTGTAGCATATATTGTAAGATCAACCTTCTGGCATCTGCAACCCCTGAGACTAGAGGGAAAGTCTGGAGCAAGGAAGACTTACACTCAGAAGAGGACCACTAGAGTAGGGAGTACTTAACCAACTTGGACACACATAAGTCCATGGGGCCTGATGGGTTGCACCCACGAGTGCTGAGCGAGCTGGCTGATGTCATTGTGAGGTCATGTCCATTGCAAGAGGTTCCAGAGGCTTGAAGAGAACAAATGCCACTCCCACCTGGCTGAAGAGCCAGGCCCAGAGGGTTGTGATCAGCAGCACACAGTCCAGTTGGAGGCAAGTTGTCATGTTCAGGAAAACACCATTAACATTAGAACCAAGAGGAAGGGTGAACATAGCAAGAGAACTGAAAAGTTGAAGTGTATCAGTTTTAACTGTATCTTTATTGGGAATGACTTGTAGTAACTGAGTAATCTGGACTTGAAGTGTTAATAATGCACTAGTAACCAGACTAAAATAATTCTGTTAACGTCTTTAAATTCTAATCAACAAACTCTTGGCTTGCATAGGAGGTGTTTCCTTAGCTCACCAATTGCATTGATGTTTGGCCTGGGACCCCAATCATGAAGACTGGCTATCAAATCTGAATGCAACAACTGGTGCAGAATACAGACAGACCAGGCTGCACGTTAGATGCAACATGAGCACTCGTCATAGAGAGCTGGTATCATTTTTGACGTTTGCTTCTATACACTTTGGTAAAAGGAGGAGACGGAAAATGCTTTCTTCTTAGACTTGACCTAACGTTAACTTGGGAGATAACAACTTAGCTTGCAGTGCCAAGTTTAAAAATCCAGGGGTAAGGAAAACTCAGAACTTAAGTAAATCCAATACAAAGTAAAATAAAAACAGAATTAGTTCTTCAGTACAAACAAATGTGTCCTATTTAAAAATCATGACATTTTCTGATTAACTTGTTAAGATAGATAAGGAAGACACATTAGACACATACACTCCATAAATAGTTATTTATTAAAGCAAACAATTTCCTTTTCTTAATAAAATGTGCTAATCGCCAGAAAAAACTGTCATCAAGAAAAATAGGTTTGTGCATACATATAATTTTTACTGTACAGATTTTGCAAAATAAGTGTTTGCATAGATTTCAGTGCTCCATTATTACTGTCTAAAACAGCCTGACCTCCTGAAGTTCTTCAGTATTATCAGGAATGCTTTGGTTCATACTGAATATAGTAGATAGAATAATACAAATAAAACAATAATTGCATTTTATGACTTACTGGAATAGCTAATCTGCAAGTTGAAAACAAAATTTGTTTACAAGCAAAGACAAAATAAGCCTTACCCTTCTTGTTCTGAAGAAGGCAACAATCTTTTCAGAGCTCTACAAAGTTTTCCATGATGCCCTGTCTTGCTTTCATCTGCCAACTTTTTAGCTAGAAAAATTCTGAAAGATATCTGCACCCTCAAGCCAGTTCCGAAAACAGGATAGCCCTTTGTCTCTGATCTGTTTTCTTCCCTTGTCAGTAATGACTTCTCCAGTTTGTTTCACAATCACCAGTTTAGGAATTGCTGTTATGTTGTATTTCTTCTTCAGATCACTGAGGGGAAAAAATTAAAAATAAAACACACCATTAGGGAGCATTTTAAGAAAACTCCTAGTCTCTCATGAAGGGTACTCTGGTCAGGATGCATGGGAGAGCAGTAGTGATGAGTGCCTGGGCTTTCTCAGAGCTTGAGGCAGAGCACTGGGTAGTACAGGGAGATGAACAGGGCTGCAGCTGGGAGTCTACATGGTGAAACATAGCTCAGGGAGTTCAGAGAGTTGCAGGACCCTTCCTGTAACTGCTCTTCACTGCTGCCTGTAATCTCCACAGGAGCAGAGACTGCCTATCAGAGACTATAAAGAGGTCCATGGAAGGGAAGTGTGACATGCCCTTCCACCTTGTTTTTACTAGCCAGAAACAGACGTCTTCTGGTCCCTTTTTACTGGATAGGAGGAGGATCTCACTTAAATTAACATTAGACATTTCTTCCTATACAAAGGTGTTCAAGTGTGCCAATCCCATAGAGCTACTTCCTATAATCTCCATTAAAGCATGATGCATAATCCTTTAGTGTAAAGAGAAGAGACTGCAGAAATGCCTTAAACTCCCTCAGTGAAACAGGCCTTCTACATACAGAAATGTAAGCAGTCGAAAGATTTGGAATAAGGGCTGCCCATTTAAGTTGTCCAAGAATAAAATTTCAACTCCTCCTCTGTTCATCACACAGATGATAGTGGCCATTTCTCTCTGTCAGGAGATGGAAAAATCCAGACAGATTACAAATAACTCAGTCTAATATAGCCTACTGTTTTATAACAAAATATAGTTAAAATAGTTAAAAAATTAAAAAACCACACAAACAGTGATGCTCCATGAATGAAATCAGGATCTATTCAAACAATTGATGAGTAGGTAACCCAGGAAAAAGTAGTACTAAAAAACTTCTGAAGTATGGAAATTTAATGGGAGCATACTCAAGATACACAGAAAATTAATAAATGGATTATTAATACTGGAAATAAAAATAACATTTGGGAGGGAAAAACCTAGAGGACACAAAACATCCAAAGAGAAACAAAAATACTTGCTGACACTGGCACACGATAAACAACAAGGCATGACTACTAATAACACACCACAGAGATGAAAGTGCACAAATAGCAGGCTATCAGCCACATGCAGTAGTGAAACAGAATTCACTGTTTATATAGATGAAAGACATGAGTAAGATGCAAACAAAAGGAATATGCAAAAACAGGAGAGAGAATCAAAGAATACCGCATAGTAAGCCACTTCAGTTGAGCATGACACAGGCAACAGAAATGGCAAGATGAAAAACATTTCCAAGGAAAACAGTTTAACAGCTATGACACAGTTTGTCACAGGACAAATAAAGAAAAGAGCAAGGCACATGGATGTATCTTTATAGAAAGATAGTATCTTCTATACAAGAAATTCACCTCACTTGTAAGGGTGATGTTTCAGTGCAAACAAAAAAGTAAAATTCAAGACACAAATAAGCCAAAAAACCAATTTTGAGACACAGACTTAATCACTAGCATTGACATGAATTTTATTAATTCACAAAAGAGGTAATAAAAAGACAGTCAATGAACTCTGAGCTCATTAAACATCTCAAGGGACATCAGATAAAATCGGAGTTAGTTGTTGAGAGTGCTGCTCAACAGGAGGAGCCTCAAGTGTTTCCATGAACTCCAGAACCAGTTCACTGCCCCAGCTACAACTCAGAAAGAAAAGCAGATAAAGAATGTCTGAAGTTTCCTGCCATGTTTACCAGGACACTGCAAAACCAAATTCTTTCCAAATACTTGGCAATAGCAAAAACACTACTTTCATTAACACTAAATGTCCAAAGAAGAAGGGAAACCATTTGTTGAATACAAAAAAGCAGGCAAAGAAATTAGTTTAGACTGATGGTCATAAAGTCAGAACCACACCAGGATGTTTCCCTGCCCTTTTCAAACTAAGCTAAAAGGTAGGAAAACTATTACCTACCTCCTACCGTGTCACTCTATTCATAGATTATCCGCAGCACGTCTATTCATCATACTAGATGTTCACATTAGAGAGCCATGAATGAAACAATATAGATGCTAATGCATTCGTAATCTTCATTTTGGAAGGCAGAAGTTAAAGAAAACATCTTTAGCACATTGTCCTCACAAGTGATATTCCACAGTTCTAGTGGTAGGAATGCAAGCTATGGTGACAGACATGCTTGTATCTAAGATGAGAAGTGAGGAACATAAAATCTACACCTAAGATGCAAGTTGTGCAGTCTAAAAGAAATCCCAGAAAAATGTAATCAGTTTTGAGGAAGAGGTCACATGTTTCCGAAAGAGTAATGAAACAGGTTAAGTGAACTGCAACAGATCAGCTAAAAGTAACAACCCTCCCCAAAACAAATGTAATCTGTTGTATGGAAAATTACTTCCCTGCATTGCCTTATATCAAAGCGAGCAGAAATTAAACACCTTTAGAAGAACCAGAGGACAGAGATACAACAAGCAATAATGGAATAGCCAACTTTGAAAATATGAATAACATCACTCTCAAAACAAAACTTAAACACTAAGTGGAAATGTAGTGCCTGAGCGGTATCACTACAAGCAAGAACATCTGCTGTGTGAGGTTCAAATGCCAAAGAATTTTGATTGAGTAGAAAAAGATACTTGTAGACATTGTTAAAAAATACAAGACATTCATATATAGACATTCCCTATGATTTCCTGGAAAAGAGGAGGAGTCTTAAAAATACAGAAAATAAGACTTAAGTGAAATACTGGCCCATACAAGGCATTCCTGAAACACACCTTTCCTTCTGTATTTTTCCTTAAGAGAAGAAAAATCAACAGGTGAAGGATACTGCTCTGCCATTACATTGGCTGAGCAATAATGCAGGAAGTATTACAGAAGCAGCAATAGTATGGTCTAGCAACACATTTGCTTTCTTAGTGAATTCTGAAATATAAGCAAGCAACCAAGAATCCCCATAGACCTTTCCAAAGTCTGCTAAAATGGGAGAAAAAACATTCCAAAGCAAGTTCATGTAGAAAACACGTAAAAGACTATCACCTCATACCACTTGTATGACAAACAAGATGGGTGGAAGATGCATTTTACTAGTTAAGTGGACAATAAAATAGCTTGAGATGCCTAACAATTGTAGCAATCAGAGACAGAACAGTAGGAAACTGAAGGTAATTTGCTATGGAGACTGGCAACTAACACTTTGCTTTCCTAAGGGAATGCATATATAGCTTATCCACTCCAGCACCACATCTTGTTTACACAGCTTCTGGGGTGAAGGTTGCTTGCATGAAACCAGAGTGAAGCATGAGTAACCTTTGTACAGCCACAGGGAATCTTTTAGCCAAATCCTTTGAGAGATCAGACCTTGGCCATGCAGGTTAGAACATGAGAGGGCAACCTTCATTTGCATATGAAATACCAAAAAGATGAAAATAAGATTCAGGCAAACTGGAAGTCATTGCAATTGTTAGGTCTTTTGATTCTTATGAGAAGGCTGGATGAAAGTTTCTGAGAGCACAGATTTTATATTACTAGGTAGTACTGGCATTGGCTGGGATGGAGCTAATTTTCTTCATAGCAGCTTCCATGGTGCTGGGTTTTAGATTTGTTACCAAAAAAGCATTGATAACACACCAATGTTTTAGCTATTGCTGAACAGCGCTTACACAGCACCAGGGCCTTTTCTGTTTCTCATGCTGCCCTGCCAGTGAGTAGGGTGGGGGTGCACAAGAAGGTGGGAGAGAACACAGCTGGGACAGCTGACCTCAACTGACCAAAGGGATATTCCATACCATATGACATCATGCTCAGCAATAAAAGTTGAAGAAAGGAGGAGGAAGGGACCAATGTTCAGAGTTCGGGCATTTGTCTTCCCAAGCAACCGTTATACATGATGAAGCCCTGCTATCCTGGAAATTGCTAAACGTGCCTGCTGATGGGAAGTGGTGAATGAATTCTGTATCTTGCTTTGCTTGTGTGTTCACCTTTATCTATTAAACTGTCTTTATCTCAACCCACAAGTTTTCTCACTTTTACCCTTCAGATTCTCTCCCCTATCCCACTGGGGCACAGAGTGACCCAGCATTGGGTGGGGCTTGGCTGCCTACCAGGGCTGAATCACAACATAGGTGAGTGTTTTTATATAAGGGTTTAAGATCTATGCACAAGAGGGTTTTTGAGATGTAGACAACACGGGGCAAAGTTAACATCACATTGGGAACATAAATGGTACATTTTATACACTTGTGTAATGTGATATCTGACAATATTTGAACAACTTTCACTTGAAAGCTGACGGACACCTTGCTAATCTGCTTCTAGCAGTATACCCTGTAATACACAGCTGTATGTCTATTTTCTTTTAGCTGTGAACCTTCCGCATTGTTAAGTGTTAGTCACATAAACAAGCACATCATATGGACGGGACTCAATTTGAAAGTGTCTGTTGAGGTTTTGCGATAGCAGTCTCAAAAGACTAAGAACAGGCAAGAGCTCTTAACTGCTCAGATGCTTTCACTCTGCTCCTTCTGCCTTCCTTTTTTAGCCCCCCCATATTCCTGTAGGTGCCAATCCACCCTCATACCTAAAGCTTCCTAATATAAAAATGTAAGCATACTCTTTTTATTTTCCTTTTTCAGGAATTCTTTGGGATTCTAATTTTCACTGAGGTGTACAGGACACAGACTCAGTAAATACCTGTCCATCTGGCAGCCTGCAAGAACTACTAGCATGCGCTGGGCACCCACACAGAGAATGACGCCTTCCACAGCAGGGCTCAGTATAAACACAGCAGTATGTCTTTGTGTATAATTAGAACATCAGTCCCCATTTACTAGCATTTGTTGTTGATATGTTCTGTCCTACTCCTGCTCTTCCTCTCTACTATTACCTTTCTCCTCCTAGTGCTCACTTCCTGCTAGATCGTCTTCACACCCCCCTGCAAAGATCAAAAGCCTGTGCCTCAGGCAGCAAAAATCCAACATTAAAGCTCCAGTCAAGGCATCAGGAGCAGTATTTCCTGTTAGTCATGCCACAGACTATATGAAGTAGTAAACGTGCAGTCCCACCTCAGGGAAACAGTCAGGACTGACAGCATGGAAGAGCCTTGAGATCCTGCTCTGAATTCAATTTTGCTTCTCTACAGGTATGAGCAAGGCATTACACTTCATAAACCACAAGTATGAATGCAGGCTATTTCTCAACAAGACAAAATTCATCCCCAAGAAACTCCATACTTCCGTTTGTGAAAGGTGTTTTAGATGGCAAATTTAAAATTGGCTTTATTGTGCCTAGAACAGACTTCAGTCTATGCAGCAATTATGTATCCTAAACACTGAAGTCACCAGCCAGAACATTTTAACTTCACTGGAGATACTGAAACGCCTTCTTTACATAGTCCACAAGAGCAACCAATTTGAACTATTTACAGTGGAACTTTAAAAATATTAATGAATAATAAATGTTAACAAATATGTGCATATTAATAAATATTAATAATCAAATTATTAATTGGTGTTATTTTAAATTTTAAATTTATATTTTAAATATAATTTAATTTTAAAATTATATTCTTACTTAGAACTAGTATCTAGCCAGAATTATAGTTTGGTTTAGTGAACACACATCCATCTGCTCTAAGTCTACAATGATTCACCAGTATCCCTGAAGCCAAACTACCAGTTAATTTAACCTAAGCACCTTGAACATCTACTCACAGCCCTTTATTGTTATATGCAAGAAACACTTCAAAACCATTGCCTTTTCATACCCCTCTGCACTTTGTTCTTCAGTAAGCCACTTCAAACATTATGATCTCACAGCTGTCTGTGACAGGACAAGCCATGTTTCTCTACAGGATTTTGAAGGGCGTTATGGACTGCCACAGACAAGCCAATTAAACTATCTCTGCACCTCCATTCCACATGACTTGGGCAAGAGCAGAGTCAGAAATAGACCCCTAATCCACAGAGGCTGAAGCTGTAAGCGCATTCCCATGGTCTATGCCGAACAGCTTGCTGGATGCAGTAACTTCAAGTGCTACATTTCCGTCAGGAAATTTGCCTGAATTCTATTAGGATTAGTAGTTACCAAATACAATTACTGCCTGGGGAGCCTTCGGACAACTATGGAAAACAGCACTGCTATTTCAATCTATTTTTAAGTCAATGGAAACTGTCGTTAAAAAGGCCTAACATTAATTGCCTGCTGACATCCAGGAATGAGCCAAGGAAGGATGAAACAGTTCCTGGCTTCAGGTTGTTTGCTCTTGAGGTTGTTGAAGTGCGCTGACAAAACAAGATTAGTAAACCTGCTCTGTGTTGAGTGAGTAGCTACGGTGTTACATGGCTCTATCCCGGGTAGCACATAGGGTTGGATCTAGAGCTAAACGAATGCTAGAAGTTACTAGAAGCAGCAGAAGAGTTCTTTGTTAGAAGAACAAATCTTGTTGTGAGTTTAATTACAGTGTCTATGTTTACAAGTCACACTAGCTCCTTGACTTTGATGACATCTGTAACAGTATTTTCCACAACCTACTTACACATTATTTAAAGGGAAAAAAATCCCTTTACCAGTATTTGCACGTATTTTAAGTCTCCAGTTATCGGCATGTCAGTGGCCCTAAACATCTTACCCATCTATAGGTTCCCCATAATCCCAATCTATACTGATATGAGCTAAACCATATTTCTGACAGTCATCCAAATGAGTCTACACCCTTGACTTAGGTCATCAAACCAGTTCTTGGTACTATCCTTCACCCTGTTACTTACACATGGTCGCATCCTTTCCTTTTGTTGTTTTGCTGAGCAAGCTGCCTACAGGAATGCCCCTTTAGAAACCTATCATCACAAGAATTTTACATCCCAGTTACCATGTGCATTTGCCACAGTTAAACTCCAGCTGTTACTACATTTCTTTTTCACCTAGCTTACTTGTATCTGTCTGAAATTCTTCATAGTTTGCTCTGCTCTCCTCTAAGTTGTTTGGCTATGAGTTTTGTTGCTTTTTCATTTGCCTTTTTTCTAGAGCATTAATAAGATAGACAACCCAAAACAACCTTAATAACAACTACTGTGCTGAAAAACAATCACTTGATCCTCATTTGCCATTAGTCTGTTTTTGACTCAGTATTCATGTCCTCTTGTTAATACTTGGGGTCTTTATTAACCCTTCTTCAAATATCTTTTAAATCCTAAATTAAGTATGCAAACCCAGTTTTCCTTCATCGCGCTCTTTACAAACGTAACAAGCTAAAGCCAAGTTACTTCTCTGAAGAAATTAAGCTGTTAGTTTAACGTGAGTTTGTGGTACGCCTCCATGGGAGTGCAGGGACAGCCAGCCAGCAGCAGCCGCTGCTCAGAGGACAGGACGAAGGCAGGACTAGACTGACGGGACGCTGAACGGCACGCTTCACCTAACAGAAGACGCTGCAACCCGGATTTCAGAGCGTTCGAAGGCAAGGAGTGAGCGGATCAAGGGGGCAGGTGGAGGTCCCGGGGAGCTTTTGTATCAGAGGCTTCGTTGTTACGTTATACTGCTGTTAAAGCATCCACACCTCCTGCCCTCTCCCGTACTTTGGGGGAGGGGCGCCAGCAGAGACGCTGACGGGGTGGGGGGTGGGGGGCAGACCACCCCGCCTGCCGCGGCCCGCCAGGTGGGCGCAGCCCCGGCCCGGGCGCCCCTCGCGGGAAGGGCCGGGCGGGGCCGGGGGTCGCCGCCGGCGGTACTCACTGCTTGTAGGGGTCGTGGAAGGGCAGGGCCAGCCAGTCCCCGTGCATGGCGCGCATGTAGCCCACCATCTCCTCGGCGCTGTGGTCGGAGGAGATGAAGACGACCTCGAAGGGGGCGGGGGGCTGGGTCTCCTCCAGCAGCTCCGTGTAGAAGTCGCAGAGGACGGGGGTGAAGTCGCGGCACGGCGAGCACCAGCCGGCGGAGAAGTACAAGCCCACGACCTTGTTCTGCAGGGCCTCCTCGGGGTCCACGCTGCGGCCGTCCTTGCTGACCAGGAGCCGCCCGCTGAACACATCCACCATGCTGCCACCGGCCGGCCCCGGCGGGACGCAGCAGAGCGAAGGGTGGCACCGGGGCTGCGAACCCAGGCGGCCCCCAGCACGGCCCCGCGGCACTCCCACGCCAGGACCGTCCTCCCGCCCCCGCCGCGCCACTCACCCCCCGGCAGCTAACGCCGCGCACAACAACCCCACGCCCTCAGCCCGCCGCCGCCTTTATACCCGCCCGCCACCGCCCTGGTCCGCCCACCGCTGACTGACAGCGGCGATCGCCAATGGCCGCGTCAGGAGGGCGTGACCACGCCGCGCTCCCTGCCGGTGCCGCCGGCGGCGGGGCGGATAAGGGAGCCCGCAGCCGGCGGGTTGGAGCGCTGGCGGCCGCGGCGGAACGGTGACCCCGAGGGTTTCTGAAGGTTCAGGTTGTGCCTGGAGGTCCTACCCTGCACGAGTAAGATGGCGGCCCCGGCAGGCAGCCTGGCCGCCATGGGGCGGCAGCTGCGGTGGCGGCCTCGGGCGGCAGCGCAGGGTGCAGGGCGCTGTGGCCGCAGGGGGGGCCGGCAGGGCGGGCTGTGTCTGGAGCCGGCTACACCGGGCTTCTCAAGAGGGGAAGGGCGCGCCGTTCGTTGCTGACCCGCGCCTACGTTACGGCCTTACGAGGCGGCCGCGCAAGACCAGAGGTTTGGTCTGGAGGTGTTTTTTCTCTTGTTCTTCTAAGTGCCAAATCGCCTTTTTGAGAAAGCAAATGCATTTCAGGATTTACCAAGCGTACGGAAGGTACTGAACTTTTAATAAGTTTAAGCAGTAATCACCTGCACACCAACGGCAGACGTCTTCAGCTCGTCATCGATTCCACCTTCTCGTCCCTGAAGATCTCATCACATGGCTTGCTCAGCTTTGGCACTGAACGTTTTTTCTGTCGGACATACGGCACTGAATTTTTTTTCTAGCATGGAAAATCATGTGAATTCTGGTTATAAAAGGGGCTGTCTAGTCTCTGTCCAAGCAGAGGAGGAATTCTCATTTTATTCCAGTGCATTTGTCATGTGTTTGGGTTGAATAATGCTTTTTTTCTCCAGCTGATACCGAGTTAGAAATTAATAAAAATAGCGTCGTATTACAAATATGCAATCTCTTTTCTGCCTAAAGCAACCTGCAAAAAGGAAATGAAAGATGATTTGGCTGTAGGAGACTTAAATTACAGTTTAATTAAAGGGTCATGGTAGGGTGATAACTACACCTGGTACATTGTGTCGTTTTCATTAAGTGCACAATACCCAATTAAAAAATAATTTATCTTAAAAAATTATCAATATCCCCCAAAACAAATTCTAGTATTTGTACTGGATACTTCAAGTGTCTAATCATGGAGCTACCATGGAAACATTTCACATTAAAACTGTATGTCCAAATGTGTTCTAGGCTTTTCCTGTCTGGTTGGTCCTCTTCTTTAAGCTGCGGCCCCTCAAAAATCTGTCAATTTTACTTTTGGAAAAGACAGAGTTGTGACAAGTATATATCATGATTCAAATACTGAACGCTAGAATGGAACTAATGCTAATCATGACGAGTGCTTGATTAGGTAAATTGCAACTAAGTTCATAGTGAAATTATGTCCAATTTCTACATCTGACCATGTACTGACCATATAGCATGCACTGTAAGAACTGCAATACTTGAAGGCAAAAATTCAAATTTAATTTTGTATAGGAATAAACTGAGCACAGGTCTCCTCCCACACACATACCTTTCCTTTTGAGTTGTTTTCAAAATGTTTTTTTCTTCCATTGACTTGACCCAAAATTTTTGGTTATCTGTTGCCAATTTCTGTCCTGAGTGAAAGAAACACGATATCATCATTTTAAAAATTTGATCATGTGAGAGAAAGCCCGAAGAAGCACCACAGAAGTAATACAGCAATGTTTTTCTTTTGGTAGGCTTCATCAAAATTAACTGCCTGGTTGTAGGATCGGTTTGATTTGGGAGATGCATTCACCTGCCGTTTCTCTTACCCCTTTTTCCTTTTATTGTGCAGATATACTGCTAATTAAAAGACTGCTTCCTTCTTGTGCAAAAGCTCACACATTGTTAAAAGAGCATAAGAGTTCAGCCATTATTGTTATTTTCTAAGAGATTTGTTTATATGCAGTTTAATCTTTACGAATCAGGCCTTTTTATTTATGTCTTAGTATATCTGACTAATTTGTAATTACTACTCTGATATTTTACTGGAAAAAAAAAAAGAATTGCTTAGATGTTTGAAAAGTGTTTTTTATTCAAATGCAATATTTCTCAGTTTTCGTGGACTGTTGAGCTATGTTGTTTTCAAATCCAAGTATCTACTTCCAACACAGAAGTGACATTTAAAACAGTGTAATCCTCCCATCTCTCACATCTCCCATCAATCCTTTCTCCAAGTTCTGAATGCTGTTTTGTGCTGTTCCCCCCTTCAGACTTCCACCGGATGTCAGAAGCAGAAGACAAAAGGAGCCGTGAAAGGTTGCCTGTTCTCAAACTAGCACAGAAGGGAAGTTCAGCTCACCCGAGCCTTTGATTTGCCATACTGTCTGCCTTTGTGAGACCACTTGTGAAACAGGATGGAGTCGGAGCCTTTGGAGCCTGTAGAGTCACAGGAAAAGGGAAAAAAGTTTCCATATAAGTTCAAGCTACCATAGGTTCATTATTGATATTCCTACCAATTCTCCTTCAACCAGTGAAAGCATATTTTTTCAGATATTATGAACTGAAGCAATGACCCAAGGAACTTGCAAACATCCCACCTCTACAGGTTAGAAAGCTGGCTAGCCAGATACGGTATTATTCCATGAGAAAAGGACATATTGAGAGTGTCTTCCCAGCCTCTGGGCATACAGGGAAAAGTTCCCAGCTACCTACAACTCCATAGGGAGAAAGAGCTGGGTGTACAAGGTGCACAAGGTTTGAGTTTACAGTTGTCCGTACTAACCTTGTTGGCAAACGTAACAAGAAAACAAGCTGACAGGGAGTATAGGTATGTGTAACTTGCTGAAAGCCTGTCTGCATGCAAAGCAACTGCCATTTTTTACCTCTGGTAATTCCTGTAGCTGGTAAAAAGCATGACCTTGTATATGAGAAGATAACTGTACTACCTTCTGTAAGTAGTTTTAGTTTGGGTATGCTTCCCCCTTCCCTAAGCATACAAACAACGGAAGACAGGATAAAAGTTTAAAACGTGCAGAAGACTGTATGGCTTGAGCCACACCCTGTCTATACAGAAGGCAGGCACATGCACACATACTAGTTTATAAAGACAATTGTAAATTATTGGCTGATGTGCTCCAGATCATGTCTCAATGACAGTGATATTAACATTCTTGAAACTATTTAAGGAACAGCTACTAAGCATGAGAAACCAGATACCTTCCTTGGGAAGCTTAAGGTGATCAACTCTGGCAGGACATCACAGATACACTGAAAATGCTGCATATCACAGAAAGTCTTACCTTGCACCTGCCTTTGATTTGACTACAAAGACAGTTCTCTATGACACCAGCATGGACCAATACAAAAAGTTTCACTTTATGATTTATACCAACGAGGTTAGAGCCTGTTTTGGCTACAAATGTTTTCTAGGACTATTCTCATTAGAGGTGTTAACACTATTGTGATTTATTCCATTCCCTACTCTCCACTTGGACTGATAATAATGGAGCTTTTTATACAGAACCTATGGCCCTTTCTCAAGGGAGTGTATTACCTCTGAGATGACACTGTCAGAAAGCTTGTAAACAGTGCTCGTCCAGTGGAAGCCTCTGGGGAATTCCAGGGTAAAATCACTGAGATAAAAACTTCCCACCACAAAATATTGTATTTCTGATTTTGCTAGACAACAAGCTTTTTATTATTGAATTTACTATATTATTTTATTGTGCCAGTATTTAGTTCTTTTAATCTAAAAGCAAGACTTCCAGTTTATTTCATAAAACCATAGAATCATAGAATGGTTTGAGTTGGAAGGGACCTTAAAGATTATCTAGTTCCAACCCCCCTGCCATGGGCAGGGACACTTTCCGCTAGACCAGGTTGCTCAGAGCCCCATCCAGCCTGGCCTTGACCACTTCCAGGGAGGGGGCATCCACAATCTCTCTGCACAACCTGTTCCAATGCCTCACCACCCTTACAGTGAGGAACTTCTTCCTTACATCTAATCTAAATCTAACCTCTTTCAGTTTAAAGCCATTGCTCCTTGTCCTTCCACTACATGCCCTTGTAAAAAGTCCCTCTCTGGCTTTCTTGTAGGCCGCCTTTAGGTACTGGAAGGCTGCTATAAGGTCTCCCCAGAACCTTCTCTTCTCCAGGCTGAACAACCCCAACTCTCGCAGCCTGTCTTCATAGGAGAGGTGCTCCAGCCCTCTGATCATCTTTGTGGCCCTCCTCTGGACTCAATCCAACAGGTCTGTGTCCTTATGTTGGGGGCCCCAGAGCTGAACATAGGACTCCAGGTGGGGTCTCACGAGAGCGGAGTAGAGGGGGATAATCACCTCCCTCGACCTGCTGGTTACACTTCTTTTGATGCAGCCCAGGATATGGTTGGCTTTCTGGGCTGCAAACGCACATTGCTGGGTCACGTTGAGCTTCTTGTCAACCAACACCCCCATGTCCTTCTCCTCAGGGCTGCTCTCAATCCATTCTCTGCCCAGCCTGTATTTGTGCTTGGGATTGCCCCGACCCATGTGCAGGACCTTGCACGTGGCCTTGTTGAACTTCATGAGGTTCGCACGGGCCCACCTCTCAAGCCTGTCAAGGTCCCTCTGGCTGGCATCCCTTCCCTCCAGTGTGTCGACTGCACCACACAGCTTGGGGTCGTCGGCAAACTTGCTGAGGGTGCACTCAATCCGACTGTCCATGTCGCCAACAAAGATGTTAAACAGCGGGTTTTTTGTGCTCACATTGTGAAGGTGATCCTACTTCCCTTCTGTGTTTTGCTTCAATTAACATTGAAGTTAATTACATCCAGGTTTTGACAAGCAAATGAGAACTTAAAAAATATAGTAAGAGCTTGCATCAATAAAGTAATGTTTTCAATTATATAGGGCAGCATGCTGAGAAAGAGACACAGAAGAAATGAAATGGAAGTAAAAAATGTTCAGACTTGCTAACTCCTATATAATATAATACAGTGTACGCTCAAGGCAGTGTAATTCCATACACCTCTGGTGGCAGAGCTAATGTAGGCTATATACAAGTTAAACTAGGAGAAGGTTCTGAAAGCCTGTCCAGGTCTTTAATGAACATACTCTTCACTCTCTGCTTCGTGTACCTTTTCCATAGCTGGCACTGTTCTGAGTAGTAAAGGATTTGATCCAATAAGCATTTGCAATAAGCAGTCTCTTGTAATTTGCGGTATATGCATGATGCTGGATTTTTAAGTGAAAAGGTATTAAATGCAAGGTTTCAATCTACTCATAACTCTTAAGTGGTCTGTAGGAAATGCATACCTGTATAACACGATTGACATTGACAAGTCATATGTAGGTCCAGTGAAACCATAAGTCAAAAGCTGACTAAATTTTCTCAAAGCAGACTGTTACCTGGATGAGGACTTGTTTGACCTGTGTTCAATTTAATCATTAGCACACCATGTACTTAATTATACTCTAATTAAAAAATAGAAGTGACAAACCTGGTCAAGATAAACTTTGGTTGGGCAAAACTATATGGAATGCAATCTCTGAAGAAGTCAGATTAGAAACTGGCCTTGGAGAATCCCATTGTGTGTGAATACTAGCCAGTCGGAAAATCAGACCCCAAAGGAGACATCAAGGGAAGGAACACACGGAATAAAGGAAACACACCAGTGGATTAAAGAGTTAAATATATAGCAATCATTGATACAACTAGATGAAATAGTTGGGGTTTAATTCACTTTCACAGTACGTATCAATATGCTTTACAGGAGAGAGTTATTATAATCTGAGTTATTGATGAAAAAACAGGTAAAATTACTTTCCACAGTGTACACAGTGAAAAAAAGTGAAAGCTTCTTAGTCTCAGCTCAATATATTAACCAATGAGCTGTGAAAAGAGGCCAGTGCACAAAGAAATACTGAGCCAAAAAAAATTTGATTTTACCATGCACCATCTGCCAACTAAAATAGTTATTGGATATTCATAGCACTCCTTAGAGCTGCCACATTTGGTACACTGTTTCCTCAGCTGGGATCAGGAGACCCAAACACATGGGTCATTATTACATAGTCAGCAGTAATACAAATACTTTGTGAATGTTCCTTCATGTCTGTTCTTGGATCTATTTCCCCTATGTAACCTCCAAACACAAAAGAAATAACTATCTTTTTTTCAAGTAGGAAAATTAACCAAATAAGTAGTGCATATATTCTTTAAATTACAATTTTATTACTGTTATTCAAATTGTCTAGTGCCTAACAACATACTGCAGACATCAAAGGCTAGCTGTAAGGGAATCTTGCTTTCCCTGGATAAGAGAGATGCTGGGACATAGTTTATTATTCTTAGCAGAAAGAGATCCACCATGAAGCCAGGAGTGAGAGCTGTAACAGCTACCAATTAACCAAAACATTTTAGTACAGAAGATACTGTTTAGGTAAGGAACTTCCCCTCTTTTTGAAGCAACACATTGTTACAAATAACAGGTAATAATTATTATAGATAACAATTGTTATACTAACATTTGGAACATACCCCTGGGTCCCAGCTTAATATGCATTCTTGGCATAAATAAACAATAGCACATACAGCAAGGAGGAAAGAATGCCATTATGGAGAGTTATCAATTAGCTGGATTTGAGAGATTGCAAGGAATATTTTTTCTTTTATCAGGAAATACTCAAACCTATTAATAGGTTCTAACTAAGCAAGAAATCTACTATAAAAAGTGCAACAACTAGGGCTACGTTCTTCGCGTTGTTCCCTGAGTTTGAAATTATAGCAGTGCTGAACATTGGGAAAATAGCAAAGGTATACGAATTTCTCCTTGCAGCATGAAAAGCCTGATTCAACCATCCTTTGCATCTAACTTTATCCTGGCTAGTATGTATCAAAGTGCCAAATAGTGTTAGATAGTCTAAATATCAGTGCTGTAGCATTTCTGACTTCCAAACAGGTACAACAGGGAAGCAATTCAGAGTCATCTAATACAGCAGCAGCAGCATGGCAACAAGGAACATTTGTGCCTGCAGCAGTGGAAAAATACTGTAATAAAATTATGCTCAAGTTCATTTGAGTTCAGACACTCTTTCCTCTTCACTCTTTAGCCTTTTGGCAGTTTAGTGTAATTAAGTAGACATTTTTTTGTGATGAGACCTCTAACTAGGTGCATCCCTTTCAGGGTCAGAATCATCCAACATTATATCCTGCATTTCTGTGCCTTATGAGAAATGTAAGGCTGTGTGAGACTTCCTGCAGAATCCAGTTTAGTCCTCTGCAGTCACTAGCAACCACCAACTGATCCTATTTGTTCCCAGAGCTTTTGAGGGAAGAAAGAGGCCTGATTGTCACAAGGACTCTGTCACAAGGAGGGACTCCAGAGTTTGGTGGTAGTTTCAGTTGCTTTGTTTAAGTAATTTGATAGGCACATACAAAAGTAAATGGCCTTGGCTATATAAACACATCCTCTTCTGGCAAGACTTGAGTAAGAGGCTTCAGTCATGAACAGGACAGCCTGCACCTACTCCTGCCAATCTTATTAGCAGCCTGTATATTAGCTAGATTGACTTTGAATAATTTAATTAATCCAAGGATTTCAGGTGATCATTCACAATATTAGTTCTGATGAGTGGAAAGAGTTATATTTTAAAGAATAAAAGGATTATATTCTTCTTATTTATAGAAGGGGAGATGACACTACTAAAAAGTTTGTCATGTATAATGGCATCATTTCAGCCTAATAACATTTTTTCAGCTTTACCTTTAAAAGAGATACTTGAAATGACCTATTGTTTCATTAGATTATGTTCATTACAGATTCATAATGTGTAAGACCGACACAGGCAGAGCATGCTTTGAGTACTCAGCCTTGTTTTGTATTGCCCCCATTCCAGTTTCCCACTGTATACCTTTCTTCATTAGCAAATAAAGGAACAGGTCCCGGGCAAAAAAAAGCCAAGCCGAAGTAAGTGTTACAGGGCTGAAAGCTAAAATACTTTTCTGCAAATAAGCAAGCTGCCAATGCAGCTATGTTACAGCTGCTAGTAGGAACTCCTAATAGGAGTTTTGGCAGAGTACATTGACCCCACTGCAGTCACTTGTCTCAGGGGTTTGCAGATAGTCTCCAGAGAGAGTTTTCTGTCTAGCATGCTCATTTTCATAAGAAATCTCTGGTTTTGCTGTTTGCATAAAGGGAATGTTATTTTAAGGCTGGGATTCACTGGCATTTATATTGTACATGCTTTATCTAACCACTATAAAATCCCCAAGACCTTCCCCTTGCACAGACATACCCAGAATACATAACAACCCCTAGCCTTTAGTCTCATGCTCTCTAATTTTAAAACCATTAGAAACAGAGAAATAATTAGGAGCTAAGACAGTTAAAACATGGTGTGTTTTTTGCACTGAGAAAGAAACATTAGCAGAAAATTGGCATAGGTTGAAAGCTCCACTACAAAAAGAAAAAGCCTAGGAAAAGAAGACCTGTTCCTTTGATTGAACTTGGGTTAAGAAAATAATGACTATATTTTAGAGCTCTGAAATGATGTTTAACTTGGGAGAATGAAAGATATCAAAGACTCAAGTATTACCTCCTAGTCTCTCTGCCTCATGAACTTTTTCATATAATCACATCATTTTCAATTCAATACAAAATTATCCTAGCCAGGGGAAAAAAAAAAAAATCATACACAACAAGGTTGTTGAGTAGAATAAATCCTTATGCTGTTGTGGTGGGTTAACTTTGCCTGGCTGCCAGATGCTCACCCAGCTGCTCTCTCAGTCCCGCTCCTCAACAGAACAGGGGGAGAAAGTATAATGAGAAAGTTCATCAGTTGAGATAAAGACAGTGAGTTTGCTCACCAATTACTGTCACAGGCAAGACAGATTTGACATGGGAAAAATTTATTGCCAATTAAAAATAGAGTAGGATGGCGACAAACAAAGACAAAACCAAAAATACCTTCCTCCCGCCCCCCTCTTCCCAGGCTCAACTTCACTCCTGGATCTTCTACCTCCTCCACCCCTCCCCAAGCAGCGCAGGGAGCTGGGGAATGGGGGTTGTGATCAGTTTGTAACACTCCATCTCTGCTGCTCCTTCCTCCTCACACTTTTCCCCTGCTCCAGCAGAGTCACTTGTACGCGATACAGATCTTCACAAACTGCTCCAGCGCAGGTCCTTTCCATGGGCTGCAGTCCTTCAAGAACAGGCTGCTCCAGTGCAGGTCTCCCATGGGCTGCAGTTCCTGCCAGAAAACGTGCTCCAGCGTGGGCTCCTCGCCACAGGCCATAGTTCCTGCCAGGAGCCTGCTCCAGCATGGGCTCTCCATGGGCTGCAGCTTCCCTCAGGGCACGTCCACCTGCTGCGACGTGGGGTCCTCCACGGGCTGCAGGTGGATATCTGCTCCACCGTGGACCTCCATGGGCTGCAGGGGGACAGCCTGCCTCACCTTGGTCTTCACCACGGGCTGCAGGGGAATCTCCGCTCCGGCGCCTGGAGCACCTCCTCCCCCTCCTTCCTCACTGACCTTGGTGTCTGCAAGGCCGTTTCTCACATATTCTCACTCTTCTCTCACAGGTGCTGTGCAGCATTTTGTACTCTTTCTCTCATACACTTTCCAGAGGTGCCACCAGCTTGGCTGATGGGCTCAGCCATGCCCTGTGGTGGGTCCGTTGGGGCTGGCTGTGTCCAACATGGGGGCAGCTGCTGGCCTCTTGTCACAGAAGCCACCCCTACAGCCCTCCACTGCCAACACCTTGCCACGTACACCCAATACAGCTATTTTAAATTCTGTAATCCCGAGAATAACTTCACCCCAGAACTTGTTCTATGGCTGAAACAATTCAGAGGAGGAATTATTTGAACTCAGTCATCTTTATTTTCTTCATATTCAAGAAATCAGAAGGCTGTTAACTCTGAAAACCAGCTGCTCCAGGGATGGCTCTGGGGCTAAGTCACATGAACAGATCACTGCAAATGGGACACGGTGAAGAGGCAGAAAGTCAAGCCCAGGATGCAAGCACCTGGAAGATCTGCAGGTCACTTGCCGCTAGAAGGGCAGATCTGTTGTCTGCATAGATAGGGAGTTAAGTTTTAAAGAAGCCTCAAAGCATAAGTCTTCAATGTTCACAGTGAAACCACATCACATTCTGCATCTCCGATTGGCTGTGGCACAAATTCTTCCCGTGAGATGGACTTGGACCTTGAAAACAAGTGATGGACTTAGAATGGGACAGGACTCCCCCAGTACCAGAGCATCAAGACAGAGCCTTCCTTACCTGTTGTTAATCACCTTGCAAAGAGAGCACTACAGCGTGGGACAAGACCAGCCTTAATCTGGCCCAGCGATTAAAGGATTATTGCTTCGGAACTAAGTATTTATACCCTTATAGCTATGGCAGAGAGCCTAGTAAAAAGTGGATTCTGTTGCTGCTGTACCTTGCTGGAGCCTGCTGTCTCACTGCCATCCCAAAGGGCAGTTCAGGATTTCAGCTGGTTGGCCAGGTGACTTCTTCACTCCACTGCACCATTTTCTCTGGTGGTTATTCTGCACCTTCACCCTGCCAAGTAGCCATTCAAGATTAATGACTAATCCCAGTAAGAAAAACAAAACAACACAAACCAAAACAAACCTTGAAATTGCATTAGTTATTTCTAACATGCTTGCCAGTGATATAATCAGATAGTTTACGGAAAAGCAGATATCTACAGAATTCAAATTTCTCTCTTCAGCAGCACAGTACGTACTTTTCTTTTTTATTGGACAAAGTCATCAGCATCACTTATTTTGCAATCTAGAACCTATGTTGAGTGCAAAAAAAGGTTGTTACTCCACAGAGGAGCATCTCAGCACAAAGCATGAAGTAAAAAATGGTTTTCAGGGATATGACTGCGTGCATCACAGGTTTTCTGCAGTGAGATTTTTAGCACTCTTCAAGTACTTCCTTCTTTCCACAAATGACTGTATTCTATAAAAGTCTCAAGCAATTCAGATCTCCCTTTTCACATTTTCAGATTATCTGTAAGACTGTGATTGGTTAGTAATAATTAGTAGTAATTTTAGGTAGTTGTAATTTTGTAATCTGCAAGAACGTTATTTGTTGAACTAAAAATTCAGAATTTGGAGCACATATGATGTTAATTTGGGCCATTTGCCTCCATAATTTGCTTATGTTTTAAATGTGACAATTTACATGTGTTAAACTAATTCTGTGGAAGCCAAAATGCTATGAATCTTCTCCAATGTACACTGCTAGCCTTGTAATATCAAGTTAAAGACCAGGATAATGATGTTTGGATTTACAGCATTAATTATGGCCTAGGATGGGCAATACTTTCTAATCTTAATTTTCTTCTCAGTAAAACCTAATACATTGTGTTTATTATGTATTATGAGCATCCTCTTGGTTAGTCTTACTTTCATTCTTTTGGAATGAACTCTTATTCTCAGTTCATGATCAGTAGATACTGGGTCCTTCCCCCCCTTACCCTCAGAAATTCTGAATCTGAGTAGTCAGCTTTTCTACATCACTTTTTCAGAAAACTGCACCATAACTCCACTTTTTCATTTTACTCTTTCTATCTGCCAGCTTCTGAGTAGACAATACACTGAGCCTCACTAACAATAGAAGATAATTTTGTGTCAGGCAGAATGAATATCCTTTTAAGGCAGAAAACTGAGAATGAGTGAACAAAGCTGGAGATTAATGAGGATTCCCAGCAAGACAGTTTCAACCTTCCATAATGAAATGTGTGGTAATGTAGCAAAAAGTTACTTGTAAAACTTGCTGTTGCTATCCTTTTTACACTTTTGAGCATAACGTTTGAATCATTATAGATTTCTTCTCTAATGCTTCCGCTGTTAGTGTTGATTTATTGTGTTCTTACAGCTTAAAAGGTTACTTTGTTTTTTTAATTCATTAAATTAATGAGAGTTTAAGTTAGACATCTGCTTCTGTAAGTTAAAAATGGCTTGGAGTTAGTAAACAGTGTTGTAAAATCAAATTAATTGGAACTTTTATGGAAAGCATGACAACCAGTGTTCGCAGTGCATGACTCCAGTGGTAAAAGTCTTTGTGAAGATAATTTAAGAAGTCATCCCACAGTCCAGTTCAAAGGTGAGTATATACCATGTGTAGCTAGCTAGTGCAACAGGACTAAAAATCATCAGCCCAAAATCCAGTTAAGTGAAATGTGTAAGGATCTTACCTTTCCTTTCTCATACTTACTTAAAGGACTAGCTGCCCTGTCACTGAGCAATCTTCCATAAAAACATAAGAAAAAAACCCCCCAGCCCTCTCCCCTCCCAAAATAGTGGCTGTTTACATGAAATCACTTTGCTTAACATGAATGTGCACTTAAAGTAGTGTAAAGTTGTGTTGATTATTTTAATTTATTAACACAAATATGCCTCTCAAATGTCAGGTCTGGGTGGAACATTCTTAAGAAGTAACAAAAGAAGTTTGCTCAAATCAAAGTAAGTGTGCAGATGTCCATGGTCATTACCAAAGTCAGCTTTGAACAGATCAGGCTGTAGTGCAGAGACCTGAGGAACAATGTGGCACCAAAATGCATCAAAATGTTCAGAAAGGACTTGTAAAAGTCAGACTCCATTGAATGCAAGTAAATTTAAGGATTAATTGCATAGGGGTGGGGTGGGTGGAACCAGTGCCAAAGCATAACTGTCAGGCTGCAAAACCATTTACACAAACTGTGTACAAGTGAAGTTAGGCAAATCATAACTGATTTCAGAAAAACAATGTGCAGAAATCTGTAATGAACATCTAGAGTACAGAGGTGTTAAGTAGACACCACCTTACACTGCGAGACCCCAGCTGCTTTCTGTTGTGCATACACAGCTGTATATTGTGCATATGCCGCTCTGCACTCTGAATTTGGAAGAGAAATCAAGGAATTAACAGGGCAGTAAACTATTAAAACAGGAAGAGCAGAGCCTGAAAAAAAAATGCTTAGTAGCCTGGTAACTTTCCCAGGCTGCCAATCCTGAAATGAATTAAAATGGTAAGGTATTGATATTGGCAGAGATAAGAGTTAAGTGATGTAACACACCAAGGCAGGAATTTACTGAAAAAGAAACTAGAGTTAGATTGAAAAAAATGCTTAAGTGTGGAAAAAAAAGTGAAAATCTTTTTATTATCCAGTGCTTGAGGAGGAAAGAACATATCTTGTCATTTCCTTGACTTATTTGTACCTCTCCTTTTAGACCTTAATGTTCTTAAATTGCAGCAGCCCAGCCTCCTCCAAAATATCCTTACTAAAGCTTACCCTTTCCGAAAAACAATGGAGTCCACTGAAGTCATCTGCGGCTCAACTGCTTACAGCATGAATATTTAAAAAATTACTAATTTCAAAATAAATAACTCACTGCGCAGAGAGAGAAGCTATATGAAAATATAACGTGTTCATAAGCACAAGGAGGAACCTGACAGCTAACAGAGTACAGTAGTATTAAAGCTGTAGCTCCAGGTAGGACTCCTGCACCCACCACCCTCCTAAATCTGTGGGACATTACTGTCTTCAAAGCATTGACATTTGAGCTGTTTGTAAATGAGCTCAGAAATAACCAGCTTTCAGGGGCAGTCTCATTACGGCAGTAATAGAGAACAAAATGTCTGTTTTTATAAGGCTCCTTCCTCTATGAAGAGGAAAGAGATGCTACAAAACTGAGGTTGGTTTATCAGCTGTAATATAGAACAGGTTCAGGCATTAGTCATAAAATGTTAGTGTATCTATTTTTAACTATAATTTAATGTAGCCAGCTCACACAGATTAACATCTGCTTTTTGGATGTGGTACTCTTGCTAAAGCAAAGTCTTAGACTCTCCCTAATTGGCAGAAGTACACAATATAAATCTTCACTGGGACCAGTCTCTCAGGCAACAGGATACAATAAACAGGACACTGAACTAAGGGAACTGAAGAGGCTTGGGTATTCATCCCAACTGCATGCTGGCATGCTCCTGGATCTTCAGTATACATCTAATGAGTCTGGTGCCAAAAAATGTATTTTGGGGTATCCATATAACACCTTCCCCTTTATTATCAGAAAAGAGGTAGG